>NC_133218.1:29673209-30385591 GCF_040436345.1 Pagrus major
GGATGTGCACAGCTTGATATTGTGTTTGTATGTGTGTGTGAGGCGGTGTGTGTGTGTTTTCTAATTATGTCTCTGTGACAGCTTTCTGGCCTCCAAAATACCCATATACTGTATACCCTCTGTTGTTTTGTCTTCCCACTGATTTATGTTAATGAAGTCAACCACTGAAGAGGGAATATATAAGCTGGGGCTTTATGTATTTTCTTGAGCAACCATATTGACTTCATGCCTCAACGCTGTTTTGAATTTAATTTTTATTTTATGAAAAATAGATTTGGGCATTTGGGGTACGTCTTTAGTTGAAGGTCCATGTAACAAGCGTTAGTTAAGATGTAATAATAGTGTTAGTTAGTAAGTTTGTTGGTGGTAAGCTAAAACAAGGATCTATTAACGCTAACAAGGCATTGTTCTCACTTTCATGTTAATGAGTGTGTAGTTAACTGCTAATAAATGCATAATAAAGTATGTGTTAATCTAAAAGTCACAAAAATGCTGAGTAAAGGTTTAACAATGACATAATAATGTGTTTGTTATTAACATCCTTATATATGTATATAGCAGTCTATAAACTGCTAACGAGTTTCTTATAAGTGTTTCTAAATGTATGTTTATGTATTCTTATTAATATTAATAAGCATCTTATAAGGATTTAAGAGGGCATTATTACCTATTAACGAGCCTGAGTTAATAAGGTAGAGTGTGTACATAAGAAGTTTTTCTAAACCTGACCACTTTTCTTGCGTAAACCTAACTAAAACTGTGACCGTACAATGAAGGTGTGGTACACGTGTCCGTGTTTCAATGCAATCGTCATGTCGTTTTGGGAGATGCTGACAATTGACCCTTTTTGCGCAATTAAAATTGAGTATTTTACACCACATGATGTGCTCTTTAGTAGCTTATTTAGCCTAAATTAGATCTATAGGAACTGAGAAGACTCAGGCTTCATAACTCTGCAGGTGTTCGCAGCTCTGAATACCAATCACCAGTGTTTCCCGAGGATGATCCACTGATCCATTCTTACCTTCTCATGACCCACCCTGTGGGCCCAGCCCTGTCTTTGAGAAACAGCAGAGTAGAGTACATTAAGACACGCCCCAGCAACACACTGATTACATATGCTAGCTACGGTAATGAGCTGAGCTGGACAGTGGAAGACTGCTGCTGTTTATGGCAACTCATTATCTGGCCCATTGACCAGAACTGTTCTACACATCATAGAGCCCCGTGTCCTCTACATCTATTCGACCATCACTCTCTCTGCTTGTCTGGATGGGGGATGTAAGTGTGTATGTGTGTCTGTGTGTGTGTCAGTTGGTGGTGGTTTGTGTGGACTGGTGTGTGTATGTGATAGGTGAGATGTGGTTGTTAGATGGATGGATAAATGAAGGGATGAGTGGATGGATGGATGGATGGATGGATGGAAGTGAAAATGTGTGTGTGTTTGAGTGGATATTTGCTTACGTGCGTGTTCACATAATGAAAAGTCAGATGATTCCCAAGCTAATGATCTCACACCCGCACATGCAGCATTACAAGTTCATTTGAGTAATACTTTGTGCCGTTAGTTTCATTTAAGTGTGTGTTTGTGCTTTTCTGTATTCGATTATACGCCGGAGTGTCTCTCTCTCGCGAGTGTGTGTCTGTGTGCGTCTGTGTGTGCACGCGCATGTTACTATGATCGCCTGCCAAAGTAAAGTGTTTGCAGCCGAGAGAGACAGGGGCGCTAAGCTCAAGGGCACATTTGTTTCAAGCTAATGATAGAATGTAAATGGAGCAAATTTCCTCTGCAAGAACAGAAGCTCTCTCGCTCAAACACACACACACACGCACACACACTTTCATACTTTCACACACACACACACTTTTCCTCATGCACACACACGCACACACACATAGCGGCATCGTGTTGATGGAGTGCAGAATCTCATTACACATCTAATAGAATAAGTGTAGTGTGCGTATGGGGAGAGGAGAGGAGCAGCCAACCTGATTAGCCTTATCACTTTATTATGCCGCTCTGCACGCAGCACACAGGACAATTGCATTAGAGAGGAGCAGATGAGCTGAAGGCAAGGAGAACTCAGCAAACACAGCCTTAATTGATTCCTCACCAAATTAGCAGGGACAGGTGGGGGGCTCACCGGCTGCATGGCTGCTTGACTGACTGGATGCTCTGTCGGCTGCCTCACCGAGTGGCTGACTTGTTGACTTGTTCGGTGGTCGGTTGACGGCAAGAGTCGTTGACTGACTGATTGGTTTGCTGACTGGCTGGCTGCATTAGAGGCCTTCAGTAGAGCTGAAGGTGAGGGGAACTCAGAAAGCAGGTTAATGCTTTAATTGATTCCTCAGCAGATTAACAGAGACAGGTGAGTCGACAACCTAAATGACCTGAAAACTGCCTTTACATAAATAACATGAAATTTAGATATCTTTATATGCAAATATTAATGGCACTAAGTATCAGCTATCGGTAGCACAGCTCACATTAGTGGGAAACTCCTCAAAAAGTGGCACAAAAACATGATTCCTAGTCTTATTTTGTAGCAATAAGTTAGCACTGATTAAGTTGTCTGTAGTTTCTCCTGTGTTGAAAACCTGGTTGTTGGGTGGCATGTGAGGCAGGGTGGGGAGGCACTGGGTGGGTGTTCAGGGGTGTGGAAGGAGGAAAGAGGGGGAGAAAGAGGGGGACGTGCAGGACACAAGGGGAAGAGAGTTTGTCTTTGTCTCTGTAGGTCCCCCCGGGGGGATTGTGGGATAGTAGAGGTTAATGAATCTGATTGGCTGGTGGGAGTTTTTCTGCTGGTGCTGCGGTTTACACACTCGCGGGGCTTCACTTTTTTATTTCGCCAACTTTGGCTTCGGCACAGCGCGGCATGAAGGACAGAGCGGCAGACGAAAAGTGTGTTAAATTGTACTGAAGGTGTGGAATAGGCTGGAACTTTGATTCAACACTGTAGAGACTGGATTACAGATGCAGAGACATACATTTAAAACGTATGTAGAAATAATTAAACACAAACTCACTGACACCTGCAAGAATAGCACAATATGTGGCTCCAAATTATGTTTGAAATTTACATTATTTTACCAATAACATACATACAACTGCATACAAGTCACAGATGTAATACAGGTATTTTTTAAATTAAATTCTAGTTATCTATTCATTTTATTTTGCTCAATCTGACTGTGGTGTTTGCTATTTCAATGAGTCTTTAAAGTGAAATAACAAAGTAATAAAACACCTTTATTTTTACCACTAAACAGACTCACACAGCTTGTATGAATGTGCGTTTTCAGTGATCGAGTGTGTGCTTACTTGTGCTTCGGCTATGGCTGCAACTCTCCAAATACATGCAGCCAAAACAGTGACCAATGTGAGAATTTAATTATAAAAATAACATTTTGTGATCAACATTTTTGTGGAGTGTTTTTTATTTATATTCGTTGTCAGATATTAAGATGAAACCAGTGAAAATTCTCGGCATCATAGAAAGTCCTTGAATCTGCCTCTACGCTAATATCTGCCCACATCTGATAGATTTTTGACAACTTTGAAAGTTGGCTGCCCTTCAACTGACTACTCCTTGATGAACGCCTATGCAGAATACCAATATTACTTTGTTTGGTTTCTGGAAGAAGAAATTCCTTTTTATATTTTCTCTTCAGCGTTGTTGTGCCTTTTGGATAAATATCCCAAAAACACAGCTTAAAAAAAATAAACAGGACCCGCTTGTTGAGCTCAGCTATTGAACTCTTACCCAAAATCTGATTAAGTATGGAGTTATAATAAAGTTTTACCTTCATGAAATAAAGTACATATTTTAGTAATTTTGTAGATAACAGCACCAAAGTGAGTCCTGTATATCTGAGTAAAATCGTCATGTGTTTTGAAATGTTCAGCTCTTTAAATCTAATTCTTGCAGGGAAACAACTTAAACAAGTCCTGAACTAATGACAGATCAAACTTTGCGTATGTGTCTC
Source organism: Pagrus major (assembly GCF_040436345.1). NCBI lineage: Eukaryota > Metazoa > Chordata > Actinopteri > Spariformes > Sparidae > Pagrus > Pagrus major. The sequence continues at coordinate 29,677,197 of NC_133218.1, forward strand.
AACATAGTTACATGTATGTGAAGCTATGCGTGTCTGCACACGCAAGCACATACATTCATCCATGTCTATGTGTACGTGTGTGTGTGTGTGTGTGTGTATAAAACTGTATGTGTGTGTGCTAATGAGAGTGGGGGGAAGCGGGCCGTCGCAGCAGTGCGTCCTCTGCTCTCCCGGCAGGTCACTAGCGACAGATGTTCTCAGCATATGTGGCGAATTAATTAGCCGCTAGTAAACAGAGGGGGCTGCCGCCATGAGCTGCCGGTCTGTGCCGCCGCCGAGCCACATCGGGCCGCCTTTTGTCCAAATTCCTCTTTTCTCTCCATCCTCCTCTGGTAGATAGTTAAGTGGAGCATCATTCTTTTTGATCAGTGGACCCATAATGAGTTTGGGGCCACGTGTGTGTTTGAATTGTGTTTGTGTGTGTGTTTCCGGGGGGGTGCAGCGTATGCAACTGTGTGTGCACATGTATGTGTATTCTGTGGATCAGTGTCTCTCGAGTTTGGAGCCAAACGAGGATCACGGATGTGTTTGTGCGCGCGTTTGTGTGTTTGCACGTCAGCACCCCATCATTTGGACATGGCAGTGAGCCTGTTTTTGTGATGAGAGATCCCCTTGATGACCTAATTGGTTGATTGAGGTGCATCTCTGCGTGTGTGTGTATGCCAGGGCCTCGCGTTCCCAGAACTGGGAATGTTTTCACAGCCTCAGAAAAACTTGGCAGAGACTGGAAACACTTTGAGAGCTGTTTGGATAAACACACACAGCCACACACACACACACAAAGGGACACCAAGCTGATACACCTGGACTGAACTTGAAGCCCCATTAAGAAAATTAAATTATTTTTAAAGCAAGTTTCTCATCACCAAAGTACCAGTTGTATACATATGACACCGTAGGTTCCACCAGTAGATATCAAGCCATCATGACAGCTGTGAATCACGGGGAGTCAACCCAGTTGTCAGAATAAATGTTTGCACGTGTGTTTCTGCAAATCACAGATATGTTGACACTCTACATTTCTTCATGTCGCAACTTTGTGTTCCTTTTGGTTCAGTTTTATTGTGACAGCGCTGTGCTTAAGGCCTGTTCAGGTTTAGGCACATAAACCACTTGTTTATCTGGCTGAAAAATGTGTCAACGTCTCATTAAAAATATTCAGTGGTTTCCTGCTTCCAAATGTTGAGACGCTCTTGCTTGGCAGACACCATCCCCTCCTCCTCGTATGAAAGTCAGCTCATACACATGTAGTATGACAAGAATTGTATACATTTTATTAGGGGAGTCAACTCTGTACATGAAGGTTCAAATCAAATATTTCAATATAAAACACTTGGTGAGATCATTTCAAAATAAAACTCAAATGACAGAAGTCACATTGTAAAACTGCCTGTGATCAACAGTGTTTGTGTTAGGGCATGCTTTGGTGTGTGTGTGTGTGTGTGTGTGTGTGGCTGCAGTAATGAAGTTGTTAGTTAAAGTGGCCCCCACCCCTTGGGACTGGCTTAAGCTGTGTGTGATTGCTTAGGGATCGGGCAGATACACACACACTTATCATTATCCACACACACACATACACTCAGAGTCATTACTCCATTACGCACATGGACTATTGATTTTCTGCCATCTTTCCATCAGGTGAGAGCTTGCCAGGGAATATGGGAATGAACGCCCGGCTAGGAAAATCAAACTGTCACTCCTCCTTTCCTCTCTTCCTCCCTCCTCTCCTTCGTTACAGACAGATGACAGGTCAAAGCTGCCGCCGTTCACGCCGTTGTTTTTCCTCCATCCGTCATCGCTCAATCACTTCTTGCTCTCTTACGTCTTCATCCGACAAATCTCTGCGTCTGATGATGTCTCTCTTCATCTCTATCCGTCTGGTCTATTTCTCTTCTCCACACCTCCACCTCACGTTGTTTCTTTATTCTTACATCTTTCTCGCTCTTTCTGCTCTTCTCCACCTCTCTTTTTCTGTCTTTCCATGCCAATGCCTTACTCTCTTTTCCTCCCTCCAAGTGATGGATTCACTCCTCTGTTTTCTTTTCCCTTTCCCCCTCTCCTCATCCCTCTTTCCTCAAGTCTCCAACACTCGGCACAATCAATCAGCTGCCCCCTCCTCCCTCCCTCTATCCATCCCTAAACCCCTTAGTCCCCTCTGTAGTCCCTCTTTCCCCAGATTTCCTCCAGTACCCTCCCTCCTTTACATCTCTTTACCTTTGCATCCACTTCCTTCTCTTCTAATCTATCTCTCAACTCCATCTCGTCACTTTTCCTTCTTCTCCCTCCTTTTCTTGATCTTCTTTCCTCTCACTTACTCTGGTCAAGTTAAACATTTATGAGCCACTCTTAACAAGACAAGCCTTCCATAATCCTCTCCATGTCCTCTCTACCTCCCTTTCCTGACTTCTAACTCCTCTCCCCCATTTAAACTCCTCATCATGCCCTTTCCTGCTTCTCCTCTACACCCTCACCCCCTTCCCTCTCTCCTTACTCCCCCTCTCCTCCCATGCTATAACCATTCCTCACCCCCTCTCTACCTTCATCCCTCTCTCTTCCCCAGTTCACCTCTTGTCCTCCTCTCCACTTTATCTCTCCCTTCCTTCACCTCCTGTGTCTCCTCCCTCCTCACCTCTCCTCCCTGAGAGGAGAATATGGGATCAGAGGATGTAATTCACTGACAAGGGTATCTATATTTAATATTAATGGGCGCATAGGACCCTTCACTCTCACGCTCACACACACGCATATGGACACACACATGCTCAGTGCCAAATAAAGAGTGATCAGAGGCTGTGTAAGGTGCTGCGTTGTAGCCCCCAGGATAGACGCCTCGTGGACACACACGCAACACACACACACACACCTACCCGCGTAGCAACTCGGCGCTCCAGGATGGATGTGGCATCATTAGGCAGAGGAGTGTGGCCGTTCTCAGCAGAAACGGCCACGCCGGCGGTACACATCAATCTAGCACCACACGCTCCCTCAGATACTGTCTCGTTCACACACACTCACAAACAGAGAGAGAGAGGGAGGAACAGAGGAGAGCACTGCAAGTACAAACATATACACACACACTGTGGGCCTCGTAATGTATCGGGAGCTATCTCCCTCACTGTGTTTCTCTCTCTCTCTCTCTCTCTCTCTCTCCCTGTCACACACACACACAGGCGCGCGCACACACACACACACACACACACACACACACACACACACACACACACACACACACACACTTCCATTGTCTAATTTATTTACTGTTGGAAAGAGCCACCAAGGAGAAAGGGACAGAGAAGGAGAAAAATAATGTTCATCCTCGCCTTCTTCACTGCAGTTGTCTTGTCTTCCATTCCCTTTTTTTCTATCATCATCCTCTCTTCTCTTCCCTTTATGTTACTTTACTTCCTTTTAGATAACTTTTGGTAATTAGTTGGTTAATTTGCTACTTTTACAGGAAGTGCAAACAATCACTGAATGTTTATAAGCATGTCAAACATTGCACAAAAAAAATAACCTTTTGAAAAGACCGATACTAAAGTGACCAGAATATTTTCAGATATGTCCAAGTCCAGTTCAAAACTTTATTTTCAGGAATTTGTTTTTGCAGCAAGACAGCTCAAGAAAAACAAAGAAAATAAACACAACTAAAACTACACAGTAAAACAACTACAAAAAAAAAATACTGGCCACGTCATTATTATTATATTCATTAATATTAATATCATTAATAAGTCTTATGAGAAAAGTAAAGCTAACGTTGTGTATGTTTACAAATGAATAAATAAATATATAAACATTGAAATAAAGTTTTAGACAGGAGATTTGTTTAGTTTTTAGATTTTATTTATATTATAATGTAGAATATGTATGTCAATAAGTATGTTAAACATTATTAAAAATAGGCAGTTATTGTCTCCTCTGTCTGGGCTCCCTCGTAGCAATAAGGCCCTAGAGATGCACCTAGAATGCCTAAACCTAGATCCAGCCCAGCTTAAAATCACATAAATGAGGGTGGCTTGCTTCTATATCTGCACCTTTTCAACCGGTTTGAACAGTCTGAACATCTAAAAGTAAAAAATGAAGTCACTGAAAACTTCCGCAGCCTTCTGCTGGCTCCTAACCCTTAATGACCCTGCACTTTGAAAGCCATATTGCATATTTGAAATGCTCATATACTGTATACTGGTGTACATGAGTTATATTTATACATTTACTGACAGGCTCCTCCAAGGACATCCTTGCATATTATAACAATTTGTTCGTATTTGTACTTACATTACACATCTTTTAACAGGTTTTGGGAGGTGAACTGAAATTAAGAAAGAAATGTCACAAATATAGTATGGCAACATAATCTACAAGTTTGTAAGCAAAGCAACATTTTTAATGCTGAACACCGTAAATATGTACGTTAAGGGAAAAATTATGGGAGATATTCTATCTAGGCAATTTTCCTTTTCATATTTATGGATTTTTCCATCCATTTTTAAAATGTTCCTCACGTCCAAATAATCTCCATATCTGTTGTTTTTAGCTGCGGCATGTGTGTTCAATCATTTAACAGCAATATATGACAGAGAAAAATCACACACATGGCTGCTTTAATATGCTGATTTCTAAGGTAAAAAGTTTTATCTCGTCTACACGCTTCAGGTGCTTCAACGTATTTTAGTGTTTTCCTTGTGCTAATGATCTCCATATCAGAGTTGTTGAGAATAACAAGCGTCTACTGCAGATACCATCTGCCTGCAGGCTACACACAGGCTGTGTGTGTGTGTGTGTGTGTGTGTGTGTGTGTGTGTGTGTGTGTGTGTGTGGTGTCTCCTTGGCTTCAATTGATCTGTGGGTATCATACTGTATCAAGTAATAGAATATGCTGGGACAGGGGCAATATTTAAATGACAGGGAATGTGTGTGTGTCTACCTGTCTTTGTGTGTGTATGCATGTGCACCTGTGTGTGCACCTGTGTGTGTGTGTGTGTTGAAATAAAAGGCGAGTGATGGTGGGACGAGCGCAGAGCAGAGTTTCTATCCGTTCCTCCAGCCGACAGACGAATAGACGGCCCTATTGGTAATCAATGGTAAAACTCGAGCCATTGAACAACTGTCCGCCTTTTCAATTGTGTCCCGTTTGAGAAACAATTTGACAATAACGTCAGCTTGAGAAAAAAGACACACAGTCAATATACAGGGAGAGCCGTGTGAAGGACAATTTAGAGAGCGTCGTCATCTATATGAGTGTGTGTGTCTGTGTGTGTGTGTGTGTTCTTTGTCCCAGTGTTTTTTTGGACAGTACTGACAACAGAGCATTGTATACCCTTCACTGATAAACAGCTTCCAGAGTCATTAAACCAGAGTTAGTGTGTGCATACACAAACACACACAGACACACTCACACTGTGTAGGCGCAGAGAGACCAAAGACAAATGTTTCAAATAGAAATTTAATCACAGCTTAATGCACAGCTCAAATCCAATGTTGTATATCAAGTTAAAATAAGGGATGGATTTATTCAGATTATGAAATGATGAAGGAATTAAATGAATATTATTGAATGCTTCTGGTTAGTAGATGAATATCAAAATCACTACACGCATTGTGAGAAATAAAGACTAATTGAGGAATGATATTGGAAATGTTTTGCTTAACTACCCCCTAAATCTTACATCATTTATCAAGTAGAATGATGTGGTAATACTCTACTAATGCAGATAAAATAATGTAAATGCTTATGGCTTAAACATGAATACATAATAGATTTTCAGGGTAAAAATGAAAGCCTGAGAGTAATGTCGTAGATTTCATCGGTAACACTCGTCACCATCATTAATGATGATCAATCAATTAATTTGGAGTAAATTAAACTATACTGATGTTTATTCATCTTTACAAGTGCATCATTGTTTGTTAGACGTGAAGTAACAATCAAGTAAATTTGAATAAATATCCCTTTTTACATTCATTACTGATGGTTGCTATGTAGTGTTACCTTTTTATTTTATTTTTCACTTACAAGCCACAGATTTCATTTACAAAAAAACTGCTATATCTTTGTTTTAGGATCTCAAACTTTTAGCACACTTCAACAGAATATGCAAATGTTTTCATGTCTCTCTCTCTCCTGTTCCCTTGCTGCCATCTTTTGTCTCTTTCCGTCGGTACCTCTCGTCCTACATGGGACAGCGGTTCTCAGATTCTCCTCCAAGGAGAACGTTTGCACCCAAGCAGGTTGTGCGCATGAGTGTGAAGAATTGTATATGCTTCCATTTCAGCGCATACATGGTTGCTTTAGAATGTGTGTGCCGTGTGTTTATATGTGTGTTTGTTTACAATCAACAGAGTTTGCATGAGTGCGTTTTAAGAGGTTTTCACGACCATTATTCAAAGTTTTGTATTCCAAACAGACTCAGGTGGACACATGCACACAGCAGCGTACTGCCTTAAGTTGTTAGTGCTTAAATTATTGCTGTGTGTGTGTGTGTGTGTGTTGGTGTGTGTATGGTTGATTAAGGCAGGGGTCCCCAAGGTTCGGCCCCCCTCCCATCCATCAGTTTGATACGTTCCTGAACAGGCAACATATTGCCTGGGACGCAAAGACATGGCCGGGGATATCAATTTCATCTGTCTATGTGGTGTCACACACACTCACATAACTACATACTGTCAGATACACATAACCACACAGGGTGTAACACATACTGACTGATTTCAGCACACACACTACACACACACACTCAACCCCAAAACATGTGAGGGGAAGGCAGAGGTAAAGGGGGAAGGGAAGAGAAGAGGTGTGTCTATAGGTGTGTGTGTGTGTATTGAAGAGCTTTTTGTTTTTTTCAGTTTTTCTGTTTTGTTTTTCCCAGTATGCACCTTGTGAAATTCTCTGGTGGCATTTCATGGTGTTAAGCTGTTTCCTGCTAAAAGAGAGCTACTGTTGCACAATAACAGAAAAGGTTGATTTTGTTCAAACATTGTTCATTCTTTTATTATTTCTCATTAACATCATCCTCCCTGTTGCCTTCAATTCTGTAAATGTAAACCTTGTTCTTTAAAAAAAAAAAATCTTTCAAGCTGTGACCAAAAATGTAATAGTTTCAATCTTGCCATTCCCTCAGGTATTGTAAGTTTATTTATAGGCCTCCAAACCATAACCCATCCAAACCCAGACTGGCCCCGTTTGTCCCATTAGCCATGGACACAGCGTGTTGTGTGTGTGTGTGTGTGTGTGTGTGTGTGTGTGCGCGCACATGTGGATCAATAACCATCCTAGAGGTGCGGATAGTCAGGGGCAAGGTGAGGGTCAGGGTTAGCCGCCTAGTGTTAGGGAAATAAGTGGATAAACAGATGAGAAAGAGAGCGAGAGAGATTGAAGTAAATGAATTACAGGAGAGAAATTGAGAAAAAGGGATATTGACTCAGTGTGGAATTGTGTATCGTTTTATGAATGATGGATTTACTACAATTTGTTTATCTTTTTTAAAATCTTTTTTCAAGATGGCTGTTTTTCAGTCAATGTGTGATTTCTACATGAGCTACTACATGCCTTCAGCTCATTTTAAATTCAGTTTTCAACAAAAAGTAAACATTTATGACTTAAGAAGAAGAGTGCAGGTGCATGAAGATTGAAATCTTTGTCTGTTTTTCTACATTTTTCCTTACCCAGCTGTTTATGTGACAAATTTTGTTTTTGTTAAAATAAAATAAAATAAATATTTAAGCAATAAAATTGCACATCATAACATCATGACCTTTGGAAAACAAAATGAATCAATATAACAATCCAAAGATCTGCAGACAGTGTTAAGGCAAAGTGGGAAAAAAAAGCATTCTTTTTCAGTCGTGCTTTTATTGCAGCAGTCACTCAGGTTGCCTTCACAGCTGACAAACTTCTTTTTCCAGTGATGGCTTCATCTGTCAGCCCCTCACACACACACACGCACACACACACATCACACTCCAGCACGTATGGGACTACTAGGTTTTGCTCTCTACGTAATTGAATCAAATTCTCCACCACCAAAAAAAAAAAAAGTGTGGTGTCAGCATCTCCTGTTTGTTTTGCATGGCCACTGATTGTCCTTCCTCCTCCACCCTGTAAACTATAATGGTACAAATTACTCTACAGGCCAGAATGAACTCACCAAACCTTCAGTAATCACAGCGAAACACAACAGGAAGTTGTTCTCTCTTGCTGTCATGGTGTCTGTATTTTTCTCTCGTTACCTTTCTCCCCCTCTGATCATCTCTCACATGCATGCTAACTTAGGTTTTCCACATGGCATAACAGTGTCAAATAGAGCCTACACACACACACGTGTGCGCACAGTCCTATTGTCATGATAATGGATTCTGTGTTGTAGGCTTTAGGGTCAGGAGGTCAACATAAGCTTCTTAATGGACTGTGAAATAACCCTAACTGCATTAACCTCCCAGATCTCACATCTCACACACACACACACACACGTGCATGCATTCTCATACGTATAAGTGTATACATGCAGACACACACTAACCGCTCCCCCACACATAAACACACCGAAGCTCAGATGCGATTGGATTGGTCTTTAATTGGCGGGGCGATCACACCTTGAGGATGGAGAGAAGACCCTTCAATCAGATGGAGTGATGGAGCGAGGGATGGAGAGGAGGGAGGACGGCAGTACCGGATGGATGGAAAACAAATGAGTGAGCCTAAAAAGAGGACACTGTTGTGTCCTGGGCTTGGACTCTGGTAGAGCGCACACACACACACACACACACACAGATAACAGGGTAAGTTATCAATTCCAGTGCTCCTGGTGACGGCTTAAAAACTACCTCACAGGCCAAGTATGGAAAAACGCTTGAAGAAAAAAGGAGCAAAGAGAGCTGCCTCTATAAAAAGAAATGTGGTGATGTAGAGAAGAGGGAGGGGCTTGCAAACTGCAAAACGGACAGGAAGTTAGCTAAAACGACGATAACACTTACAGGAGCTTTAATGGACGAGGTGACGTATTAAAGTTTTATTCTTATGATGTTTAGTTATGTTCGCCAACTTCTTCCTTCCTCTCCGACTCCATCCCACGAGTTATAGCGACAGGCGACCAAATGAAATGCACCGTTACCTTGAATAAAAACACTGATTTCTCTGGACTTGAATATTGTTTGAAAACCATGGGACAATGCCCATCATAATATGCAACAAAGACCTTGTCTAGTTGTTTTTGGACATTTTAATGCTGAAATGTAAGATTTTATATCTACATGTGTGTTTCGGGGCTTATTAGGGACTACGGATGCAAATTAGCAGCTTTGCCATAATCCGGCATGTTTACAGAGATGTTTAATATCGATGTTCATTAATGTGCACTGTCCCTATCCAAAAATAAAGCATTATTATTAAGGTAAAAAACTACAGCTAATTTTACTTTTGCAACAACTTAAAAATACAAAGAATTTGGCAGATTTTAACATGTAATATTGATAACAAAAAACTAAAATTCTCCTCCCTTTTCCTCTCCTCTCCTCTCCTCTCCTCTCCTCTCCTCTCCTCTCCTCTCCTCTCCTCTCCTCTCCTTCTGTGCCTTTCTGTGCCAAATGAGTCTCCCTGAGAGGGGCTCACAGTGGATTTTGGGGGGGATTGAGCTCTGTGTCTTAAATCAGTCTTAATTTTTGCTCTCTGCCATTAAAGAGCCGCCATTAAGCTCTTCTCTTCTCGCCTCATTTCCCTCTTCCTCTTGTTTCACTTTTTCAATTTGTGTGAGAGGGGGAGTTCACTCCTCATAAAATTTCACTTTGGCCAGCCTATCATTTGCATCTCAGCCAATAAATAGCAATTAGCATTAACAATTAAACCAGCCAGTGGAACCGCGGGCAGCTCCCTGAGATGGCCTGATGGATGGGAAGGTGGATAGGAAGGAAGGGAGGGAAGGTTCAGTGTGCGCGTGTGTGTTGTGTGTGTGTGTGGCTACTTACTACATGAACTCTCACAGGGCAATTCAGTATATCTTGCACTTTCATTTTCTTCGCAAAGCTAATTTATCTACTGTCTCAGTGGCCTAATCACAACACACACACATATGCAGTGTGGGCAGAAATGCCAAGCTGGCACGCCATTTGGTACTCGGATATCGCACAAATTCTACTTGTTAATTACGCTCATTAAATAACAACTGTTTTCGGCGCTCGATTTTATTTTATAGTTCTGTTTTTCAGCATCACAGTGTCTTAGATTCATTCATAAAGATCTGATGTAATGAGGCCACCCCTGGCCTGATAATGTCTACTGTGTCAAATTGGTGTTGCTATTAACACATCTTTAGCGGAGACTGATATTATTTTTAACACAAGAGACGAGATGCTCTGCCTATTGATCCCCAAAGGAGAGATTTGTCATGTTGGGATTTGTTGGAAAAAGTATTGCTTTCCAGTTCGGTGCCTGCCTGCAGCTTAAAAAAGAATAACTATATACAAAAATAATAAAAAAGCTGTTTTCTCATGTCTGCAGTTTTCGGGCCTGGACATTTTCTGGAGTTGCCCTTTCACATATGTAGCACACAAAAGGATAATGCCTGTGTCAAGACGCTTTCTCACCCACTGGAAATACTTCATTTGGTTGAGGCATTCTGTGAAACGTCATCAACATGCCCACTCAACATGCCCAATTCTCTGGACATTGACCGGCTCTATTCACACACTCTATTCAGTCAGACTTTACATTGACTTTGTAGTAGAGAGCTGGCAGAGTAGAGTCAAATGTCCAGGCCAAATGATATGGTTATTTACGTTGACACATACAGTTCCTCTCAGTAACGTCTGTAAAATGTCAGGCTAGCAATGCGTGTGTGAAAAGGCTAAAATCGGCCTGTCCATGACCATTCATTTTGAAAATGAAAGCAGCTTATTACTACCTATATTTACGGTTGTTGTTAGGTAGCGACTTCTAGTGGCTGTAGCAATTATTGCAGCTGCATAGGACTAAGTGAGGTAAGGTAGCATTAAGAGTGAAAAGTCCGTACACAGAGGAGGTCAGGGATGAACGGTCAGGCTAAACAAGCACAGGACTTTCATTCAGAAGCCTGCTGTTCATGTCCAGTCTGAAACCAGAAGTCACCGGTGAGTTATTTTAACTTAACTAGAAATGAATTCAGTAATTATAAAATTCTGTGATCTTTTTCCTGTAATTCTGAGATAATATGGGAAAAAGTTTTTTTCTTTCACAAATGGAACGCACTTTCATATACGTTTGCGTGCCTCCGATCCGCGTCCAAATAGAGCAAGCACTTACAATACTGTGCTGCTGACACCCGCATGCAGGATGTCTCCACGTCCCCTACCCCCCTGTGTGCACCTCCACTGTGCCGGCGGTGAGAATATTGTTGGTGGCTGGTGACGATCAGTCCATCTCCATACATTAATCACCACCAATAGAAAGCCCTGACACAGCAACTACAGCAGTGCCACTGCCCTGCCTAACAAAGCATAGAGCAAGGACACACAGCGCCAACAGCGGAAAGACAGGAACGAGGAAGAGGGGGAAAGTGTGTGTGTGTTGGGTGGAAGGGTGAGGAGAAAGAAAGAGAGGGGGAGCTAGATGGGGAAATATGGAAATGTAGAAAGAAAACAATCATGCTTTATGTTTCCCCCTCTGTCCTAACCTCTCTCTTTTTGTCTCTCTTTCTCTGTCTCTCTTTTCCTCTTGTTCTCCTGGTTTTTATTGTTATTACCACGGCAGCGCCATTAGAGAGCTCTACGTTCTTCTCCACTGGAGCAATAAATGAAGAGGGCCTCACTCCTTTTTCCTCCTCATCCTCTCCTTTCTCATCCCTTCTTCAGGTCCCCGCTCGTCTCCTCTCTCACCTCCCGACGCCTCCTTCTCGGTTCTCTTTTCCTCATCTGCAATCTTTTTCTCATTCCTTCTCTTTCTGTTTATCTCATCTTTTTCACTTGTCGGTCTTTCTTTCCTACCCATAACACGAATCCTATGACCCTTTCCCTCTTTGTAAATGACACACACGCACACGCAAAGGATGTAGGGTGCAGCAATACTTGTAAGGGACAGATGTTGCAGCCATGACAAATAACCCTCTGTGATTAAATGAAGGAAACACTTTGGACCATTAATTAGTGGTCCAAACGCACAAACGCAGCAGTCAAACACCAACTGAAGACTCATTACATCACCTTGATGTTGTGGTACGCCACAGTCACTTACGTAACCAGTCCTGTGACTTTGAAGACTGTTCATGCCTTTTAGAAAATTAGACTTTCACTGGTTTATATTTTTCAGTGAATCTAAACCATACCATGTTCTATAGAAATTAAAAATCTAATGTGCTGATGATTTAGGTATAATTGTCTGGATTATCTTTCTCTGGGATTAAACCCATTTTTATGGAACTTATTTTTCTATTTATTGATTTTATGTTGTGTAGCTGTATACATTTTCTTTTGTACTATATATGAATGTTTTATAAAAGCCAATCTAGAAACATGTTTATGAATGAATAGAGCAGCTTCAAATATTTGTCTTCTTTGCCTCTCTCTACCTTCAGTCAGGGTAAAAGCAGAAATGTGTTTTTATTTAAGACAGAGACAACAAAAGAGGCTATATGGGAAAAAATGTTTGTTTCATATAGGCTGTATTTCATTAAAAATGAAAAACACAAACCCCTTTAATTTGCTTTGCTTTGCTATAATATATTATAGTTTATTTAAAATACTTCTATGCTACCCCACCTACAAACTCACCCCAGTGTTGGAAGTAGAAACGGCTGACAAAGGTTAGCAGAGACGGTTAAAGAAGGATCCCATGTTGAGAGAAGCCAGGGCTAAAAGACACTCGAGGTTCCAACTAAGTACGACAATTAAACTCCAGCCAACAACACACAGAGATTCATATGAGGACATTGGAGTCAGCTGCCCTATCGAGTACACCACATGGTACGAGACGAGACACAGACACAGCATGCAGACAGAAGGACAGAGATGTAAAGTGAGTAAAGGAATACATGGAGTTGTAATGGGTGGGATAAAGTAGGGAGACACATGGGCGGTGGTTCAGAGAGCAGATGCCAAAAATGTATGACAGCGAGTGTCAAACAAGGAGAGAATGAGGGTGGAGGGAGAGCAGTGGGTGGCTGCAAGGAGAGGTGAGAGAGAGGAGACTGTGGGAAGTGCGTATTAAAACAAGACTGAAGGACATTGTGGTTGGGAAAAGGACTTACATACATGCTTTGTATTCATAATACTGTACGGTGATTCTGACCTCAAAGGGTCATCACAAACGCTGATATTGTGTTTACTGAAAATGCTTTTGTAGCAGATAAAAAAAAAAGCTTCTGTACCACCCCACTATATTATATTTGTCTGATTCACTGACACAGGCCTGACATTAAGTAAAAAGCAAGCAAATGTTACACTGTCTAAGCACAGCAAAAATCACGATGAGATTTGGGTGAAACTGAATGAGCTTCTTCTGAGCTGACTGGTGCGTTAGCAATGGGATTTTAGTATATTCATTTACAGGTTAATTATTTATTAGAAAGTGCTCTGATTGGCCCTCTCTCACATCCCTGAGCAGGTTCCATCCACTGTGCTTCTGCATCAGCTCAGTCAGTGTTTTTGCGACAATGGCTGGAGGCTTTGCTGAAGGCGGTGACTGCATATTTGTGACATCACAACCTTAGGGAATATCCTGACGGTTTGTTTGATGGTAACATTTCTGAATACGGGCTGTGTAAATGTCTCTGTAGATTGAGTGTTTTGATAGCTACACAGTATTTATACAGAACCTAGACAAGATGTTCTAATGAAAAAAGGGATGGAAATCCGGCGTTCTATAATATGGTACCTTTAATATAATTAGGAGTTGTTCTGATGATACATTTGTGTCGCCATTTCTTTTGTCAACTTCCTATCATCCTAACTCATGAGGGCTGTCTTAATGCTGTACTCCCACATGATCAATTATTATATGAATGTTAAACCTCACTTTATGAGCAGAGCCAAAAGTACGACTTCCAGGCAGCATAAGTACTCTTATCAAAAACTTTTATGGCATTTGCGCCTCTCTGTCCTGTTATTACAGAAATGTCTGAGCTCACTGTGGACCCTCCACTTACTCATATCTTCTGTTGAACCGTGACATTTAGCCCGCAAAGTTCAAGGGTTTACAGGAAATGGTGTTCGTAAAAGGTCACTGTCATCAATGAAAGTAGATAATTTTTCAAAGAACTACTGTTCTTATCTTAACTCATGATGCGAGCCACACCACATACTGTACTGTTGGCATACTGAGGCTGTATTTCAAGTAAACAGCGTATCGTAACAAATGTCAAACGAGACTCTTTTTCGTGTCGTCTTTGATATCGTTTTCTTATGCATCTAATACTGCAGATTTGTTTTCACAGCACTATAAGAAAAGAAGGACCAGATTATGATATTTTTCCATCAAGCAGACATTTAAGATCAAGCCAGCTAAAACAGAGAAATAAAAACAATGATAACAGATGTTTGAGCAGCTCAGTGCCACTTCCAAAGCTGAGTAAGTCGTAAAACTTCACAAAACTTTAAAAACTGAAAGACCTTGAATGGAGATGGAGAAGTGATGGCAGGCTGGAGAGGTGAGAAAGAGAAGATTATGTGATAATAGGGAATCAAAAAAAAGTTTTAAAAGTCCCTCCAGTAAAAGTAACAGTTCGTGGAGACTGTGGACGTTCTGTATGTGTTGGCAACTGCCTTATGAAAACACTTGAGCCTTCCAGACAAAATCTAAATAGCAGATAGCAGTGGAGGGTGGATGGGGGCAGCATTAACAAGTCTATACCTGCTCTTGAAGACGACGACAACGTGCTAACATTTTACTGACACATCGGGCAGACAGACAAATGGGAAGGAGGGAGGGAAAGAGTGGGCATGCCAAGGTCAAGGTCAATAAATCAATGAGAAAAGTCAGGATGAAAAAGCATATACATACATATAACACACACTTCTGACTTGTCATTCTCTCACGGAGGAAAACACGTTCACTTATATATCACTCTACAGGTACACAGTATCTCCTACTATCTGTGTGCCTGCTCTCTCTTCCAAACACTCGGTTATTTTGGGTTCTCTATAGGAAGTGCTGCTTCTCACCTGACGTCCCTGAGACATGGATTCATTACTGAGCCCGACGCCACTAGGATGCTGTGTGTGTGCGTGTCTCATGTAACTCATCTCAGGGCAATCAGTTGTTTGGGAAATTGCTGAGGGAGGTGTAATATGCTCCCCTTGCTCACTGTAATTTTCACTCTTTTCCTCTTTCATCCCAAACCCAATCACCAGAATATATGTGGTCAATGTACGTGTCTGCAAACCACGGATATGTTGAAACTTTATAGTACTTTTTGTTGCAAATTTATGTTTCAATTTTCAATGTTATGTTGCAACAACACTGTGCTTATACATTCTGCTTAAGTTTAGGCACAAAAATCACTTGGTTAGATTTAGGAAAATGTCATGTTTTGGCTTATCTGGTTCTGTCACCACAAACACGGTTGGAAAATGTCCAACCGTGTCCAAATGTCTAAACACTGTCTCGAAAATTGGTCTCTGGTTTGGCAGCCATAAAAATCATATTTTGTTTAATAGTTTTTGTTTTTCTTCCATACAAAAAGCAGAAAATATAAATCAGTATTATGCAGAAATGTCGTTAGCTAAGGTAGCTAGTGGGTTCCTTGATAAAACACAATGGACATTTTAATTCGGCAGATTTAAACATTTTTGAATGTCGGTTGAGTTTGAAATATTACAATGTTTGAAAATACTGTGCTTGAGAGGAGTCATCATAAGCAGAGGAATGTGCACAACCAAAGGAAGAAAATGTACTTGTGTTTTCTATATTCACAGCTTTTTTTCCCCCCAGTTAGAAGTTTGACTTTCTAAATGCAACTGAATATCTCCAATTTGGTGATGATATTTTGTTGAATTCGTGTGTTTATTGAGATGATTCTTTTGGCCAATTCAGGATAGGATTTCATTCCAACTTCTGGTAAAGTAAGGAGACTGGATCCGGATACTGTGTTGCATAATAGTTGTTTTGGAGCAAAATAAACGGGCAACAATACAAGATTATACAAGAAAGTCAGATAAAACCTTATCACATTTGATGAAGGTGTGTTGCTCCTAAGGAAACACAGTTACGCGTGTGGCTGCAGTAAGTTTTCTTATCACGGTTCATTTGCGTTTTTCTCTTAAACCTACATGCCTTTTCTCTCCTAATCCCTTCCATCTAACCTTTGTATCTTTCAACAAGCTTCCCTCTCTGTCTCCATTTCTTCTCCCTCCTCTCCCCCCTCTTCCTCCCTCCCTCCCCACTCAGTCTCCAGCGTCTCCCTCAGTGCCCCCAGTGAGAGCAGCTAAAATTAAGTGGTGCCACTTCTCAATGACACTTTAATGATAGCACCACTGCTCCGCACACAGAGAGACGGGAGAGGTATGAGCATCTGCTAAAGATAGGCCCCTCAGACACAAACACGCAATACACACACACAGAGACACACTCACACGTCCAAACGAGTGAGCCTCCCTTTGTCTCGCCTGCCACAGGGACCGTGGGGGACGGGTGGAGTCTAATTAAGAGCGTCCGTAGGGATACGTTTGTGTCTGCTTGTGTGTGTGTGTGTGCGTGTCATTCCAGCTTGGCATCACCATCACCTGCCTGGCACTGCCATTATGGCTGGCATCTTACAGAGAGAGAGAGAGAGAGGGGCAAAAAGCGGCAGAGAGGGGATTGATAGCAGACCGAGATGTTGCTTTTAGTTGTTTTAACATCTCAGAGAGGCGCAAAGAGAAAGAGCGAGGGGAGTTCAAGTTTGCTTCTTCTTTCATCTATGTGACCAAAATATGTCCTTAACATCGACTGTCAAAAAGGTCGAGAGCTGAAGATTGACAGTGCATGCTTTGGTTTTGTTTATTTATTCTTTGACAAGACATTTTGTGGTCACTACAATAACCTTCCTCATTTTTCATATATTTAAGGAACTTTCTTGTACAGCTGATTGTTTTAAGATCACATAAAACAAAGATGCATTGGGAAGTTGGAAAATTGAATTTTCACTGATACACAAACTCTAATTACATTAGTATGTGCTTATTTGCATATGCACTTCAATACTTTGTTCAAATCATCTTAGGTAGGCCTGTGTGTCTGTGTATGTGTTTGCTGTCAGGCTACTCAGAGCTTAATGGACTTCCAATATGTTCTTAATGTTGTCAGCGTTAAGCAAGTGGTTGATCAATTAGCCCACTACTACTCTTACAACGTCAATACTCTGACTTTAAAACCTGTGTCAATAATGTAACATTAACTGCCAAAACACCAGTCACCACATAACAAAGACGGTTACACCAAACTACTCACTGTGAGATGACAGAGATAACTATCATAAACACGTCCACGGGTTCACCTGTCAGTGATTACACATCAGCATTACAGAGAAATTAAAACTTAAATCTTAATATGTGCTGCTTCCAGAGTTGTTGTTTACTGTTTACAGCAGTTGCAGCATTTTTGAAAAGGGACAGCAAGAAAAAATTGTGTATGCATCTGTGTTTATGTGTGTGTGTGTGCGTGTGTGTGTGTGTGTGTGTGTGTGTGTATTGAGGTTACCATCAGGTCAAAGATGCAGCTGCAGGGAAGAGTGCCAAGTGACATTTTAAGACTCCCCTCTCACCCCCCTTTCGACACACACACAAACACACACACCCACTGGGGTCTGACTGGACTCGACAGGTCATCAGCAGTGCGAGGCAGGTCCTCGCCCTGACTGGCACTGCGCGCGCGCACACACACAAACTCACACACACAACCAACGCATGTCACTTTTGTGGCAAATGAGATCGGAGATGTTCTCTTTTCAGCAGACGTCACGTACTGAGCTACGTCTATCTCCCCGTAACACAGACATAGACACACACACACACACACACACACACACACACAAAACACTGCTCTTACCAGACTACAACTGCCCTATTTAATCACTTGGCACAAACAAATAAACACATATTTTGTGTGGATTCTTCAATGTAATTTTAAAATAATTGCAAACAGAATAAACACAGTTAAATCACTGTAAATGCTTGGTGAAAAAACGTTCTGCTACAGCTTCGTTACTGTTTTTGTTCAGATTTGTGTTACCTTGAACAGCTCAGGTTTACGTCACACATCATCAGGAACCAATAAGAGTGATGCATGGTGAAGGAGTAAATCCTAAAAGATGCAACTAAATGAATATAAGAGCTGGACAGGTGTCGATCATGTGCAGTCTGTACAGGCACACATTTGTCAGACCAGGTCTAATCCACCAAAATAAGTGCATGAGTCTGGTATTCTATTAATTCATGGAAACAAATAAAGTAATATTAGGGAATAAGACACAAGCAGTGTGTTGTTGGCACAATTTTAGTTGTGCTTGAACATGATTAAAAACCTAACCCTTAATAACTGCCAGGATCTGTAAAAAAAAAAAAAAAAAAGAAAGAAAAAGATAAATAAATAAAACAACCAAGGCTTCAGTAACATCCAGCCCTGCTTCTCTTGCGTGACTATCCTTAGCGCCATCACAGTTACTGGACCACAAGATATAATCACATATAATCTAGTTTTGCACAATTAAACCAGGTGCCAATAGTACTACATATCAGTGACAGCTCTGTTCTGTTCAAGTGACACAGTAAGTCACAACAATGAATTTAATAATAAAGTGAATTAAGTCATCATCAGTTTAAGTATCCATCCCGGTGCTTCTCTTCTCATATAAACATGTCTTTGTGACTTTTTGTGTCAGCGTGAAACCACACTGTTATTATTATGGTCATTTTGTGCATAGGGCCAGTAAAAAATCAAAACGGTAGTATTGTGATGATTTAACAGCACCTTTGAACATTAAAACATTCAAATGCCAGTTACATATAATACAGGATTGCCACAGGTGGCATGACTGGAAATTGAGCCCTCAGCCCAACCGTGTTAGTGTCATGTTGTTCTCTCTCTGCCACGCAACGGCAACGGAAAAGCATCTGCTGCCATGGTTCAGAGTGAGGGTAGACACGATGTATGCCAGCAGCCACCTGCAGCCAGGTGTGTGTGTGTGTGTGTGTGTGTGTGTGTGTGTGTGTGTGTGTGTGTGTGTGTGTGTGTGTGTGTGTGTGTGTGTGTGATGACCTCGGGACAAGTAATGAGTGATCTATTCTCAGTGCTGCTTCCCAATGAATTGAGTTCCATTACACCTTGCTCTGTTCAGTCAGGTATACTGTAGGAGTGTGTGTGTGTGTGTGTTGTGTGAGAAAGGAAGGCGTCAAGGTTGAAGCACATCAATACCTGAATGAGATGAGACGTTCCTTTTCCAGGCGCGTGCACGCACACACTCACACTCACACACACACATTATATTAAATAAATAATTAATTACACAGCAGACTGAAATATTGGCAGCCTGCTGTAGAGATAGACAGTTGATTTCCAACAGGAGAAAAAAATTCCCTTAGGGTTCGAGCATGCACACACACTCACACACATACTTAAGCTGACTGCACATGCTACCATTGGGGGCGGATACACACTCATACAAACAGTAATTACCCCCAACAGCTTAAAAAGACATTTGCGGCGCATTTATAATGGATGCCAAATTACCAAAAGAATCCATTTACACACACAAACACATATTTGTGTGTGTGTGTGTGTGTGGGTGTGTGAGTGCTGAAAGAGATGTGCACACACACAAGCACACACAAACACACAGCATTTAATGTTGCCTGCCCAGTAGAGAGCAGTTTGTGTCCAGTGTGAATAATTGCAGTTATTGATTGATCCTTTTAAAGCTAATTGAAGTCATTTAAAAAGTATTAATTCATTGTCCTGTTGTTCACATAACTGACCAATGACATGTAAACAAGAGCAGACTGTACATAGATAGACAGACAGACAGACAGACAGACAAGCTAATGCGTACATCAACTTTTGCCACTGTCCTTTTCTTTCAGATTTTCCAGTTCTCCTCTCTGTGGCTCTTTATCCCCTCTTCCTCTGATCTCTCTTCCTGTCCTTTCCTCCATTCCTCCTGCTCTGTTCTCTTTACCTCTCTTCATCTCTCTTCCCTTCCTCTGTTCCCCTTCTATTCATTAATCTCAATCTCTCTGTCTGTGCTCCTTGAAGTAAGATGTCAACACAGAGCAAACATGCACTCGCGCACAGAGCGATGTGCCATATCATCAGCTCCACTCGCAGTCAGCGTCACAGGCAGGCATATAAAGAGAATCAAATCACATTCGTCTGTCCTGTCACATTTTCATCAGAGTCGGTGTGTGCATACATGTGCGTACAAGGCTTTGTATTTAGAGCAACGTGTGTTTGCACGCATGTGTCCATGTAACAATTGCATTACTATGTAGTCAAGCAGTGCGCAGCAGTGAAATGAGACAGGGACATATTACACTGCAGGCTATCATTAACTCAACACTGATAAAAGGAAGTGAGGGAAAAATCTGAAAAACATCTTGTGATTGTCAGCAAAGAGTTAAAGAGAAGCAGAAAAGAGAAAGGTGAAAAGACTGTACATGGATAATTCAGCCCCTTTTCTCTCTCTGTTAAGGTAATTTGTTTGAACTCAAAGTTGCAAGGTAACTAGCTTAACTTCATTGCCACAGTGTAAATGCTCTAGTAACCCTATCAGAGCTGTTAAGAAGGGGTTAAAAATAAAAGAGTCACCTACTCAAATGAAAATGTTACTGTCAAAGAGCAATTCCAGGTGGTTGCTGACAACCAACTGAGATTTTTCCATAACCAAATTATTTAATGTCACATCATGGCATGCCATTGACAAAGTGCCTATGTTTTTATTCAAATTATGACGTCTGTCATCAATACAACATCATGAATTGGAACAGATATTGTTCTTACACTAAGTGGTTATTTTTTTTTTAAATATTATTATTTTTATTTTAATATTTTTAAAAATGTGTGTGTGATTTTTGAAAAGTGATTTTTTTTTTTACTAGAAACATCTTGCAGGCCAAATCAACCTTATTGTGGGCCAACTTTGGACAACCCTCGGTTAAAGGAACAAGAGACTTTTTTTTTTTAAGTTAAGACATTTCTTGGTGACATTTTCTATCTGGATTCAGTAGTTAGCGAAAATGACTAAGCAGATATGATCTGACCTGAGCAGACTCAGGACACAACAACACAAAAATCAAATTGTGGTTTTATGTAAATCCTGAATCAATTGATTTGATCTGTTTGATTTGTTAAGTAGTGTTTTCACAGTCTTTGGAAAGTATTGTTCGTACTTTCTAATTTATTGTAAAGTTTGTAGTTTGAGCAAGCTGTGTTCTTCTTTGTGTCAATAAAAGATCCTTAACGTTCATCAGTGTATAGTAGTAGCAAACATCTCCAGCTCTGCAGTAGCCAGTAGACAATGTGAACAAAGTAAAAAATAACAGAGGGAAAAATGAAGTTATAGTTTCTTTTTTTCTTTCTTTCTTTCTTTCTTTTCTGAAATTCCTCTTTTTCCATCTTTTTCTCTGTTCCTTTCTCTCCCGGCAGTTTCAGTGGAAGCCACATCTTCTCAAGGACGGGTCAAAGTCGTGAACACACACGCACACACACACACACACACACACACACACACACACACACACGCACACACACACACACACACACATACGCACATACACACATACACGCACACACATACACACACACACACACACACACATATAGAGGCGGTAGTACTGTATGTATTGTGGCAGCTCTGTGGGAAAAGCCTGTGGGTCTGGCCAGAGAAAAAAGGCAAAAATAGAATAGAGCCGTCGAGTTGCTGCGACTCCACTGGGCCAATTCAAATCTCTCTCTCTAGTGAGACCTCACACCCACCTACCTACCCACACACACACACACACACACACACACACACACACACACACACACACACACACACACACCTGCATATGTCAGTCTCTGCTTTGGTTTTCTGTTTCCCTCATTCTCCTTCTGTTTCGCCGTGTATCTTTATTTTGATTTTATTTTACAGTAATCCTTGTTTGAACCAAGGGACATGTGGAAAGTGGTGCAGAATGTCAGCGAACAAACTGGTGTCGAGGGAAAGTGAGCATATGGCAGAAATGTAAAGGAGAAGAAGAAATGGAGTTATCAAACACTCAGCGTCCAATTTACTCCTGGTCTCTTTCATCAGGTCTGCTCTCCTCACACACAGACAGAGATTACCTGTGTGTGTGTGTGTGTGTGAGAGAGAGAGAGAGAGAGAGAGAGAGAGAGAGAGAGCATGTATGAGCATGTTTGATGGGAAATGAAAATTAAACTTCTCCGGGCAGATTTCTACAACTTTAAGCCTTTCAATCCTCAAACACAGTCAGGCGATCTAAACCAAAGCTTTGTGTCTGCAAAGTTGTGACATTGAGAGGTCTGGAACATTTTTCGCCTCCAGTGATTCCATTTTTCCTTCCTTCAACTACATTTTGATGTTTAAGAACATCAGTCAGAACCCAGATTTTTTTTTTTTTTTTTTAACTTTCCCGGAAGCTGAAGCTCGTCAGTAAGCTGTCAGGAAGCACTGGAAACGTCTGGGGCCATAGTGCTTTCAGTGGCAAAACTCTTAAAACTAGAGCTGAATAGTTCTTCTTACTTAGTGAAACTCTTTCTTTGAAACATTTAAATCTTAAAACAACAGTCTGAATTCTGCCAGTAACCTAAGTTACCTGGAGCCATGGAGAGTTTTGATGCATGTTGAAGATATTGTGACGAAATTATGACACATTGTGCATTTGCCGTAGTTTTGCTGGCTGTTTGTGGGCATTACTCACTACAACACTAAAGCCTGGATGAGAAGCCAGCCATCTCAGAGAGGAGATTTGAGGGGGATCTATTGGCCTTAGAATGAGTCCTATATAGCTACAGAGGGAGCAGGTCCTCCATGTTGCAGAGCCATGTTTCCACAGGTGCCCAGAACAGACAAACCAAACAGATGTTTATTTCATGTTTTGTTAACTTTCAGATGTGTTTTGTCTATAGTTTTCAGTATCACCCATGTCTCTTTTGCTTTTTTGGCCTTTTTTCTCAAGTATCTGAATTTACAATTCATGAACTCCCAGTACAGGGACTGGGTCTCGCTGAGAGAAAAATGTAGGTTTACCCAGCATATCTGTGTGTGTATGTGTGGGTATAATTGATATAGAGTGCTACACAAGGCAATATTTGTGGAAGAGAAGCAAAAGAGTGTGTGTGTGTGTGTGCGTGTGTGTGTGTGTGTGTGTGAGTATGAACAGGGGAGTTCATTCTGAAACAGGCCGTCTGTTCTCAAAGCAGAGCAAGTGTGCATGTTGCTGCCCATGTGTGTGTGCTGCAGCCATGCGCTCTACTTTCTGAGAGCACAGGGCGGAGGGAGCGAAGCGGAGCGGGGCGTAATTAGGCCACGATTTGAACTCTCTTAGTTCCTCCCTGAGAGGGGGCATCGGGTCATGCCAACTATTATAAATCGAGCTGGGTTGTATATGTGTTCAGGTGTGTCTGTGCTGGTGTGATATTGTGTGAATGTGTGTGCCTTTGTGTGTGTGTGTGTGTGTGTGTGTGTGTGTGTGTGTGTGTGTGTGTTTGTGAGAGGTATAGGAGGAAAAAGGGAGCCAGCTTCTGATTGGTTCAAAGTATACTGTTAAATATAGGTTCATCGGGACAGCCTAGTGTCTTACCGGTGCATGACATGCTTGTGATATTCTGCAGTCAACTTACAACCATTGTGTCATGTTACACTACCCTCTTTAAATCATCTTATCACCTTTCAATTTAGCCAGGGGCTAAAGCGGAAGTTAGCCAGCTCAGCCAGCTCTACTGCGTACACTCTATGGGCTCCACAATGCAGGTCATTTTATACCCGAGGAGTCTACCCGGGAACATTACTGGCTTCATGTGCCACTGATCAGCTGTCATAGGAATGAACGGGGCTCCATTTCTGACACAGTATCCAGTTCTGATCATACATCCACAGTTTAACCATTAGCACAACATAAAGCATCGGTTTTGTTGCTATGGCTACTTGCAGTCCAGCGTACTGTCTGTTATTTTTCATACTGCCTACGGCTGATTGGATGAGGCCTTCAACCAAGTAAAAGCCGCACTCCTTGGCATTCATAATTAGTTGGTGTGGAAATAAAACTGACACCGTTCTATAAATTACTTTTTTTTTTTGTCACTAACTTGCTGATAGCCCATTTAGGGGCCACTGATCAATTAAAGTCCTTTTGTAACCTCCCCTGCACCCACACACACACAAACACAGTCATCCCATTAATGAGCGGACGGCTAATTAAGACTCAAAAAAGCAAGGGAGTCACTTCTTTTTGATTGATAGCACCCACCGTCTTCTCTTCCTGCTATTTTGCATTTTAATGTTCATTAATAAACTTTTATTGTTTTGTTAATTATAATACCACCCTCCCCCGTTGAGATAATAACGGAACAGAGCGATTTGTTCAGAAAGATTTTCTGCTACATGAAGGAAAAGACGACGAACGAATTGGCAGGACAAAGAGAGAAAAAGAGAAGGAAAGACGGAAAACAAAAGACACAAAATAAATGAGCTGAGAGAAAATAGCAGGAAGTGGAGGGTGATGTGTGGGAGTGAGAATTCAGAATGGCCTTTTTTCAGATGCAAATACACTAAACAGTACAACAGCGTTTGTGATTAGTGTTTAATTAAGTTTCTAGTAGCATGGCCTTTGAAGCAGCAAGTGTCTGTGATGGCTGATGGAAATCTAGACAACCTCTTAAAATGTTTGCCCTCTGCTGACGGAGACGCAGTTTCCGTAACATTAAAAGCATAAAACCAAGAAACATTCAACAAACAATCTTGAAACTTTCTCTCAACTTCAGTCTTTCTCATGTAACATAAGTCTTAAGAAGGTAATCTGAGAGACATACCTTGTATACATTGTATGCAATGTTTACTGTGTGTGTGTCTGAAGGGGAGAATGAGGCTGATTGCTGCAACATCATCTCTTTTTTCAGTCTTTTCATGCTTAAGTACATCTGCTTGTGTAGGCGTGTATTTATGTGCATATATGAGTGGGTGTGTGGGTGTGTGTGTGTGTGTATTCGCTCATTTAAATGTGCGTTTGTGCATGTGTGCTGCAGCCCTAGAGGTGCTAGGCCAGGGACGCGCATGATGGATCGTGCAGGCCAGTTGATAGCGCCATTACTCACTGACACACATACATTCTCAAACACACGCACAGACACACACACACACATGCGCACACACCTGCCTGACACCTGTCCCCCATGGGGGTCTGTCTGCCCCTGAGGCCATTGCCCCGGAGACGAGCAAAGCCCAAAATTATTCTGCATGACAGCAAATACTGGTAAAGTTTCGAAAAAGGAAATAACTTTAAAACTTTGTAGGACATTCCCAAACACCGGTCTTTCTCTCTCTCTCTTTCTCCTTCTGCCTCTACCTTTAGCTTTCCCTTGCACTCTGAAATGCATCTATCTATACTCATCATAATTTGTTTGCAAAGATAAAGCCATGTTCAGTTTCGAACAACATAAAATTGTTTTTTGTACCCTTTGCTTATCCCTCACAGCCAATGGCACAAGATCCATAATGACACAAGTTCAAGTGACTACATTAACCTTAACTTTTTGTTGGTGTTACTGTAATGTGTTAAATACTGGCATGACATCTGCGCTGGCAATTCCTCAATGTCATCTGACGTTAGACTTTTAAAAAATAAATAAAATAATCGTAAAATAAAACATTTAGACAACTAATTCAAGGATGCTGATCCATCCCCTCTGTGTTGAGGGCTACTTGATTTCTTGTTCGTAATGTTAATGTATATATCTGTATTCAAGCACTACTCAAATAAATGTTTTATATACAGTACGTAATCTACCTCTTTTAAACAGTTTTTTGTTTTTTACTCACCCCTGGTTGAAAGGGTTCAATTACAATAAACGTTGGTTGTTTACTCAGAGGCAGCTTCCAGCTTGAATTCAAGTGGTGACAAGTTTTCCTGACATAAAAAGTAGTAAAGCATCCTTAGAAACTTCTTAAAGCACTCCTGCTGCATTATACACACTGTCATGAGCTGAAAGACACTAAAACACTAAAGATGAACATGTCCATGATTTAAACCTTTTACTGTGATTTGAGATTCAAGTTCAGGAAAATGTGTTGACTGATGTTATCGGAAGAAAGAAAAACTCAAAAGAATAAATAACATAACACAAATAGATGTTCAGTGGCTAATTGGCATTAAATGGGGCATCGAGCGTGGTGAGAAAACACTCATATCTTACTTCATCTTCATTAGTGGGAAAAATGGATGTGATTTGCTTGTGTGTGTGTGTGTGTGTGTGTGCATGCGTATACTTGATAAAAACAGATTTCTTTAATATGTCTTTTCAATTAGGGTTGTTTCTTGCAAATTTTGAAGTATCAAATTGAAAAAAGTAACAGAGTTCTTATATTACTGATGGTACAAGATGCATCCGCTGAACAAGACATTATTTTGGTTTACATGACACTCATGAATAGTAAACTATTATATTATAGCAGTTTCAATGCTACAATGAATGGTATAAGAATAAATGTATAAGTTCAAATAAGAATGTCCTGTTTGGTTTGTCCGTTCAGGGAAAAATGGCAGTACAACATCTCAGATTCCTTGAAAGAAGACCCAGTCCCTCTGCAGTAGGGTTGGGCGGTGTGGCCTTACAATAAAACACAATATTTTTAGGCTGCATCCCGATACACGATATATCTCAATATTTTGAAATGTCCTCAAAAGCACTTCATAAATGATAGATGATTGAAACATAAAAACATAACAATAAATATTATATTCAATTCCTGCCAACAGAACCTCCTAAATACTACACGCTGGACTTTAAATGTTTTAACAATGAATTTACCACCTTTAAAGGTCAAAAACCAAGAAAAAGTGGGAAAAGTCATTAAGGTAAACAACTAGCCAAACACACAGAAGGTAGAAGAAAAACAGTTGTAAGGCTCACAGTCTGATTATGCCTCTCAAGACAGACAGTCAGAAGTACCTGGTCAGACACACAGCGAAACAGACAGACAGAAAGGCACAGAGACAGGTAGCTAATGTTATATATAAGGACTCCCAGGGACTGGCTACAGCACACAGCAGAGCACCTGGGGACACGGCAGCCATATGTTTAAGCTTTGTCTCGTCCTACAAAACTCAGTCTGCCCTTCACGTGATTTGTCAAAGGGCTGCGCACGGTGACAGGTACAGGGTACAGGAGGACCCGAGATACTAAGACACACAGCAACTAAAGGAGAGAGGTGGATGGAGGGAGAATGGCCAGCCATGGGGGGCAGAGGGGGTTGGAGGGATGAAAAGAAAGAGAGAGGGAGTATGACGTGAGATACAGGAGGGCTTCAAGACGCACAGGAAACAGAAGAAGAGTGTTGAGGTGTGTTAGGTCACAAAACTGGTTAAAAAGTGTGTCTTGGGGGTTGTATGAAGTAATTTAGGAAGAAAGGGAGCATGGAAGGAGGGAAAGAAGGAAAGGAAGAAAGGGAACATTACAAGCTGGTATAACACAGCGGGAGCATATAGTTTAGAGATGAGATGGGGCGGCGGAGGTATAGGTTAAGAAGTAGAGTGCCTCCAGGCTTCTTTTCCTCTCCTTCTCCCAACTCCCTCTCTCCCTCCACCCGCTCCTCTCTTGTCCCGTCTTTCAGCCCCCCTTTACCTCCAACCAACCCCCACCTCCACCTCCACCACCGCCCCTCTCTCTTTCTCTCTGTCCTTCTGTGCAGGGGGTTGAGGCGCTGAACAGATTATGGCGTAATTAAGGCGCTAAAGCAGCACATTATCCACCTGGTGGCTTATCCAGGGTGGCTAGCACCGTGGCTAGGCTAATCAGCCTATATGTGTGTAGGTGTGTGTGTGTGTGTACAGCCAGCAGCATTGGGGCCCATCTCACCTGATTAAGGCCTCTTATAGGGATGTGTTAAAAGCATTAGGTGAGGACAGGAATGTAATTCGTCATGTTTAAAGGCTGGAAATTGAATCAGGGATTAGGAGGCAGCCAAATGAGCACACATACACATACTCAGCTAACTGGAGGGGAGTCATATATCCATCTCTCTCTCTTTCTCTCTCCCTCTTTCTGTCGGTCTCTCTTTCGTCATTTTCTCCCCTCATCTGTCCTCTCATTCTCCAGTCTACTTGTTTAATTTCCATCGTTCCTTGAACATCTTTCTATTTCCTAGTTGACTCTAAGGTTACATGCATCTCAGAGCAGGGAGACAACACATCTCACCCACACTCTTTCTTTCTCCTCGCTCTCTCTCTCCACTGTCCTCTAAGTGGTTAAATTGAAAATAATTGTGCAGACAGACCCCAGAATGCAATCAAAGAGCAGGACAATGTAGTCGGAAGAGAAGCTGGTATTATTAGGTTGGGGAGAGTACTAAGTGTATAGTGAAATACCTCAGAGAGTAATTTTATACCTTCAGACTTTATTAAAGCTAATAGGTTTATATATACCTCCCCGAGGCTGGTCAATTCATTAGTTGTAACCGTTAGGAACTATTACGCACACAACAAAGTCAGAGCGTCGAGACAGAGAGGAGGAGAGGAAGAGTGTGTGCGGCTGTGTTCATGTATTTCTTGAGACGTGTCATAAATAGCAATTCAGAATTTTTAAAAAATATCACAAGACCAGATCATTCTGGGTAACAATAAAAAAAAGCTCAAACTTAAATCTGATAAAATAATAAAAACTAGTTCATTGTTTTTAACGCTACTCAAAACAAACAAATTAATGTCTTATGAAAATGTGACGCAAAAATTGTATAAAATAACTACCGCAATTTCATGAATTAGTACAGAAATAGTTTAATTTCTTATTTATTATTATGTATTATTGTGTCCATTATCCTGTAACTTCACTTATATAGAAATCCTATGTTTTTGTGTTTCTATGTATTTCGCATTGCAATTAATTGTTAGACAATCATCAAACTAATTAGTTAATAGCATGTGATACACACATTATTATACTAATTATACTACTATTAATATTAACATTATTCAAGTAAGAGTAATAATGATAGAATTTGACATTTATTGTAGTACTGAAAATAAAGGGCTTTAGTTGATACTGAGATGAGTAAAGAAAGACTACATTCATTTTGAGGAAAAGACAAATGTGACTTCATTATGTCATTTCAAGTCCACATGTAACGACTGCTGTCTGAGAACAGCCTCTGAGTTTTGCTAAAGCAACGCTGAACAAAGAATCTCATCAGAAAACTTAAAAGAAAAAAGAAAGCACACGCGCCACATTGGAGTGTCTTTGTCAAGGGCGCTGTCTTTATTTTCATACACTGCTGAGTGGGACATGCTGAACAGTAAAATGGTGAGTGCTAAAGAGCCAGTAGTGTGTGTGTGCATGTGTGCGTGTGCGTGTGTGTGTGTGTGTGTGTGTGTGTGTATCTGCATCCTTATATGTGAGAGACACCTTGAGGGGGTATGAAGGTGATGATGGTCAAGTCAAAGCCTGTTTGAACTATAAACAAGATGAAGGAAATTAAAAATCATAACATATTTGTACATGCACATGATTTAAGTTTTTTAATAGGACATTAACACTTTTTAAATGTATGACATAAACATTTTTTGGTCCCTTGGATACACTGCAACAGTTTCACAGTCTGGTGCGGAAAAAATATGCCGATTTCAGCACAATTGCAGCCTGTTTAGGGAAAACATTTCATTTACTACAAAAACAATTATTAGCAAATTATTCACATATATGCAGTTTTTTTTTAAAGATTTTGTTGTGTATGTCACAGATTTCTTTTTTTTTCTACAAAAAACTGTACTGTTTGTCCCAAAAATGCCCCTTGTTTCAAGAAGCAGTTTTCCTGCTGTAGTGTCCTTGAGCAAAAGAACCCTCACTGGTTCCCATGGGTGCTCTTTAACAGCTAATCTTTCCCTCTGACCTCTCTGAAGGCAGCAAATGAAATACAAGAAAGTAAATTAAAATACAAAACTTTCCTAATACCTTTTAAGAGGATATGTTTGTTCAGTGGACACTCACAACATCACAGCGATGCCAGCAGCTATATCATATAAAACACAATAGAAAATATTAACTTAATATTAAGTCTGAATTGTTTTTTATAGTTACTTGAGGAAGAATATTGCCCTTGTTAGTACAATATTTAAAATAGTTTGAATCATTCAATTGATGAGAAGATGGAAGAGAGAACAAGTTTGCCTTTAACTGTTCTGTATGTGCGAAACCTCACCTGCTTCTAAACTGGAACAGCACACAAGAATAAATCTCAGAAAAGTTAGATTAAACAAGGAGAGAAGGCATCAATACAGAAAGGCTGAGTCACTGTCAAGGGCACCTTTTTTATATTCAGTGCAGGGTAGGACATATGTGATCATGCATCTGCAGCTACTACAAAATTGTGACTGTACTGCCGACAACAAGAGAGCATATGGTCCAAAAGGATTCTGCAATTTTTTATCAGTAACTAAATTCTTAAGAGACAAAATATCTGACATCTATAATTTCTGCATATGTATATTTTATTCAAACCAAATGTTGAAGATTTTTTTTTAAAGTCAGGGTGATTGAGATTCAGCCTCGTATCTGAATGTTTTTTCTCACGATCTGTGCATGGAGCATCAGCCAAATGTTTAATCATCTGATTTAAATGAGATTCACTAAAGACCAAGTCAGCTAAAAAATAAGAAATATAAACAACAGATTGTTTAGAATGCACTTGAATAACATTTCCAGGGATTAACTTTATTAATTTTATTAATCATGCATATTCATGTTGGTAATAAAAATATGGCTGTGGCAGAAAATCTGGAAGTACATATTTCTAGTCTCTGCATGTCTTTTTGTTTTTAATTCTAAGCATTTTTATATTTGCAGCATGTTGTCTATACATTCATGCTTCTGCAACATACAGGTCGTTGTCAAGATCGCAGCACTCTGCATGTTATTTGGTCACATCTGTAATTCTATTTTTAGACTGGAAACCCAGTCAGACGAATGTCATTGCCACTAACAAAATAATAAACAGATTTCACCCTGAAACTTCTTCATTCAAAAGCTTGACAGAAAAAATAGGACATCTGTGTGACTCAATGGATCACAATAAGACACTGGCAGTCATGATTTTCTTTTGTCACAATGTGTGCATTATTATAAAGAAGTAATAGCTTGTGATATGCCCTTTGAAAATTCAATTAAATAACTATTGTCATTAAAAATCTAATGCAACTTAACAGGACAAAGAATTAAATCTCTATAGTCATCACATTATTTTTAGTGTGAGTAACTATTATTATTATTAATTATTTTCTGTAATTACAGTATAATTATAGCGTAAATACATGTAACAAAATGTGACACAGCTGCTTCGACCACCAGGCCAATTATTCACCGACCTTGACTGAATTTACTAATCACACTGTTAGACGTGGTGACACCATAAGACAAATACACCAGCTGTCCTGTATTTTTTCACATGTTAGTACTTCCTGCAGAACAAATCATAATTCACCATTTTGTACATTTAATTACTGTCCAATGACTACTGTAACTAGCACTACTAGGAATCAACGTAATGGAAATGGCATGATGATATGGTTTCAATAAAAACAAGTCAATCTGATCATCAGGAAAATATCAATCCCATTCTAAACTATCATAAAAATGCCTCGTCTTACCCTAAACTTTGTGTGGGCCTGTTTAGTGTGATTTGAGGTGTAAACCTGTTACAGTGTTATATATTCAGCCTGTTCCATTTACCTGCACATATTTAATAGAAGTTGAGCAGCAAAACAACACCTTTCAAAACTAATTGAACCCACAGGAGCTTCCAGGCCGAGCATTTGGATGAATTTGTGAATTATGTGAGAGGTTGCAGTTATCAGAAGGAAAATGTCATCCTTGCTCTGCCTGTCTCGATGATCTAGTGCGCTCTTTTTTGTTTATAACTTCACTTTATGCGTGGTTGTTCTGTAGCTATTCTGGTGCTGAATGTGCTGGATGACTCTGTCTGCCGGCTCAAAGACAAAGAAGGACGGTCATTAGACTATTCTGTAACATCAGGTACTGTACACCCCTTTCTCTCTCTCTCTCTCTCCCTATTTCTTTCTCCCCCTTTCTCTCTCTCTAACACACACACACTTTCCATCTTTCTTGCTCTATTTTTCTATTTCTCACTCTCACTCTCACACACACAGACACACACACACACACACATTTGTCCTGCGCTACGGTCCGCATTCCATCAAAGTCCAGTGTCATTTCCTGGTATAGAGCGCCATCTACAGGTCCTATGAGCACCATCTTAGGTGCAACTCAAATCTCCCATTTGCTGCTTTCAAAAGAGACAAACAGTAATGACTGTGATGTTTGATAAGTGTCAACACACAGGCACACTATGTATAAATAGATAGAATTCAATACATTATTTTAAAAAAGCCATCTTCTGCAAAGGATGACACAAAACATATTGTTTTGCAATGAATGGCCATGGCTGCGGGAAGAACAAAACTGAAGTATGCTTTAAAACAAGATTATGATATGAATCCCTGACTTTGTCAGCTGGAAAGACTAAACTTATGGCTTCCTGATTTAAATGTCTTAGACTGGTTCTTTTCATATTCTACTCAATTACAGCTCATATTTATTACAAAGTACTTTTAGATAAAAGTTTTAAAGAGAAGTTTTATCATTATAAACTGGGAAAATGCACTGAACTGCATGTGAATATAGATTGTGTGTGTGTGCGTGTGTGTGTCGCACGCCGCGGGTACATATTCTGTATGTGGCTGAGCGAATGAAGCCATTGGCCTAAGTGCAACTGCTTTAGCTTTTGTCTTCTATTTTGCGAGCTCCTACAATAGCCTGTTATATTTGTTAAAGTGATGAATGAGTTTGCCCATTCCATTCTTCATTGTGTGTGTTTGTGTGTGTGCGTGTGTGTTCCAGCCTTCTCAAAGTCATTGTTTCCCTAGAGAGGGGTCAGTGTGCTGGTCAAAGCTTTCTGCTCACCTCCCACCACTGACCAGAGAGAGGGAGGGAGGGGGAGAGACGCACTGACTTATACCTGTAATGTAGGGAAATTAAAATAACAGTCTGATCTTTCACTGTTTCTTCTGCAACTTTTCTATTTTATTTGTTTTGTATATGCGGTAATTGTAATATTTACAATGAAAGACAAAGGTAAAGACAAGTACCCTACATGTTCTCTTGTATAGAATGAAGTTTAGCAGCATGTGTTATGTTAAGGAAAGACGAAGAAGAAGAAGAAAAGAAGAAAAAGTAGAAGAAGAAGAAGAAGAAGAAGTCGTGAAGTGTGAGCAAACTCAGAGACAAATATCCACTTTTTAATATTTCTGTAAAAAGGCATTCAGTGCAGCTAGAAATAAGAGGAAATATTCAAACCAAGCCAGTTGGGTCATTGGCTCACTTTACACACACACATGCGCGCACATGCACACACACACACACGCACACACACACACACACACACGGTCCAAGCATTATTAAACAGTCTGTCATGGGGGTTGAGTGTGTCGCTTCTCTCCCCCGTTCGCTCACTGCCCCTAGAACAATTTCAATTTTAATAGCTTTTACTATGTATCTGAAGCACTGGAGACATAGAAAGAAAGGGCAACACACACACACACACACACACACATACACACACACACACACACACACACACACAGAGCCAGGGAGAGAACTAGTCCCCCTTGTTGAAAATAGAGCCATCAAAAATGAAGGCCAGCCCAGCACAGCCGACAGACAGACAGAAAGATCCCGGGAGCATCTTGTAATTATCCCTGTGGACGAGTTGCCTCTAGCTGGGCTCAGCTACCCACCCCAACCCCCCTTTCTATCATCCCTCCATCCTGCCGCTAACCCCTCCGCTGCTAATTTCATCCCAGGGATTAGCCCCCGCTTGCTTGTCTATCTTGTAATATTTCTGGGGGGTGAAATGGTGAAATATCGCCTTCTTCTACTTATAATAGGACTTAGTGAGCCGGGCCGGGGCATGCTTGTGACTCCCTCCTTCCCTCCTTACTGCTATTCAGAGATGGAGAAAGAGGGTTAAACAAAAAAAAAAGGAGACGAGGAGAGAGAGAGAGAGAGAGAGAAAGAACACCCCAGGAAGTGCCTCTGCTGCGACGCAAGCTCTACCGGGAAGTGACCGCAGAGAAGGTGTGAAGGTGAAAGTGAAAGCGGTGCGTGGCGGCACAGCGCTCTGGTAGTACCTGCAGGGCAATGCAAGCTGTTTTCTTTATGCATAAAAGAGAAGGAGGGAGGAAGGGAGGGAGGGAGAGAGGAGGAGACACCGAGACAGAAGTGCCCCACACCGCATATCCACAACCCAGTCTTTTGTCTATCTATCTGTCTGATGTTCTGTAATGCCTACCTGTCTGTCTCTCCGCCTGACTTATGTATGATTTAATCTAAAATATGCCTGTCATTTAATGTACTGGGTTGGCTGTCGGAAATTTGCTACTGTCCATAAACACGCTGTATAAGGGACATGCGATAGGGATATTTGTCAGCTGACACCAACAACTGATAATTATTTGCTTCTCATGACCAATAACAATATGAAAAGCTCATAAGTAAGAAAGGCGAAAATGTAGTGAACAAAGACAGATGATTTAATATTCCATAACTGTAATAGCATTTCTTTTGTCAAGTCTCGTAGACTTTTTCCCTCCTCTCTGAACCCTTGTGGAACATGTATTGAAAATTGCAATTTTGTTGTCTTCTGTGAACTTCGTATTACTGTTTATTAAAAATACAGTGAATTAGTGAATCATTACAAGATAAAATACCTGTCAGGAAAACTTACAGTTACAGTCATTTTTAGAATTGTGAAAAACTATTATATAGTTAATATTTAACAAGGATCACATCCTTGCTTGATTTGGGAAGGAACTGGCAGGGTGTTGAGTTTTTTTCCTCTACTTTGTCCTCTGTGGTCAGCTTTTTAACTTCTTCCTTTCCTTTTTTCTTTTTCTGTATTTATTTGTAATTTCAAACAAGTAAAAAGGACAAAATGTCTGTGGCTAGGGGATAAAAATGATGTGCTGTCAGATCCAATCATGGAGAATATATAAAGCCAAATTTTACCCAACAGAATAGCCACTCACATCACAGATGTCACTAATTTAAGTACAAATTATCTTCTTTGATTTGCTGAAAAAAATCAATTCCAACATTTACAGAGTGTATAATCCCGGCTCGTCACCTTTAAAATTTTAAAATAGGATCATGTGTGTGTTTCTGTGTATAGGTATTCTCTGGTCCATCTTTGTGTGTATGACCATGTGGATATCTGTCCACTTATGTTTGTGTGTTTAAATCTGTGCGGGTGTCTCTCTATCTTCACGTGTGTCTGTATATTTACAATATCTCTCTGCCCGCGTGTGCGTTTGTCCATCTGTGTGTCTGCATGCATGTTTGTCTGTTCGTACACTAAATGACCTATAGCCCTCTGTCTCTCACACACTCCTCTCCATCACTCCAGCCTCTCATTACAGCTGCAGAACCCCGGCCTGTCACGTAATTAAAGGCAAAGTTATAAATGACCAGCAGGCCAAAAGCCATATTTCACAGGTGGCCGCATATTTATTTATAATTTTTCACCTTTAAATGTGTTTCTTATGCAAATGAGAGCCAGGACACTTTTCAATTAACTTTGGGGGCCAGTCCCTCTAAGTACCGCAGAAGCTTGTTATTGAAAATAGAGTATTTTTGTTATCAGCCATAAATTATTCCTGCATGTCAAAGAAATTGAAAGATGTAATGTATGGGCCTGTATTTGGCGCTTCCAGAGGTGGCCAGTGTATTTCCCCTCCCTTAAGGACTTGGCGATTGCTTTTCTGGAAACACCAATTTTTTTTTCGATCGCTAACAGGTACATCTACGATTCAACCCCTCCCGTTTTTTTTTTTTTTTGCTTTTCTATGAGACGCTCTCTTTCTCCTCTCACATGCACACACAGTCAGACTTGCACTTACACTGCAGGGCAGTTTAACGGTATATTATATGAGCAATTGGCAGGCAGGTAGGTAGCAAGGTATGGTTCTTTTATGGTGACAGACTGAGAGTGTCCCCCTCTGCCTCATTTTCTCCTTAATTGACCTGCTGAGGGAAAGCAGTGGAGCGACCCCGCTATACTATCACCTCAGGGAGAGAGAGAGACGGAGGGAGAAGGAGATTCAACAGAGCCAACTCTCTACTGGCAGAGTGAGGAAGACAGAAAGTTAAGTAGCAGAGGTATCAAAAGAAAGAAACAGTAAAGAAAGAGACAGAGCGGTTGTAAACCGGGGAAAGAACATGTGTTCCTCCTGCTCTCCTGTCCCGTCTGTAGCCCTTCACAGTGGGAGATGTGTAGGATACGCTTTGAGGTACGTGTGTGCGCATTCACAAGTGTGTTACCTTTGTTACGATGTGTGTGCACCGCGCATTAAGGTGTGTGTGTGTGTGCAGCTGTGCCCTCTCCCTGGTGCGTAAAAAACGTCCATTAATTGAATTCCCCCTAATTTCCCGTCAGCCTCGCCTTGCAGAGCGAGACGCCTGCCTGCCAGCCGCGCAACGCCACACTTCAGGTATGGTGGATAATGGAGGATGACATTTCTGTCCCACCATGCCTCGGGGCAGCATGTGATACATGGCTTCCTCTATGAAGGTTAAACTCAGCTAACCTGCCTTTGGCGTTTCATTACCCACTTGTTAAATACTCTTTTGGTAATAAAATGATTAAAAATTTTATTGCTTCTCTCAAATGAGGCCTCTTTTCAAAGGGATTTAATGACTTTGGAGATGGATGTGTGTGTGTTTGTGTGCGTGAGTGCACTCTCTGTGTGAATGCACACATGTGTGTGTGTGTCCAGACAAGTGCATCTCCAGTTAGGCACGACCAGTGTGTAAAAACCTAATGAGAGTGATATGCTTTACAGCCAAACCACCATTATTCTCAGCCAAACGACCTGGGCCGTCATTATGTGTAAAGTAGCAATACCTTTTCCCTCTGCCGGGGCACATTCAAATAGACATGTTTTACATACAGCTCAGTCTGTGTCTTGAAGCGAAGTGAAGTATTTATACTAAAATGAATGGGCCTGACTATTTTTACATCACAAGTTAAGCAGCGTGGCTATAGCAACGGGACATAAAATATTATATTCGACCCATTAACAGGAACTACAAGCCTTGCCTTGGCCAATATGGCTCCACAGCGACTGAGCAAATCATTATACCCAGTGTCATTTTGGCTGTAAAATTAGCAGTAAAGGGACTTGAGAAACTGATCTCAAAAACCCAATAAAGCAGTTTCTTAAGGTCTGAGTCAGGAAACAGAAACGGGTCATCGGGGCCTGTTTTAAGGCCACCCACAATTTAAGAAAAATATGTTTAAGTGTAATGCAAAAAAAGTATGGTATTTCTTTTGAGAGAGTTCAAGTAAATAGATAGTGTTTTTGTATGACTTCTGCTTTGTTTTTTAGTAGTGCTAACAAAAGATTTATATAGAGTTAATTCAAAATATAAAAAGGCATATGCAAAAAGTTTGCAATCTTTTAATTTGACATCTCGATGTCTCAGATCACGGTACATAATGTCAAAACAGACTGTCCTTTGTGGGTGGTAACATTTTGAATTGCTTCAAGGAAAAACATATAGTTTTTGTTCAGGGATTTCCCAGATTAGCCTGCCTCCCAGTTGGGTCTCTGGGTTCCAATCAGTTTTGTTGGGGCTCATTGTTGGACTGCTGCTGCCCTCACAGAACCTCTGCGCGCACACACACACACACACACACACACACACACACACACACACACACACACACACACTGGCGCACACACACACACACACACACACACACACACTGGCGCACACTTAATAAATGGCTGGGTCCCCCTCCCTCGGGCCAGAGGAGTCGGTGCTGGCCGGTTCATCTGATATATCATGGCAGCCCGCTCCGCTCTGCTCCACTGGACCCTGTCCAACACCTGTTCTCCCATCAGGGGATGTTGTGTTGGCGTGGCGTGGCTATGCCACTGTACAGATTGGCACTGCCCAGTTGGGGCAGCAGAAAGGATGAAGTATGAGATTCCCAGTGACTAAATGTAAGCTGTAATTAGGAGGGAGGACCACAGTGGAAAACGGCCATGACTTATAAATATCCTCTGCATTATAGGATTTAGGTATCACATTGGAATAAAAGACATAATAGTCTTAACAACACAATACATTAATCAACTTAATTATGAATAAATTACATTATTATTTTAGCAGGTAGATGAACCATTTCAGCTGCTGCTGGATTTGATTTGCACAGTATTCTCAAAGAAGAAAATATCTCATAGTAAGCATGATCTAAATCACTGTAAATACATCAGTCACATGAATAAAGCCAAAAGTCTTCTCTAGTTTTTTTCTTTCGTATGATTTATTAATAAATTGATGTAATTCATATTTATAACATAATATACATTTTATGTTTTAAATATTTTTAATAAAGAATTTATATTTTACCTTTAATCTTAATCATTTATAGTGAAACTTCAACTCTCCCTACTTATCACAGTTGTGCACACACAAGGTTTTGAATGCCAAACATGATGAAAATTGACATTTCAAGTACTTTTTCTCTCTAAGTGAGTGGTGTAGATAATATGATTATACAGAGAATTTCTTTACAACCTACGTGCTTGTTGGACCGCTCATGTTGCTTGCCCTCAAGACTAAACTCTTAACACTGTGTCTAACAAAGTTGTTGCATCCCCAAATCTCAGCAAATAAAATATTAAAATGTTGCCATAACTGACAGAAATATTGGACATTACTGAAATAACTAACATCCAGGTGCCAAAATAATCATACAACTCTAATGTCTAATGTAGTTTTAGTTTTAAAACTTCCAAAGACTGCAGAAAAAGCGGAGTTACAAAGGATTGTATTCATCTACAATAAAATCCAACCATACATGAATCAGGTTTGTTGCCAATGCACTCCTTACTCTGTGTTTTGTGGGACTGTGACTTAAAAGCAAAGTTAACCTCATGAGTTAAATATACAGTTCTCAAAATATTACATTGCGGCAGTTGAAATTGCTCAGCAGAGTCAGAGTTTTCCCACATATCTAATAATTCACTGATTGGTGACCTTTAATTGTCTTTTTGTCACTATAATTTGGTTTGTGTCAGCACCAAGACTTAATGTGGCAGATGGGAATACAGTAGGGGAATTATGGGATGTATATGAAGCCATGTAATTTAGAAAATGTGAAAAATGCAATTTAACACATTAGCATCCGCATGAAACACCTCGTTCTGAAGTGACATTCTGCAGTGACAAAAGGTGAATATAAACCAGTTATGATCCATGCGTTTCTACCAACACTACATGGAGAGGTGAATATTAGCGCCCCTTATGTACTCACCTGTCTGTCTGTTGGTCTGTTGCGGCCACAGGGACATTTAGCACAGGGGGGTTGGGGGGTCTCTCTCTTGTCCCATCTGCATGACAGATTGCCTGGGAGAGAGGGGAGGTGCTGAATGAGAAATTAACATCTGCATCGCCGCATAGGTGGGTTCTCTCCACTGAGGCTGTGACGTAAACTTGTCACATATTCACAATTCTGCCAATGTAGGTAGGTTTCTTTTTTTTTTGCTCTCATCAGTAAAAAGCCATTTGGGCAGGTATGAAGAGGGACGATCATCTCATATGACAACGGATAACTATTAAAATTGTAACTCTAAAATGTAATATTCATGATCAAAACTTGGCCAGAATACTACATAGTTGTTGTGAACTTTAATATGACATTACTGTGATAATAAGTAGTCCCTCTACGCTCCTCTCCTGCTCGTAGGTCCACACTGAAAGTCCACTTTTAATCCAGTAGAGGGCGACAGATATATAGATATATGAGTTGATGAGTGGTGTAATTTTAAGTCTCAAACCATCTTAATTTGCTTGACTTAGCTGATACAATTCACAGAACTAATGGTCCAGTTTTATTTGAATGTTTTAGTTACTTTTTCCAACAATCTCAGGTAAGGTGGTTTGCTGATGATTTTTTTAAATATACTTTTTCCTCATTATCATCACTGGAAGGAGTGTCTCTTGTTATTTTACACAACTTCTGCTCTGATCCATGGGTGGACTGACAAAATGATAATTCACCTTTGAAGCTGCAGTATTTAGAAATTTTAATCAGAGGAGAAAGATCTTCATAGACTGATTTTTTATGCCTAAACAAACTCTTTGTTTTCACGACTGAATAAACAAACAAAAAAAGATCTTAAAGGACAACAGTTTTGTACTGTTTTACTTTGGTTTCTGTTTGGCGGACCCTGCCACCTTTCTAGCTTCAAACCACTGGGAACCTTATTTTCCTCTGAGACCAGCTTGTTCATTCAATTATGGAAAAAATCAATATGTCTGAGTTTGTATTATTACCTCATTAATATTGTAAATATCAAAGTTTTGATTTAGGCTACATAGTGCCCCTTTAACACATGCATGTCTACTAATTAAATAGCAATTTAAACTTAACAGGGACATGTGAAAAGTTTGAAAAAATAAATCTACAGTTTATTCTAAAAGCCTATATTGTTTGACTAAATTAACAAGTAAGAAATACAGAAATAGGGAATTTCATCACCAAAGACCATACTTGGATTCTTCCTTATCTTAGCTAGCGTTAGCTAACTATTTGTCAGGGGTGTTGTCTGATTTAGCATAAATACCTGATGTAGCTATCAACTTTTACCGTTTTTAAGGACATTTATTTCTACCTGTGTGTTACTGCCTGTTCTTCATCATCACAAAACAACAATAAAAATTACTTCACCAACGATATGACATTACCTTTAAGAAGAATAATCAGTCAAAAACGCAGTAATTAGCACAACCAAGTCAACCGCCGCTCGGACCGTACCATTTTGGGGAGGAAGAGGGGGAGGGACCTTTTCCACAAGGATCAGAGGTGATGACACGCGCTACACCCAGTCCCGCCGTAGGTCTCGCGCCGGAGACACGATGACAGCGCGTCGGATCAACTTGCAGCCTGTTGGTGAAGAATAGTGAGCGGGTCTGTCCCGCCGCAGCCAAGAGGTAAGTCGCAATTTTTGAGGGTTAACTTTATGTTAGTATGTTCCGCAGGTGGAGCACGTCACCTCATGAGGGGTCTCAATGATGAAAATCAGACCTTCACTGTCCGCTCGGCTGTTGCTGATGCTGTTAGGAAGCAGGAAACAATCACGCTGTTAATGAGAGGGGGGCTTAACTGTGGCGCTGTGGCTTCTAGCTGTAAAATGTGCCAGTTTGGCTGGAAAATGCGTGCTTTTTCATCCCTTTTGTTCATGCTCATATGTATGTAATCATTATTAGAGGCAGTTCACATTTGTCCACACAAAATTTATTTCACTGTCAAAAAAAAAAACTTCGGTACACTTTCTCAAACCTGTCTAGTATGTTATAAACAGATAAAATGGCCAGCCACGCAGTCTTTTATTATTTTTTCTTCCTCTGTGCATTTTAATGTAAAGATTTTAAATACAGGCTCAACTCACACTCCAGATGCAGCTCTGACTTAAATTTGGCTGCTCCCTAAAACATCCCACCAAAGAAACAGTCAGGTATTTCAGTGTGTTGCTCTTATGTAATGAGCTTAATGATTTTGTTTTTACTTCCACTTGCTGCCTTAGTTAGTAACAACGTGGCATTATATAACAGAGTGGGTGACTTGGTACATTTATAAGACAACAGTATGCCTTTTAAAAAATACTTAAAAACATAATATAATAATATAATATAATAATAAAAAATATAATGATAATATAATATTTTTCAGACTTGAAAAAAAACCAGAAAGAAAAGTAGAGTTGCTGCTGTTTGTTTGTGTGTATACAAAGTGTGTGCATGTACTTCTTGTGTGGACTCCTGATACAGCTCATAACATTTGATGCCGAGTGTGTGTGTGTGTGTGTGTGTGTGGACATTTCACATCTAACATGGCCGATGGTTTCAAACATTTTGATCACACAAACACTTGCTTGATGCAAGTCGTGATGATGCAGCTGAAAGGTTTAAAATCATGCTACGGTACACTTGCAGCCAGATTTTCATGCCTGTAGACAACACACGTTCCCCTGGAGCTATCCAAGATATAGAGAGAGCAGAAAAAAAAGAAGAAAAAACTGCTCAAGGACGTGGAGCAGGATAGCAAACTAGCAGGCAGGGTTGAAGCTTTAGCGTGCCTTCCTTCTGACCTTTTCTTTACACTGATTGTATACTGCCGTGTATGTAGACACACAATGACACTATATCTGTATGGTTGCCTGTACTGTTTCACCGTAGCTCACAGCTGACAGTATTATCCAGGTGTTGTTGTACTGCAGCATGCTTCATAGATTCACGTTGTAAAGGTCGCAAGTTTATGCAGGCATGTATACAAAGAAAAATAATCATTTGCACATAATAGTTCGAAATTCTGTGTTGTGGCAGCTGAGTGTCAGGCCAGTTCAGTTTGCGTGGGGACAAGTGCGATGATGTGTAGCTGAATGGCCGACGGAGGGTTTTGCCTGCCTGACCAGTTGGCCAGTTGGCTGGCTGGCCATCGATCCAGTGTCTGTTGAGCAAACTGTGAATGGGTGCATTTAATGTGGGTCAGTGGTCAGTGATGAGCCCATCTGAGGGTCCACTGTGTGTGTGCTTGTGTATACAACTGACACCCCTTTGCATATGTGTTGCAGCGGGTCAGTGATCACAGAGCATCTGCAAAGCTGAGAGTTTTTCTCTTGTTAATTCTCCAGTTCGGGGCTGAAAGAGACGCTGCACTGACCAGCTGACACTGCTCCACATGTCTCTGCCTTATCGCTCCCTCTCACACACACAAACGTTACCACTCGAGAACAATTTTGGACATATTCATGGGCATGCATTCACTTAATTGTGCATGTGTCTGTTTTTGTGTGTGTGACTGTGTAATATGATCATCTATTGAAGGTGGGGTGGAGGTTGGACACTGCAACCCTGCATGTCAGACTGAACAGAAAGAAAGAATAGCAGGGATGCTGGATGTGTTTGTGTGTGTACGACTGGTATGTGGGCCTGTCCAACAGAGAAAGAGCCTGGGGTTCTTATCTGACCTCTCCCAGGACGACCTCTCACCCCTCAAGACAAGCCCTTTGTGTCCACCGAGCGTGAGCCCATGGGAGAGCGTGTGTGCGTGGGTGCCTATACGTGTGTGCGCATCCGCATATGTTTGTGTGCGTGTGTATTAGAGGTATAGGCCACATCAAAGTCTTACTTAAACATTGTTATCTGGACTCACCTTTGACCTCTGCGGTCATGAGACATCCCTCAAACTAAAACACCCATGC
Organism: Pagrus major; assembly: GCF_040436345.1. NCBI lineage: Eukaryota > Metazoa > Chordata > Actinopteri > Spariformes > Sparidae > Pagrus > Pagrus major. The sequence continues at coordinate 29,720,679 of NC_133218.1, forward strand.
CCTCAAAGCAGAGAGCGCATATGTGGGTTTGCATACATTAGCAAGGAGCTAAGCAGGACATAAAATCTCTTCCTTACACTTTCTTCTATAAGGCATACCTTTGGTAGCATATTATTTGATGCTAACAATCATGTCCAGAATGACCCGGATTAATAAAGCTAAGAATTATATACTACGTCTTTATTTGTTCAGCTTTTATCCTTTGACAGTGAATCCGTAATTTTAAGAACTCCTTATAAGTGTTAAAATACTTAGTATAAAAGCAGTGGTGTGGTAGTTAGTATTATCTGTGGATTGCATGGGGCTCATATTTTTTTAAAAGGACCCTAACTACATGTAAGTATGTGTGAGGAGGTTGTGTGTTTGAGGGTGGTGGTGGGAAGGGGGTCCAAGGGGTCATAAAACACCACAATAGTGTCTCTCTCCCCAGGGTGAAAGAAAGACAGAGAAGAAGAGAAGGGGGAGGAGATGAAAGGATCTCCCACTTCCACGTGAGGGAGAGACGAAAGGAGGGGGAGATGGGAGGAGAAAAGATCAACAAAGCTTCATTGCAAGTTTTGCATTCTGCTTATTTCTATCACATCTGCTGCCGCATGTTTTCTTTTCTGTGCCGCAGGGTTTGTGGCCAGAGCCCAAAGTGCAGTCTTCAAAATGCTTCTTTTGTCCAACAGTCCAAAACCCAAAGACTCCTCATTTACTGTCCTTAATGGCAAAGTCAAGCAGCAAATTTCTCTTTTAACAAGTTGGAACCAGAAAATGTTTGACATTTCTGCTTGAAAACTGACTTTCAAAATAGCTGACAATTAATTTTCTTTCCACTGACACATCAATTAATCAACCAATTGTTGCAGTTCTAATCAAAACCTGCAGAATCTTTTCTCTTTGGCATTTTACAATTGATAAATATTTGGCAGAAAAGCCTGTCTCCAAAACACGTATAAAATGGCTTCAGATTGAGACCTACAGTTCTTAGTTATTTGATTACCAGTTGGTCAGAAGTTTAGGATTCTGGTCAGGATTCAATAAAAGGTGGAATACACCTCTCTGCTTTCATCTCCTCTCTCCCTGTTTCCCTCCCTGTCTCCTCTCTCTGGTTGTAAAAAGATCAGTCTGCTTTTTGGTAGAAGGTGTGATTACTTCCTGTCAGTGCCGGCTGTGTTATGACAGGGCTTTTTGTCTTCCATCCTCTGTCTCTCTACAAAGTGGTGCAAGGCCTTAAAAGTCTACGCTGCTTCTTTACATATGAAAGTGAGGAAGCAGAAGGTGGCTGGTGAGGTGTGTGTGTGAGTGTGTGAGTGTGTGTGTGTGTGTGTGTGTGTGTGTGTGTGTGTATGTGTGTGACAGAGGGGAGAAAGAGAGACTTTGTTTGTCTGTGTGTTCATCTCCAACATGAATTTCAAGAGAAAAATGGGCATGGCCTGTTTCTCTTGCAGATGTCTGGTAGAAAATCTCAACCAGAGTAGCTGATACAATCTGTAGCTGATGCTGTGCTCCGACGTTTTGGGTAGAAGTCAGTAGTGCAGGTTATAATACTGAAGAGTGAATATGTGAGATTTAAGGGGGATTAAGGACAAAGATTGGTGTATGTTCAGTTCTAATGTGCATCTTCACCCGAGCTGGCCAAGCTGAATTTTTTTCCCTCGTAATTTTATTCATTTGTCTTGTCGAGGGATGTTCCTATTGACTTTTTCCATAACATTTACATGAAAGTTATAACTTAGACTAGTTGACAAAAAAAATTGAGCCCTATTTAATGGTAAACATTGTCAGAAAAAATATTGCCTAACATCTTAGGTGCAACAGTTAACCGAGTTGTATATGTTATATAAAGCAACATTTGATAAGAACGACATGGCATTGCAGTGCAAATTATGTCGATATGTAATGTAGATTTGTACTTTACAATAAGTTTAACTGACTTGTATGTCTGTTGCCAAGTAGTGCGGGTAGCAAGGTTTGATTAACTAGTCGACTAATGGCGCACATCCCTAACTTTGTCTTTCATAAAAGAAAATTCAAGTTTTTACAATATTGGTCTTATTTTTGTAGTTTGGGCCAAACCTACAGTATAGGGTTATACCACAGAATGAAGTCTTCACACATTTATCAAAAGCTTTCATGGATAAATATTAAAACCCATGACTCAGTGTGGAACATAACCTGGGCATAGCACAAATGAAAAGTCATACAAATGTGGAGCCATTTAGGAAATGAAGATTCATTTTTGGCGTTGAGCAAGTGTTAGAATTTCCTTAGCTACATTGGTTCCTGTATGAAAAGCCAGTGGTGATCCAGGCTGCTAGAAATGTTTTCCTTTAACTTTGATTTTGCTGCCAAGAGATACAAGAGTTTATAAAGCAATGCAGCACTTTGGAGACAGAGACAGCTTTGTTTTCATTCATCTGTGCGCCTTTATATTTAGTTAAATCAAAGTGCTGTTGTTTGTCTAATATTGTCTGGGATTTGGCCCGAATTGCTGTTGGTCACAAGACTCGTGGTTTTGTAACAGATACAGTCATCACTCTGAGGAGAAACTGTAGTCCTGCTAACTTGAATCGTAAGACACAAACAGCTTTAAATCTGTAATCTGACAGGCTAGTCTTTTCATTAGGCTCGTTAGCAAGATGCTGACATGTCAATGAGTCTATTACCCCACAGTTTCTCAGTCATGTGTAGCTTCTTGTGTGTGTGTGTGTGTATGTGTGTGTGTAGCAGCCAGCATATGGGCAGTCCAAGGTTTAGAGGAGGGGGATTAAGTTGGTGTTTACAATCCAATCTTGTTATTTCCCTCCTCACTGACCCAGTTTTGTTTGCTGCACACGTGTTTGGGTCTGCCCTGAGACTTAAGTCAGTGTTTATCATTCATTCAGCATCTTGCTTAAGCACAAGCAGTGCTTCTAATTTTTAAATCGAAGATGAAATGATTCAAGTCATTTAAAGTGCATTGAAAATGTGCTTGTGGTGATATTCTTACCTTAACAGCAACAACAACAGTCTTCATCGCAAGTTTTGAAATAGTATATGGAAAGAATTGCTTTCTTTGGCTGTTTTTCATCTGTTCGAGAGCAAGATGACCGAGGCGAACCAGGCCAAAAAGAAAAACAGAGAATCAGAGAGAATCAGGGAGAGAAAGAATAGGAAAACAGTGAGTAAGAGGGAATAGCGTCTAGGTCAGGGTGCCCTGACTCTGTCAGTGCAGCTGATTTTATGGCATGCTGTCTGGATGGATGCCATCCATGAGTAACCAGTGTTTATGTGCGTGCAGGCCTGTGTGTGTTCCTGTGTGAGTAAATGTTTTGTTCAGTGTTTGTGTGTGTTCATTGGTGCATGAGTGTGTGTGTGTGTGTGTGTGTGTGTATGTGTGCATGTGTCTGTGTGTGGATGTGTGTCTTAGACTTGACAATATTTAGGAGTACATTTATCCTCATTGTCAGAGGACTTCAAAAAGTGTAAACAGACCTTCTTTGTATTCTTTCTTTTATCACAGAGTCCTTTTTACTATCAGAGCTCTTTCTTGAAAGACCTTGTTGATGAGATATTACTGTAAATCTGTACTTAAAGCACCTGAAAGCAGCATGACTGAGTTTCAAGTCTGAAGTTCAACTGTACACATTGGATTTTGGTAAATTGTTAATGCAAACGAAAACAAATTACTGTGTGAGTTTGTAAGAAACTCTTGTGTCTAACACAAGGTTACTGGGTCCTTTTGGCAGGACACTAATGGGGAACTCCTATGCGGGCCAGCTGCGGACCACACGCTTTGAAGAGGTCCTTCATAACTCCATTGAGGCGTCACTGAGGTCGAACACTGTCGTGCCTCGTCCTGTCTTCTCACAGCTCTACCTCGAGTCAGAGCAGCTGTTGGCGCATGATGGTGGGTTCAGCAAAAGTGTTCATTTCTTCCAATCTGAATCCTGATATTGCATCTGTTTCTGCTTGTCACTCTTGTTCCCCAGGACAAATTGTAGAGCTGCATTTTGACATTTTATCAGGGTTCCTATGGATCCTTGAAAGTTTGAAAGAAATCAAGGCCTTGAAAGTTTTTGAAAATAGACATAAATGGACATGAGGCATTGGAAGTGCATAAATGTATATATTTTGAGCAAGAATAGAAATTAAAGTTCTTTTGATACTTTTTTGATCATTAGTATATAAATGTGTTCACACATTCAAGCCTCTTTCTCTTTTTAATTGTTGTCTGCGAGCTTCTGTAAAGCCTGCTAATTCTCAATATAAAATGCTCAGTGTTGTAACAGTTATTAGCCTTAATTCATGTCTCAGACTAAGCCATGTTGGGTCCTTGAATTTGAGGGAATTGTTCCTGGAAAGTCTTTGAAAAGTCGTCAAATTTGATGTTTAAGAAAGCATGGGAACCCTGTTTTGTAGACCAAACAATGAATCTACCAATTGTAAAAAGTTGGCAGAATAATCAATAAAATAGAAAATATTTGTTATTTGCAGACCTATACAACTATATGTTTTTTTTTTGTGTATGTCTCCAACAGGCCGCACAGAGAATGATGATGAGGATGATGAAGATGGATCTGAGTCTAACAGCCCTCCAATACCCTATCAGATGAAGCCCCCACCTGAGGGATGCTGCACCACAGATGGTTTGTAAACATACACATGTATGTACTCAAAAACATACACCCCCAGAGCCACATACATTAAGGGAAATATGATGAGTGTGGTTGGTTGTGCATTCTGCTGGATATGTAGTCACACAGCTTGCAAGGGTCAGTTCTGTAGATTGTGCGTTGTAGTTGGAGGGAGAAAATATGATTCGGGTGTACTAAAAATCTCAATGACAGCAGATAAATGGTAATGAGCAACAGAAAAGCTGTTTGAATACTATATATTAATACTTTTCTTATTTCTGCTACATTAAGACAACATAATCAAGATTTTAAAGAAAAGTTACCACATCATTTAGTGAAAAATGGCCGTCCTCTCTTGTCTTTTTCACCAAACAGGCTTCTGTCAGGCGGGCAGAGACCTGCGTCTCTCCTCGCTGGCATCAGACCCACTGGATGTGCCCCAAGGGTTCATGTTGGTCGGGGTGAAGTCCCCATCCCTCCCTGAGAACCTGCTTGTGTGTACTGTGGACCGTCGCTTCCTGCCAGACGAACGGGGTCACAACGCACTGCTGGGTGAGACAGGAGACTAACAGAGACACACTGCCATCACCGTTTGTCGAACTCTTTTCAAGAGTGAGAAAAGAAAATTGATCTACAGACTAGATTGGACCCTTAGCCTAGCTCTCCATCAGAAGGAAACATAAACAATTTAAAAAAATGTTATTACTCTTAATATGAATGTTTAACTATTTGTTTAAATTTGATCACATTGATTTGTGACAGTATCGAGATGGTTTTGTGTGTGACTGTATGAATACAGTTGTAATCATACATTTTCTGTATGCGTGCTCCCTCCAGGCTTCTCTGGGAACTGTATGGGCTGTGGAGAGAAAGGCTTTCGCTATTTCACAGAGTTCTCCAACCACATAAACCTGAAGCTCAGCACCCAGCCCAAGAAACAGAAGCACTTGAAGTACCATCTGTACCGAAACAACCAGGGCGTGCTGGTCAAAGGAGCTCCCATCTGCTGGAGGGGATACGGTAGGAGATGCATACATGTGTTGTATTTGGCAACTGAAGTGATTCCGAGTTATTTAAAATGTGTTACAAGCACTCATATTTGTTAATTGATTAATAACGCTCTAGTACGATAAAATAAATGCAAACGTATTATTTGTATTTTAGTTGCACTAGGTGAGACTGCAACTGAAAAACATTACTTTCAGATGACCGCATGGATGAGTTATTAACTGAAAGGAAAGATCATACCTGCTGGGAAGAGTCAGGTCTTAATCATTTTGTGTTTTTAACCGTAATGCCATAGTTTTCAAATATAACTGTGAAGTGAACAAGTAAAACAAGTGAAGAAAAACATCAATATAAATAGACCACACACACAATTTATGCTGTAGGATTTATCCTAAATTTAGGCTGTAGTGTACAAAAATCTGGCTTGTATAGATCTGGAAACTCTGGGTGTATGGGTCTGACCAGATGGACAGGTAGTAAAGCCTGCAGGACAGGTGAAAGATGAGAGTATAGAGTGTACACAGAGGCCACTGCCTGGAGGTAACCCATCAAATTAAAATGGTGCAAAAGGACACAGCCTGTGAGAAGGGACACTTACCCTGTAGATATTACGTTCTCTCAATGTTTCTAATCTTATCCTGTTGTTTCTGCATGATTCTTCTTTTCTATTCTTTTCTGTAACAGGAAAGAAAGAGTAAAGTTTAAGAGTTTACAGGAATGAAAGTCAGACGCTGGGGTATCTATGTGGTTACCTAAATGGAAATTATGCTACCTGTCTGGTCATCTGTCAGCGTCAACCCTGAGTAAAACCAGTACAGGGTTAGGGCTCATTCCTGGCAAAAAGAAAACTTTTCCTGGACTCTTGCTTTGGTCTGAGCAGAGTATGAAGTAAGAGAAAGAGAGAAGCATACAATGTTATTCCTGCAGACTGAAGCAGAAACAGTGTTCAAATTACATGTGAGGTTGCTCTTAAAATCCCTTCATACCAGTCATTCACTTCACTCACTCCTCCTCTGCTGCAGCACCATTTGTTTTACCTTTAACACTCCAGAGCTGTGTAGTCATGTTAAGTCTAGCCTGTTTCAAGACGCAGGTTTTCTGAGTTATCTGTAAAATATGCTGAAGAGGTCTTTTTGCATCAGACCATGACCTTGTTTCTCTTGAAATTTCTGTTTCCCTGGATATCAAACAAGTTTGTGTGTCTGTGTGTGTTTCAGATGGCAGGATGAGACAGATGGGGTCCAGCCTCTCAGAGGGCCATGTGACATCAGATGAACATCCACCAAACATGGCACTGACTCACCCGTCACACACACCTGGCAGCTACACAGGTAACGCACAGCAAAATACACAGAAATGTGGACACGCTTGAAAAGCACAATCAAGTATGCCCTGTGGTCTTTGGTATACTGATAGACACATGTAGCTCACATAAACAAGCAGTGACAGAGAGAACGCAATAAGTAACAATCACAGAAATATTTTTCAGGAAAAAAGTCACAGCCTTTATTGTTATGAATTCATTTTCTCTATCTATCTTTAAACAGCAGGATCAGGATCACACGTAGACCAAATTGGTCTGCCACAAATAGCTGACGTCCCCCACTCGTTGACAAATGGCAACCATGCTGTTCCTTCAATCACCCAGCCTCAGCCTCAGTCAGGACCTGGGAGACCCTCAGCTACAGGTATAAATTGTGCGCACTGGTGAATTCAGTTCTAAAGCATGTGTGTATGTGACATGTAATTTGAAAGACTGACACATTAGTTTTAGTTATGTTATTGAAGCTATGCATACTCCCCATTACAGCATCAATGTGAATGAGAAAATCCTGAAGATGAAGGTGTTTAACAGTTGATCTCATCATTAGAGGGGGTTTGTGTGGAGTTTTGATTATACAAACCTTTTGGCCAAACAGAAACTATATTTTGTGCCCTTTAATTTCTACATCCCCACATATCTGCATTTACTTTATTCCTTGCTTTCTGGAGCATCCTGATCGCTTAAAGGTCGTTTAAATGAGAAACCTGAGCCCCTCTCAGACATGCTCTTCACTCCACAAACGTTATTGCAATTTTACAATCAAAAGTTTAGAAAAGAATCTTATCTCATTTTCTCATAAAAATTTCCCAGCAATAAACATGAGCATATCATCTATTTCATAAAACTTTTAAATGATGTGTCACAAAATAAGCTCCTCAGTATTAACCTGAATACTTAAAGTTATTGTAGTTCTGTAATGTATTGTTATCATCTAATGTGTAACTTTGATCTGATTTCTCACTGTTATCTGGCTTCTTGTGTGCATGTAAACATGGTCAGTTTGTGTCCGTTGTCATTAAGCCCCTCCCCTGGGTCTCTTCACACCTCTGAAAGGGAGAGCCAGCCTAACAGCATGTGTGTGTGTGTGTGTGTGTGTGTGTGTGTTATAACAACCCTGCTATACAGGAGCCAGCCAGCTGCATAGTGTGTTGGGGGTTGTCTTTTGTCTTTCTGTCTGTCTCCCTCCCTCTCCCTCTGTCTGTCACCTCTATAACCCAGGGTTGTAAAATTCCCGCTCCGTCTCATCTTTTTTCCTGCTGTCTCGCTGAATGAAAAGCTTCCTTCCTGCCGATGTTGTTTTTTTCATGACCCTTTTAACAAGTGGAGCTTTTATGTGTTTCCCAATTGCTGCATTTCAACAGGGAGGAAGAGGAAGAGACGGGTTAACGTTTGACTAAAATACAGCTGTTTTCCATTACTGTATCGACAGAAGTCCATCCTAAAACTTCATTTAGAGCATGTTCTGTTGATTTGTGGTTTATTGGAATTTGAAAAGTGAATTATTTAAGCTATACAGGAAATCATTCCTAAAGAAAACTGAAATTGAAGAAAGCAATGAATCCAAAAAAACAACAAATGAAATTGCCTAACTTATGTGCAGCAACAAGATCTTTTTTTCCAAGCCAGAAAAAATGCCAAAAAGGGGAAAAAAATGTAATGTATGTATGTACATGGTAAAAGTGTAAACTACAAACTTTTAAGCTAATATACTGTATGATGTTATTTTTTAACCTGCAGGTCCCCATACAAATGCTGGACCTCCAAAAAAGAGACACAAAGGCTGGTCACCTGAGTCATCTGCTAACAGTCTGCCAGAGAGCTCTGGGAAGACACCACCATCTTCATCAGTCTTAACAACATTATCGATGCCCTCTGTCATCGCAACTGGAGCAAGATCAGGTAGAGACATAGATACAGAAGAATATATCAGAAAAACATGTGGTTGGAGATATTTATTCAATGCTATATGTGTAAATAAGATTGTGTGTTGTGTTGCCTTCAGTGTTTCTGTGTGTCTTTGTGTAAATGTAAATGTGTTTCTGTGCTTTCTCCAGAGACTGCAGCCCCGCTGAGTTCATCGCAGGGGTCCTTGACCCCACTCGCTCCCTCAGGGCTGTCTGTAACAATCCCGGATCAGCTGCTACACACCTGCAGACTACAACCTGTCATCTTTAAAGGTCAGATGAACAGTTATATAAGTGATTTATGACGACAGGGTGCACTTTGTTTTTCTTAAGCAGCCACACACACACCCACAGCACATGCAGTTGTAGATTATTAATACCATTATTTGACTGACTAATCAGTCAAAATCCTTCTTGACTAGTTGGTGATTGGTATCCATTTTCCACCCAGCTGTCAGTGCTGGACTTTCTCAGGCAGGTGAACAGGTGAGGTTTGCAGTAATCACCCAACAGATGGTCATTTTAGCTCACCTCTCCTCACAGGTTAGAGGTCAGCTAAAACCCGAGGCTCTCTCTCAACCTTTTTGCCCTCCCCTCCACCCTTCGCCTCCTCCACCCTTTTCACCCTTTTGTATCACCTATCAACTCATCCACCTTCCCTATGCTCCATCTACTTTTTATGTAGTATGGTGTGTACTTTTCTTCCTGTTTTCCCATCTCATTCATTACCTATCTGCGCTTCACCTCACCACCCATCTTGTAATTTGCTGTGTTCTCCACCACTTTAGCTGCTCTTTATGTCTCCTGTCACATATTCCTATCCCTGTTATTAAAGGTCTCTCCTTTGGGAGTAGATAGAACTGCATTTTCCCACCACTTACTTGACTGATCTCTGTTTGGGTTTGTTGCAGTTTAAGACTTTCATAATGTAACTGAAAAAAACATTGTATACCTGCGTACAGCAAAATAAAATCTATCATAGGTCATGATAAAATATGTTCTTTTAAACAGTCTTGTTGTTTTTGTTTGCGATAGCTACTTTTGAGCCCGATGGCACTGACTTGTATATCCAATACATTATAATTGTAACATTACATCTCTACGCGTGTTTTGTGGAATGGTAACTTCTAATTCTCTGCCACCTCACTGTGTTCATCTATTTTATCTGTCTGCCTCTCATTGACACAGGACACGGCCCACTCCCTCAGCTGACTGGCAATGTCAGTGAAGTGCTCGTCAGTTCTCTCCTCCAGAGTTGTTACCTGAGCTCCCAGACACTCCCCAGAGTCTACCAGCACTATGGACCATCACCCATTCAGCCACTGTCGACTGAGATGCAGATTCTACTTACTGTCTACTACCTTGTTCAGCTAGGTCAGTCTTAAATCACAATAAATGCTGTAATCATACACAGTGGGACAGCAGAGAGGAGGCAAGTGACTGAGCCTTAATGATGTCATTGCTGTGCCTCATGATGGCCACTGGGAGGCAGACAAAATAACATGTTCAACTAAGCTATTCCGTAAAAATGTATTTGAGAGTTCTCTTCAGAATACTCACTGTGTTTCTTTTCACTCTCACCTATGTTCATCCAAGGCCCTGACCAGGTGCCCCTGATAGAGGACTTGGAGCAGATATTCATGCGGTCATGGAGGGAGTCCCACCTCAGCGAGATCAGACAGTACCAACAGCCTCAAACACCGGCCACCCAAGGGAGGCACTATGGCATAGAGGTGAGACAGGGCGTCTGAGGGGTCTGTCCTAGTGTAAAAAAAATAACTCAAATAAGGAAAAACAAGAAGAAGTAAAATGTATGCTTCAGACAAGACCTTAAGACCTGTTGTGCATTTAATAATAATAATATTTTATGTTGACAGCATTTTTCATACATAAAATGCAGCTCAAAGTTTTTACTGTATGTCGTCACAAATAAAATAAAATTGCTAATCATTTTCTTCTCTTTCTCCAGACACCATCCACTCTGCCTGGACTCCCCCAGCATCTGTCCTTACCTCCCCAGAGCCATCAACCCCTGACCCCGAGCCAGCTTCCCTGGCTCGCCCAGCTGGCTGCATCATCCTGTGGAGAGGGTGTGGTAGTGTTGGGGGAGCATATTGGATCTTTGGCTCAAGGCATCCAGCAGACGTTCAGCAGGTTAATGGAAGGACGACTTGACAACACTAACTATGTGGTCATAATTGTTACTGCACCGGGTCAGGAAACACAGTCCAGTGTGGTCGTCACAGGTGGGAAGTTTAAGTTGTCCTGAGAACGAGACAAAAAGATTTAAAAACAGTTTTTTAATTCTGGGTATTTATGTTTGTGTGTTTCAGGTAAACATCAGTGTCGTGCCTTAGCAGAGAGTATGTTCTCCCCTAACGAGGGTCTGAAAGAAATCAACCACCAGCTCTCCACCGGTGTTGCCCAGGAACTCATCCACTACTGCAACTCCCTCGGACAAGGTGTGTACGACTGTCTGCTCGTTTGTACATGCACATCTGTTTCTGCGGTGCATTCATATTAATGTGGCCTTGCTGTTCCTCAGATGGTGATATGGACTCCCTGCTGGATAGTGCCACTGTGGACAGCAACGAGCCATCTCCCTTATCCAGCAGTCAGGAGTCAGCTGAAGAGAGGAGTCTTAAAACCACACACAGTCCAAAGGATTCACACACACAGTGTCCAAAAGACTCACCCAGCCCTAAAGAGAGAGCTTCAAGTCCCAAAGATACCTGTTCAGGTGAGAAACAGACAGATTGAAAAGTTCACTGTGTATGTAATGTATTTCCTTACTTTTTATATTCCTCCCTCCTTTTACCAGTAAATGTGCAAAGTTGAGACCAGGATAATCATTATGTGTTTGTATGTGTGCAGAATACTCCGTAGAGTGGCGTGAGGTTCGGCCCATCCAGCTAGCAGTCGCCAGGAAGCTGCTGTCGCATGTTTGTGCCATAGCAGACTCCAGCACACAGAACCTGGACCTCGGCTCCTTCGACAGGGTCAGCTTTCTCATCCTGGTCCCACCCTCCGAGGTCACATTTCAGCAGACCGTTCGCCATCTCTGGAGCTCTGGTTAGCTACATGATGATTTCTCTGTCAGCAGTTGTTTTTTGTTTCATTCTTCTTGAGAGACAAGGAGAATCATTTTATTTTGTGTGTGTGCATGTTGATGTATTTTTTGACACTCTACCGCCGTCTTTCTCTTTGTCGGTGTCTCAGGTGTCCTTCAGGAGCTTGGGAGTTTAGACCAGGATTGTGTGTCTCAACGGGAGGCTGAGCGTTACGTGGTCAAGATGGATCAGTGCGCTCATGCCCGAATTGACAGCCTCATCCAGGAGGCATACAGCAACTCCTACACACTCTACATCCTGGTCCATGACCACGCCCACTGTGACATTAACAGGTAGACAAGAAAATAAGAAAGAAATCCATAGTGATGCAGAGTTATGGCTGTGTCTGCCTGGTATCAAGTGTATTGTCTCTTTCTCTGAGTCTCTGTCTCTTTTTTTCTCAATCAGTGCATCCTGCAGTAGCTCAGACAGTGGTTTGGGTCTGGTGGACCAACTGTTAAACTCCCGACAGGTCCGAGATGCTCCAAACATCCTAATTCTCCACGTCACCTCCTTCCCCTTCGCTCTGCAGACACAGTTCACTCGCATCAGCCCCTACAATGAGATCCACTGGCCCTCTGCATTCAGTAATGTAAGATAGATGATTGTGTGTGATTGACTGGGAGTTCACTTGAATTTGTGCTTACCCTAACATCGTGTATGTGTGTAGGATGTGGACCTGTATCACGAGAGGACGCGGTACTTTGGCGTGTCAGAGCTTTTAGAGTCGACCCGTTCAGGGAGCAGCCTGCCTCTGATGCGTTATGATTCCTCCTTTGAAAGCATGGCATCTGCTCTGGAAGAAAGGTAGCATAAACACACACATGTTTCACAAACACACTTCACAAAGAATTTGGACTTAACTTGCAGATGGACATGTAAAAAACAAGAGCCTTACAAACTCTGTCTGCTAGGTTCCCTAAACTGCACAGTGCTGTGATCCGGACTACAGTTCTGATCCAACACTACTGCGTAGCTCTGATGGCGGCATCCGGCAGAATCAGCGGCTCCCAAAATCTCCACAAACACAGCTCTGTGGAGACCCTGGAGATTGTGCAATCACTGCTCACTGCCGCCCAGCAATGTCCCGCCCACCACGGTCACATGGTCTTGCTGCGGATCCCCTCTTTGGCTCTGGCAGCATGGGCCCACCGACGGTTGTCCAGAGTTAGGAGGCAGCTGGGTCTGGAGGAGAGCTTTGAAATCATACTGGGGAATCCAAACCAAGCTCTGAATATTGGACAGAGCTTCACTGATCAGATCAAGGTGGGGATACATTTGCAAAGTCTGTTCCTCTTTTTAAATGTCTCCTCAAAACTTACTTTTAAAGCTTTTTATAGTAAATCTGTTGTTTGCTGGGCTTCGATGCCTCTTGTAATACTAATTACGTAATACTACTATAATTTACGTGCTTTTATTCTATACTTTGTTTTTTGTTTTATGTTCTCAGTTTTTATTTATGTTTTCCTGTTTTTATATAGACTCAGTGTACTGTTTTTATTTTGTTCTTTAAAGCACTTTGTTACCATGTTTTAAAAAGTGCTATACAAATAAACTTTATTATTTCATTATTATAAATCATTTCATGAATAGATGAGCTCACAATCAGAGAGATGAAAAAATGTGTGTTCTTTGTTCTGCAGACATGGCTGAAGATCCAGGATGCTGACTGGGTTCCTCGGAGCTACCTGGAGTTGGAGGCCCTTCCCTGCATCCTGATCCTGTCAGGAGCTGAACCACTGGGAGAATCACTGCCCAGGTACACAGTTCTGATCATGAAACTTGAGTTTGTTTGTTCCCAACCCCTCATGTACTGTAGTTTCACCACCCAGTTTTTCTTTGAGGGAACATGTAGCAACATCTAGATCATCAGTCTGTACTAATTGGTATGTGTAACACCATTGTTTTTCTCAGGAAAGCGACAGAAGCTTAAATACATGTGTTCTGGAGTTAAAAACAGTGAATTAATTTTGCCCACAGGTCGTTGAAGTACTGCGATCTTAGAGTGATAAACTGCTCCTACCTTCAGCGAACCACACTCGAACAAGAGCTTGGACTGGCTGCTTATCTAGTGCGGGCAGAGTCACGACCCCCACACAACCCCGGACCAGGGAGTGACTTACTGGAGAGCGATGCAGAGAAACTCAGCAGCACTGACAATGAGGAGGAAGAGGGACAGGAGAATGGTGAGATGAGATGAACTGATTTTAAAATATTTTAAATGTCTTCACTGATGTAGTGGCTAATGTATTTTCCTCTTTTCATTTGCAGGGGACTCACCTCTGTCTTCCAGCCAGCAGCTCCAGTCATGCCCAGACAGTGGAGGTTTAGATCCCTTCCCTGCCCAAAGCACTGCCTCTCCAAATATCCAGAAAGGGACCATGGACACCATACAAAATCCCTCACAATCACAGACTCAACTTCAACCCCAGCCCCCATCTCAGTCTTTTCCATATCCTCAACCTCCACTACACCACCAAACCCAGGCTCAAGTGCAGAGCTATTCCCAGGCCCAAACAACCTCCCAGCTGCAGCCACAACCACAAATTCAGAGTCAAAATCAGCCATTATCTCAAACAAATTCCTACCCTCAACCTCAACCGCTTCCCCCTGCACAGTCTCGCCGCCAGCACTCCAAATCCACCTCCTCTGGCTCTTTGTCCCCACGAGCCTCCTCTCCTCACCTCAGCTGCTCCTGGGCACGGGGGGTGAGTCGCCCACCTTCTGTGCTGCTCCCCCGTGCCCTCTATGATATCATCACAGTCAGTGACAGCAGCGGGCTTCCAAGATGTACTTCGTTCCTGCCACACATGTCTGTCGCATGGGCAAGCAGCTTCAGGTAAAACTGACACATACAGTATGATATAGATGTAACGCGACATTAACAATATTTAGAAGTTTCATGGACTGCTAATGCTATGCACAGTTAGCATTATTTGAACATGTCTAAGTAAAAAAACTCAAACATAACAAAATAGTGATGTAATGGTCTCTTTACTATACCTTTAAAGCATCTAGCAGTCCAACAACTCGATAAATCCTTGAACATTTTCAAATGTATCAAAAATTGTCAATTTGCTTTTTAAAAAATTGATGGTATTGCAGGAATAAAACTCCATTACTCAACTGTAACTGGAATGGACATTATGTAGTTTTGTTCTATAATGTAGTATCAGTGTGTCCTGGAAAGATTCGATGCTGGAAGTCTCACTAGAAGACATGTAATAATGAACTTTGTCTTGTAGGCCCTTGCTGAGCAAGATGATGACATGTACAGAACAGTCACTGTACTATCGCCAGTGGACAATCCCCCGCTCCTACCACATGGACAGCAGCAACCGCACCGAAGGACGAAGTGACAACTTTCACCCTCGCAGGCTGCTGCTCAGTGGACCCCCACAGGTACTTTCTGTCTTCATTTCTTTCTTTTATGCAAAGACAAGCTCAGGCTCTGCTTGATCTGTAACTTCATTTCCTTTTGTTCCTTCCACGGTCAGGTGGGTAAGACAGGAGCGTACCTGCACTTCCTGGGTATTCTGTCCCGGATGCTGATCAGGCTGATGGAGGTGGATATCTACGATGAAGAAGACATCAACTACAGTCAGTATATTTGATGCTGCCATTAGTCCGATGCATTTTATATATTTTTGTTTCTCCAACTGTTTTCTGTTTGTCAGTGTTTTGCTTTCTAGGATTTTGTCAGGAAAAGATTTGAATCTACAATATTCCCCGTTCTATCAACAAATGTGCAATGCTTGTAAATGTGTTTCTTATTTAGGTGCCCAGGCAGAGGGGGTGCAGTACCACCCACCCAATGCTTCCTGGCCAAACCCAGACATCATGAAGACGATACCCTTTGACTACACCATCCATGACCCCAAATACGATGACATCAGCTCTGTCTATGGCCCTGGATATAAACCCAGTGCTGAGGGTAGGCACAGTCATAACACACAACCACAAGTATAATCACAGAACATTCATCTTCTCCAAATGTTTGTTGCTTGTAAATCCAAACATTTCCTCAAAACTACCTTTATGTTGTGCTTTTGTCCTCATCTGTCTTTGCCCCTGTTGTCTTTCCAAGGACCGCCTGTTCGTCAGGAGGATGTGTACCTACGCAGGCGGACTTCTAGGATCAAGCTGTCTAAATATGCAGCCTACAACACCTACCACCACTGTGAACAGTGTCATCAGTACTTGGGCTTCAACCCCAGATATCAGGTGAGCAGGACACAACAGACACACAATCTGATGTCTTTAAATATGTGAATGTCACAGGTGATGCTGAATGTCCTCTCTAACCTTATGTTCAGATGTATGAGTCAACACTGCATGCCTTCACATTCACACATCTGCTGCTTGGGGAAGAGATCCAGCTCTACTTCATCATCCCAAAGTCTAAGGAGCACTACTTCAGCTTCAGCCAACCAGGAGGCCAGCTGGAGAGCATGCGGCTGCCACTCACATCTGATTGGGTAAGTCCTTTCTTAGTGAACTAGCGAATAACACATTATAATGATTCCTTTTACCAGCTGGTTATGCTAGAAAAGAGCTTGCTGTTTGAAAAGACAGGTCGAAACGCCATTTGTTCATGTTGTCGCACTTGTTTGTACACATGAAAATAACAGAAATAGTGGTGAAACAAATAAATCAAATCAGCTTACTTTCTAAACTTGCTTGCTGAACAAATGCTGCAAGGTGTCGGGGGAGGCTGGTTCCAAAACAGTTCAATGATCCAGCAAGCATTTCTGGTGGAGTCTGCTGGCACCTTAGGCTGAAGATCACAGCCACTGAGGATATCAATAGTTTACCTTGCCACTAAATGCTCTAAAATGTTCCTGTCATGATGAAGATAAATAAAAACAAAAAATTGAATCAGATTTAAGGTGATATGCATAAACCTTTGAGCCTTCTTAACATAGCAGTAGAACAGTGATATAGTTAAATATTCAATTCCTGTTTAGAAATGTTATTATTGTTAAGTCAATTCCTCCTTTGTACTCACCCACAGACCACAATACATTATCATCGCATTTCAGTGGGGATTTTCAGGGTTGACCACAGTGCAACACCCGTAAACTCCACTAGGTGGTGCTATAGGCCAGACTATGGCTCAGATCGTCCTACAGCCAAGTGGATCAGAGTTCATTCTTAAACATGTGGCACAGAAGATTTCTGTTTGAGAAGATATTTTGTACATTTATCAACACTAAAAAAACTTCTGATCACAACCTCTGACCACCACACTGGCATCTGATCATATAATCGTCTCTCTGCATCCTGTATCCTTGTAGACCCCTGGAGGATTGTCAGACCCAAAACTGCTGATTTACTATACATTCTTGCTTTAATAGAAGTCAAAACATTTACTAATCTTTCTTCATCTTTTCCCCTCCCCTCTGCCTTTTCAAGATTATGTTGAAATGTCTAAATATATGCATTATATATTGTATTTAACATTATTTTGTCATGATAGTATAACGTGTTTTTTTTTTTCTTCCACTACCTCAGAGCCCAGACTGCATCAAGAGTCCAATCTTCACCCCGACAACTGGCCGTCATGAGCACGGCCTGTTCAACCTGTACCACGCTATGGACGGAGCCTCACATCTACATATCCTGGTGGTCAAGGAGTATGAGATGGCTGTGTATAAGAAGTACTGGCCCAACCACATCATGCTGGTACTGCCCACTGTCTTCAATGGAGCTGGAATAGGTATGTAACTGTTATTACTTTCGGGATTCCTTCCCTCCTAGCACTCACACTGACACATACAGTACTGAAATGTCAATATCAGCAATTTCTTTCATGATCCACCACCTAAGTAACTGATCCCCAATCTCCTACAGGTGCTGCTCACTTCCTGATTAAAGAGCTTTCGTATCATAACTTGGAGCTGGAGCGCAGTCGGCGTTTGGAGGGAGGAGGCCCAGCAGGTGACGTCTGGCCCTTCATCATCCTGGCTGATGACTCCTGTGTCATGTGGAACGCAGTGGACCTGGACGCACGCAAGTACGTACACACATACACATTACATGAATACGTCTCTAGGAGAAAATAGCTTTTACTTGCAGTTGAAGAAAGAATATGTTTATTAATTTTATGCATTAGTTTTGACATAGCCACTGTTTGCTTCTTGCTGTCGTTAGCGGTCCAGTGGAGCATGCTGTGTCACTGAAGCAGGTGTTACAGCACATGGAGGCCTGTCCAGACCTGGCCCACTACGGACTCTGTGGGATCAGGAAGTGGAGCAGCCGTGGACTAACAGGTCAGGAGGTCAATGATACAATCTCAGAAGCCTCGAAAAAGTCAAGAACCATTTAGACAACTCAACAAGTGTTCATAAAGTTTCCATGAAACACCCAGGGCAGACTCTACTTGTTTTTGATGCCTCAGATCTTAACTGCAGATATAGATTGTTATGTCTTCATCACCTTCACTGGTTGCTTTTTTAGACTACAGATATTTTCCAAGCTATATCTCGCATCTTTTTATTATCCAGTTCACGGCCTGTATGGCTGACAAAATCAATGTTTTTCGAGTGTTGTAATATTGCATTTTAGCTTTGTTTATCACGATGAGAAACATATGAATATTTTTGTGTGATTAATCCAGGTAACAAACAGAGGGAGCCCTTCTCCAGAGGTCACCTTCATGACTTCCTCCTCCTCAATGTGGACCGGAGTCAGAACGTCCAGTACGACCAGAACCGCTTCACCTGTCACGACGTGGACTTCACCCTGAGGCTACACAGCGCCGGACTGCTCGTCTGTCGGTTCAACAGCTTCAGCGTCATGAAGAAGCAGATCGCAATCGGTGGATACAGGACATTTATCATCAAGACCAAGGTAGATACTGACACGTGAAGCACATCATGTATTACTCACAGAGGGGAATAAAGAAACTGATTAAAAGAATCTTGTAAATTATTCCTCAAAAACAAACAACCAATTATTGTTCAAGTAAATTGCATTTGGTATGCAAAATAAAATGTGAGTACTACAATTAATGTACTTGATTTTGCTCCGGGTTTAACAGTCAATCACTTGTATGATTTCTATGGTTTCCACATTCAGTTCCTCAATTTAAAATATGTACAACAGAAAGACGACACATCATATTATTTATAGTATTTATGGTAGTTGTGGTGTTGTGGTTATGAAAGATATTGTAGATTATTAAACAAAACTTTGATATTTCTCCAGATGACAGATGTTCCCACCTCAGTGGGGCCCTCGCAGTACGTCTGTGCTCCAGACAGCAAGCACCTTTTCCTGGCTACACCAGCTCAGCTCCTACTGGAAAAATACCTCCAGCACACCAGCCAGAAGCTGTTTCCACTCAGCACCAAGAACTACACACACCCTGTACTGTCTGTGGACTGTTACCTCAACCTGGGACATGAGGTACACAGCACACACACACAATCACAGCATATTTGTTCACAGAAAATTATTCACCTTTAACCATTCCCTAGATTTCAACGTACAGTATATAAAAGTCACACTCTCCTTTCCTCCTGCAGGTGACGGTGTGTTTTGTGAGTTCCAGACCTCATTCTGTCAACATCAGCACCACGGGGCTGCTGTTCAGTGGCCTTCTCCTCTGTTTCGCCGACTCCTTTGTGACTCCTGGCTTCCTCAAGAAGTTCTCTTTCCTCAAAGGTACAAAGGCAGACCAAATACAGACAATGAAAACATATACCGGTATGTGTGTTATAGGTGGCGCATATGTAATGTTGAGTGCCTAAATGCGGTACATGTAGCATCTTCCTAACAAAAAAAAAAAACATTACCAGAACAACATTGTGTAGCTCTGGCTATGAGAGACAGTGAGGAAGGCATCCTGAAGTAATTTTGAGTTCCATGTCATAGTTAAAGTCTCTGTCCCTCTCCCTCCTGTCTGCCTTCCTGTAGGTGCGACTCTGTGTGTCATCAGTGCAGATCGTAGCTCCTTGAGGCAGACGGTGGGCAGGCTGGAGCTCGAGGAGGAGTGGAGATTCAGGCTCAGCGATGAATTCCAGACTGCCAACGCCAAGGAGGACCGACCGCTCTTCTTTCTGACTGGAAAACACATATGACTGAAACACGTGTATCAGTCGGTATCACGATTGAAATCACTTTCGTTGCCAAAGAGAAGAAATGTAATGAGTGTTTTTTAACGAACTAACATGGGTTCTGAATGGACAATGCAAGATACGCAAAAGACAGTAAACTCTGCATATTACGCTACATAAACGCTGTGGATGGAATATGAAACTGATCACACACAAACAGGACTTGGAGGTGAGGTCCCGATCTAGGCTGCCAAAATCAAGAAGGACACATTCATCGGGTAAAGGTCATCATCTTTGAAGATATTCATCTTATCTGGCGAGGGAATCTGTTTTTATCTGGCCTTTATTGAGGCGTGGTTGTCCTGTAAGTAAGCAAAACATTGTTGAGGAAACATTCAGGCTGTTTTCCGGAGGCTCTGTCTGGTCATAAAATGGTATTGTTTGCATTTAGTGTGTTTTATGTTAAACTTCATAAATCAAGCTCACTGTAACTTTATGAGTATTTTTTGATCCACTCAAACTAAAATGAAAACACACATAATCTAAAAAAATACACATTGTAGAATAAGCTTGGTAATAAAAAGATTAAATGAGTCATCTTGTACAGTACAATACAGTGTATTCAAAGGTGAAAGATGAAATCAATGCGTTTCTTCTCCTTACACTCCGTAATCGCAGGTGCTGCTTTTGTATGTCTTCATGTGTGTTTGCAGGTTTGGCTGTGTTCAAGTTTTTATAGTACTATCACAGTGTTCTGCACACTCCCCTGCAGGTGCACACAATATGAGAAGCTAGGTAGACACAATCATGTGTGTGCAATGGTAGCCGATTTGGCAACAAACATTTTTATTGGGCGATTTTACAGGTTTGTCTTGCATGTCTGTTTTTACATATGAATATTTTGAATATATTTCGTCAGATTTGCAGCATGTAAAAAAAAAGTGCACATGAAACGTGTGTACATTTATTCTTTTTGTATGTAGAACATTTGTTATGCTTTGTACTCCATAGACTGTGTGGTGATTTTATTTGTAACCGGTGAAGAAACACAACTCCACTTTGTGTCGGCAGCATGTCACAATGTACACTTCTGTATGCCTTTAATTGTATAAATGTACAGACATTTTACATTTCTTTTGTGTTTCGTGTGTGTATGTTCCTTGTATTTGTATTTCGAACACGGAACTGGACAGATTGAACTGATCACTCTAAACTTCACAATCCACAGATGGTTCAAATACTTTGGATCGTGGAGGTTTGCAGCTGAATGGGTGCTTGCTGTTACTGTCAGTGCTGTCAACACAGGCCAGAAGCAAAGTTAATTTGTTCTTGACATAATGATTTTGTAGCTGTTATAACCAATCTTACAAGAATAGCTACTAAGTACAGCATATAGCATCAACTGCCCACTGTATTTTTAAGTAACAATCATTTGTATATACTTGAATCTAAACTGTAGAAAGACATCCTGGCTGAAACAGACTTAAGTGCACAAGGATCTTGTCCCTGTCATGCAGAGCTGTGTCCTGCAGTGCCTTTACCGGTCTTCAAGAGATATCTGAGACTGCGAATGGAGCTTCTCTTAGCTTGAGTATCAAAAGCAGCGAGAGTCAAATGGCGAATACGCTTCAGTCACCACACTGCTGCCTTCAGATGCTGCCTCTGTCCCCACATGGAAGCTCACTGGTGTGTCTGCATGTGATGCAAGGTGACTTCAGAAAATATTTTTGTTTTCTCTCACAAAGTCAGCGCTACACAGACGATAAAAACACACAGAGACATGTATAGATGGTGTCTGTTCAATGTTTGCCCTGACAGATTTGATCCATGTGTTTAAACATATGAAATGTCATATGTCGTCAATTCACAAATCCACAATGCATGTATGTTTGTTTGAATTTGTGTGAATGAGTGTGTGTGTGTGTGTGTGTGTGTGTGTAATGAGACTTTGGCCTCAGACGGGCAAAAGGGTCCAGCACCTCTGGACCCTCTCAGATTTCCTCCAAGTAGTCCATTCCCAGAACACTCTCGATAAATTTAGTCTAAAAGCATACTGCATGTCGCACAAGCAGCAGCTACTTACCCAAACAGTGCCACAGAGGACTCAGAACCATCTAGAAGAGAGCTTTTGCACCGTCTTGAAGTAGAGTAGGATCTTCAGACAGAGTTTGAACGGCACTCTGCATCTATCAAGAAGCACTGACGAACTACTGTAGGACTGTTGAACAAAGACACAAAAGATTTCAGAAAAAGCTGAGCAGGAAAGAGACTAACTTTTTTTGACATTATCATACATCTCAGAGTGTGACTTCTTTCAGAAGATTTCTGCTTGGACCTCTCAAGTGGATTCATCCAGATATCCTGCCAGGCTCCTCACAACGTATTTCACTGAACAGCAGCTCAGCAGACACTCAGGACAGCATAGGATTGTGACATGGAGCAATGACCCCCATGGAAGAGCTAAGGCAAGACTTCAGCAGCTACAGTGAGGATGACAGCCCCAATGACAGCTGGTCCCTGGTAACAAAACTAAAATGATGATATACAGTTTGTAATGTATAGTTGTATGATGCAAGGGGAGATGCTACAGGTGAATAGGGTAACCTTTTTAACTAATAAATATCACCATGAAACTTCCTCAGCTGATGACTTACATTATGACAATAATTCTTTTGGATGACACGTTTTTTGATATTTTTTGGTTAAATATGCAAATCGTTATCTAATTAAACATGTGCCAATTTGTGTAACTGTCCAGAACAGAAATTTCCTTTCCGCTATTCTGAAAGACGGCATGTTTCTGAAGCAAAATAGACCAAAATCTTAAAGTTGGCGAGCGCATAAACAAAAATATGTTTTCACCTGCAGTGTCTCCCCTCGGAAAGAGAAATACTGGTGAAGAGAAAAGCACAGGGATATGACAAATATCATTCTACCGAGCTTTGTCTTGTACTACAGACTTAGGCTTAGAACGAAAATAGCTCCTAAAATTCTAGAAACAATCAGAAACAGGTGAAGTAGGCCTGGATTGCCCATAGATAAGACAGGAGAACAGAAAAGCACTGTGACACCTTACTGAGAGTAATATGTGATAGTAAAACTTTGGCATGAACAGAGATGGATGTGAGCAGGGATCACCTTACTGCTCAGAAGGTCTTCAGTTACTTTCCTCGAAAACTTGACCGTGTCCTTAAAAACACTGTGATTAAATAACACGCTCGCTCTGCGGGTCTGTTTATATTTGAGACTGTATGACTGTTTGTGTCCTTCTGTTGTACAACCCTGTACTTTATTGAGAGCTGTGCATGCTGCTTGTGCACTCAGAGCATGTGAGCGTTTGTCTCTGTTTGTGTGCAGTATAACCATGTGCTAGATCAACAGCTCACATCTCCATGCATGACCTCCGGCCCACGTAGGTACTTATAAAGGCATATTACACCACAGTTAGCAAAGGTATTATATAATAGTCCAGCTATGCAGGGGCCTGTGAGCAGCTCTGTGGGCTCAGGCAGCACCTCCACGTTCCCTCTTCCTCCTTTAGATAATATGTTTCTGGAGTTAATCTTTAACTGAAGGGCATTTTTGCCATTATTTTGTCCCTGTGGTCACTGTCTCCCTCCATATAGAAATATTCAAATGCTATTTAAAGTTTTAAACTATTTATCGTCAATGAGGCTCGAGTTGAAGACATATTTATGTAATGTGTTTTATTCTCGAGTTACAACGATGCATGTTCACTTGATATTGTATAACTTTAAAGGTGCAATAATGTAAGAATTTTAGTTGAAAACAAAAATGAGCTAAAATTATCAACACCGACTGAAGTTAGCATGCTAACCAGTTAGCAAAGCAAAGCCCCTGTGCTGTGCGGTGTAAACACTAACACTCCCCTGGTGCTCTGAGCTTCCAGTTCATGGCTATGGCTAAACGAGCTAACTAGCTAATGGCAGTCACAGTTAGCAGCAGTTTGTGAGTACCCTGGTGCTTTCTATGAGTTCTGAGTATGAATTTGACAGGGGGCAAAATTCTTACGTATTGCACCTATAATTGTTTATAATCTCTGGTGCAATGTCTTCCTGGCCCTGAGCATGTTGTGTATGCTAATAATAACACATATGTACTGTACAGACATAATTATAACACGTTTATGATGGTAATAAAACCTGGAATGTAACAACTTCTACACATTATGTAATAGGATTTGTTAAATCTGGCCTCTCCTCCAGTTGGTCAGGCAGTGGCCATGCAAACAGCATGTGCTGCTCTCTCTCTGGGTGAAGAGTTTGTCAGTTTGTAACACTGAACAATAGGTAGAACTGTTGTTCTTCTACGTATTATATAGATATTTGTTCAGTGTCCCATGTCAGACGTTGTTGTTTAGGTCAGAACAGGCCTGGTGGCATACCTGGCCCTGAAAACTAGACTAATCAGCTTTTTCTAAAGCCCCTGGAACATGTCTGGTAAGACTCCACCTTGAGGGCGGGTTGAACAGTTCAGTTGTAATGTGTGGCTCAGGCAGCCTTCCCATTGGTTCATGCAGCCCATCCCCCCAAACTCCCCCGTCTCCCTGGTGATGAAATGAATGCATTCTTGACCTCAGAGAGGGTTCCTGGGAGAGATCAGGCTACCCTTCTCCCAGCAAACCACCTTCTTTCTTCCTCTCCGTCCCTCTCACGTGTCTGGCATGAGGTAACACTCTGCAGGGCGATAGAGAACCAGCCAGCACTCACACAAACTCATATACTGTAAACAGACACACACATACACACACACACACACACACACACACACACAGTTGATGCATGCAGAAAGCAAATATTAACCCACCCATATAAACAAACAAAGCACATGGCCTCAAATGTGCTTTGATGAATGAAATTCCTGAAATGTCACAGAAGTCACATCTGTGTCAGTGTTTACAATTTCACATCCTTCACACTTGAATATGTTTAATTCACTGGCAGCCCTGTTGAAAGAACTGCAGTTAACATGACATCCTAAAAATAACCTTAGGTTCAACCCAGGAAGGATGTAGAGATCTCGTACGCCAGCCGCCAGCTGATGGGGTCTAAAGACGTCCAGTGCAGCACAGTGAAAATATTCTTCTTTTAATTGCAGTCTTAAAATAATAATTTGACATGTGGGAAGCCTTTTTTGATTTCTTGTTATGATTAAATGAGAACATGGAAATCATTGTCATTTCTGTACATTCACTTTCTAGCTGCAGCCTGTTAGCTTAGCTTAGCATAAAGACTAGAAACGGGGGTAAACAGTCAGCCTGACTTTGGATTTGCACAAAATTAAAGGTGAAATATGAAAGAATTTTAATTTATGGTGAATTCATACTTAAAACAAATAGGAGGCAGCGTATCACCAGAGTAACTGCAGCTGCCGTTAGCTAGTTAGACGTCTGTTTTTTCTTCACATTCTGTTGATAAATTGAGTTAATTTCTTTAATGTTTTCAACTACAATTCTTACAAACTGAGCCTTTATACAGTAAAATATAACTTTTTAATTAGTGAGCTTTAGCAGTCCTGGGAGGCAGATGTTGTTACTGTTGGACACAGCCAGCCTAGCTGTTTCCAGACTATATGCTAAGCTAAGCTAACCAGCGTCTGGCTGCAGCTTGATATTTACCATACAAACATCAGGCAGGATAATAAATGATAATAACTACTGAAGCATGGCATAAAACTAACAGATTGAATATCAGTATATATATATGTAAAATATGTAAAACAAACCCATGTATTGCATTATCCATAACTTATAGGACTTACAGGACTTTAAATAGAGATATGATATACTGTAGTCTCAGAACACCTGACCCAATGATCACCCTGCACAACAGAGTAAATAAACCAGTTCTTCACTCTGTCACACATCCACACAAACTTCAACATCCTGCAAACTCCCCCTGTGGTCTACTCCCCTATCTCTACGTTCTCTGTCTCCCCCTCTCCCCTCCCTCTCCAACTCTCGTTGGCTTCTTGTTGCTCCCTGATGAATGACTCAGTTCTTAGAAAAACCCAACACGTGTTTCCTTGTTCCCTCTCCGGCTGCCTGCTGCTGATAGTGTGTGTGTGTGTGTGTGTGTGTGTGTGTGTGTGTGTGTGTGTTTACGTGTGTGTGTCCATCAGCAACTATGTCAAAGTGAATAATCACATGTCCAGCAGCTACACACTGCAAATGTGTGTACGTATTGATTGACAGCAGACATCGATCCAGAGATACATGAACTGTATCACATGCTGAGACTGGAGTTTTCTGCACGCACACAAAACCTGTTCTCTCAAAAACGCCTCATTCCTCGAGAGATGTTCATCTCAATCTCTTTTGGCGCGCACACATTGAGGGAGTTACTGTGTGCTGTGTGTGTGTGTGTGTGTGTGTGTGTGTGTGTGTGTGTGAGTGTGTGTTTAAAAAAAAAAAAATCTCGAATAACACACAGAAGCGCGGGAATAGTTGGATGGAAGTCTAAATGTGGAGGGCTGTTTCTTAGAATCATTGGGCAAGGACAAAAGCCATGAGGCTCAGCCAGGGAGACTCTTTGTGTTTGTTTCTTTATACTGAGAACTTTAAGAACATTACATAACCTTTCTATAATCTGATTTCACAGGAGAAGTCAGGGACATACTGCATACTGTGATAACAGCTGAAAAAACACAAAGAAATATATCAGTCTTAATCATTTTCTGCCATTGTCTGGCAGGAATGTACATCAGTTGTGTTCAGCAGCGTTTATAACAATAACTTTACTGTTAGCCCGAAGGTTATTTGCTTTGCAATCATAGCCATGCGTTAAACCTTTAAATCACAGGAACACACTTACGACAGCAATTATCCAAAACATTAGAGCACATCGTTTCCTTTTAGTGTCGCAGCTATTAAATGTGTGAACATGTCGATGTTTATTGAGGCAGATCTGAGCATGTCTGGAGGTGTTTACCTGATGTCATGTCTGCTGCACTCTGTTTAGTCAACTTGTCTCTAGGTGACCATTTTCATGATCTCTTTTCTGTTTACTATCACAGTGCTGTAAGTCTGCAGCCTCCTATTTGTCTAAAGGGCACAAGCAAATATGTATAAGTGCCAGGAGTGCTCTACAGGTTGCTGTACCTTAAACACAGCGCAGGTGTTGTGATGTACAGTAGGACAGTTTAGGAGACTGATAATCCAACATGAGTGTAGGCTAAATACATACAATAGTTATATGGGCTGAGCTCTCTTGCGTAGAGTTAAATGAGGAGATTGATCCCGTGCTCAGTCATTTTCAGTCTCTTGCTGAAGCCAGCAGTCGGTCATCTTAGGGAATAAACAAGACTTCATCAGTGTATCATCGCCTAAAACTAAGAAATGCTGTATATATATCTATATATATATAGATATATACAGTGTTGCAGTTGTAGAGTTGCAGTTAATGGGGATTCCTTCATCAGAATAGATCAGATCATTCTAATTAGCATGTGCCACATTTAAACCATGTAAGCTGTAAACTAAGTCCACCATTTGGGAATCAAAACCAACTAAAAATAAAGACCATGCCAGCATTGCCTAAGTCTGGCCTGGATGTGTCAGGGCATGTGAATAGATTACATTTTGAAAACGGAGACAGTCCGTAGCACAAATACAGATGCCTTCGAGCTGTCTGAATGTCACTGCTATTCTCGTCTCCTCTGCTCCACATACTAGATTTGTTTTCCTGTATAATAAGAGCTGGATCCTGTTTGCAGTTGCTGCTCTGCCAGTTTTACACAGGAAGAAATGTGCGGCCAAACATATGATGTTCTGCATGTCTTTTTTATAGACAGCTCTGTTGTATCTAAGTGATTATATTTGGCTCATGAAGACCGCAACTAAGTGCATCATAGTATGTAGTTTGAATAGATGGGTTGTCACATGTTGTTTACTATTCAGCTCATAGTTAAAACCTCGTGTGGCTTCAGTTACCCTCTCTGCCTTTATCGTATTGGATGACAACTGCTGTGGATTGATGGCCAAAAAGCATAAACAGGAAGACTGAAATTAAGATATTTTTTGTCATCCCCCTTCAATTATACTTGTGTTAATGATGATAATAATGCAGCAGATAAGACATCCATACTTAAAAGAAACACGGCTAAAATAAATCAGCTACAGCACCAGAGAATTACAACATAAATGAGAGTTGTCCCCTTTCAAATAAGGCGCCCTTTAGAAAGGCTTCACAAGTTGTAACTAACGGCTTCATTAACTGATCGTGAATAATTTCAAAATTCTCAATAAATCAGGTACAGTCGATAAGAACCAGGTTTTGCAAATACCTTTAAGGCGTTTGTGTCGTTATTATCCAAGTCATTTAAAAAGCCATTAACAAAGAATTTCCCACGTTCCAATAAAGCAAAAGCAGAAGCGTCGTGAATTATAATAAATCATTAGCCTTATAAAATGGCCCAACTCTTCATTTGTAAATGTTTATGAAATACGTGAATTGTGGTCCAGATGCCCTGCAGCTCTTTTCCAGAAGGTCAGAGGTCAAACAGTTGATTGGAGGGCTCTTCCTGATTAAATTAAGCTTAAACAATAAATGAAGTGTCACTCTGCTTGAGAATAACATGGCAAAGAAGTAGTTCTTCAGAAATATTTAAAAATATCAGTCAACGATAATAAAGCTAAAGCCTGAACAGTAGACGACATCGGCTAAGTAACTTTTTTACAGAGCATAAAGCAGAAAAAGATGATTAAGATCATTTATAAATTTGCTAAATTCTCAGGAAGATGTTCAGTCTCATCTCATTCTAAACAATAATAAAATACCCACATGTATATGATTAAAATATGCATGAATCATCATCTGATTTATTTTTTTCTCTTTTTGTTCTTTGTTGTTGTTATTTTTGTTTTAAATCTCTGCCCCAAATAGTAACCCATGTACATATCATCACATTAGCGGAGGCTAATCATAAATACACTGACTTTTTTTTACTTTAAGAGGGATTTTTGTTTTTTTTTTGGTCAACATTGTGTGACGTCAGCGCCGGCTCAGCCAATCGCGTCGCTCCCTTTCCGCAGTCCGGTGGAGGTGGGAGGAATATGCTCACAGTGGTTTAAATAGAGAAGGAGCCTCGAGCAGGAGGTCAGGATCAGCTGTCAGGAAAGCTTTGACACAGTGTTTGACGCGAGGAGCGACATGTAACGGAGTGTACACCGGCAGAGGAACATCTGGATGGATGGAAATATCGCGGAAATAGAGAAAGAGCGACATCAATAAATAATGTAAGTAAGCGGTTTGTGGACTGTGCAGTAACCTCCCGTCAGGGAAATATCCAATATCCGAGAAGCATCTGAAGCAGTAAACATATATACATGAATATCTATAGGCGTGAACGTCTGCAGCCTCGTGTGTATTGTGACGTGCGGCTGTTTGAATGGAGCAGAGCTGCGGTGCGGACTGCAGAGCCTCACCCCGTGTGCAGATGTTTACATGTCGACCCACAGGCCACACGCGATACTACTGTAGTACTACGATCAGATCATCAGCAGGCTCGTGTTGATGCTTTATGTGTCATTCCTTCTGTTCGTGCCTCCTGTTCACAGAGGAGAAGGAGGTCATAGATAATAAAACATCTTATATTAGAAAATTAAAAAATGATATATCACATTGAAATACAATGAGCTCTGTCTGTCCTGGTTGTAACAGGGAGTAATCCTATAGTGTCACACTTGATTGATTTAATTGGATAATCTCCACATCATCATCAACATCATCATCATCAGGTATAAATCCCTGTCACCTCTGTCTGCCTCTCTGTTGATCTCTGCTGAGCTCACTGTCTTGGCTGTAGTGAGACTTATATTGTATTTAAACAGACCAACTCTTAATGAAGAAGCCTCTGCTGGGTTGAATCAGAAGTAACAGCAGTTATTTAGGCTGATGTCCATGTAATGTTGTGCTGTTTCTGTGCAGCAGTTGCATTCAGTGAAAGTCAATGACCCTCTGAGCTGTCTCGTGATTGGTTATTATATAATAGGGGAAACATTGGGATTGGCTGTTAAACCGAGGCTTCCTGGAAGATTGGGCAATGCTTTGGTTGTGTGTGTGTCTGTAAGTGCGTGCGTGTGTGTGCATATGAATGGTCCCAACTGTTCACACGTGGTCCATGTTGACAGTGATATCAAGTCTGTGGCATGTCCGTGAATGAGCTGCATGTGCATGTGTGTGTTTTGTGAGACAAAGAAAGTGACAGGTGAGACAAAGAGGTCAGATAATTGTGTAATCAT
Organism: Pagrus major; assembly: GCF_040436345.1. Lineage (NCBI taxonomy): Eukaryota > Metazoa > Chordata > Actinopteri > Spariformes > Sparidae > Pagrus > Pagrus major. The sequence goes on from NC_133218.1 coordinate 29,750,947, forward strand.
TGTCAAACAGTCCCACTCCCAGTTTCTTGAGCGATAAGTCACACTGAGAGATTAAAGGGTCACTTCGCCCGAATGACAAAGAGGACAACATATTTCCTACTCATGTTGTATTTAACCATGCAGGTAGTTTTGCTTTTATTTGCTCAGTTTTTGTTTTTAGATTTTTCCTGCTACTCCAGATAATCCAGGGGAAATTGAAAAACATTTTAAGAAAATCAACAGTTCATTTCAAGAAACAGCATCGTTGTTACTGGAATATATGCACGTGACATTTATGTCTGAAAACACCCACATTTGATTTGATGTAAATCACGATAAGGCTCAGTCATGACACATTGTGTTCTCTGGTATAATAACAGCGTTGTAGTATACTGTGAATCCATAGCGGGCAGGTCAGGACCAGCCTGTGATGACGCCTCAAGTGTGTCTGATGATGTACAACAGGATAATGCACGGTCATCAGAGCAGAAGAGCCCCAATCTGTTATTCTCAGTAATTGATGGGTGTTAACAAATCATCCTCGTCATTAGGATGTTCTCACATGGTCTGCCAAAAATATTTGAGCCATCTGTCCTCTGTGTGTGTGTGTGTGTGTGTGTGTGTGTGTGTGTGTGTGTGTGTGTGTGTGGAGACTTAGAGGATGCCAGTATCTGAATCAGCACAAGCAGGTGGCAGGTGGAGATTTTAAGGACAAATTGTTGTACAGGGAAGCGAGCGATGTCACGTTTCTTTTGTCATGTGCGTGTGTGTGTGTGTGTGTGTTTGTGTGTGTGTGTGTGTATACAGTTTCTGTATTTAAACAATGAGAAATGTGTTGTAGATTATTTTAAATTACCTAAACCTGTCACTATGGCTGAAGGCATGGCTTGCACTTTGTATCCCGGAAAAATCTGATGTGTGTGTGTGTGTAAATTCTACGTACTCGACAGGGAGATGAGGTTACCACCATTTAGATATTCTCTATTTGCGCAGGAAGAACTTATAAGAAGATTTATGATTACTTATTTAAGATTCTTCAATTGTTTTCCACAGTGTTTCCTATATGTGATGCTAAAAATATTTGTAAGGTTAAAGTGATTCCAGTATGTTTCAGTACAATTTTAGTTTTATTTTAAAGTTTGTAGAATATTTGGATGATTATTGGGATAATATTGTGAATTGCAACTACATTGGAAAGAATAATCTTGGCATGACAATTTTTACATTGCCCCGTGCCTAGCAGGGAAACAAACAAACACCACAAGCAGGAATCAAAATGAGAATGGCACAATTAAACTCACTCTTTCATCCTCTCCTCCTGCCCGTTGTGTCCTCTCTCCTCTAATCTCCTCACAGTTTGTCCTATCTGCCTGCAGTGTTTTGTTTGCCTGTCCTTTGAACAGGTTTCAATCCGAGTCATTTTGCAAATTCCTATCTGTCATATCAGACATGCTGTCATCCTTGTTTGAAGCCAAGGAAACACGAATGGCACATACTTTGTTGAATAAATAATGACACATGTAGCTTGTCCACAAAACAGAAATCAGAATCAGTCTACTAGTCCTTCTCTGTTTTGAAGTATTTATATGAAAGCATTAAATATCGACTCATCTTTTAAAAAGTCAAAATAATATTTTGCAGAATACTTCTGGTTGCTGAATGTATTTTCCATCTCTTTTCCCTCTCTGCCCCCCGAATCAACACCCACTCGTCTCTCAGCTCAGTGAATGCATTTCCCTGTTTGTGTCTCTCTCCAGGGGCATGTTTGGCATTCTAGACAGGGAGCATTAGAGGCTGTGGATCAGAGAGACTGGCACAGCAACCCATGATTACCGCCGTCCCTGATCGACTCTATTTGCATTACAGAGAGGAAAAGGCACTTTTGAGCCTTTCTGTTAGGAGTTTTTGTCTTCGACAGACAAAAAAAAGTGTAGAGTGTTTTCACATCCATGCACCCACACACCAACACCAACCACAAACATACCCGCAACAACGCGAGGGTAGAGAATGTGAAAACTGTCGATGTTTATGGTTTCAGGAACCTGCCAAATGTCTGAGATCGCAGGCGTGGCTGGCCTGTGTGGGAAGTAATTGGACTCAGTGGATCAATAATGTATTTTAATGTGGCAGGATGACAGGATGGCTCCACAAAACATCACATCTATCAAGGGTTTGATCCTTGACAGCCATTAAGGGTCATCTGTCTTGCCAGCGTGTGATGCTCTGCATGCGTACAAGGCTTTAAATGTAAATCAAATCTTATTTAATGGACCAAGAGAAGAATGAGAAGACACATCTTTGTTAAGAATAAATAAAAACTCTCCCTCCCTCTTTCCCTCCCTGTCCTTCTCCAGTTACAGACCATGAACTATGTGGGTCAGTTGGCGGGCCAGGTGTTTGTGCAGGTCAAGGAGCTGTACAGGGGACTCAACCCTGCAACCCTGTCCGGATGTATAGATGTCATCGTGGTGCGGCAGCCCGATGGCACCCTGCAGTGCTCCCCCTTCCACGTACGCTTCGGCAAGATGGGTGTGCTGCGGTCCCGTGAGAAAGTGGTGAGATTATAGGGTGCCCTCCCTCTTGCACGCTATCACTCTCTTTGTTGTTGCATGCAAAGTGTAGTCTTGTGAATGGGTAATTGGAGAGCTGAGAGGCCGTTGCTCACACTTGTAATGTGACAAGAGCACAAAAGCAGAAGCCAATAAAGCTTCCTGAGAGATGATGACATATGTTTTAATAATCAGTGGTGGTAGTTCAGTAAAAGTACTTATGAGGTTTAAAACACGATGAAAGACTCTTCATTCTGTCGTGCAGGTGGACATAGAGATCAACGGAGAGCCCGTGAGTTTGCACATGAAGCTGGGTGAGAATGGAGAGGCCTTCTTCGTCAGAGAGACCGAGAACACACTGGTGAGTAATGATTGACAGAGTCATTACTCGGAGTCAGTAAACACATACAAATATAGGACCGAACATACTGAACTTACTGACACGAAGGTCGTTCAGCCTGAACTTAAATACAGGCGGCAGCGCTTGACTTGGACTGGCGGTCATTCATTTCTTGCCTGCTTTGCATTGTGATGGTTCAAGCTGATTTCAGCACTTTCTGATGAATCTGTAAATACATGACTTTGTGTAGTTTCTCTGCTCAGACATGCTCATGTGCCCCTCCTCAACATGAGACTCCTTCAACAGCCACCACCCTGTTGTCATGGAACAGTAGCAGCGTGAGGCGTGACCAATATAAATAAAACAGAATGAGCTCGAGGACATTTTTCTAAGCATTCAACAAGTGCCAAGTCAAGAGCGTCCTGGCCTAGATAGGCAGTGAGCTAAAGATGACTTAAATATGCCACAAAATCAGACCCAAACAGAACTGCAAGAACAAGGTCATGAATAGCATTTATTAAATGGTACCTTATAAAACAGCCTAAGGTAGTTATGGCAGCGTTCATTTTTTACTTCATCAAAATGCCAGAAGGTGCTCGCTACAGTGAATTCTGCATGGATTTAATTGGGTGATGCAGTGTGTTGCGAGATGACAAAGTAAAAATGTCCTGCTTCTCTGCACAACCACTTTTTTTTTTTCCAGAGCCACAGTGCAATTGTTGGTGTGAAAAACTGACAAATTGTTGAGTTTTGTATCGTCTCTTGTGCATATGCGAGCTTAGTGTATTTTAAAGGCTCATAGAGACCGTACTGCAATTTAGCTTAGGTTAAAAATACTGTGATGTGTGGCATCGGTTTATGCTACATAAAGAGATATATTCAGAGCACCAACTGTATTCTACTTCAAGAAATGCAGTGCAGCGACACAAGCAATAAATAACAAAGTGCATAATATTAGGAAGGGGCTGTACAGATGGCAGAGATAGCAAGTGAAGACAGATCAAATAATGTGATCACATGGAGAAAAATATCCTGGCAGAAAGATGGATGACCTTACCAGTCACAAGACACATGGGTGATGTCATCATTTATTCTTTAATGGAGAACAACCTGCTGGCCTGAGGTTGTGTTTGTACAAAAGCAGCGCATCAGCTGAAATATAAGATGAGCAACAAGACGGAACAGGAGCTTCTGTCCCTTTGTGGCATCCTGTTGTCGGCCTGCATGACTTTAGTTTCCTGGAAATGAACCATCGGGTCTGACAGAAAGCATAAACACATACCGGTCAGTCTGCTGGGTCACACACACAAGCAGTGAACAGCAACATTTTAACTCGCGATTGTGGAAAATAAATCTTATTTTCTCCTTTTGAAAATTGAGTTACATTTTATAATCTGTCTTCCTATGCATTGTCAATTGTAGGAGCTGCAGATGCTCGGTTGTTTTGTCATCTCCTGTTTTATTCATGTGACCTACACTGAAGATATCATCACCGGAGGTCAGGGTTCAGTCCTCAGTAGGAATGCACAAACTAAAAATGTATGCTCTGACAGCACCATGAGGCACTCATCCTCCATGTGAGTTGCTGTATGTGCTATGAGATATGCACCTAGCCAACTGCAGAGGAGAAAGGAGAGAAGAGGGACAAAGTTGTATTGTGGCCAGCACATCAAACTCAAGGAATAAAGGGCAGTGTAAAGCTGGTTTCACTCACCCGAGGCTTCACTCTGGTGCCCTGTGGCAACCAGACAAAGTCACTGACAATAGCTTTTATGCATCAATCCATACTAGATGATGTTATGAGGAAGAATGTGCAGCACAAATGCAAATATAGCAGAAAAGAATCTGACCTTGGATCATTTCCTTTTGTTTTGACAACTGATTCTGTAAGGCGATAGGAAAGGATTCATGGGAAGTTGGAGAGGGTCAGAGGGGTGAGCGCGATGAGAGTTGGGCGTGTTTCCCAGTCAGGGATTAACAGCAATATGTCTGAAAAGACATAATTCCTAATCTGAAGATTACATTGGTCTAATTCTGCTTTCATTATTTACTGTCTGTATCAAAGATTGGGAGCCTTTATCCAACTGTCAGTGAATCAGCAGTTGCCGTAGGTGCTCTTTATTGTAATGTCCTAAATGGATGGGAAAATCCATCAGTGCCTTCAGATTCAAAGAAACATCGTCAAAGAGAATTACTTCCAAATTCTCCTTGACCATGTCTGTCACGCTGTTTGGGCCTCGTGTCAAATCTTCTGCTTGACATAACTCTCCCTCCGCAGAGTGGAAAACCGCCAGAGGTCTATTTATAGCTCTGCCAAATTCACCTCTATGTGCAGTCGGTTGCACTGAGAAGCTGGCTGTCGCTGATCTGAGCGCTGTCCAAACTGATGGGAAGGCAGACGAGATGGTTCGAGAGATATACAGATGGTGAAAGAGGAGCAGGACAAACAAGACACGCAGAGAGCGGTTTAAGTTAACATCTCGCCGATCTGAATGGGAACATTTTGAAAGAACTATTTGGCATCGAGCCCAGTCTTCTGTGCCTCTGCTCCCACCCAACCCCCCATCTATTCTCTCGCTCGCTGTTTACATTTAAGGATTTGTTGGGACTTGCGTTGGCATATAGATCATTGAGTGCTAGCAGAGTGTTTCAGCAGAAATCAGTCTTCAGGCTAGAACATGAAATGTCTGAATACCTGTGGTTCAAACAAAAGGAAAAAAAACAGACCAACGGTGTAATTTATCTTGTTATGTCAAGCTTAATGACCTTCCTTACAAGTGAAAACAGAACAATTAAGAGTAACTGTTTTCATCTTTATCTCATCAGTTTGCTGTATAACCAACTGTCATTTCAGTGTGAACCATCTCAGGGAAAGAAACCATCAGAAAATATCTTCTTATCTTTTCTTCACATCAGATGACACGTCTAGTTTTAAGAGAAACGGCACCCATAAACATTTAAATGAATAAACAGTGTTTCTTGGGTGGATGTTTACAGCGAGGCGAGAGCTGTAAACTGTGTTGGACTGTGTTATGACACGTGCACTGTGAGGCATGTGTCAGTCTGCACTGTGTGGATCATCTCTCTGTCTGTGTCGCTCTCTGTTTGTCTTTCTGGCGTGGTCGCTGTAGAGAGACTGCGATGAGCAAATCTGTGTGATTTTGCTAATCTGAGCTCAAAACCTAAATTCCCACCGGATTAAGGAGATCTGCGCGGAGGAGAAAAAGCATTTCTGTCTCATCAATCAGTAATGCTGAGTTTCTACTCTGTTATACTCTGCTTTTGTGGTGCATTTTTATATTTTTTCAGCCAAGCTTGGCAGTGTGGCTCCAGATTTCAACAACTATTTGAGCGTTTATTAGGATTTTGTGCAGACCTTCATCACCCTCAGAGTTATGCCCTAACTTTCTTTACCTTTAGCAACAACAGCATGATGTGTTTTAAAGTAAAATGTTTAAACAACTATTTAATGGACTACCATGAAATATGGTACACGACCCCCTCAGGATAAATTGAAATCACTTCAGTGATCTTTTAACTTTTCTTCTAGCGCCATCATCTGCTCAGATTTTCAATTTGTCCAATACTTAAACTGACCAAACGCTTGTCTTGTTTAGCCATGCTAGCGGCGTGACACCAGGGATGCAAATATCTGTCAGTCAGTTTTTGTTCTGTATGAAACATCTCACAGCAGGGCTGCAGACTTTTATCTTCTCACTCACTTTCCCACGTGGTTCCATCCATCCATTATCTTACATCGCTGTTAATTTCAGCTTGAAGTATGAAGTTAATCATGACTTTCAACGACCTCAAATGCTCATGTCTCAATGCTCCGTTGACAGGAAGTGGTTCCGTCCTACCTTGCAACATCACCCATCATGTCGATGGGGGAGCAGTTAATGGAGTCCCAGCTAGGCAGGGGCAGTTCTCGTCATCATGGTAGGCCCTGTTCAAAACAGACATTTTGTAACTTGTAAAGATGTGAGTGTGCTTTTCTAACAGTCTTTTAATTCTACTCTCATCACTTAGACACCATTCCCTGCAGCTCACTTCCTGTCCAGAGCCTGGGGCCTCAGCAAAGTGACGGCGGGATGACCAAGAAGAGGAGGAAGAGGAGAAGAAAGGCACGGCCAGAGGCAGGCGGGGGAGGAGGAGGGAGGAGAGAGGAGAGTGGAGAAGAGTTCTCGGAGGAAGAGGACATGTTTACTATCGACTTGAGTTCTGATGAGGAGGGTGACTGCAGCAGGTGTGTGTATGTGTGTTTACGTAATAGTTTGAATATGCTGGTTGCAGATTGAATATTTTAGGCTCCAGGGATGACAGACATGGGGAAAAATAGTATTTCAAGCCTTTTTGAGATGACAGCTTATGGGCGTTTGTCTCTGTTGTAGCAGACCATTAAATGGGTTTGAAAAGTCCTTTCGGCCATGTCATTTTGTTGACATGTGCTTGAGAGGAAAGGGGGGGGGGGGAGAGAGCAAGGTTATTAAATGCCAGCAAGCGTGTTCTTGTGCTGTGGTAAACAACATTCGTCAGCAGTCACAATGTTGTTTGTGAACAGATGAACCACTGCCAGTAACTAATTGTGTGAGACTGTGTGTATGTGTTTATCTCTTTCATGCATGAATGAGTGTGTAAGTGGTCATACCAGCTGAATCAGAGTAACAGGGATACAAAAAAAGCTCTGTAAACAGTGGATGTTCTCCTAATGCTCAAATTGGAATGTGTCCATTTCGGGCTGCACTAGCGGCTCTGTGGCATGTCGGACACTTAAGTCGGACTGAAGTATCTCAACAGCTATTAGTTGGATTGCCACGACATTTTGAGTTGTAATCATCAAGTCAGATACTTACCTTTAAACCCAAATATCAGTACTTCACAAAACTAATGACATTTCCATGAGCCTCGTGTGTTTTGTGCTAATTACCAAGATGCCAACATGCTGAAGTGAAATGGTGATCATGTAGTAATAGGTCCATGATCATGACCTGTTAAACATTAGCATTTTTGCATTGTCGATATGAGCATGGTAGCATGCTGACATTAGCATTCAGCACAAAGCTACGCCGTGCCAAAGTCCAGCCTCACAGAGCAGCTCGCAAAGGCTGTAGACTCTAGGATTTGTACTTTAGAGTTAAGAAGTAAGGGTTGGACTTCAGGGTTCAGAGTTCAGGGGAATAATAGCAATCAAATGTCAGCACGACCTCTGTGTCCCTTAAAGCTCCTGTAAAAACATGGCAGTAAATCTTGAGCATTTTCTCTGTAACATCAAATATTCAGGACTAAAGAGCAGCAATCGAAAAATCTTTATGTTTAAAAGTGCAATATGTAAGAATTTTAGTTAAAAACATCCAATAATTAACTAAAATTATCAACAGAATGTGACGAAATAACAGTGTTGACATTATGTCGAAGATGTCTATGTACTGTGTTGCAGAGTTGTCTATTGAAGTTAGTATGCTAACCAGCTAACCCTGGACTGTCCTGTCTTGTAACAGCCCTTTGTACCTCGAGAGATGAAAGTCTAGACATATTGCAACTTTGATTGCTATTCAAGTTCCAGAACCAGAAACTCGGCCAACCTGCGTCATCAGGACTGCGTGGGTGTTGTTTGGTCTGATTTGACTGATAGTGACAAAGCAACCCACAAGCTGTCATCAGATTTGAATCATCAATTGCTGCTAAATCCTAATTCGCGCTGGAGCATGACATCATCTTTCTTCAACTGAGCCATGATCAAATGTGAAACATCCAAATGTGTCCTTACTTTTGGCACAAAATTGTGTTTATGTATTAAGCCATTACTCATAGTAAGAAGTTATTTCGGTAAAACCATTTCAGTGGTTCAAATTAAATGCTTAGTGACGATTTAGCGAGATAATAATGAATGTGGGTTCTGCATGTATGTGCATGTTTGAGTTTACATTTGTGTGTGAAGGCCTTTGAAAACCAGCTCTGCTTGTGGGACGTTCTCCAGGGATGCGTCCTGTTCCCACAGTGTTTCGTTGTCTCTTTTCAAATAATAACTCACAGCGCGTCCTGACTCTGACTGCAGGGGTTCCAGGCTTTTCTTAGACAGTTTTCCAAAAGGCAGGGCGGGGGGGAATTCTTGAAACCCTGACATGAAAGAGTGTGTGTTTCTGTCTCATGTCACACAAATTCTCATAAGAGGTTTCATTTTTGGTATTTTGAAACGTTTCCGGATGTTTTTATGAGCACAAACCAAATCACTTGTTTTACTTGTGTGTGTATGACTGACATCTCCCTGCATATGTGTGTTTGTGATCAGACCTGGTTACGGTGATCAGGGGTCTACAGCCAACACGCACACACGCCCCAGCACTGATTGGACCCGTTCACAGAGGTATTATTTGGACACGTTACACACGCACTTATCGTCTTGTTTAACTGTTTTGTAAAATTCATATTGTACTAAGCATTTTTAATACATCTTCTCTGCTCACATTGAGTAGATAATCATCGTGAGTCACCGTCTCTCTTTTCTTGTCTCCTTTTTCTGTTTTTGTCTGTCTTTTCTGTGTGTTTTATCTTCCTGTAGTAATTTGATTAAGGAGACTCTCTCCATCCCTCCACCCTGTGGTCTGTCCATCTCTTGTCCACAGCAGACCTCTCACTTCTCTTCCGCTATTAGGTATCACTTTCAAATGAAATGAAATCATGCAATTTTTGGGAAATGATTGAAACATTTTTAATGGAATTTCTGCTTTATTTAATTCTAGTAGTTTTGCTGTATGTAAAAAATACACTACATTTTTCACTTTCCCAGCAGCGCTGACGATTCACGGTCATCAACGCCGAAGAGCGATTCAGAGCTAACCAATCAGAACAAAGACAACCCTGAGATGCTGTGGACCTGGGGGGAGCTGCCGCAGGCTGCCCAGGTAGAAATTGCAGTAACCAAACAAGAGTATTTCCAAAAAGGGAAATAAGGAAACATACTTGAGTATATTAAAAAAATGTGAGAAAAGTTTGATCTCTGTCTGTTTCTCTTGTAGCCGTCTTTCCTGACTGCCCACCAGAAGCAGGACGCTGTCTCCATCCCAGTGTCTGCCAGCACTCACTTCAGAGCCATCAGTGACACTGGAGCCCCCTCCATCACTACCTATGCTCCCCAGCCAGGGGAGACCGCTGCTCACGGTAGAGACAAGGACACTGAAGAATGTAAAAATGGAGCCAGGGTCGAACTAACCACTAACTCGGGGGACAGGGCTGGAGGAGAGCAAGGTAGTTAGATGGAGGACAATAGGGTGTCTAGGGTGACAACTGACCTAAAATAACCAATAATTGTTTACTTGTCTTACTGTTCATATATCAAGCTAAATGCCTCCAACGATCAAGCATTACTGCCAGTGAATATATTTGATGTTTAACTCCTTCCTTTATAAGTAATTGCTCATGCTAGTGTATGAGGTCATTTTAAGAAACAGTGCCCTCTGAGCCACAGTTAAAGTTGTTTGCAGGTTGTGAACAACAGGCATCTACAACACCCCTCTGGCAGACTTACACTTACCCTTTAGTGACCTCTGGTGGTGACTTGGATGACTCCTTTAACAAGAGGACAGCCTGATTCGAGTGGTAAATTTAGTTGTTGTTTATCTTATGAGTTTATTTGTGTTTTTTTTCCTCAGGGAGAGACGTGGAAAGTGTCGGGCCCCTGTGTGCAGAGATGGAGGCTTTAACAGCCTGCTCGATGTCTCCCAGGATTCTCCCTGATCATCTTGACGAAGGCGGGAATAGAGGAAGTCCCATCAGAAGGACTGATTCACCGTCCAAGAAGAAAGGTATCAGTGCTACAAAGTACAAAGTATAAACTACAAAGTATTTCCTGGAACTCAAAGTGTCTAAATGCTTCAGTATCATATTTTATGTCGGCCGCTGATGATGTCTGATCTTTTATTAGAAAAGAGAAGCCAACACCTGGGTGCTGATGGAATATACCTGGATGACATCACAGAGCTGGAGCCTGAAGTAGCTGCTCTCTACTTCCCCAAAAGGTTCAGTAACAAAATACATACCCCATGGTAGAGTTGAGATGGCTTTTATTTGTGTCTAATAAATACCTTTATGTCTACTTTTCGGATTCATGGCTACAGCTTAGCTTACTTTATGGTCATTACGCTCGTGTTTATTTGACCATAACTGTGTATATGTGTATGTGGTTCTCTCTCTTCAGTGACGGAGGCAGCAGCTCCATGAGGGGAGACTCAGAGATGATGATGATGGCAGTGAGGAGCGCTAATCAGTCCCCACAGTCAGTGGGCAGCAGCGGGATGGACAGCGGCGTAGACAGTCTGTCCGACCAAATAGGGGACATGCCCCATGTTGCCATCTCTCTGTGCGGAGGACTCACTGACAACAGGGAGATCACACGAGGTAGGATAAAAATCTGAGCAGGAAGGCAATGACAGAAGGAGGAAAATAAGGTTACAGTGCTGTTTACTTTGAACTTTGAAAAAAATGCACGTCTCATTGTGTTATTCTGTCTTTTTAAAAACACGTCTGTCGTTCTGTGTGTGTTCTTGCCCTTGTATGTACCTCCTGTGTGTGTTCATCCAACAGAGGAGTTCAAGGAGAGGGCAATTACCTACCAGCAGTTCTCTGAAAACCCTTCTATTATCGATGACCCTAACCTGGTGGTCAAGATCGGAAACAAGTATGTATTAATATATTCAATATATAATATAAGTTTACATACACTTAGACTGAGTGCAGAAACTATGATACTGTGTGTAAAAGGCATATTTACATTATTGGGGTTGACAATGGTACAATAACAAACAAGTAATAGTTCAACATCTTGGGAAAAACAAAGCTGGTTAGCTTAGCGTAGCACAAAGACTTGAAACAGGTAGAAACAGCTACAACTTCCCTCTGTTCAAAAGGGACAAAAACTGCTTCCAGAACCTCTAAAGATGTGGTTGTTGCAAGGCTGCCAGGCCACCAGCAGAGACTCCAGGAAGTTACTGCTTAAATTCAAAGTACAGACATGAGAATGGCATCCGTGTTCTCATCTAACACAAGGCATGTGCCAGCTGTCTGAGGCGTAAAATGCTTATAGCGCTCTCTGTCCTCTGTTGTAGGTACTACAACTGGAGCACAGCGGCTCCTGTCATGTTGGCCATGCAGGTCTATCAGAAACCACTGCCGCAGGTAAGACCACCACAGTGATACATAGTATAGTAGTAATAGTAGTAATAGTCACATTTATTTCCTTAGTTTATTGTATATTTTTAGAAATATTGAAGTAAAAGTAGCCTGTATTAATGTAGAAATTATAAAAGTACTGACTTTTCACTACTGGATTATAATTATTGATGCATTAGTGTGCAAGTAGCATGTTTATGTTGCAGTACTTTATATACTGTTGGGTAGATTAGTCTTTAAAATACATAATATTTTATAAACTGAAACTGCACATGTTGAAGCCTAAAATTAATCATTTTAGGCTTCAACATACCTGTACTTCAGGTTAATGTCCTTGTTTATATTATTTGTGTATATAATTTGATTATGTTACCATTATATTTGTTAGGTGGTGTTTGGTGTCTTTTAGTGTTCTGCACCCCCCTGCATCACTTTCTCCTGTGCACCTCCAGCATTTTGCAATTAATTCTCCTTAATCTGATGTTTCACTTTGGTTGAGTGTTGCCACTTGCCAGCATCCTCTCATTATTTCATGATAATGCTACGAAAATGCTACCAAATAATGTGTTCACATTAAACTATATCAGTTTTTCGCACATATGATATTTAGATACTCAGTTTGATGTGCCAGCAGTGGAAATTGGCTGTTTATGAACACACACGAGGAAGCTCACATCAAAGCTGCAAGTCTTATACCACAGTGAAATATGGCTTTAAATCTGTTTTCCTAACACTTTAATAATGTCATGTCTTTATCCCCCTCCTTATTTTTTCCTTTTTATTTACACATTTTCTTTCTCCCACCATCCATCCGATGTTTGTGTGTACTAAGTGTTGGTGTTTGAGTTATGTGTTTTCTGCTTTCGGCCTCTTCTCGTACTGCCTCCCCGGTCTGTTCGGCTCCAGTCCTGCACAGCCTGTATGACGCTTTCTCGCTTTGCTTGTGTGTTGGTCAGGGCACATCTTCGTCTGTCTGCTTACCATCATTTCACCACTGTCAGCCTGTCTGTCTGCCTCTTTCTGCCTTGCACGTCTCTTTCCTACTTCTTGTGGTCTCTCTTGTTGCATTCTTACCACACATTCCCACTGTTATCCAGTCACGATCTTCCAGAGTCTCTTCCTTTCAGGTTTTACTTTGCATCCTTTGCTCTTTGTTTGTGTGCCATTGAATCTTCACCTGTAACTGCCTTTCTTTTCGGTGATTTAGTTGGAGTTCAGTGTGGTTTGAAATGTGCTGTCTGTTTCGTATTTTGGTTTGTTAATTTCTATTCATCTATTTATGAGTTTACATGTGTTTTTGAGTTTTTTTCTGTCAATTTTGAGTTACATTTTCAGTCGGTTTTGAGTTGTATGTGCACGGTTGTCTCCAGGCCTCAGTGGAGAACATCATGAAGGAGAAGATGCCAAAGAAAGGAGGACGCTGGTGGTTCTCATGGAGGAGCCGGAACAGCGACTCCAAATCAGTAAGTAAACTGATACACACATTATATTACATATCATTTATTAAGTATAATTTTTCATCAACTCTTTGACCTTTTTGCACTTCAGGAATCAGCGATAGAAGCGGGAGGAGGCCGGGACGAGAGTTCAATCACTATGCCCTCAGCGAGCAGGTGACTTCAGAATTTAAATCGCCACATTTCTCTCTCAAACATCAGTTTTCATACTTCATCTTACACCAAACTGGTTGTCTTTGGTTTTTCAGGATGAAGGATGAGTCATCCTCTAGTGACGAGGACCACAGATCGTCCAATCAGGCGTCAGGATCGTGTCAGTCAGAGCTCCTCGTGAGTTCTGGCAGCGTCTGTTATAAGAAGACTCTTCGGCTCACCTCAGAGCAACTGGTATGTGTGCCTCCAGTTTGATTTATTGATGTTAATGGAATTAAGGAAGTGAAAACACGACTTGCTACACACCTCAGACATGATTCACAATGACAAAGCAAGAATTTTGGCAAAGCAGTACTGTATCTCTGCTTGAATCAAAGATGGTTGGCAACATTTAGTGTGTCTGTAAATGGGGATGTTATTCTCACATTTTGTATGATGTATTTTTTTATTGCCCCTCCTGAAATATCTGATGTTGCAGCAGATTTCACCATCCTTAGCATAATCCAGCATTTATATCTTCATGCACTGTGTGTGTGTGTGTGTGTTTACAGGCCAGCCTGCAGCTGAAGGAGGGTCCTAATGATGTGGTGTTCAGTGTGACCACTCAGTATCAGGGCACCTGTCGCTGCAATGGCACAATCTATCTCTGGAGCTGGGATGATAAGATAGTCATCTCTGATATAGATGGAACCATCACCAGGTAAGGGGAAGCAAGCCCGTCTCGCTGTCCCATTGACAAACCACGTTCAGTTTCAGCATTTCACCAGTAGATGTCAGGCTTTACACAGATTTGGTGTTTGTTGTTCATCTCTCTTTATTGTAATTAAGTGCATCTGTTTTGTGTGATGTTGCCTCTCTTTAGGTCAGACACACTGGGTCACATCCTCCCCACACTGGGTAAAGACTGGACCCACCAGGGCATCGCACGGCTCTATCACAAAGTCAGCCAGTGAGTGCTACCTCACCAAGGAAATCTTAGCTTTTATAATACAAATATTGTTTGGCTCATTGTTTATGTTCCTTTAACTGAGATAAATCCAACACCTGGGTATCATTGTACTGAATTCTTATCTGAGCACATAGTGTACAGATAGATACAAGCACTCTGTCTGTCTGTCTGTCGCAGGAATGGATATAAATTCATGTACTGCTCGGCGAGGGCCATCGGCATGGCTGATATGACTCGAGGCTACCTGCACTGGGTCAATGAGAGGGGAACCATGCTGCCAATGGGGCCGGTGCTGCTCAGCCCCAGCAGCCTTTTCTCTGCATTGCACAGGTCAGACACAGAACATACGAGCTACTGCACTGTACTGTACTGCTACTGTAGGAAGTGAATGTGTAACGTGTTTGATGTCATGTCGTGTTGTGTCGTGTTTCGTAGGGAGGTGATTGAGAAGAAACCAGAGAAGTTTAAGATCGAGTGTCTCACAGACATAAAGAACCTTTTCTACCCAAACACTGAACCTTTCTACGCTGCTTTCGGCAACAGAGCTACGGTGAGACTGATGCACACCGGCAGACATGAGCATGTAATCTGTGTGTAACAAGAGGACTACACTTTCAAGGGACTGTTAGTGATGCTGATGATTTGGGTTTGTGTGATTTCAGGATGTATATTCCTATAAGGAGGTGGGTGTTCCTCTAAACAGGATTTTCACTGTCAATCCCAAAGGGGAGCTGGTACAGGAGCACGCCAAAACCAATATCTCCTCGTAAGATATATTTTCTGTTTCACTTGATTTTTTTTTTAATCCATGTAATCTGACTCAGGACACGTGTGCACAGATGTTTGACTGTTCGTGTGTCTCCCTCTCAGCTTCGGCCGTCTGTGCGAGATGGTCGACCACGTCTTCCCGGTCCTAGCTCGAGGTGAGGCAGCAGACTTCTCCTGCACTGACACCTTCGCCCAGTGCAACTACTGGAACGAACATCTTCCCGAAGGCACCAGCCAGGAAGAAGAGGAAGACCCACAGCCACTTGAGACAAGCTGAGGAAACCCCATCGAATCCAGCACTTAGGACGCTGCATTCCAGCTTTTCTCCACGTCCCAGTAAGGCATGACACCGTGCCCAGTGGTTTTGGGATTCATCGTGAAGCCGGCAGCCCAGATTAAGGGTGAAGGTGCTGAATATTTCAGAATTAAAAACTTAGGAAACAGCCATCAAGCATTTCCTCAGACTTAACCTGATTAATAAGTTACCTGAGATAAGTAACTGCGACTACTGATTCAAAGTAGGTGAATGTGTCCTCATTATCCCACACAAACAAATCACCTCGCCATCATTCAGACTTAGAGGTCCATTACGAGAGGGACTGCTGAGTCCGAAGAAAAGAGAGTAAAAAAAGGAGAAAAAAAACAGGATTTGTTTTTTAAGAGTAAAAAGAAAAACTAATCCCCAGCTCAAATATCACACATCTGCAAGTACACTGACTCACAGACATGCACACAAAGGTAAAACTTGTAAAGCCATTCCGTAGACCATGCACAGCAGTGCAGAACACAAGTACAATATAATAGTTACTACATATTATATATTGCTAATCTCTCCTTCATCCCACACCATTATTCATTTACGCCAGCTTGTAGAAAAGCTGCCACACAAAGAGGGGTAAAAAAGTTACACCAATATGAGTGCAATATCGATTTGTCCCTACTTCCATCACCTGATACCTATTGTTTTTCAGAATTCTATGCTAAAAATGTGTTTATGCCTATTTTAGCAAATTATTTAGCAAAAATTCTGCTCTACCCTGCAGAGATTTTACGCAATTACTCGGTTGAAATGAGCAGATAAAGTGATTTTTACGAGTATCGTCCGAGTAAAATGTGACTATATCCGTTCTCGTGATGAAGGAAAATCCTCATGGGTAACTGATCGAAGTTTAATTCTCTTCCTCTTGTGATCATTGATCTGAAGCTCAAAGGTTTTTCTGTGAATAGTCTTCTTATAGATAATGAATATTGCAGCTTCTGATCAACCCATACAAATTTTTAGGCTTTAATTACCCTCTATCAGGGTTAAATCCTGCCCATTTTGAGTACAGATATGGATACAGATCATTTATTTGGCTGAACAGATACAGATACAGATAGTGGTGTACTCGCTCATCCCTTCCTGAACCCTTCCATATTCCCTAAAGTACAGCTTCTATTATTGACACTCAGCTTTCCAAATCTCCAATCGGCCTGTTGGTGCACCACTTATTTCTTATCTTGTTTAGAATACCAGTTTCTTTTACTCATCACATGCAATACGTTCACCAAACAGTAAGTACCAGGTCCAGGTATGTGGCTGTGGTTTTCTTTTCTGACCTCAAGTGCACCAGAAACACCTCATCACATTACATTTCATCACATTATAGTAAAAACCATCCAGAACATGCAAAAAAAAAAGCACAGATAGTGTATCCAATCATCTTCTGTGCCAAACTCTTTTGCAGGTCCAGTTTAATGTGTGTGGTCTAATCTGACCGTGCTACTGTGAAAGATGTGGCTCTGGCACATTTTCTAACTAGTGTTCAGTGACAATACTCAAGATAAATGCAGGACAATGCAAATAACTTCTGTTTTTATACGTACGAATAAGTTAACACCAGTGATATGCTAGAATGTAGTGTGTGAATCACTCAGAGTGTGTGTTATTCTAATGACTAATGCTCATCAATGCAATGACTGTATAAGCCCATACAGGACTGCGGTCTTATATTTTCAGTTTTATAATGTTACTGCACCGATCAGTATGTTTTTATGTACAGAACTAATCTGTCCCGTAGTGGAGCATATTCAGATGCTGTTTCTCCTCAAACACATCTATTTTTTTGTCATGTGTACATTTTTTTTCCTGATCAAATGTTTATGTTTTCACCTGTTGATCAAAACACATCTATTGTACTGCATCTGTGTTTATTTTTACCACATGCACAACTTAAAATGGGGGAAAACCACTGTAAATAACAAATAACGTTCATTTTTGTGACTATGAAGTAAACTGTAAAAAAAAGTTGCAATGTGTAAGAATTGGCCCCCTGGCAAATTCGTACTCAAAATTCAAATTCAAAATACAAAACAAAAAGTTGTACATATTGCACCTTTTAAAAAGAAAAGCTCTGCTGTTCTTTGGAGAGCTGATCCATCGTCATCCATTATTTTTCACCGCGTGTCCTTTCGAGGGCTGATATATTGTTTAAATACTTTGTTACTGGTGCTCAATCAAATGCACTGACAGCCATTTTATGCTTTACGATAAATGTCTTT
Source organism: Pagrus major (assembly GCF_040436345.1). Taxonomy (NCBI): domain Eukaryota; kingdom Metazoa; phylum Chordata; class Actinopteri; order Spariformes; family Sparidae; genus Pagrus; species Pagrus major. The sequence continues at coordinate 29,768,848 of NC_133218.1, forward strand.
GTAAGCCAGCTGTTGCACACTAAGATGTGGCAGTGTCACCACGTGACCACTGGAGCAAAAGATCAATATGAAGGTATTTTAGACAAAACCAATAGATGGGTTTGATGCTTCTTTTCTGTTAATCCTGCGTCATTTTGTTTCATTTGGTGCCTCTGGTTTACACATTGGCAGTAAGATCGCTAGCATGAAGTGCAAACTACAGTCTGTACAGCGCGTGTACATCTTGAAACGTACAGAAGTTAGTTGAAAGCATCCTCGAATGCCTGACAGCTTCAAGAAAAAGAAGAAAAAAAAGATATTTCTACCACCGTCCTGATTTTAAACAATCTGAATTAAAAAAAACTAATTCTTAAATTATTTTACCAGATTTTAGTTAGAGTCTAACAAGGATATTTGTAATCTAATATGAATGTGTTCTTTATGAAAACAAGTCAAATTAAATGGCAGAATACTGTGAACAAGCTCACTGATTGAGTTTGTTATACTGTTGTGTACTCTTTGTGCATAGGATAGATATGTCTGATGCTGTACTGTGATTGACTTTGCCAAAAAAAAAAAAGGAAAACTAATCAGGAATGAACCTTTAATCGGATCTTAAACTGTTGATGTTGACATGCCTTTTGGGGAGTCCAGTGTAAAGACACAAAGGAAGCATGCTGTTGTAATGGTAAGATGCATATTTACATGGATGTACTGATCACTGTCTCGTGCCACATTGTTTTTTTAGGGAAGAACAAAAAGAAAAAAAACAGGAAAAGACATTAAATAATTTGGCTTCTGTATCTCATAATTACAGGATTATTTTCCCACTGTCATTACAGTGCCAGTGTAAAGTTGTAAATTATTCACTGACAACACACTCTGGTCTGTGTGAGGTCAGTGTCAGTGTCCTTCTGCTATATTTATCCGATCATCATGACATTATTTTGTGATAACAGCACAAAGATCTCCTAATTTTAAGATCTCTTATGAAATGTGGAAGTCAAAAGGAAGTGAAGATGATTTTTTTCTTTTTAATGAACGCCATGCTCTTCCCAGACTTTTAGAGTAAGTCATCTTTTGGATGATTATCACCTAATTCTTTCTGTGAAAGATCTATTAAAGCTCTTAAACCATTTATCCAGTCTGTCTCTGTGTTGACATGGATGTTGATCCGGTTTGTTGTCCTGTGTAGAGATTATGTTTTGGGCGGGAGCCTTTCCCGAGCAGTGTGCAGTGCAAACTATTGTTAACAATGTAGTTTGAATGAATCTGTGCAATGGACACATTTTTCAATAAACTCAAAGTGGTTGCTACTTTGTGTTACGCTTCTTGTTGTCTCTGGCGACGCAGTGCTTGTTTTTCTTTGTTGTTGTCGATCTTTCTTCCTTTCACGTCATACATTAAGTCGTAGCTGAATTGAATAACATTGACTTCAGTCCCCAACCGTTAAACGTGTCATTTTTTTCATCAAAACAACAAAGTCAATTTTGCTAAAACTACAAAACAAAGGTAAAAACAGTGACTGCAATCTGGCTGCAACGATAGACGATCTTCTTGTGGCGGCCATTTTCCTCAGGGTGGGAGGCTCAAATGCTGGGATAATGTCGTGCTGCTTTGTTCCAGACTGCAAGTCGTATGAACGTTGGGAATCTGAAAAATTGTTATCACATCTTCAAATTTCACAGCTTCCCAAATGATCAGCAGCTGAAAAAAGACGAGGCCAGACCTCTTTTTAATGAACTTTACTGCTTCTTCTATTTTATATCAATACTCTAAATTCATCATTTCTTTTCAATAGCTTCCATGTCATGTGATCCAGTGACTCCAAACCAATGCTGAATTGTATTACTAAATGGGACAAAAAGGACACATCTTTTTTATTATTATTATTTTTTTTTTATGGATTTTACTGCTTCTTCTATTTTTTTTATTTTAGCAGACCATTTCTAACTAACATTAGCTAGGCTACTGTTGCTCTCTGGTAGCGGAGCGGAGAGGGACACTGAGACGAGGCACTCAAGAACATGGATAAGGTCACATCCTTTGGACTGACGCGGAAAATCTTGAGTCCTTCACAAAGAAATCCAATCCAGCAGCATTAGACAACTTAAACAAACATCCACAGCTTGCGTAGACAACTGAGAGAGATGTGGAAGGTCTCATTGTTTATGTCATGTCGCTCACATTTGGCCAATAAAAAAGTGATTCAAACATATACATTTCTACAAATTGTTAAACAGAGCCTCTTAAAGATCTTAAGCTGAGATGCACTTTGGACTGTCCAAACACAGAGTAGCTACAATATTTGACTCTATCTGTAAATTTCTGCTTTTTGTTGCCTATAAACACACTAAATTGACATTTTTTTTCTTCTTTTTTTATGTTATTTTACATTGTGTCATTTTTCATATCCTTTCTGGTTGTAAATTGACAATCCTGCATGGATAATGATGTGTTATATGCACTAAAATGTCCAACAAAAGGTAGGTAAAAAAGTAAAAAGTAAAAAAAATGACATTAATTTTACAACTTATATCTGTAACACACTTTGGTGTTGACTTTTACTTATGTACCGTTTTGAATGCATAACTTGTTGCTTGAGTCATACAAGATGATGATGTAAATCACATGAGGGAGGAAAAAGAAGATTTCATCTTACTCACATTGTTTTTGTTTAAAAAAAAATAGCAGCTGCTTCATTCTTAATAACCAGCCCCTTTTTAAATTAATCCCCACCCATCTCCTCCTATTTCTGCTGTCACCCCTCGCCCACCCTCTTGCTTCCCACAATCCTTTGCTTTCATTTCTGCTTGTTTTATCTCAGTTCTTTTTTTGTGAATGGAGCAGCAGAAACGCTCACAGCTGTGGTGGATTTGGAAAAAAAACAGGAAATCGCGTCTTCCTTTTCTTGCCTCTCTCTCACATTATTTCAACACATACCTTCTGCTTCTCCATTTCAGCTCTGACCCTCTTGTGATCCCATTAAACACACACACGCACACACACGCACACACACACACACACACACACAGAGCTCATCCTTCCTCTTCCCTTGTGTTTTTGCGAGTAAAGGAAAGTTTGACTCTCTTTGAGGAGTTGACCATTTTGGACTGTCAAAGCAAGAATCACTCTATCACTGTTGTTTCAGTCATAGAAAGCACACAAAAAATGCATGTTGACCCCATTCCCGCTTCCCTTCTGTGAACGCGAATGTGCCGGAAACAGTTGTTCACTATCATAATTTGAGCCTTTCGGTCCGATAACATTTGGAAAGTCTAGAAGAGCCATATGGTTAAATTATTTTATCCCTATTCAAGTTAGCCGGGCGCTAAACCAGCAGTTAGCCCGCTTGGTCGGCGATCCAGATATTTTCATAGCTGGGAAATCAAGCTTTTTAGGCTTGAAAACACCATTGAGCAGCTTTCGTAGGAATGAACCCCTGACGCTGTGTCCAGTAATAAAACATTCTTGAACAGACTGCATCCCTTCTTTATTTACGTGCCACCACCGGATGTTGATAGCGTCACTTTGCGAGGCAGAATTTTGCACACAACAGCTGGACCTTTAAGAAAAAAAGAAAAGAAAAAAAAAGTTTTACGTCATGTATTTAAGAAATCCAACTAATTAACTGAATCCTGAAACCATATTTGTTTTTGTTTTTTAATTTATGTTATTGCATTACTCAAGTGCATGTACACGTGCATGTGCAACACCTCACAACAGATTATTATCATAACCTGATTATTCCCAGTTCACGAGTTAGCACAACGAGTCCAGGTTCAAAATGGACGGATCGTTCACGGACCGCCCTTTACGCGCTGCTCCAGATGTGAACGTGAGTCGCTACAAGAGACCGAAGCACAGCAGCGACCACCGGACTGCACAAGGTCTGCTCCTCCTTTTGTTTTATAACATCTGTTTTGTTTCTCGCAGGTTTCACAGTAAGCTGGTCCTGTTCAGGTTACATTAACATGCAAATAGTAATCTGTCGGTTTAGATTTACATGGTGTCAGAGTCCAGCACTTCACACCAACACGTTTGTAAATCTCTGCAGCTGCAGCGGAGTGCAGGAACACGGCTTTTGCCTTTGGGTCTCATGTGAGGCATTTTCTCAGCAGTGCTTTTTGTCAACATCAGGATTTTAATGTTGGAGGCTATTTACATTGCAGATGAAGTCCCAACACTTTTTCAAATTTTTTCTGAGTCTTCTACAAGCTTATATTCCTGGGGCATTTCGTCCTCGCCCTGGGATAAATAGATATCTACTGCTGTATCGGAAAGTTACATTTGAAATCCTTGTTATTTGAAAGTTTTAACAAACGCCGAACATTTTGTGAACAACAACATCTCCCATGAGTCTCAGCCCCTCGGCCTGCTGTCCGAGCTTCATGGGAGCTGCAGTCGACCAAGGCTTTTTAAATGAGCAACATGTGTGATCGGGGATTGAGAGCTGCTTGTTCAAACAATCACTGAAGAACAAATAGGAATAAAATGTGTGAATTTTGTCAAGAAACAGTCTTTTCAGCTCTGCTTATCAATTTCTGAAAATATCTTTGGAATTTGGGATTTCTGGTACTTTAATCCACATTTCTGGATTCAACACCCACACAAACATGTTGCTAAAGCTTTATAAATACATCTGTGATCACAGAGCAAACATGATCTGTATTGCCAGTGAGGAAGTAGGCTAAATCTGCATTAAAGCTTCAAATCAGTAGACAGTGTTTTTGAAGTAGTCAAGGTATTTATGCATCAGAAAAATGGCTGAAACTAAACATAGCTTTTGTGTTTAATGTATGTTTCTTTTATTACTCAAATAATGTGACAAGAATAAAACCAGTGACAGAGATTAACTGAATACATTTATTCAAGTACCCACTTAAACTTGCCTATTGACCCCATTCCCACTTCCCGCAGGCAAGGCTGTGATTTTTATCTGAAGCGTTATGTTCTACGTCACTGATGTGAAGTGTCACGTGTCACTGAGCTGAGCTAACTAGCTAACAGCAGCTACAGTTAGCAGTTACTCTGGTGATATGCTGCCCCCTGTCTGATATTAGTATGAAATTGGCAGGTGGCCAGAAATTCTTACATATTGCACCTTTAATTAGATAACTTTTCTGCCAATGCATGCTACATCAGAGCCAAAACAGGGTATTATAAATGATTTAATCAGAAAACAAGAAGAAGAAAAAAAAAAGTAAATTAAATTAAGAAAACACAAAATCGCTGAATATCAGATCCAATAACCAGCCATAGTATACAGTAGGCTATATACATACATTAACTTGTGCCGGTACTTTTGAAATTCAAGTACATCATTGACAGAAAATTAGTTTTGATGTATTTTTAAGTGTATTTAAGATTTAAGTACTATTTGTACTGACTACTCACTATTACCAAAGTAATATTTTAACATGATATCGTTATTTTACTGAAGTATCAAGGAATCAAGATATCAATCAGACTCGAAATGACGGCTAACTTGACTCACTTTAGTGCAACATGGATGCAGCGCATTCAAGTGAATGGCCATATTAGTGTTTTCAATCTATGTCTGTCTGTTTGTCCATAAGATGTCTGCTGAGCTCTTCCCTGCGAGCAGGAACAATGCGAGTCCTCAAGGCACCACAATAGGAGGCAGCAAACCTTTACACCGCTTCATTAAGGGGCAGCCCAAGACCGTTGGCGTGAGACACACACACACATACACACATACTTGTATTCAAATGATTTTGATTATCGTGTATGGCAGTTTTTTAAAGTAATCAATTAGAAACAAAACAGATGTGAAGTGGTCATGCTTGAGGTTGTTTTTGATTTTCCATTAGGTCATCGTGCTGGTTTTGGGTACAGGTTTCTTCGTCGTTTCCGTCTCACTCAGGCCAATCACTGTTTACCTATGGACAGTTATCCCGCCTGGCTTGTTTCTGGGGACACTGGTAAGAAGAATTATTCATCAATGGATCATGGCTTATGGATTGTTATGGGCTTATGGAGTTTTTATTATTAATGGTGCAATATGTACGATAGTAGATCAGTGAGTCTCATTCTCAAGTCATCAAACACTGATGCAATGGGATGGAGGTTCAGTCCAACCCACTAAGCTAAAGTGTCTGTATTTGACAACCTGTGAATGAGACTTAACAATCAACGATCTCAATGCAGAATTCCTTCTTGCACCTTTAATTTATTTATTTACTGAACAGTCAAATAACAAAGCAAAACCATGAAACATCCAGTTTGAACTCACTTCAGTTGTTCAGCACCAACAGTAGTCTGTGTTTCTGCTGTCATGTTTGAAGGATAGATTATAAAACTGCTTTTTCTGACTCCTCTTGTAGTTCATCGCATGTGGTATTCTGTACATTGTGGCAGAGCACAACCCGACCAAAAAAACGGTGAGATCTATTGTTATATTTTGAAGCAACACCAACAAGTTTTCTGAAAAACTATCTATTTAAAGGACCAAGAGAGCCCTGTGTGTAAAACATATTGAATATCCACTTCAGACATGTTTTAAAGGTCCAGTGTGTAGGATTTAGTGACATCTAGAGATAAAGTTGCAGATTCAGACAGCTGGAAAACCCTCACACAACACAAAGGCCCTTTGCTCTTAATCCAAAACACTGTCTTTAGACAATAGATGTTTCAGCAGTAAAGCCAAATAACATAATAAAATAACAGTTAAAAAAGAAACATAATTTGGAGGCATCTTCATGTGCTGCTGTTGACAAAGCAACAATTAGTGCTCATTAGTGGGATAATAATTTGTCTGAAAACAAAACATTTTCAAATTGTACTACTCTCATTTAGCTGTTAATCAGTCCCTCTGTTAATTGACGGACTGAACACGATAAATGAATTGATTGATTTTTCACATTTGCAGAGCTCTCCATAGTTTCCATATGCTGCATGACCTGTTACCAACATTTGTAAGTTTCTGTCCCTCACATCTGTCTGTTGGTGTCTACATATAGGTAACCGCATCGTTGGCTCTGAGCATTGTGACCCTACTGGGGTCATGCTGGGCTATCCTGCACATCATGCCCAGCATAATATACACCTACTCCTACAGACACTACGAGATGCTAGATGACAACATGACAGAGACAGACGCAGCATGGTCATCATCACATGAGGTCAGTCATATGTTTATTCATTAATATATGATAATTTTGCCCATTATAATATTAATGTATTATTATTTGCTGATTTATGGCTTTGTTATATGATATTGAACAATATTCTAACAGTTGGTGTATCTTGTCCTGATATGACAACTGGTCAGTTTATACATTGATGATTATCATTTTTTATCACACTGTCTTGGGCAAAGTCAGTTATGTGATTGGCTGTTGACTTGACAGCCAATCACATAGCTGTCTCTGCCAGTTTTTCTGTATTGACACTTGAATTACATAAAGAAAGAAGCAGAAAGAAAAGTCAACCGCAGTGAGCTCAATAATGAGACATAATGGACAAAAAAAAATCGAATAATCTATAGCTGTTTCTTTTTATGTTTGACGCTTGTTTTCAACATCTGTGTGTACCTGTTTTTGTCCAGGCCATGGGAATGTCTTTGGAATCGGTCTACCTGTTCTACAGTTTTGTCGGTGCGATTATTTTAATTATAATGTCAGCTCTGGCCGGGTCTGCGCTGCGTTCCTCAAAGAGCCAGGTAAAAACCATTTCCACACATATTACAAACTGTGCTAAGTGCTGTGCATGTCCCACTCGCTAAGAGGATACCTCACAATATTTGCTAAGCTTAAACAGTTGCAACATGACTCAGGACCGGTATTAGAGTGCTCTTCTTTCTCTTCTCTTCAGACCATTGTTGTGATGAGTACAACGGCGGCTGAAACACCAGTTGAATAACGAGTGCAAGAGGAAGGGCGATGAACTGAGAAGAGAGAAGAATTAAGAGGCAAACAAAGATAGCAATGTTTTTCTCCCTGTGGGTGCAACAGGATACATGATCCCTAAATATTAACTACTTCTCAATGGCAAGTTGTGTTTGTTGCATACAATGCATTTCAGATTATACGCACACTACCGTTTAGAAGTTTGGATGTTTTTCTTCTTTTCTTCAATAATGGTCATTTGGACATAGATAAGAACAGTTTAATGCTGACACCAAATGTATTATTTACATTTGAAATAGTTTGGGCCTCAAAAGAAGGATGACTACGTGATTAAAATGTCTATTTAGCTGATGTCCCGACAGTGAAGCATAACAGGAGAGAAATACTGTTAAATAATACAGATAATACAGATTATCTTCAATTGTGAATTTGTTTTCCAGTACAGAAAAGTGTAAGTGACCCAAAATCATTACTGAACCACAACCCTGAACCACATGTTTTTCCTTTGGCTCTGTTGCACTCAGTAGTGAGACTGAACAGGTTTAAGCTGCAGTTTGTCGTTCATCTGATATTCGTTAATCTGTGATCCATTTCCAATGGTGCTATCCCAAGACTAACTTTCTATTTCTTTTTTGAAGTATTAAGAATCGCGTTGCTAAAGCAACAACTATCCCCACTGTGTAGGAAATGATCTGCTACCTACTCTGCAGTCTGTCACTGGCTGACCTGTCTCAACACTTTGTTTGCACTACTACACCACAGGACAAAGGTCCGGGTGAAACCGGTGTGTGCGATACCTTGTGTGGGCTGTTTTTATTTCTCAAAAACAATCACATTAATCAATGGCAGGCTTATACTGCTCTTGTCACAGTAAATCGGTACAAGTTTTTGATCAGGCACCACACAGAAAATGTTTATGATATATTCTTATATATATATCTTCTATTAAGAAGCATGACCTTATTTGCTTTGTCTTTTTTGACTTTATTTCACTGCAAACAAACAATGAAATACTTTATTAACCATTTGTTAAACACCTGTTTATTGTGTAGTGGCAACTGATGTTTAGAAACCTTTATAATTGCTTAATAATGGCTTTATAAAGCATTTAATTGTTTGTTAACAGTGAAATAACTGTTAACTAATGTTTAATCAACTACATTTACCATTTACAATGATGGTTATGATAAAGTTTTACCAAACACCAAAAATCAAATATGAACAACTTATTAACTGCAGATTTAATGTTTGTTACTAAACCCCCTAATTATTTTCCACCAATGACTTACTAACAAATTTCTACTTATGGCTAAAATAATGAAAAACCTTTATTCTTTATTAATGCTTACTCATTTTTTATAATTGCTGATATGACAGCTTATTAGAAATTTAATTTTTGTTAATGGTTTGAATCCAGAGCCTAATTTTTACTAAATGGAAACACAAAGTCATGTGAATTGTTTTCAGTGTTTTTTATCCAAACAGGTGGAATATGAAAATGAATATGAATATGAAATGTAATGTGACCAAGTCCAACCATAAACAAGTCACCTCTGGTAAAAATGTTCTCTCTGTTTTTACAATCTGAAGTGTTAAACACAGAAGAACGTGACCCATTTCCACCTTTCAGTCCCTTACAGAAGAAATTTGGCATAGACAAGACGGAACATGCACTGAATCTCGTGGCTGCCCTTGATATCATGTCGGCTCATGTTTCAGCAGCAACAACATGAAGTACCAGCACTGTGACACTCAACGTACTGTCCTCACTTACAGGGGACAGCATGTGAGACGAGTCGCTAATAAATTTCTTCGCTAACAGGGAGAACATGGAGTGGGACGTTATTCAAATCATGACACGTCTGTACACTTTCGTCTGTAGGTTTCCTTTTTAACAACATTTCACATTTTAAGCACAGGATAGCAACACAAATCACACAACAATCAAGCACATATGAAGTTCATTATGTTACAGTAGGTTGAGATTGTGTTGATAAACTAAATCTGAAAACTGGAATAACAAAAATGGATCTAAAATGTCCATCACATCTGATCATATACCCATTCAAAACAATATACACCGATCAGCCACAGCATTAAAACCACTGACAGGTGAAGTAAATAACATTGATCATCTCATCACAATGCAGTGTTCCCCACCCACCCACCACAGGCATGTCAATGTGTCTTAACACACCACAAAAAAACATTAAGTAAAGAAGGCTTCAATGGGGGCCCTAAATCTGCCAACATCTTAATATGATCGACCATTCTTGGGATGCGTTGGAGCAAGTCACATCCATGAGGAGCCACCTGGCAACCCACAGGATCCCAAAGCATCTGCAGCCAACGTCCTGGAGCCAGACCCAACAGGACACCCAGAGGTCCAGTGTTCGTACCTCGATGGATCAGAGCGAGCCTTGGCAGCACGAAGGGGACCCACACAACATGAGGCGGGGGGGTTTTAATGTGGCTGATTGACATATCTACATGAGGACAAACTCAATTTCTTTCACTGTTACAAAATAAGACACTGTAATTAGTCTCTAATTTGAATCTCTTCTAGATTACACACCATACAGTATCCCATGAACACAGGGAAAACAATGACATGCATAAATAAAGGAATGGAAAATCTATCATTTGATTATTGTCATTAATTACGCGTCATGAAAACAGTCAACAGTTTGACATCCTGTATTCTGAACAGAGAATATGAGCCTTATTAATGACCCGTGACAGGCAACAATTATACAAAACCTTCGAAACTGTGACTGAAGCCATCATGAGTAACGTGGTGCCTATTACACATGTACACTGTAGAAGACTGAATGGAATGGAGTCAGAATGTCAGTCTGACCAAAAATTAGCTACCAACATTGAGAGAATTCGAGGTAAACTCAGATATTGTATTTTATATACCTCGTCAAACATCAAGCAGATACAGAGCATCTTAAACATGCAGTCTCTGATTATGTGCTTTCAACGCTATGATGACCCCTTTCACAGGTCATGTTCCATCTCTGATCCTCATCTCAGAACTTTATCTTAAAAAAGTCCTCATCGTCTTCCATATATCCGCCCGTCATGGAAGTCACTTCTCATAATCCTGAGAGCGAATGACACTGTCACTTTTGAGGCATTTTCCCAGTTGAAGAGGCGGTTGGCTTTTGACAATCACTGCCAATGACACAGCGCTGGTGAACACGCATGTGCTCCGAGACACGGTACTGGCGTGAAAAGGTCATAGGGCAGCGAGGGCAGGGGAAGGGCCGTACGCCAAGGTGGCTCCGCACATGTCTATTCAGAGAGCCTCGCTGGCTGAAGGAACGGTCGCACATAGAGCACTGGAAAGGGTGGTGGGCAGGAGTTGACAGATGGGCTGATATATTGGTTGGTGTGCTGGCTGAAAGGGTAGAAGGCATGCAGACAGACAAGGTAGATGGCACAGGGGCTTGTACAGAGTCTAACTCACTAAGAGTAGAATAGACTGTCATGGTAGTGGGCTGGTTCTCACCCTCCACAACCCCAGCTTTATGTATGACCTCAGCTCCTAGCCTGCTTTGCTCTCTACCAACAGATGTTCTTTCTTCAACATTTGTTTCTCCAACCCAAGGTTTAGTCTTAGCATCATCACAACTTTCAGTCTCATTTCTGGCCCCAGCTCTGATTTTTCTCTTTGCAACCCCTGCTGCAGATGTTGCTTCATGCTCTCTATTATTATCCCCAAGACCATTTCCAGATGTTTCCTTCTGATGGAATGAAACCCATTTCTTTTGTTCGTCCCATCTGTGCCTGGAAGACACTAGCAACTCTGAGGGTTTGGTGCTAATGTCCAACAGAAGAATCTGGTCTGTGGAAGCAAAGTGCTGCCTCAGAGGACTGAGACCTGGACTTGCAAAGGTACCAACCTCCTCCTCATCACTGGACTGGTCTGAATGATCAGGGTGGCTTGACGGTTTGTGATCAGAGTCTTGGTGTGATGAGTATGAGTACTCCTGGGGTAGGCAGTGACAATGAAGAAGTCCACGGTATGACTGCCCAACAAAATTATGCGTAGGGTCAGATGTGTTGTTGTCTAGAGGCATGGTAAAAATTTGGCGTGGCTCTGGATTCTCATGTTCCAGATATGTGCGTCCATTATTGTTTTCCGTAGCTGTGTCTTTGTCGTCATGTTCACATTGGCTAGAGGCAGCATCTTTTGAGCCCGTCTCAGCTCTTTGCAAGTTTGGGTACCAGTCATTCTTAGGTCCATAGAGGTTACATTGGCTGTCCTGTCCATCTATTTCAGCTTGACACCAACTTGAATAACTGTGTTCCTCTTTCGCTACTCCCTCAGGACACAAATCTTCACAGTGAGGGTCACTTCCTGTTTCTGGATCTTGCACAGGAAGGGAGGCTGCAGCTCTCTGACCTTGTGGCTCTTCCGCTGCAGTTGCCATCGCGACATTGTGGCAATCAGAGCAATCCAGACGCTGATGTTTGGAGGGGAAATCATCAAAACTGAGATCAGATTTATTCTCTGATCTTCGTGAGAAACTGCTGCAATCATTAATTGTTGGCATGGATTCACTCCTGAGATGATTTGTGTGACTCTTATTCTGAAATGAATCACAATGAGCAAGGTGATCATTATCATCTGTGATGTGGGTAAATCCATTGCCCATACGTTCATCATGATCCGTATTGCTGCTGGGGTAATCCTGTTTTAGGATGTCAGATTGATCTGCATTGGATTTGGGACATGAATCTCTTCTTGCACATTGATCTGAACTATCATTATGCTCCCAACCCTTGTTTCTGTAATCCTGAATCTCTGCCCTATAATGTCTTTTGAGTTTAGAGGTAATACTCTCAACGATTCTGTCACTGTCTGTGCTTCCTGATTGTGAGTCAGCGGGCCTGCTGAAGCCGACTGAGGCCTGGGACACTGGATGGTAAGGAGGCATTGTAGAAACTTCTGCCATAGAGGCTATACTGCTGTGACGAATAACGGGCACTGCACTACAGTATGGACGTGGAGATGAGGGAGACGATGTGGAGGAGCACTGTGAGGGAGAATCATTCCCATTAAGCTGGGTGGTTAAGAAACGAAGAAGTGGGGAGTGACTGATCTCGTCTTCCTCTTTTCTCTGAGTTTGCTTTACCTCTGCTTTACTTTTCGCTGTTAAACACAGTGTCTTCTCTTTGCCAGCCTCTTCCTCTTGCACCTCAGCAGTGTGGAGTAAATACAAGCTTGTCCTGTTTTCAGCTGTTCTCAGTAGCTCCTTCTCTGTGTTCATCTGCCAGCTCTCTGGTTTTACAGTGCCAGCTGAATGAAACTGATCCCTTTGCACGTCTTTGTCCACTCTGGACACCCTGTGCACTTCAACGGTGCATGCGATACTCTGAATCAAATCCTGAGGTGTCGGACAACTTATTTTTCTGCAGATACCTGTATTTACACTACTTTCACTGCTTTCAGGTGCACTACAGCTGGTACTGACATTGCTCAAAGGGCTTGCATCAGAACATTGAGCCTCTCTCTCCAGTGAATTTTCTCTGCAAGTGTCTGATAATGGCAGATACTGACTAAAAGTGTTCACCATTCTACTGTAAGTATTTTCAATGTCTTCATATGACTGATCTTCAGCTTCCGTGGATGCATTTGTATCATGTGCAGGATTCACATGAGTCCTCAGAGCCTCCTGCAGTTCATCCATATGTAGGTGGCGGGCAGCAGTGAGCAGATTGTAATACTGTTGCTGGCTACAAGTGTGTGGCAAGGCCCCTGTGTAAATGTAGTCCAAAACAAGACCCAGTACAGAGCCAGACAGATATGACGCCTGCAGTTCCACCAGGGCACCAGCAGAGGACAAGATAGACGCGAACACTGGGCTAGAAGCTGCCAGGACACACCTGCAGGAGCAAAGACAGGCGATGCAGCATAAGACACTCAACACGCTATACAAACCAGAATGACACCAAGGATGAAACCAGTTTATGTTGCTCACCTGTGTGCAGGGTAGAGCTGACCTGGACTCTGTGTCTGTCTGACCACACAGTCACAGAACTGAGCTTTTTCTCTTTGGAGGCTCAGACATGCCAACAGTGATGCTGCGTGGCCACCAGCTTTCTTGACACAAGGTGCCACCTGGAGAGTACAGAGCTCAGTCAATAGCAGTTATCGCTGTTCAAATGACAAGATTTAACAGAGGCAGAGCACTTGATCAAGCCCAAATGCACTCCACTGTAATAGTCTGTCTTTTCTGTGTTAACTTTTATTGGGGTCAAACAGATTTGAGGGTTTTCTGGTTGCTGCTCAAAACTATAACAGGTGTTTAGAGTTTCCAAGGCAGTGAATGCTTCTACTGATTAGAACCTTATGTCCATATTCCTGCCAGAACGAGCGTAAATGTCCAACAAATGTGTGAAAACAGGCGTCTTCTCTTTTGCGCAACAGTTTAAATCATGTAGAGACATTCATTTACAAGGTTGACCAGTTTTCTGTAACTACATTGTAGTTTGAGCACAAAGTTTTGGCAAACCTGACTTATTAGTTAACATAAAGTCACAGTAGTCACTGTAGTTGTACAGACTGCTAGATCATCTCCATCAAGTAGGAATAAATATTCTCTTACCTCCATGTTATATTGAGAGCAGAGCAACAAACTCCTACTATCCTCTGGTGTGCAGTAAGCAGCGTGAGGCTCCCAGCGTGCAGTGTCCTGCCAGTGTCTTCCTTGCAGTTGAATGGAGAAAGGAAACGACATGGGAGCTATATAGTGCCAGTCTACGCACACTCTCATTCGGAAAACAATCACACGCTTTTCATACTGGGAGCTGGGCGTGACGCGGAAGGACAGGTGCCTATAAGAAGCGCTGGGGTCTAACGTCAGAATTTCCATGGCCCGTTATGGAGAGGGTCTGAGCCCAGCCCACAGAGCACCAACGGGAGACCACAGAACTGGAGATAGTAGAGCCAATGTTTCTATTCACGTCACGAGAAGTTGGCACGAGGAAAGGCATTTCTTGAAATGCACAAATGTTTTTAACCAAATTGTTCTTATGAAAGAAGAATTAAGTACAGGACAGTCTCTGTCATTCATGCTTGAAATAATCATAATTATTCATAATGAGTTGATTCTCTATGGAAGCTTCCCTTTTTGTCTTTCTCCTGCAGGAAGGTCAAAGGTCGTGGTCTGTTACAGAATAGTTCATAGAAACACTGCAGGGAGTGTGAGCTGTGGGGACTGGAAGTGGAATAAACGCCCCAACCCACAGTTTACAGAGCAGTGCATCTGTCTGTCTAATCATTTCTATCTGCTCTAATTCTACGAGAGGAAGCTTCTCCAGTATCAGGACTATGAGACGGCCCACTGGCTGACGCTTTGTTGACAACTCCATACTAAGCCATCTCTCCACCCTTCCACACCATGTGCTTGTCATGCCTCTTAATCTGTACGGCACTGAAAAAGTGGAAACTGTGCAATGGAAACACTACTTCAACACGCACTCTCACATCGTGACCTTATTCTATGAGTCTTATGGCATGAACAAGTTAATGACTTGCTAAATAAAAACATGCACATCATATATATTTATGCAAAATATGTATATAAAAACACATAGATGCCCTTTTTAGGTATACTACCCATTCAAAAACACTGACAGAGAACATTAAAAGAGGCTTATTTGTTTACTCTAAAATTAAGACTTCAAACTCATTTGTAATTTTTAATACAGAAAAAGAACATAACATATTGGTCATATAGTGTGGTTTGCCTAATGTTATGGTGTTAGAGCAATATATTTTTTAATTTACAATGGTGCTTTAAATATCTTAGTGTGCCACATAGACATATTGTGTCAGAATGCAATTTAATTAAAATACTTAACAAAATTTGGGGTCCCTAGCGTGAACCAAAACCCCCAAAAATAAACAAAAACATGTCATTTAAAAATTCAGATGCACTGTCCTATGAAAAATAAATGATGATGATGATAGCTCCTGGGTTCGAGACCTGGCTTGGTACAGAGAACTGGCAACTTATCCAGGGTGTACCCCAATGTCGGCTTGGATCAGCTCCAGCACCCCGTGCCCCTGAAAAGGATAGGTGGTTACAGACGATGGATGACATTAATTCAGTTATACAATAAGCAGTAATGACAGGCACACACACAAAGTACAAGGTGTTTGCTGGAAAGACAGTGGCTTTGAGTATTTCCATTGGTAACATAGCTCACGTACTGTACCAGTTGCTAAGGAGAGAGGGTCTCCCTTGGCACACACAGCTGCAACATTTGGAAACATATCGAGCTCTGGGTCTGTATTTATAAGACAGCTAAAGGCAGAGGGCCAATTTAGAGAAAAAAAAGGGTCACATCAATAGTCATTTAAAACTATTATTTTTGTAGTTAATGACTAACATGGTTCCTGAATCGGTTAAAAACTAAAAAAGGTAGTTCAAAGAGCTATAGTAGCAAAAACCCTGAAATTAATCAGAACCACACAGGAAAAAGTCAGAAAAAACAGCCAATGCCAACAACCTGCCTAGTAATACACTCACACTAAAAGGTATTTTTCCGGTGCGTGGGTATTTCCCTTTAGCACCACCGTTAGGCAGGTCTTTATACTCAAATCTTATAAACCCGGAATGGGCTAATTGCCCAAAGTGTGTGAACTGACACTTGTGGTGGTTATATAAACTGACACTCGAGGTTATATTTACTATTTTTACTACTGAAGCGACTGCAGCCAAACATCTCTGGCAGACACACACCAAATATCAAAACGACACAGCTTTAAATGGTTGAGTACTCCCATAGCTAACGTTCTGTACTACTGTATCTGCAAACACAAGGTACACGTTCATCCTTTCTGCACAGGCATGCATGTATAAGAAGGATTCAGCACATGACGCTGTTGGCAGGCGACCATTTGAAACGAGCTGTTACCTTGAATAAAATTACGGATTTTGCTTTTGTTTAAACATTGTTGGAAAATTTTGGGGATGATGTAAGTAAACAACAAATGTGCAACAAAATTCTTAAACATTTTAATGTGGAAATGTGAAATGCTTTGCCTTTAGGCACTCAACTTTTTTGGCAAAAGTTAACAGAAAAGTAAAAGGACTGAAATTTTGACGGCATTAGTAGAGGAAAAGTCAGGGAATACTCAGTCATTAAACCACTGGGTATCATACATATACATATATATACATGTTTTTTTATCAAAATGTGTGCCAATTCGACATGTAGATGAGATATTTCAGTCTGGACCAACATCTAACCTTAGCCCGCCATCCTTGGAAACGCCCTGCACGCTGCCTTTCTCAGCCGTCAGTAAATGGCCATGATATATTGACAAAATTGTCCTCCTGTGTAATCGCAGATGTCCTCCGAGAAAAGCTTCGATGTTAAAAATGTACATATGGCACCTCAAATAAAAACCATTAAATAGCATGCTGAAACATCGGCCCAGACATGCCAGCTGACTACACACCAACCCTGCTTCTGTAACACATACAGTACGAGGGTCCAGCTGTTTATTTCTTGTACCAGTTCCATTTTTACACATGTAACATCATCTTCACCTTGCAACCAGCTCACTCACACATCCAGAACATTGTAGTCATGATATTTGGTATCACACTATTCTTAGCTCCTTGGCATGGCACAGTACACACTCATTGCTGCATTAACACCCCAGCGAAAACACACACAGTAGCAGAGGACAGCGGGTCAGCTTATTAAGGACTCGGCTGCCGTCAGAAGTACCAGGCAGCAGAGTGATTCAAATTAGACTGGGGAGCATTCCAGAGCAACAGAGCATCTTGTTGGGGTTGTGATGCACGTCATATATTTAAGGTCCAATGTCCTTTTTCTCTATTATTTCCTCTCAGTACATATTATCTATCAATAAAAGAAAAAATAAAATAATAATAAATAACAATAAAATAAAAGTCTGTCAAGAATTTTATATTTTAATTCAATCATACACATAATTAAGTTACAGTAAATCCAATGGAGAGCAGTCAGGGTAAGAGAAAATGACAGTAGCCTTTACAACACAGTTTGAGTCACTTTTTACAGTGTTTGTTGATTTCTGGCATCCATTGGTCAAAACTGAAGTCACATTGTGGAAACTCTTCAGTGAAACAGAGGTTTATGTGGACCAAAATGTGAAACATGTTTCACTGCTTTCACACAAATTGCTTCAAATGACCACATTTTACAAAATCCATGAAAACTTTTCTCATTCATTCCCCACCACCTGCAAAACACTATATATATGCATATTTTCAAACGCCAACAGTTTTGAAAACAGTAAAATAAATTATTAATCATTCAATACACAGCTGAAAGCCTACCCATGTTTCCTGTTTTGGGTTTTTAGAGAGGGGTAACTAGAACACTCACAGTCCTGTACACTGGGTGACTATACTGTATACATGTTAATGTTTTTTGTTGTTTTTTAATTATTACTGCATGCCTGGGATTTCTAGTAATTTTTTTTGTTATTGTTTTTTCAACTTATTTTTCACAAGTAAATAAATATATGCCTATAGGAAAAAATATGCAATAAATAAAGGGTAGTGAAGCAATTCTATAATAAGATAATCCTTTATTGATCCCCAGAGTGGAAATTCAAATGTTGCAGCAGCACAGAGACAAAGTAGCCTGTAGAAAAGATAAGCGCAAATAAAAATTTAAATAGAAATAAAATACTGAAAGGTGTGAAAAAAAGGAAACATTAATTTAAATTTAAGCTCCAAATTGTGTACCACCTCCTGTTGCTAGTGTTTTTAAAACAGGTGTTAACAGTGATAATGTATGCTTTCAGACTGAGAATTGTTGCCAGGGTTACAGTCAAATGAGCGATAACTTGATAGCTTGATAGCAAAAAATGTAAATGTGACACGTGTCCAGGAGATTCTTTATTTCAAATTCACATTCCGAAACCAGACATTAATAAGAGTTGTCCCACTTTTGCTGCTGTAGTCACTCTGCTTTATTATAACTCATTCTACTGTAAATGTTTGTCAATGAAGACTGTATGTGAAGCAGCTGGACTGTTAAATGTGCAAATAGCAGAAGGAGGGGAGGTAAGGCTTCTCATGTGGTGCCTTTTAACAACCTCTCTCATATCTTTAGTGTTTAATATTCTGTATGTGGTCTATTCTTGGATCTTTCATCACAGAATTGGAGTACCGGCAACAGTGCTGCCAGCAGTAGCAGCGGCAGTAGTGCTACTCTTTACAACACAAAGGTAGGTCTAACTTGTTCTGTCAGTGTGGAATGCATTCAGGAAAAACCTTTGGAACAATTAAAGTCCAATCTGCAACAGAACCTGTCAGACCGAGTCAGAGAACAGATCTCTGGACCAATCACAAGCCTCGTTCTCGTCATCAAGGAGGTAACAATTTGATGCATCCAGACTCCTCTTAACAACAGTCTCACTGTCACCATTTCCTGTTTGTACCAGATCTCTCTGTGATGATGTGAGAGTTTGATCCAACAGAGTTCTTTTACATTTAACTCCACCTCCCTGCTGCCCTTCCCAAGTGAAACCCAAAGTACTGCTGCCGTCATCAGTCAGCCTTCTTCTTCTGAGCTTCACACTCTGTTGTGCTGTAACAGCGGGAGTGGGAGGAACAATAATCTCTTCACTGTCTTCATACTCACACACAGTCACATCACAAGCACTTGAGTCACATTTGTGGTTGATCCCTCCTGTTGAGGCTGTCTTTAAAGCCTCTCTCTGGACCCTCGGGTGTTGCTGAGCCAGCATATGGATTTTATGCTTTTCTGGTTTCCTGAACCTCCTTTTTGGTGTAAATCTGTGTTTGCTGGATGTCGTCCTCCACACCTGGTTTTCTTTTGTAGACTCTCTGTCACCGTGGCTTAGCTGGTTAGCACCGACACAGATAAATCTACTCAGAGGAGTGGTGTTTTTGGCTGCCTTTTTACTGTCCAATTCAGGCAGATTTCTGCTAAAAGCACAAGAATCTTGACCTAAAGACAAGTTTCTGTGCAAGGAGGCAGGTGATCTTGATACAACAGCTCCTTTTACAATCGGGGTGGACTGAGAGGGAGGGATGAAGTCAAGATCTTGTGTGCCTAGTGGCATTAAACTGTCTCTGTTGCATTTATTATGTTTCGGTCTCTGGTTGTCTGGTGTTGAACGCACGGGACAAACTTCTGTGTTTGTCCTGACAGTCTCTTCTTGTGTGGTGAGTGTGTTTGAGTTCATATCGGTCATGAGAGAGCTACTGAAGAGGTCTGCTGAACAATCGTAGGCATCCCCTTCAAGCTGCTCTTCTTCGTTTTCAAAAGACGGCAAACTAGCTTTCTCATCTTCCTGATTACACTCATGGAGACAAATGTTTCTGGCTTGACTCTTGTTTAGACATCCAACAGGATTCTTACACACCTGCTCAGATAAATCATGTCTGCCACCTCCATTCGGTGCAGGTGAATAAGTGATATCCGGTAACATCTGTGAGTTGCTGTCTGTTATCGCTGTGTTAGTATGACGAACAGTAGTTGAGTTGACTGATAAGTTCTTGTCTTGTGATCTGATTTCCAGGTTGTTTTTTGCTGTTTCTTTGTGATTTTGCACATTTAGATGTTGCTTTGTTTCACAAACAATGTCTGAATCTTTGTTTTCCTCACACAAAAACTCAGTAAGACTTTCAGAGAAAGGCAAATCCTCCCAAGCCAAAGAGCTCGCCAAAAAGGTTTTGTTGACTTGTCTGGTCGAAAAACATTTCCCCTTGGAGCTGTTGTGGCCAGGTGGGGAGGGACTGAACCATGTGTTCAGGGTGGGGCTCTTTCCAACAGCTTCCTCAATGGACGGGTGTGGGTATTTGGCAAATGGATGATTGTAAGAACTGCACTCCAAAGACAGAACAGGTGACAGCACCTTCTCCTCTGTGACTTTATGGTCCTCCAGGCAGACTGTCTGTGCACAATGTGGAGTTTTAAAGTTGTCTGTCTGTCGACTGTTATCATCGCCACTGTCCTGGGAACTGCATCCTTCCTCCTGCTCCGCTGATGAAGTCACGAGTCCTAGTGATTGTTGCCATGGAGGTGTTGGTGTAAGGGTGCCGTCTTGTGATCTAGGATAAAGTCAAACGCAACTGTAAAGAAATGTCACAAAAGTGAACAATTTATGCAGTGACACCACCTGACACATCTTAGTCATTACCTTAGCAGTGACTGGGAAAAAAGGCCTGAGGCACAAAGTGTGCCATCGTTGAAGCTTCTGGCCGGAGACTGACGTGCAAGCAGCAGCAGGGTTGTTGCTGGGGGTCCGGAGGTTTTACTGGGATCAGTGGATGCAGCTTTCTGAAGAAGGATCTGATAGTAACTGACCACTGTGCAACCTCCCAGGCCTGTAGCTTTGGGGAGAATCATCTGACTGGCGATAAAGTGAGGCGTGTCTTTGGTGCTGGAGCCATTCCCAACAGGCCCTCTTAACCAAGGCCCACTTTCTGTTTCGGGCAGCTGAAGGACACAAACAAGAGCAGGGATGGTTGAGAATAAGATGGCGAGGTAAACATTAAATTTTGGAAATGTTGTTTAAATATGTATGATTATAGCCTGACCAGAACTGGATTTGAGGCCAATACCAATATTGACATTTGTGTGTTTAAAATACGATAATATATCGGCCAATAGTACATTTTTTAAACATTAACAAACAGTCTTGATACAAATAACTTAGAATTAATTTTATCCGGGCTAGTAGCATGACTACGAATGGCAATGTCGGTCTTTCAGCTAGTGAGTCAACCAGACTGAAATATCTCAACAACTACATGATGGAAAGCCATGACATTTTGTACAGACATTCATGGTTCCTAAAGGATGAATAATACTGACTTTGTTATTCCAGATCTTACTTATCTTGTGAAATATCTGGATTTGCAGAGGATTTTGTGACACAAATCCCTGGGAACACACAAAATTATATTTGGAAACTAACCTATCAAATTTCTTGTATTGGTACAAGCATAACTCCCTTAGACATCCAATACCCAATCGCAATTGTACCTTTAAACCAAAGATGAAATGTCTGCCAATGAAACAGTCCTCGACAGACTTCAGCAACAACGTGGATCTGGTTGATGCTTCGACTGGTCCATCCAAGTCCTCCACTAACCTACAAAATTACAGACACGACAGAAATCCACAAGTTGAGCTTTTGACATGCGCCACACCGGTTAAACCTAAAGTTACCTAGCTAACCACTACTGCTTTGTAGTACGGGCCTCATTCTGTGAACTCATTGTCCGTGCTCACCTCTGTAAACCACTTGCATGAATGCCAAAGAATGGGTTCAAGCAGGCTCCAAATACTGTTACTCCAAATATGCACCTGTCCCTGGCCACCTTCAGTGAGAGACGATATCTGTGATCAACCTGGTCTCTCAGACAGCTGTAGCCACACCTGGAACACCTGCATCTGTGGTGGAGAGACAGATAAACGTGTGTCCATGTCAGTGAGTGGGAGGAGGAGGATTTGCATGCTTGACATAACAAAGTACTGGCATTCATTTTTCAGTGACGTCGCACAACTTTAAGATTAGTCACAGCCAAGATGTTCACAAATCACACAAGTGAGTCTTTGCCGTTGGTTGTTTGCGTTGTTACCTCGTCGTATCCTGCCGTT
The DNA here is from genome assembly GCF_040436345.1 of Pagrus major. Lineage (NCBI taxonomy): Eukaryota > Metazoa > Chordata > Actinopteri > Spariformes > Sparidae > Pagrus > Pagrus major. The sequence goes on from NC_133218.1 coordinate 29,791,356, forward strand.
CAACATCAATCCTCGACAGACAGCCTCTACAGCAGGGATAAAACAGGCGGGCATCTTGGACAGACAACACAACACAGTCCACCAGAGCTCGTCTCACAGACATCAAGTCTGTCCGTGGATCTCTCTGCCCGCTGCTAACGCTAGCAGGCTAACTGAGACTTCTCGCAACACGCAGGAGAGTCACATGAACACAGTTATCACAGCAGCAACTCCTTAACTAACAATTACTTTAAAAAGCAGAGAACCAAACGTGGTTCAAAGCTTAAAAAAAAAACAACAAAACAGGCCAGTTTGTACTCATGAACTTTGGTCTCGTCAACAGGCTGATACAAGTGCTTCTTCTCCTTGTTTTGATTTACCGGCGGTCGGCCTGCCCGCTTGTAGGCGCATTACCGCCACCTACTGGTGTGGGCGTGAAACAGTAGATTGGCCGTGTAGGAAAAACGACTTCTCTGCGAAATCTGTGGGAATGTTGTTATTATAAACACTTGAAAACGTTTTTGTATGTATGTACTTAACGATAAGGATATTAAATTTATGTCTGAAAGTGTAAAAAAATGTCAAAATGCAAAAATAAATAAATAAATCTCATGCCCATATCAGCTGTAAATCGCATTGCCTTTGATAGATGTGTACTTTACAGATACTACATGGTGCAAAAACATGATTATTTGTATGTCTGAAATCTAAATGTCACCAACAACTGATGTTTAATAGAGAGTAGTGAATAAGGGAGTGATTTCATCCCAACACCAGTGTCTGTGTGGTGTGTTATTCCGGTTATACCACACAAAACCACAATGGTGCTTATTTTATTTTCTTTCTTGGAAGGGAGATTTTGAACATTGTCAGTAATTGGGTTTGACACAAGGCTAACAATTGTGCAGAGACATAGTTAGATATACATACATAGTTAAAAGTTTTTTGTTAAAAGTTGTTTAAACTTAAAGTTTATAGTTTTTATTTATCAGCTTCATGAGTTCTTTTAACTTTGATTTGAAATGATGAGTTGGACGAATGCAGTGAATCAACTCATAGTAATAAGTTTCTAAAGGAACATGATCAGCATGTTGGCAGACTTCCCAGCATGCACTGTTTGAGAATAAAACTCTCCTGAGACGCTTCTTTGTTTTATAGTTTGAGGAAAACATCCGTTGTGGAAACTTGCCATGTGTCTTTAATACATTTTAAGATAAGTCATGGTTGAAAACATGGTTGCTTTTTTTATGATTACGAAAAAATATTGTAACCATGATAGAGGTTAGTGTTGAAATCAGTCTTTAGCCCATTATGCCATTTCTTCTGAATAATCTGCTGTGAGTTGCTTCATGATATGTCTTTCTACTGAACCTGTGACAGTGAACCTCAAATGATGTGACTGTTACTACACATAATGGGAAATGAGGAAGTGACTTCTCAAAAAAATCATCACATGTGAAAAAATATCCAATGTATTTGTATTGATTGTAAGTGTCAACAGTTGTAGATTCAACTTAGTATCTTAAGTTTGTCAAACATGTATTCTAAAGTTCATTTAACTTTAAATCACAAAAAAAGAAAACTTAAAAGAAGATGTTAAATTAACTATTCAACCTAAATTAAGTTAACTCAAGTATTTAAGGCAGCAATTGAACAGTCCAAAATGATTTACATTGTACTTGAAGTTTTACTTGAGTCTTAAAGTATCTGATTTTGATCAAAACAACAAATAAAAGTAAATGATACATATATTTACATGCATGTATATACTGTATACTATGTGTCGACTGATTATCAGATCTGACATTCAGAATTTTTCTGATTATCAGAATTAATTAAATTAATTTAAAAATGTCTTCTTCTTTTCCTGCTCTGGTGTAGGATGTAATCTACAAAGTAACTAAGTAAAATATAGTGAGTAAAAGGTCAAATACTTCCAAGATGTAGTGGAGTGGAAGAATGAAGAGATACTCAAGTAAAGTACCTCAAACGTGTACTTAAACACAGTACTTGAGTAAATGTATATTATGCATATCGCACTCTTAACATCTCATCTTTATCTCAGCTCTATTTTTTTCGTCACGACTCATCAGGCCGTTTTATTTCCTGAACAGCTGGTGAAACTGAGATAACTCAACGTTGTCCTGAGGATTTGTGTGTTTGAACCTCTTGATGAAATGAAACAGATAAATACCATTTTCCTTTTCTGTCCCGATAATAAACTGACGCCTGTGTGCCGCCCTCTTCCCACTGCTGTGAGAGGAAATGGGAGTGGGGAGCTCTTACCACTGCATTAGTGGCTCAGTGTTTCCAGTAAGAGCTTTCCATAAGAGGAAGTAGGAGAGAGGCAGAGTCCTCAGTCCTCTTCAAAAGACGTGGCTGAGCTGGGTTGTTGTCTTAGAAGCGGATTGAACTCGTCCCAGCATGACGTTAAAGAGGTAATGTCGATTATTCTCTACTATCCCACCAACATAATCTCACCTGTCGCTTTCAAGTAAAGAAAAACAGCCTCATTTTCTGTTGTGTTTCCTTTCCAGGCGAGTGGGCGACACGCTGTCCGTCGCCCTGCTTGTTGTAGGATATGCGACTGCCATGGCTCTCTCAGGTTCGCACATAGACACAGTCCAAAATCTTAGTTGTACCCACGACTTCGACAAGATGATTTGCGACGTTGAAGCGCCGACCTGCGCTGGATACAGCCTGACTCTCCAGAGCGACAGCCGGGAAGAGTAAACTGATTTAACTTATATTTACAAACTTTTTATTCATTTATTTATTCATTTATTTATTTATTTATTTTTGTTCTAGTTGGGAAATCAAATGGTTATAATGATTCATTTCACTAGAATATTCAGTAATGCATGTTTTTTTCATATATTAGGATCAGCCTGAGAAGTCAGAAATATTTAATGTAATAATGTTGTACACATATACTTAATTATCTCTTATTCTACAGGGAAGCGTCCTGCATTTTCAACCAGTGTGACAGTGAAAAGTGCTGTTGCTCACCACAAATGCTTCTTATCTATGGGGAGACTCACAACGCAACAGTTTGGAAAGGAGCTGAAAGCTTGACCTCCAAGATCATCAGCATCGAAGACAGCTGTAAGTCAGCTCCCTTTTTTAACTGGAAATCTTCATCTTCCTGGAATAGACTGATCCAGTCCCAGATTAACAGATTGGATACCTGATAAACCTATTTTCTTGCCTCTCCTCTTCCACAGTTAAACCCAGAGTCCCAATGAACGTCACAGTGAAAGAATCCAATGGGAATTTTGAAGTCACCTGGAGGACAAACATGGATCATAAGCCCAGTATCAGGGACACATTGACTGCCATTGTGACTTATCGTAAAAAAGGGGACACACAAAAGGTAACGTCATAACTGAGATCATTTGTCCTGGAGATGTAGACATAGACAGGGACATTTAATTATGTCTTATGTTTATCCATTCCAGGTATCTAAACCTTTCACACCAACTACAGTTAATGGACTGAAATACTATGAAATAAATGGTAAAGACTTGGAGCCAAATACAACATATTTGGTCAGCGTGAGAAGCGAGAACTGGTACGGCATCCCCAGTGACAGCAGTGAAGAGGTGGAATTCACAACGTGTAAGTGTCGTCTTTACGGTCCTGTTGTCAGTTTTTATGCAGTATCCTGTATATTTCTTTGCTGAACTTTGCTGAAAAAGACCTAAAATAAAAGTGGAGGATCGGACCTATTGTATAAGAGTTTAAGCATATGACCAGTGTGTGAAACATACATACACATTATTTAAAAGACCACTGAAAGCTTCAAAATCAAGTTAGAGAGTTAACAAATTATTTTCACTTTATCTAAACTGTAAACTTGATTTGACAGTTATTCAAAACCTTCTTCAAAACAGAAAAAGCACATGTTGTTATGATGCTATTTCTTATATTTAATGCAGTTTGAGCTAGCAAAGAAGTATTTATTTTCTCCATAACTGAATAAACAAGCTGTTCTCAGGAAAATAAGGTCCCCGGTGTTTCTCCTTTTAAGGTCAGTTTGTTTGTTTCGATGAGTTGGTCATGAAAGTGAAGGGAGTTTGTTTAGTCTCAGTCTGTTTAGGCATAAAAAATGATGTTATCTTTGGGATTGGCAGGTAGTCGAGGTTTTCTAGTTCCCAGCATTCATTGCCCTTAAATTTCAAAAACACAAAATCATTGAAACATTCAAAAGGGATCAAGGTGTAGCATTTGTGGGATTTGAAAATGTTTTACTTTCATATAATTAATTTATTTCATATTTTTATTGTATTAATGCTTCTGGGGAACACAGGGAGGTGGATCCATATTTGCATGTATTTGTCTGTAAACTGAAGTGTGTGGACCTTACTGATCCATGTTATGCACCCGTGAACTTCTGTATTGAGATGTGGCCGCTCAAATCTAAATACATATTTAATCAGGGGCCACTTTAAAGATGTGATAATGCCAACAGCTGCTGATACAGTGTTTACAGGTGTTAAATGGTCCCTTTGTGGATCCTGTTACTGACTTGTAAGACAAGCCTGGTGCAAAACTAAAGGCACACACGATGAACTTCTCTCTAGTTTATCTCTCTTCCGTACGCCGTCTCATCTCATGTCCGTTCTAAACTTCCTTCATATGTGTTGCTTCACAGCTATGTCCCTTCATGTCCTGCTCCTGGCTATCATCATCAGCCTCAGTATTGCAGCAGTCATCATCAGTGGTGCTATATATGGCTGTTATGTAAAGTAAGTCATGCAGATTAAAAAGATCTTCTTTGCCTTGTGTCTCTGTTAGTGAATAATATGAAGGGCTTAAATACATCCACCCCGGTGTTGTGTTTATGTGGCATCCATATTATTTTCTTAAATTTTCATTTTTTTTTGCTTTTGACTTTAGGTTCAAAACAATGTGGTGGGACTCAGTTGCTAAATGTCCAAATCCAAGACTTCTTGATATGCATCCACGCAAGGAAGAGGTAAGGCACCTGTTGATGTAAAGTTAATGTTGGTCATAAATTTAAAACTTGCAACATCACATCACAACTTGCATCTGTTTATTTTATTTAAAGCAACATTGTGTAACTTTTCCCCCCTTAAAATACCAGCTTCAATTAGACAATTTCAGATTACCGCTACCTGGTGGTATGGAGAGTTATTTCCCCTCACGCAGGTGCAGAACGTACAAGCTAGTTACCTGTTGTCTTTGTGGTGTGTTCAAGTTCAACAGTCAGCCTTTGTTGCCGCCAGATTGGTGTGTTTGGGCAGCAATGCAGCATGAAATCAACAACTGGTGCCATGTTTTATTAAAAGAATACAAGCTTGTACTCTGCACTGTTAAATAGTTTGTGTAGAATCTATTAAAGAAGGACATTTATTTCTAGATTGATTCCTTTAACTGAAGTGTTCACATCTGTAGTTTCATTTTATCCTCCTTGCTGCAGATCTTGAAGCCGTTTCGACCTGTCTTCTCCGCTGTCTGTGTCGAGCCTCTTATTCCAGACGACAGCAAATCATGGTCAGTATGGCTGCACCAGTGCATCAACAATACAACACATTTCCTTAAGGAGTTCTGTGTGATTACATTGGCAGTTTAAGTAACAAGTTCCTCTGTATTCAGGTCAAAGGGGTCACTGCATGACAGCAGCAGCGGGAGCCCTCAGCAAAGCAGTGGAATCAGCACTGGCTCCTCTTGTATCAGCTATGCTAACACAGAGCCTGTTGACATCGTAGCCGGTGTTCAGGAGGCCCTTGGTAAAGTCTTTGCCGATATAAGCCCGATATCACCTATGACCATCAACCCACTTCCAGAAATGAACAAAGAGATCGGTCTATTCTCTCCGTACAACCTTTGTGATGTCAGAGCTGATGACGTGAATTCTGGATCATCTGGCTTTGACAACAAAACCTACTTCAACCTCATCCCAAACCTCCCACACCAGACTACGATGGAGAGCTCCGAGGTCCAGATGCAGTGTGACTCCGCATACCATCCTAGTCAGGGTGACATTGTGATCTGTGCTGACCAACAGGTACAGGCTTGTCCGCTTATTACTTTTCCCCCAGCGGTTTCATCTCTTATGCCAATGGACATATCCTATCAGCAGTGTAATTCAGATTCTGGGAGATTTTCCTGTGCAGAAGACTCCAGTTTGTCCTCCAGCTCTAGCAGCACCAACCCAATTGCGTCATGTGATCCTGCATCCAGAGTTGAGGCCGGGTGTGAGAGGTCTGATGAGGCGGTCGGTGACACCACAAAGCTAAATGGAACACATGAAGTGGCCATTAAATGCGATGAAAATCCCTGCTACGGCTGTGTGCCTGCAACCTCATGCAGCTTTCCTCCAGTGAATGACGACTATCAGGCTTTTCAAAATCTGGTGGGGCAGCCTGACATTTTGTTCACAGAGCAGCGGAGCGGTGAGGAAGAGGAACAATTTGACAAATATCCAGAGGAATCATTCAATGAGATGCCTCAAATACTCCTAAGCCCAGGTGTTCCAGGATTCATTAATAATGTCCAGGATGGAAAGTGTCTCTCTGCACTCGAAAGACCTCTCCTCTCTTTGGTATCTGCTGGCCAGTCAATGCCAGCGATCACAGACAGCGGCTATCAAAGTGTGTAGTGCTGAATTTTTGACGCACTCATTTTTGGGGGCTTCTTTGGATCATAAACATTGTTGAGAAATGTTGAAAATAAGAGTGAGGAACAGGGTGACAGAACAGACTGATGGTGTTCAAAATCTGCACCATGACGTCTCACCTCTCACCACAAGCTGGTCTGCATTTCCCTGACAACGCCTGCTGATGAAGATTATTTGATAATGATATTGCTGTAAAGTGATTTACAGTCACATCTTTGCACCTTAAGAGCAGCTGCTTTGTTTACCCTGTAAATACTTTGCAACTTTGTTTGAGCACGAAAGTTTGTACATAGAGAAACAGAAGAAAATGTGAAAAAAACAGCAGTTGGTTCATGTATTTCACATATTCAATAAGTCCTTTTGATTTTCACATTTAAATGGAGATAACTCTTGGTGGATGTAAGTGTGTTAAGTGTTGTGTTCTACTCATCCAGTCCATAGGGTTAGGGTAAGTTGTTTAATCTGTCTGTGAGCTTGATTTGAACGCGCAAGGGGAGTCATGTTTCAAAACGGCCCAATTCGATTGAGACTTTCAAAGAAGAAATGCATCATAGCCGGCTATAAACTGCGTCTGAAACGAGCAACAACAATCAGCTTTCGTGCGTGCTCGGGCAGCTCATGGTTGTGAAATCACTTCCTCATAGCTTTTCTCTGGAACTGTTAAGTCACTTCCACGGAAAAGTGTGTCACACAGCACATTATACTCGCTAAGGAAAGACATGTAGCTAAAAGGAACTTGTATTCGTGTGAATAAGTTAAGTAATGGTTGTATTCTTGGTAGAAGCGAAACAAATGTTACATCTGAGCACATGGCATCTGCACTAATACATGTTCAAAAATATTTCAAATAAAGTTGTTCATATTGTGGAATGTGGATTTTTCTGAGTTGTGTTTGCTACAGCGAGACATCACTGCTGGGTTTCTTAATGTTGTTTCAATGCATAAGGAGCAATTTCTATTGACTTCAGTTATATTGTTGTAACAAAATAACCATTTTCTTTTTTTTTCGTGACGTGGATAAATTGACCCCAAGCAGCAGTTATTATGTGGAACTTGCAAAAGACCAAACATGTCCTTCCTTAATTTGTATTTTATGATGAAACTGGTCACTGGTGTCAGACATAATTCGGGGAGGAATATTTCGAAAGAGTAAACAGTGGCACGCAACAAAATTAATGTGCAGGGAAGAGAGATGTGACTGCTTTGAGTTAGGTATGTAAGCTGTCAGTGCACTGAGACACTGAGCTACTGATTAACTGAACATATTCATGTGTAGTTATACCATGAGAATGACTTAATGCAGAGTGCTGTTTCAGCAATAAATACAGTATTTTACAACAGCTGTAGTGCTGACAGTAAATTATAGTATATAAGGTCATACTTGAGTAAAAGTAAAGAAATTGTGTTACAATATTACTTTGGTAAAAGTGAAATTCACTCATATGGATCGCACAAAAGTCTTAAAGTATCTCATATTAAATGTACTCCAAGTAAAAGTTAATTATACATATATTTTCATGTATTTATATACTGTATACTACAGGTCAGCCTGGCTGATTATTGGATCTGATAAGCACCATTTTTCCGATCATCAGAATCAGTGTGGTTTTTATTTGTCGATAAAATAAATTGATTAAAAAATGTGCGACTTTCCCTCTGATGCAGCATGCGAACTGCAAACTAGTAACTAAAGTTTTCAATTGAATGTAGTGAGTAAAAAGTACAATATTTGCCTCCAAAATATGATGGAGCGGATGTATAAAGTAACAGAAAATGGAAATGGTCAAGTGAAGTACAAGTACCTCAAAATTGTACTTTAATATATAGCACACAGTCTCACCTAATACTTATCTGATAATGTGACTGTGTGTGCACTGTATATTATAATGTATCAAACAGCATGTTTGGATGTGAACAGTGTTAACAGGAGGCTCACAAGTTTAAAGGGGCATTGCTTATGAATTTCAGCAGTAAAGGAACCTCTTGCAACATGTGGCTGCAGTGGTGTCTGTCACAAACAGCGTTAACACTGCTTCCACCTGGTGGTCTTACATGAACACACCGTGTCTCTCACTGCTGCCACAGTGACTTCACGTAGAACCACATGAGAAACCACATTATCGCCACTGACATTAACCAGAAGGCTGACCTGTGCATGCCCGAATTAAATGCAGCACATTAAAATGTTTGATTTTGAAGATCTCTGTACGTGTAAACAGTGTTGCATCCACAATTTTGTCCATCCTCAGCATGTTAAATTTCAGGCAAAATATTAAGCAGGACCTTCACCACTCTCCACTCCATCATACTCCACCTCCATCTCACTCATGAAGAGAACAACATACAGTATGCAATACTTCCTGTAATTGGAGGAGCCACTTTAGCAGTGAGGAGGGCTTTTGGGAGGAGGAGGGATATTGTAATAACTGAGAAGTCTGTGATTGGACGAATGCAGTGGAGCATGAAGGGTGCCCCGGTTTCACCTGTGATTTAATCTGAGCTCCAGAGAAATTTTCTGCTATCGCTGGCTCCTGTGTAGCCGGTGACACGTCTATACTGAACACCTTCCTGCTCACCTGAAGCTTTGGACTGCAGCATGCAACAACCAGGCCGGCTGAGGCTGAGGCCGTGGCTGGAGGAGCAGATTCAGTCTGGGAGGTATCCAGGAGTCAGCTGGCTGGACCAGGTTAGACCCCTCCATCTCACCCTCATCCCATACACACACATGCACACACACAGCTGGGGGCAAGAAGTTTTCACTTTGGGAAGTGCACAAAGAATAAAGCATGAATCATGAAATACTCTTGTTCTATTATTGCATTTTATTCAACAGCCAGCGCAAATCTTCCAAATCCCGTGGAAACATGCAGCGCGACATGGCTGGAGTATTGACCGAGATGCTACACTCTTCAGGAGCTGGGCCATGCACACTGGTAGGAGCAAAATGTGTTTTTGTTTTTGAGACACTTTGCCTAATACCTTGTGTCACACTGATGCTTTGTGGAGTAAAACCACAGCAGAAAAAGCTTTGTGATCTCCAGGTAACTGACAGAGTGGACTTCTGGGGTCAGAGCCACAGCACTGAACTGGGCGGCATGGTTGAAATATCATGATACGATAACATTTATCAGAATGTGCCAAATGTATTCATCAATATTTGTGTATTTAACTGTTTCCACTGTGATGTGTTCACACATGTAAAAAGGAAACGTCACACGCCTCTTACAGTTTTTAATTTCAGTTTTCATGGATAATACGACAACAATAATATTGAATGATCACTCAGCCCAACGGCAAAAGTTGTGTCCTAATGAAAGTGACCACAAGTGACTGACCACCTCGTGTCTGTCTGTTAAGAGTCTACGCCTCACTTTCAGATTCTTTTGACTTCTGCGTCTGTAGTTTAATTCTGGCCAGGGGTCTGTCAGTAAAGGTTAAAATGCCCTAAAAAAACATTAGCTTTAGTGGATGACTTAATTCATGAGAAAGTCTTAAATCCACACAATAAACCTTAGACAGTATTATTTCTTGAATTTACATTATTTTAGTTAGAAAACACAGTTTCTAAATGTGAAGTTGAAATGCAGAAGATGTTTTCACTGCATTTTTGGCAAACGATTTCAACCACCCTGATGGGATCTGCCTGCAGACCTGTTTCCTGCTTAGCTGGAGTATTTCCAGTGAACAGCCACCACGGTTCAGTCCACGTTTTTCTAGACTTTCCACATTCCCAGTTCACTGCTAGGAGATGAACATACACAGCAACCTTTTAATAACAGCAGCGTGTGCCACTTACAACATATTAATCATCCTCGGGAGCGGTCACAAACAGTTATCTCACTTCAATCAGGGCAGCTCCCTTTAACGAAAACTAAATGCTGAACTGAAAGAAACACACTTGTTAGTGTGCACAAACACCTCCCCATTAAAAACAAACCAGGTTGGCCCTGTTGTAATACACAGTAATGTAAAATCAAGTACGATCAGGTGCAAATTATTTATAGCATTCCTTTCAGTTCATTTAATTGGCATCTTCTCTAAAGTAATCTTTTATCAGTTACCTGTTAACAGTGGTCAAACAAATAACACTGAGTGATTTGATTTGCTTTTTGTACATTATTTAGTGTCCAGAATCCACAAAATATGAAACATTAAACACTTTATTCTAATTTATTTATTCATTTTAATCAGAAGATCTTCATTGACTGATTTTTCTATGCCTGAACAAACTAAATAAACAAACTCTCTTCGCATTCCGACTGAATAAACTGAATAAACTAACTGACTTTAAAGGACAACACAATTTCATACTGTTTTACTTTGTTTATATTTGGCGAACCCTGCCACTTCCCTAGCTTCAAACATTTTCCTCTGAGAACAGCTTGTTTATTCAGTTACGGAAAAAATATAAATATTTCTGAGTTTGTATTATTACCTCATTAATATTGTAAATATTACAATTCTGTGTTGTGAATTTCTTCTCCAAAACTACATAATGCCCCTTTAGCGTAATAATAATTTGATAATCCAATTATCATTGTTGTTTTTTTTTTCCTTTCTCTGTTTTTTTAAATTCTTATCAAGGGGAATTAGTAGGATTTTTCTTCTTCTTTTTCTTCTTCTTCTTCTTCTTCTTCTTATTATTATTATTACTATTATTATGTATACATTTATGAAGGTATTAAGTTGTCTATTGAAACCAGATTTATACAGAAAGCCGAAGAGGTTCTTTTTTATTTATTTACTTATTTATATTATTGTATCCTTTTTTTTTTTTTTTTTTTTTTTTTAATTTAATAGTTATCATTATTATTACTGTTATTAACACTGGTGACGGGATGGGGAAATAGGGATGGTGACTGTAAACAAAAAACAAAAACAAAAATGTGTTCAAAGAAAAGTAGAATGTGTGACTATGTAAAGCATGTGTCAAATTGACTGAAATGAACACAATAAAGTATAAAAAAAAAAAAATAAAAAAAAAAAATTTGATAATCCTCTCTAACCAACGCACACACACACACACACACACACACACACACACGTCACACACTCCAGTCTTGGGAAAGTCACGCTTCGTGACTGCATCACATCATGGGAAAGCTCCAGTTCAGATCGTATTGCTGTCAAAGTACAGCAGGATGGCTCTTCAAGAGATCTACAAAGAACATATGCAACAGATAACTATATGACAGATGCATACTGTTTAGCATGGCTACGTTCCAAAACTGAGCTCAGCATTCAACACAATAATTGGTAACAATTAATTTATTTTTAATAGAACAAACCCAACAGTAAAGTAGAATATAATATATAACTGAACTTTCAATTGAGCAACCGTCAAAAAGATCAGATGCTCTTTGACACAAAACCTAAGAAGGCTCTTCACGTCACTAATGAGTGTGGGAGGTTGAAGTTGTGTGCTGTAAGTGATCCATTAGTTTAAAAGCTCCGGTGATTTTATGACTGAGGCCAGCAATTATATTCAAAGGGCTGGCTGAGACCCAACTCACATTAGATATGAGAAAGGACTCTGGATGACAGTACAGTTGATGATAAATGGTCTGACAGCTGGTGATAGATAACGTTCTTTTCAAAGGAGGAAGTACATTTCCAGTTTTAACAGTTGTGTTTAAGGGTGAAAACAAAGAGATACATATTACTGAGTGACAGGCAGAGGTCTGATTTGATTAGATTCCTGTTTTATTGAGCAGTTCTAACTCTTATCAGGTTCCGTGTCTCTTCCAAAGAAGCACACTTGATAACAAAGGTGATAATTTGCATACAGATTATATGAATTAGTCTTTATCGTGTAACTTAAAGGTGTAGGTAAGGCCTTTTTCAACTTCTTTTATAGAAGGGCCAGATTTGGAAAATTAAAGTGTGGTGCCAAGGGCCCAGACTTTTACATTCCTTAGGTCTGAGCTAGCATTTTAAATGTGTTAAAACAATGCACTCTTTTGTCTTTGCTCGATCAGATTTCACAATTGAAAACGATTGTTAGGCCTGCGTATACATAAATGCAGGAAAAATTGCACCTTTTCAATCTTAGAAGTAGGTTGTCAGTTTGACTCATAATTCCCCAGCTTACACAGCCTGGGTTATTTATTTATTTGTTTTATTGAAAGAGTATTTCTGTGCTTGGCAGCAGGCATAACTAATGGATTGGCTACAATGAAGTTGTTAAAGGGCCGCATTTAGCCCGTGGGCCGCCAGTTGGAAACTTTTTTTCATGTTTATTTTTTAAATGATTCATAACAATCATATTTCTTCGGAGAGCTGTGGGAGGCTCGCACATCTTGTCCTGTTTTGCAAATTACTACAACGGAGGTGGTGAATACAAAGTTCGCACAGTTAGTTTGTTACAGTGGCCACATTTATGGAAAATATATGCCAGGTTTATATATAACATACATTTCCTGTAATGCACCCTGAAAATCTTGTTTTTGCTGACCTCCAGTGGTTTAGCTTCTCACCTCGCTGCAGTGATGTGACAGTGGACCTGTGCATCACTGCAGTGTGGTGAGAAGCTAAGCCACTGTTGGGTGCCCTGACAGCTGCAACAAAACCTACTTCTGACCACATTAACCCACATTCCTCAGTGATGCTGTCGTCAGAGCTTGAAACTTTGACTCTTTAAACGTACTATGAATGGGCAAAAATTGGTCAGTCTTGATCTGTACTAATGTGTTAAAACACCAAGGTCAGGTGGTCAGTCTGGCTCGAGCTCTTCTGTTTCAGGTAGACTGAATTTCCAACTAGGCTTAGTGCACTGGGCCCCAAAACTCTGAAGCTTTGTTTGTCTCATTTCTACTAATTCTTTGTGACTATGCATCACTAAAACAATTCATATTGAAAAAATAATTTTCTTTTATTCAAATGACCACATAGCAAATGAGAGGCCAGGTTTTCCAGTATTAAAAAAACAGGGACCCAAACTAAAAACTTAAACATGCAAACACACCAACACTTTTGTCTGTCCACTTGTCCACTTCAGGGCGGTACCGTCCAGGCAAAGACAAGCCGGATCCCAAGACATGGAAGGCGAACTTCCGCTGTGCCTTGAATTCTCTGCCTGACATCTGTGAGCTGCAGGAGCACAGCAGGAAGAGAGGCAGCAACGCCTACAGAGTCTACAGGATGATGCCCAGCACACAAACACACAGACGCAGGAGAGGTAAGCGACGCCTTTATGATGTGTTCATCACTTCAGAGGTGAACATGTCCTGACACGGGCAGACCTCGTGTGACAGTGCTGTCCTGTCCTCTCTCAGGGCTGCGGTTTTTCAGCAGGCCTCGAGACAGACAGACCAGTTTAGGTGATGATGCGTACACCACGCACACGTGGCAACCCACCACAACCAGACCCATTTCAGACACACCACAGAAGGCGGAGACCCCTGCACAAGACACATTCGGCAACACTCAAACACACGGTGAGATGCTTGTTGTCAAATCTTTTTTAGTTGTTCTTCTGATTGTTGCCTCTGTATCCTGGTTAGGATGATGGTTATTGTTGTTGTGCAGGGATGTGGGAGGCCAAACCAGAGGACCAGGAGCAGAGTGAGGCTGTGTTTAAGGTATCAGACCTTTAATGTACTGTCCCTCTGACTAAACAAAATGAGTTTTGTTCTTTTGACTGCTTAGAGATCAGTTGCACATTCCTAGGATGCAGTTTTGGCTCCGTCTGTCTGACTGTGGGTATTTTGTCTCCTGTAGTTGATGGACCACTTAAGCAACGCTGACCTCTGGAACCAGACTGGGGAGCAGAGAGGATGGAGAACAAGCACGCTGTGGAACCAATGGCACTGTACGACACTATACGTATTATTCTATAGTTTGTGTTTCTGTGTTTATAAGGACTGTCCTTGACTCCTTAAAGGTAAAGATTTCAGCTGAACAAAGTGGCGTAAATTTAATGTTTAATCCTCACAGTTTTATGATTTCCTTCAATACTTGATTCATTGAGAAAAATCTGTCAGATTGCATCAGTATCGTGTTATTATTGTATGTATGTAGGCAAATGTTGGTGTGTGTGAATAATCGCATGCTGTGGACAGACAGAAGTTTAGAGGTCCTTTCGTTTTCTGTCAATTCACATTTACATGTGTGTTTTGTGCTCCTCAGGTGCTGGTGATGATAACCCGTACTCTCTGCACACAGACTACAACGATCTGTTTTGTCCAAACTACATCAAGGAGCTCTCTGATTGGTCCACACATCAGCAAACACTGATGTTGTAGCTGTGCACCAACTCCTCATCCTCCTGCTCTGTGTGTTGCCCGTATATTTTCCTTCAGGGTTTTCTTGCAAACCTTCAGCTGTTTTCCCTCCTGCCGTCTATCTGCTGAGCTGACCGCTGAAAAAGAGAAACGGGAGAGGGGGAGCGGACGAGGAATATTGCTCCGTCAGTCAGTCAGTCAGACGGGCGGTCATTGTCTCTGCTGAGCATGCTGATCAAGATGAAGATCCTGTTCCAAGCCAAGCTTTACCTCTGTCATCATCACTTGGGTTCACTGTGGTTCAAGTGGCTCAAACTCACTGAAACGACACAAAGCTCACAGCACAGCTTACAGAGTAAACAGATCTCATTTCGCTTCAGTGCAGCATCAGTTATTTCTCTGAGTTTTACTGGATGTTTAGGCAACATAAAGTGCAGTACATGTGGCACTGATAGTTTGTAGGTTTATGTTCTTTTGTGAGTGAAATTAAAAACCCCCATGTTCACCACCAAACACAGTAAGCTGACTTATGTTGCAATATATATATATATATATATATATATATATATATATATATATATATATATATATATATATGTATATTTCTGTCATGTGTTTGATGCCTATACCTTTTATACCTTTTATACCTTTTTTTACCAGCTTTTAAGATTTGATAAAGAGAGACAAAAAGAAAGTGTGTTTTCAATATTTCAGACAACAAGATGGTGCGGTTTATTTTGAGTAATTTTGTATGGCCTGTATTGTGCTTGTTTTGTATTTTTTATAGCTTGCTTGACTACCCAATTAATAATCACAGAGGTCCAATCTGTCAATCATTTTCGGATTGTTTTTGCCCTCATATGTAAGGCACATGTATCAACATACTGTAAAAATATTATTGTCATTGTCTGTGTGAGAAGACTGACTCCTAGTTCATCTTACTTGATTAAATAAACTTCAATAACACCTGTAACCAGCCGGGGAATAAAGAAGATTCCCACAGTCGTTACACTCGATCCTCCACTGAACTGATGTCTTCAGTCAAACATAAGCTGACCTGTAGTGGCCCTTATTTGTTTACTGACTTTAAAACTTGCATTTATTGTCTTAACGTGTTAATAAAGATATTTTTCAACCGTGCGTAACACTATCTAATGTGGTCATTAAAATCGCTCAGGACATCATTGGTACCCATCATCCCAGGGCACCGATAGACTTACCTGAGCCCAGGACAAACAGACCTTCAAAGGACCCCCCGGCATATTGAATTTTAAGGGTTAGAAGACCTTTGGGGGCCTCCCATGACCCAGGGCCCAGGACAGCTGACCAGATTATTAGTGATATCAGTGATGTGTCAGCCCGCAGGATACTAAAGGACAAAAAGACAAATCCACTCCAGCCACAGCCTGTTCATCCTGCTGCATTCTGGCAAGAGATACACGAGTGCCCTCTGCCAAAAAAAACCATGGCGAAGTGGCTTCTTTTCCTCATTCTCAACATTCCACCACAGATAATAGCTGTTTTCCTTTGTGAAGCATAAAGGGACTAAAACTTAATTCTTCGTTGTACAACACTGTTGTAAAATGACAGTTAAATAAACCTTTGAATGTGAGGTTAATATACAATGACATTTAATTCAATTTAATACCAGCCATACAACACTATTCTTACACCAGTGCTGGTCTTTGCAGGATTTCTTATTGATATAGGCCTTGACATTTTGACTTGTCATTGCAAGTCACTAGTTGTGGCTCTGCTTGTTTTAAGTGTCATGATGCCATTCCAGTGTGTCAGCATGGCACACCTGAATGTAATGCAGCCTGCGATAACATCTGAGCCTTTCCTGACTGGCCAGCTACATGTCTAATGATGACACACACCTGACATTTGAGATTGTCAAGTTAGTGAGAAAGTAATTAAGTGCATTTGCTCAGTACAAATAAATGATAAGATTATAAAATTGTCAGTGAGGGAAGGTAACCAAGTACATTTAACCTAAGTACACGCAATACCACAGTACACTTTTAGGGTACTTTTACTTTGCTGGAGTGTATTTATTTTATACGTCACTACATTTCAGTGGCAAATATATATTTTACAGCTACTGCTACTTGTCAGATTAAGATTTTACATGAAAAATATATTAGTTTTTATAATTGTGATGCTCCATAGTGTCATGAGGAGCGTCTGTTAACTGTTGGGTTGTAAATTGTAAACTGTTGTTGGTTTGATTTGGTTTAATAAAGCATTCTTCAAACGTTAACAATGGACTCGTCTCCCTTTTTGTTGTGACCTCCTGAGCTGGGTCATGACATAGTATAAATACCCAATAGTATATGAAACAGTTAAAAAATAGCTTCACATAGACCAACTAAGATACAACATTTAAGTATTGCTTACACGTGAATTCATAATCCAAAAATATAACAGAACGCTGACAGGGGCTAGTTTTACTTTGAGACTTAAAAGTATGTACTTTTACTTAGTAAGTCATTTGAATAATTCTTCCACTGTTGCACATTGTCAAGATTAGATGAGTGGCCGTTTAGCTTGTGACCCCCTACAGTGTCTGGTTTGGACCTACATTTCAGATGTCTACGAGTTGTTAGCACTTCCAAACTCCTCTTTGTTTCACTTTAACAGTTTCAGGCCCAAAGTGGTAAAATGTTCCATTATTTCACAAAAACAAGCAAAGAAAAGTTCACTACCCTTCTCATTTATCTTGTGACCCTTTGGAAGAGCCATGGGACTAAATTACTGAACTGTATCTGAAGTAGATAAAGACAAAAACAACAGCAAAACAGTATTAACAATCTAATTATTTGATTGAAAAATAATAAATCAGTCAAAAGACTGTTGTCGGAGCACAAGAAGGACAACTTTTACCCATGTAGGATTTTGAAAGCTGGACTTTTACTTGTGGTGGACTTTTTCACATTGATGTTTTGATTTTTTTAGTTAAGTTCAGGATATTTATATTTTAAGGCTTCATTTCTGCTTTCCTCCAGAAAGAGCCAAATACCCCCTCCCTCGCCCCACAGATGTGGGGTTTCGGCCTGAAGTGAAGACATGGAACACACAGTTGGTCAAACATCAACATTAAACATTTATTTCTCATTTTTTATTCTGAAAAATGCAGAAAAAAAAGACAGATGAATTTCCCTTAAAGTGGGAACTACATACCAAGCAGTTCCTGAGGAAAAACATAACAAAAAAAAAACAAAAAAAACACTGGACCAACTCTGCCTCTCCAGTTTCGTTATACAGAAAAGTGAGCAAAAATATGTATGACCCTCAATACATATAAACCATGGATCCATTGCTTTTATGTTACATATTTACAATATCATCATAAAATAAGTCCTATGACAGGAATCCCAGAGGGAAACATTTTTTTTTTAAGTCACATTCAACCAGTCCACTAGCACAGCCTGCTGGTCACATAATATACTGCAATCCCAGTATGTCTGCACATACTACAGCATTTAGCCCAGAGCTGGAAATAACAAACTAGTCTACACATGTGGATCTCTTTTCACACAGGAATCACTACAGAAACATTGAAAGAGGAACAGAGGAGCTCTGTGACGGACAACATTTTAGCCTGCTGGATCACATGATTGAATCAGTCAGTGAATGTTGGGAAAGTGGCTGTTTTAAGGCTATAAATGATAACACAAATGAGACTATATCCATAATATGTTTCACATCGCCTGGTACACACACCGAATATTTCATTCTTGTATCATAAATAACTTTGACAATAGCACTCGTTAACACCAATTGACACAGACTTTTGCTTGACTTTATAATACAACCACATTCTTTTGTTGGAATAGTAAATTATGTGATGTCGATGGAATACAAAAAATAATCACATGTAATAAAAGATCCAGGCCTGCTGGTTTGATTGGCACCTTTGACCTTTTGATTTACAATCACTGTTAGTAGCGATGAGCAGCGTGCACATGAACGCTATAGACCTCAAGTAGGAGTGACTATGCATTTACTGATCATACTGCAGCTGCTCTGTCACCATCTGCAAAGGTATTTTCAATGGAGCCTGGATCAGAAAATTTGGACTACATATGACAATACTGAGGGACGAAAATGTACCAGCCAGTCAATAAAAAAGGGAGAACATTAACTCGGGTCCGATCACTGACGCAACTGATAACAAGCGTGATCAAAGAATAAGAGCTACAAGAGAGGGTAAAAAAAAAAAGAGCTCTCCTTGTTGAGGAGGCTAAACTTTTGCACAAACAGACAAACTGGGATTTAATTAATCTAACGTCCAAAGTGGGTCAGAGGGGGGTTTAATACCTTAGTAATTTTGTTTTAAAACACAATAATATTAACAGCAACATGGAAACATCTTTTAACAATGAAGCAACTGAATCACAAACACTGCTACGAAGGTGGGTCACATTAGGTTAAATGCCGTTTAGTATCATCAGTCGTAAAGTTTTTAAAGTTCAGCATTCAAAACTAGGGATGCACAATATCTGCAAAGAGAAATATCGGCTCAAAATGAACATTTCTGTTGATAAGATGAACAACTGACTATGTTTTATTTTGTCCAGTGAATTTCATCATTTTGTTCAAAGTAATGTGTTCACCCCGCTGCAACAGAGGATGTTCTTCGCAGTTAGGTGGGAAGAAATGTGCAAATATCGGACAAAAGGAGCTGGAAAAAATTGGCAAATGTCCGATATTGTGCATCCCTTTTTGAAACTACTGAGACAGGAGGGACAAAATCATCTCCATGGAAATAATGGCCAAAAAAAGACAGCAACAATGATTTTATGTTGAGAAATATTCCAAGAAGTCATGACAAGACAAAGTGTGCAACAGAAACTGTGCTCAGAAAAAAGGAACAGCGATTACAGCTATCAAAAAAAGGATATGATAGGTAGACTACATGTTTAAGAACACTGCTGACTATAAAAAAAAAAAAAAACCTGACCCACATTCGCAGCAGCATTTGCAACAGCCATTTGGTTACTTCCAAGTTTAATTCTTGGTCAACGGTTGGTACACAAGCCATGAAAAAAACAGAAAAACATGAATCTTGACACTACAAAGCTCAGTATTTGCAGCATCAAGCTGCCAGACAACACTAATAAAAACAAATAATGAACATGACTTCAGAAGGCAGATTAGGAAGTTCATAGTTTATTAAAATTCTATATGTTTAAATCTAAATGAGTATAAAAAAAAAAACAGTTGAAATCAATGCGAAATTCCTAAGCAAGTGTGAGTGTACAACGTATGATCCAGTGTACTCTACTCATTTCAAGTTTGTTACAAGACAGCAATCTTCAACCCTGAAAGCAACTCAGACAATCATGAGTATTTCTCAGAATAAAACAATGAACATGTCGCTTTTTGCCTTGCTACCTCTACCTGTCCTTTGATAAACCTCTGAGAATAAAGAAGGAAACTGAATGTTCCAAATCTCCAGCGTGGCCCAGCCACCATGAGGTCCGTTAACAAATCAGATAATAAATACAGGCATCCAAATGGGCTACAACAGCAAATATTTTTGAAACTATTTTCCTCATGCATACACACAAGCATACGTCTGACTGAGATTATGAGCTTTCTAAACCCTCTTATCTACTCCTAACAGTTACTCTTTACAGTGCAACAGTATGGCAGCAAATGGATAGCAGTGCTTTCATTAAAAAAAAAAAAAGGAATGGAAAATAAAAATATATACAACATTATGGAAAAGCAGTAGTTTCATCTTTTGGTCCTGCGTCCATTACAGACAGAACTGCTTTTTTTTTGAAAATGCTTCCTCATATCAACAACAGTAGTTTCCACAAGACTGTGAAGGGCTGCAAGGGGGAAAAGTGGAACAAATGTTAGGATCTCAGCTGCCACTGATAGGTGGAGTGTTGGCATAGCCCGTCACACAATTTTAATCAAATTTGAGCCTGTTTAGTCAAAGTATTCAGCCGAAGGGATTCACTTTTTGAGAATGACCGGGCTTCAGAGTGCTGACTTTGGCCCATTTTTACCCAAACATGACCTTTTTAACTTTGAAGATCTTTTAAATGCACAAGAAACAATATAAAACACTGAAGGAAAGGAGAAAAATGAAAAACACATAATAGGTCTCTTTTAACAATTAAGTGGTTGCCTGAAGCCACTAGAAAGCCACCGCACGGGCCAAACGGCTGTGTTAAAAATAACAAAATCAAATATAGAAATCAAAACAATACAATTGGAAATGTATTGACAGCTGAGTCGGTGTCATAAGGAAATTGGAAGTGGTTATCGGCACAACAAAGCAAATCAACAGTGATTATAACATGAATTCCTTCATGGCCGAACTTAAGAACTCCCCTAATAAAAGTACACACAGGTGCACAGTACCAATATGTGCTGTGTGGCCTTTTACAGGTTTTACTTCAAAGCCACTCAAGACAAGCCTGCTGTTGTGTGTACACATGATTTGCCATCATATATTGACACTGGCTGGGTGGTAAATCAGGGACTTTTAGTCATAAATGCTTACAGGGAAGTCTTTGGATTTAAATGCAGTGTTCTTCCTCATCAAGAACAAAAGTGTTGATATTTCTATGGAGGTAAAAGAAGAACTATTTCTGTCTTTGTATATGATCCCCTCCCATCCTGCCAGCTGCTTATCTGTGTTCACCACGAATGCTGCACTCTTCGATTACATTTCGCAGGGGAACATTTTTGCATGTGTGTTGTTGACAGTTTTACATAATATCTGTAGGTAATCAAATTTCCCCACAGAAACAAACTTGACCTTTAACCAGTCATAAGTAGTGTTTGCATAAAACGCATCTAAGCTGGGCTTGTATGGCTTTGGGGGAGTTGAAATTCTGCGGATGAACATCAGTTCCACTAAAAGACGAAAAGTATCTCTCACCTCGTTACAACTGGGAACCTTCAGACCCTCCGTGCGCGTAGCCCCCTTTAGATTTCATCTGGGCCTGAACAAGGTCCACCTACAAACATCAAGGTTTTCATGTTAGCTGACTGAACACTGTTTTCTATACTCTGTTGGTTGAATATTCTGTAAAGAGGACAAAAAAAACCTACCGATGCCAGTCCCAGACCCATGTCCCCTG
Source organism: Pagrus major (assembly GCF_040436345.1). NCBI lineage: Eukaryota > Metazoa > Chordata > Actinopteri > Spariformes > Sparidae > Pagrus > Pagrus major. The sequence continues at coordinate 29,813,309 of NC_133218.1, forward strand.
AGCCTACATGTGTTGTGTGAACAAAGTTTGTTGGCTCCCCGATCATGGAGCGATCGATTCGTCGCCGCCGTTTCTGAAAATGAGTGCCATAAACATAAACTTCATTTCTACACCAAATGATGAAATTCTTTTCATCCTAAATATATTTAAGGCAGTTTTACTAATCAGGTAAACAGCAGCTGAAACAGAGCCTCCTCTTTTCTCTTGTGAAACTTGCGCTCCACATTCATGAATCCTTTTATCTTATCTGATAGTAGATAAGCTGGCTGACTACAACTTGGCACAATCCTTGTTTTTGCTGCCGCAATAATACATTTTATTGAAAGTAAGTGTCGTGACAGACAGTGGGATGTGGTAAGGTGGAGGCCCTGATACTTTCTATTTAATCTCCAATAAAAAGAGGATGTAATACATACTTTGTCAGGCATGTCACAACCACAGTATTAAAACAACAACAAAAAAACACTTACGGTAACATTATGTAACTTTTTTCCCTTAAAAAGCTTCAAAATCATTTTGATGGTACAGTTTCTTGTAATAGGATGAATGGTGTCTCTGTCTCTGCCACTCCGCCCACCTATCACATGTTTCTACACTGTGTAACTTCAGTGAGAGGGTAGGATCACAGCGTTACATACATGTTTACTTCAAGATACGTCTGACAAATGGTTAAAGACGTGGGATTTGTATTAACAACATAGGTGTGGCAATGACAAACTGTACGGGCCGCTAAATCGTATAACATGTGTTCTAAAACTGAATTAATACCAACTTCCACTTTAAACAAGGCATCTTGATTAAAGATGTGAGTCGATCAATTTGTCTTCCATGTTAATCTCATACTTACAGGTTGTGGCTGCTCTGCAATGCAGCAGCTGAAACAAACCCAGAACTCAGTCATTCTGAGGCCGACAAAGAAGCCACAGCAGTTTCCTCTCTCTGTTCAGACGTCTCTCTGCGTCTGTCTTCCTGTTCAGTCTTAGCAGCAGAGCCACAAACACACGCCGGAAACTGATGACAGGCACAAACCACTGGTTTATCCTGGGTTAACAGTTGGCACGAGAACCGTTCATCTAACACAGGGCAGCACACTCCTGTCAACACATGAAAGATGCAGAAAAACATTATTTTTTCGTTGAATACTGATACACCGTGGCAAATTGGTTATTATTGTCAAGCTTATCCATAATGTCTTAACTTTGTTTCTCATGTCAAGAGATCATATATTTGAGTTAGCGCCTTCTTGAAGTTAAAAGCAGTGTCATGTGGTTAATGCTGGTTGATTTAGTAGCCGGTTTTGTACCTAGCGTGTCACTGTCATCTGCCAAGAGCCACAGGTAATGAGGTCAAACTAAAAGCCGACATTTGTGTACATATATAGCTCGTCTAATCAAAAATACTTCTATTTCATATTTAATTAACTACACTCATTTACTGTACATACATATCTGACTTTCTCATACAAAATAATCAAGTTTCAAGTTTTTATTGTCAATTTCTCCACATGTACCAGACATACAGAGGAATCGAAAAGACGTTTCTCACTATCCCACGGTGAGAGAAATAAAGTGCACAAGCACAACAGATGAAGACAGACATTTCCTAACACTAAAGTAACAATACGGTGCACGACAGATAAAGACATTTACTAACATTAAATAGACAATAAAATGTAAAAAAAAACTACTATGTTTCTGTATGTACAGTATGTCCAGTTTCTGTATGATATGTAGTGCAGAAACTGGACAGTGAATGAATGAATTGTATAATGTGGTAGAGAACTGGGCATTGTGATTATAACCTTGGGCTTTCATGGCCACTGATCAGCAGATGCTTCAGTGCTCATCCAGCTGTTATTAACAATGCAGCTCTGATAAGGCATCCTTTTTAATTAATATCGCCCTGGAGCTAAAACACATCTGAAGGTGTATTCAGTTAATGGGACAGACAAGCAAATGTATTCAAATATATTTGGAGCATCATCTGACAACATGACTGAAAGTACCTATGTTTTCACCACTGAATATTTTAAGCTGCATGACTGTGACAAATGCTATATTATATGTGAGAAGGACTTGCTCATAAGGGGAACAGAATCTTGAAATGGAGACTCAAGATGACTTTTATTTTAAAGAAGTGTAACATGTGCTGAGGAGTTATTTTCATTAGCCACAGATCCGCTGATTATTTTCAGGATTGATTGTTTAGTCTATACACTGTCAAAAAACGTGAAAATGTGACTGTGAAAAATACTCGTCACAATTTTCCCAGCAATAAATGAAAAAGAAAAGCTGCAAATCCTTACGTTTAGGAAGCTGGAACCAGCAAATATTTGACATTTTTGCTTGAAAAATGACTGAAATGATGAATGATTTATCAAAAGAGTTTGCAACTCATATTCCTCTGATCAACTAATAGATTGATCGACGAGTCATTGAAGCTCTCCAGACATAATATATGTAGAGGACAGGCTGTGAAGGGAACTTATTGGATTTTAAGGTTATACCAAACTTAGTTTATCAGGAGCAAAGGCACTGCAGTGAATTTTGACAGAGCAGCAGGATCAGACACCCTGGGATGTACCGTGTCAGTGAATAAAATGGTTTTGCTGTGGATAACTTTACTTGGCAGCATCAGGAAAAAAAAAAACAGGATCAGGCTTTTTTTCCCCCCTCCAGTCATTACTGCAGTCAGACAGGACGGTGACAGGAGGATCAAATGATCTGCCAAATGCAAAGAGCTCGCTGACAATGTAGATATCCTAATTGGTGCCCCTGGCTGACATTGAAGTGTTACATTGCAATCCGTACAGGTGAATCATAACATGAGGTGGGTGAGAGGGATGCCAAATGCTGAACTTAATGACTCCTGAAATCCTTAAAGGCTTAAGTTACTCTACCTCAGATCACACGAACCTAATCGGTATTTACAAACAAATGAACGTTACGTAACTTCGCACCGCTGCGGCAAAGACTCTTCACACGGAGAGTTCGAGCTAAAAATCACAACTAGGCTTAATTCAGTGTACTTATGGGTGATATCCCAGTGTTTCACGGTTGATTTAACGCGAATTACTTTAGTGGAGCGGGGCGGACAAGTGTTAGCATTATCAGCTCCTAGCAGAGTTAGCTCACAAGCTAATGTTCACTAGCTCGCTACTAGCAGCAGGTCCGTGTGTGTGTGTGTTTTTTTTCCTCCCAGTGACAGCTAGCACTAGCTAACCAGGCTAACTGAGCCCGTTTTCGAAAGTGTGACTTCAAAGCTCAACAAAACCGACACGTAACACAAATTAATATTGTAGTAACTCTTTGCCGGCTATATAGTGAACATAATCCGAAGAGTTATTATGATTATAAGTGGGAAAACTTACCAGATGGCGGCCGGTTTGCCGGAGTAAAAACCAACGATCGACTGAACGCTAAAGAATGCAAAAAAACCAGGAAGTGAGCTCGCTGATGACGTCACACAACTTCCGCTACAGAGTGTGACTACTTCCGTGTTGACCCACGTTTCTCACGAGCGAGCACAACTACACGCTGGTAAAAAAAAAAACACGTATTTTTGAATTCACACAATGAGGCCACTAACAGACGAAGAGACGAAGACGATGTTTGAGAAGCTGTCGAAGTAGTAAGTGAACCCAGAGGACATTTTGTTTGCCTGCTAAGATTCAAATGCTATGAAACCTGTTAGCATCCCCGTTAGCTTAACGTGTGAGCCATGTCTTCTCCCTCAACAGCATCGGGGAAAACATAAAGCTTCTCGTGGACCGACCTGACGGTACCTACTGTTTCCGGCTACAGAACGACCGTGTGTACTACATGAGGTAATCCGGGATACATTAAAACACATGTGCTCTATCTGTCACTTCTTTCACTTCGAGAAATGAATGTGTAATTCGTGTTCTGCCCACAGTGAGAAAATACTGAAGTTGGCCACAAACATATCCCGGGACAAGCTCGTGTCAGTGGGAACATGTTTCGGAAAGTTCACAAAGACCATCAAGTTCCGCCTGCACATCACAGCTCTGGATTTCTTGGCTCCCTATGCAAAGGTGACTATGGGTGCATCTCATTTCCCTTATTTGTGTCTTTGCTGTCATCATTTGCATCCCCTCCTCTCTCCTTTGCTCTCATCAGTGGAGGTTGGATCAAGAGATGCACATATTTAATAACAAAGTGACACGTTTCTCCCTACAGAGCTTCATTTTTTAAATTTTTTTTTAATCTGTCATGATTTGCAAAAGCTTACAGGAAGAGCAGTGTACCCTGTACTGACACAGATCAGTTTAATGGTGTGTAATGTCAATTATTAGTGGTGGTGTATTTTTGGCCTGCTTGCGAGATGTCATACAGGAAGATGCCACTCTCCAGCTGTATATACTGGTTTTGACTGACAAACCCCTGACATTATATTGCTGCTAAATATACAACATGTCACTAATCTGACAATTTATGCTATATAGAGGTCAGTTGCTCTTCTGTCAAATGCCCAGATTATTATTATTTTTTAAAAACAGTGAGAATCAGTGTATGCAGGTGGTATCTGCCATTAATGTTTTTAGAAGCCATATGGCTGAAGAACATCAGCAGCATAACAGTAGGCCTTTTCACAGCAGACCATTTGACTTGGCATAGTAGGAAAAGCATAGTTACTGTCACAGTAACACATTCGCCAACTAAAACTCAAGCTGTAGTATTGAAAATTGACTGACTCAAGTTAAAAAAAAGAGCTGGCCCAGTTTTACTGAGCAACCAGATAAGATTTATTCTGCTTTATGAGATGGCTCCTGCATGATTACACCTGCTACACAGTTAAGGCAAGCCTATTTTTGAAACGATCCTAAAAAACTTATGGTTATACATTATGGATATTTTAAAATGTAATCACTAAATATGACCTCCATTGCTATTCTGCTTGTGCATACAGCCAGTCCTGTTTTCATTCTTAAAAAAAAAAGTTGAAGCATTACATCTCTACTAAGATTAAGTCAGGTAAATTCATGCACGTATGAATAACTTGAAGGCTTCGGTTTATAATTACTGTTCATATTGTAAATATTATGTATATACGAGTCTATTCTATTTTTTATCTTTCTATTATATTGTTTACTTTTATTATTGTTTATTGTAATATTTCTGTCCTTTGGCTGCTGTGACACAGAAATTTCCCCATTTGCGGGACAAATAAAGGAATTCTGATTCTGTCCTGTCATCAGTTCAAGGTGTGGGTGAAACCTGGAGCAGAGCAGTCTTTCCTCTATGGGAACCACGTGCTAAAGTCTGGGCTTGGGAGAATCACCGAGAACACCAATCAGTACCAGGGAGTCGTGGTCTACTCCATGTCAGATGTGCCCCTGGTAAGTTTTGTAACTATGATGACACCACACTCACCGCAATGTCAAGTGCTTATATCCAAACAAACTCTAGTGCTAGTGTAACTCTGGAGGAGTCATTTAATTTTAGATCATACGACAGATTTCCATCTCTGTCCTTGTTCACTGATGGGATTTCTGTGTCTTATTTCTCAGGGTTTCGGCGTGGCAGCCAAGTCCACTCAGGAGTGTCGGCGAGTGGATCCCATGTCCATTGTTGTGTTCCACCAGGCCGATGTGGGAGAGTACATTAGGAATGAAGACACATTAACATAAAGATGCATCAACAGCTGGACTGTCACATTTAATACCCAGGAACATTCACTGAAATTCACAGCTGCGGTTTGTTTTAACAGAAATGGTTGAAGTGTCTGGTTCTAGGGCACCTCAACAGCAGATGCTACAGTTGGCCCATATTTCCAATTCACAGTCAAAAGACTGAAACAAAGACCTCTCTTGACTCACCTTGGGATACTGCTAATTTGCCATCTGCAGGTTTCTTGTCACAACACCTCCTGAAACCGTCACTCTGGCTGCGAGTCAAATCATGTTTTTGTAAATGTCATCCTTTTCAAATAAATCCATATTGTCTTTGTAAATATTTGTCTTTGTGAGCTTGCTACTGTATGTAGGGCTACAGTGAAATTGATTATCAGACACTAATGCAGTTTTTATAGCAAACAGACCACTACTTTGCAAGCTGAAACAAATTTATTGAAGTACAAACTGTACATTAACTTTAAACGTGATTAAAGGGTTACCTTTAGTATTTTTCAATCTGGACCCTATTTTCCAACGTTTGTGTCTAAGTGACTCATGGGGACAAGAGTTTTTGAAATACTTCCATTATTGAGTGAAACAACCAGCAACCACAACACAGGTTGCAAAGTAATCCCTCTGGGCAATTGTGCACTGTAAAAATACAACAACTGAAAATGCTTGCAAATGTCAAATCATCATGCTTTAAATAGCATCTTTACAGAAAATGAAAATTGCGATTACAATGCAAAAATGACCATTCGCTTAGAGATCAGGGTTCCGAGGTCAAACTGGGATTCTTACGGTTGTTTTTTTGCTTTGGACAGTAGCTTGGCCGCTAGCGGTAGCCATGTCTTTTCGACTAATAACTATCAACAATAGTAATACTGCAGGCAAACGCAAGGAGGGGAGAAAGTTGAAAAGTTGTTTCCAAATTCCAAAAAGTGTTGCCCCCATTACTCACTTAGATACAGAAACATGGGAAAATTGGGTCCAGGTTGAAAAATACGGAAGCTACCCTTTAATGTACAAAAACTGGTTAAAAAAAGAAAAAACAGAAAAGAAGTGCCCTGTGCTTTTGAAGTCCTTTCAGACCATATTTAGCTTTTTCATTGTACGCCACCGGTCCTTAAGGTTGATATTTGATCGATTTCTGAAGGAGTAATATGACTTTATCTTATTCCAGTTGCCCTCTCCGAATTTTTGGACCCCTTCTTTCAGCTTCTGCGTCTCACGCTCAGTCCACCTCTGCAATACAACAGGAACATGAGGTCACTCAATTTTCTGCTACTTTAACACACCAGCATAAAACAGACAACATCGCTGCATTTTATTTTTGTCACTGTTGCTGCATTATAGTGCAGCCGACTATACTGAGAAGTCCGCTTGCATAGAACTTTGATCAGCTGCCAGAACCGTCAGACATCTGAAAGTTGTGGGTCTTATTGGAGGCAAGAAGCGACCAAACTCATGCTATCCTTTCTACATCAATGTTTTCTGATTGTAGTTTGATATTTCAATAACTTGTGAGTGTAGCCAACCTTAAGACATCTGCCGAAAAGAAATGCACCCCAACAAATCTGTTACTTCATTTTTTACTTTTAGATATTACAAATCCAGGTCTTGTTTTACTTACCCTCTTCTTATGGCCTGAGTTTGGACTGTTGCTCTCGTCGTGTGATCCTTCCAGGGAGAAAAAAAAGAGGATATTTTACTGCTTGAACTATTTTTTCAACTAGATTCGCAAAGTATTAATAAGATAAAATATTACCATTACCGTTATTACCGTTATCCCTTTTGGAGATGAAATAAGTCTCTTCATCACTCCATCTTTCCTTAGTCTCCTTTGCATTATAGAACAGCTCTTTCCTGTGAACAAAAGAAGAGTTTATCATGCTTCATAATGCTAATTCATAAACAGCTGTGAAAAAAACAAAAACATTATTTTAAGACTGTTGTTTAAATAAATAGGTCATTTTGAAGTGATATTGCGATTGCGATATAATTCATGATTATTATGGGTGATTACATTTTACATCACAATTTTCATTATCATTGAAAAACTAGTAAAATCATGATGTGGCATTTCTCCAGGTCTCTGCCAAACAAACATGTTTTATTACATCTGGAGAACAAGCTTTGTAGGCCAGATCATCTCTGCAGCACTACAACATTTCATTAAAACACTGTTTTGTGACACATTTTACCTTCATAAAATAACTGCAGTTCTTACGATTTGGATATTGCACTTAGTCATATTCCGATTATTTTGCAATTAATGGTGCAGCCCTAATGGTTTGTAATGAAACTTGAATGAAATAATAATAGTGAAGTCATCAATATGTGTAACTTTTGTGTGACTGTCACACACCCAAATGAATACTAGGAGGAAAGCAAATACACAGGACCTTTTGACTTACTAAATTATGGCGATTATTTTTGTTGGTGAAAGTGACAACAAAGTCATCTATATTCATACTTTAAATGTTATTTCTTTTTTTAAATTAACACTCAAAATTGAACAATCTTTGGTATTAACTTCATTAGAACAGTTGAACTCTCATTAGGTATTTCATGGAGTGGAGAATTACTTTATGAAAAAAAATATCTCTGATGTAACGTTAGTCTATCTTGGTAAATTAAAGTCTTTCGCGCATGTATGGCTGCTACATATCTAACATTAACGTACAGCAGTTATCTGTCTGTATTTGTTTACTTTAGATTTAGAGGGAGAGGGAGATTAAGAGGATGTAGATATTTTCAGCAGAAGTGGCCCTTAAATGATGATGACTGACTCAGCGTATCCTCCATGCAAAATGGTGACGTACTCCCCCGCAGTCAGTGGAGGCTGCGCAGCCATTGGCAACTATCGGAGTCAAGTTCAGCCCATGAAAAAAGTTTGTAAAAGGTCCTATCGGTGCCGGTATCGGTCGACCTCTATTCTAGAGTTCCGGCATTATTTTTGTATTTTCTGCTAGTACTCATTCACAACAACAGGTGAATTAAAGCTGCTGCTGGTGTAATCTTCACTTACCATTTTGCAGTAGGACCTTTGTCTTTAGCAGTGTCCTTGTGAGGGGTGGAGCATGTTTGAGGGCTCCGTTGATGAGGATGAGGATTGGGTGAGATGTCCGAAGAAGAATCTGTGATATGGACCTCATCTGTATCATCAGGATCCCTGCATAAAAACATGAAGTTAATTGAATAACGTTCGTCCTCGAATCTTAACTAACATAATGACGTCAAATGAATGTAGTGTTTGGACTTGCCTGCTGGGAGGATCATTGGCCAGTTGTTTACGAGGTTTCTGCACTGGGGTTTTACGGGGAGCAACTGACGCCTGTGGGTCTTCCTCGCTATCGGATGGCATCTGATTGGATTCAGTGGACTTTCTGTGTGTTGAGAGTTTGAGACAGTCAAGATTTAAATCAGAAAATTTCAGATTTGTTGACCAAAATCATGGTTTTCTCTGTGAAATTCAATGGCTATGTTCTTTTTCTAAGGGTGGGCAATCTGACAATTTTAGAGAGTGATTGAAGGTGTCCACCGTGTCCACTTTTCAGGAGAATCATAGATTTACATTTTAGATCATGGATCGTGTGTGCTATTGAACACATTGTGATATTTTTTGGATAGTCTGCCCACCCCTATTTGTTCCCACAATACAACTCGTGAATATAGCCAACTCAAGACTTCTGCCGGTATGTAATGCACCCCAACAGATCTGTTACTTTATTCTTTTCTTTTGTACTACAAAGGCAAGTCTTGTTTTACTTACCCTCTTCCTGAGGCATGAGTTTTAGGTGGTGCTCTTCCTATGCAATCCTTTGAGAAAAAAAAAGAAATATTATATAACAAGAATTTCACAACTACATTTACACAGGATTAATTAGAGGCAGATATTTGATAAAATATTACCGATATTCTTTCTGGGGTTGAGGTACGACTCTCGCTGAGAGGATCGTTGGCCGGTTGTTTACGAGGTGTCTGCTGTGCGGTTTTGTAGGAAGCCGGTGACTCCTGCGGGTCTTCCTCACTGTCTGATGACAACTGCCTTGACTTAGTGGAGTTTCTGCATGATGACAGTTGAGACTTAGTCAAGCATCGTCCAGGAAAAGATAGATCAATGGATTCAATGGCCAAGTTTTAAACTGATGCTTTAAGCTACCCACTTTAATTTAAATTTACATTACAGTGAGTTTAAAGAGAAACTTCACTGGCTATCAGTGATGTTTTAAATCAAGTGTTGTGTCCATATAGCAGTTAAAGGTCTGTCAGGTCTGCTAACACATATCTACCTGATGTTCCCAGATCCCCGCCGTAAAATGGAGACCTTGTATTTTCCTTTTTTAACCATACACTTTGGAACAGATGACCCGTTACCATTAAATTGTCCAGTTAAGGCAGCATTTTTCAGATACAAAAAGGTAAATAGTTTTGCTAACATTTTTCTACATGTCGAAGTCTCAGGGCCTGAAAACATAATCTCCATTAACTGTGGGCTGATAGGAACAGGCCTGTGTAATGGAGATGCACTGAGCAACTTTTATTTATTTGCCTGTTTCATGACCTTTATTTTTTTTTTTAAATGTGTGAAATAAAAGAAATAAATATCGCCTATTGTATTTCCATTGCCATCCGATTGATCTTAACTTCATGTAAAATGACACTGATGTATTCTAGGATAACCTTTTAAAGAGTGATATGTATATTTACCTGCTAAACATTTGATTGGCCCGCCTGCGTCGTTTCCGTGTGGGTACATCAACCTCACTGTCTGTTAATGGGCTCTGCGGCTGTTTGTTACTGGGTACAGATGGTGACTGTGGCTCTTCTGTTCTGACTTCATTCTCCAGGTCCTGAGAAGCTGGTGTGGACTGACAGCTCTGTTGGCTGTCTGGCTCGACCACCAGTCGTGCCACAGTGAAAAGCCGCCTGTTCTTCAGCACTGAAGGTGTCTTGGAACGTGAACCTGCCTGCGTTTCAGGAACAACATCCATTTGTGGTGGTTGGTCGGCTGGGGAAGCCTCCATGGGGCTACCCGAGGCTCTCTGAAATAACCCATCCTGCTCAGAGTCCCGATTGATGTCCTTTGTGGGAGTGGATGAAAGGCACAGGGATGCCTGTCCCTCTCTCTCCACTTCTTCCTCCAGCTGAGCAAATGTTCTCTCAATCAACCCTGCAGCCAAATCCTTGTAGGCTGCCTCCAGCCTTGTCCTCTGGCTAATCGTATATTTACTGGAAAATAAAAAGGTAGAGACAAGAAGAAGAGATTGGGGTGTTTAGGCCAGAGAATAAAAGCATAGAGTAAGAAAGGTTTTCATAAAATTGTACTGGAATCAATCTTATCAGAATGAAAAAATACTGTGCAAAAAAATATCAAGCACAGTAATATGTGGTTATACGGTTGATACAAATGGTTGGACTTGCTGCTTAAGGAGGGTATCAGAGTAATAGTAAAGCTAACAATTGGGGGAAATCATTTTTTCCTACAATCTGTCCAGATAATGGCAAACAGATGGTTCGATGCTAAAAAGAAAAAGAAAAAGAAAGGTCTATTGTTAGCCAGATGATGCGTTTCAAAACTCTAAAAAAGGCCCATTTCAAATTGATGTTGTTCAGTCAGGTGATGAGCGGGAGTGTGTCACACCATGTTACGTCAGTTGATATAAACCATCCATCTTTGGCTTAGTTAGTTAAAGTTAGTGCTTTAACAGCAGCGATGAGCTTGTTTGAAACGAGTTAAGAGGCAGAGGGAGCCTACCGTAGTGCAAACTGGCCGGTGTTTATTGGTGGACAAGAGGACGGACCAGGTTCTTCCTGCACATCAGGACCAGCTGCCTCGTTATCTGCCTCTGTGAGTCTTTTGCCATACAGCATTGCAGCCTGTTACACATACACAAACCAAAATCACTAGTATAAAGACAAGTACTTCAGCAACACATCAACAGAGTTGCATCTTTGGACCGATTAAGAAGAAGTAAGGTTAACAGAGACTAGGCTTTTTTTATTGAACCCTTATGACAAATGTCTTAAGAGGACTCATGAGGTGAACTTTGCAGTGCAATAAAATCTCAAACACAGATAATTAAATTCAATCATTCATTCAAATTAATACCTCATAAACATAGAGAAAGCTTAAAAAAAAAAAAAAAAAGGAAAGTTCCTATGCAACAAGCCTTTAAATTGTGCTAAACACATCGCAACACACCCTGAGGAGAAAGGGAGTATCGACTGGGCAGAGCCTTCTGCAAAAGGCCAACATCTCCTTTTTGAACCGTTGGAAGTCACTCTGCTCGATGACTTCATGCGTTTTACTCTTCTTTCTGATGAGCCCCATGAATATAGCTTTCTACAGAGAACACGGACATTCAATAATGTGAAACACATGGCATGCACACAAACACAGAAATGAAGTCAACTATGTTAAAATTAACAAGTGAACAATTTATAGTTTAAGCATCATTTTTAAAAAATGTATAGACATGCAAGTCAAATTGAAAAGGACAAATTTATACCTGATCTAAATAATACTTTCAGGCTGTGTTTAATGTTAAAACAACTTCACTCGTGTTGAGCTACTCATATGGCTATCCATAGATGTGTAAGGCCTTGAGGCTTTAATTACTGAACTCACCTTGCCAACCATTTGTTTGGGAAAGTGTGTGTTAAGAACCTCTTTAGCTTTGCCAAACTCGTTGTTCTTCATGAAAATGACCACAGTCTAAAGACAGAAAAAAAAAAAACGCGATTAAGCAAATCTGAAAGCAAGTGTCTTTAACACACACACACACACACACACACACACACACACACACACACACACACACACACACACACACAGTAGGTGCGGCATTAGCATCTTATTCATCATTAAAACCATCGTTTTTGATTGATAACTGTATGTCCTTGTGCCAGCAGGCATCACAGTTGAACCAATGCAGAATTTGAATGTAAATGAATAACAACAAAAATGACATTAAAAAAAATTATTTATTAAATTAATAAAATAAAAACATACCATTTCTTTAAGTGAAGTGCATACATTCTCAAAATCTTGCTGTGGAATAGAGTTTTCCTGGTTGATTTCTTTCAGCAAAAGTAAGGCTGATTCCAGGGGACTAGACTCTTCAGGACCAAATAACTCACCTGTCAACAAAGAAAAGATAAAAATTAAACGTTGTGTTTGGGTCACAATAAGAAAACAGGATTGGATGTACACTACCATTCAAAAGTTTGGGGTCACTTGCAAATGTCCTTATTTTTGAAAGAAAAGCACTGTTTTTTTCAATGAAGATCACATTAAATAAATCAGAAATACAGTCTAGACATTGTTAATGTGGTAAATGACTATCCTAGCTGGAAACGGCTGATTTTTAATGGAATATCTACATAGATGTACAGAGGCCCATTTCCAGCAACCATCACTCCAGTGTTCTAATGGTACATTGTGTTAGCTAATCGTGTTAAAAGGCTAATTGAAGATTAGAAAACCCTTATGCAATTATATTAGCACAGCTGAAAACTGTTGTGCTGATTAGAGAAGCTCTAAAACTGGCCTTCCTTTGAGCTAGTTGAGTATCTGGAGCGTCAGCATTTGTGGGTTTGATTATACTCTCAAAATGGCCAGAAAAAGAGAACTTTCTTCTGAAACTCGACAGTCTATTCTTGTTCTGAGAAATGAAGGCTATTCCATGCAAAAAATTGCCAAGAAACTGAAGATGTCCTACAACGGTGTGTACTACTCCCTTCTGAGAACAGCACAAACAGGCTCTAACCAGAATAGAAAGAGAAGTGGGAGGCCCCGGTGCACAACTAAGCAAGAGGACATTAGAGTCTCTAGTCTCTGGTTTGAGAAATAGACACCCGACAGGTCCTCAACTGGCAGCTTCATTAAATGGTACCCGCAAAGCACCAGTCTCAACGTCCACAGTGGAGAGGCGACTCCGGGATGCCGGCCTTCTAGGCAGAGTGGCAAAGAAAAAGCCATATGTGAGACTGGCCAATAAAAGGAAAAGGTTAAGATGGGCAAAAGAACACAGACATTAGTCAGAGGAAGATTGGAAAAAAGTGTTATGGACAGACACATCTAAGTTTGAGGTGTCTGGATCACATAGAAGAACATTTGTGAGACGCAGAACAAGTGAAAAGATGCTGGAGGAGTGCCTGACGCCATCTGTCAAGCATGGTGGAGGTAATGTGATGGTCTGGGGCTGCTTTGGTGCTGGTAAAGTGGGAGATTTGTACAAGGTAAAAGGGATTTTGAATAAGGAAGGCTATCACTCCATTTTGCAACGCCATGCCATACCCTGTGGACAGCGCTTGATTGGAGCCAATTTCCTCCTACAACAGGACAATGACCCAAAGCACACCTCCAAACTATGCAAGGACTATTTAGGGAAGAAGCAGTCAGCTGGTATTCTGTCTGAAATGGAGTGGCCAGCGCAGTCACTAGATCTCAACCCTATTGAGCTGTTGTGGGAGCAGCTTGACCGTATGGTACATAAGAAGTGCCCATCAAGCCAATCCAACTTGTGGGAGGTGCTTCAGGAAGCGTGGGGTGAAATTTCTTCTGATTACCTCAACAAATTGACAGCTAGAATGCCAAAGGTCTGCGAGGCTGTAATTGCTGCAAATGGAGAATTCTTTGACGAAAGCAAAATTTGAAGGACAAAATTATTATTTCAAATAAAAATCATTATTTCTAACCTCGTCAATGTCTTGACTATATTTTCTATTCATTTTGCAACTCATTTGATGAATAAAAGTGTGAGTTTTCATGGAAAACATGAAATTGTCTGGGTGACCCCAAACTTTTGAACGGTAGTGTATGCTCAAGCACTGATTTAGGGAAAGCCCTAAGTTCAGTTTTACAGTTGGGCTGCAACTATATCATTTGTAATGAAACATTTGTTTGGAATCTGAATAACAATGTAGTACTGTAGGGGTTGTGTCGAGTCTATATTTCTGCTTGCGATACAATCTTTTGTTGATTTCTTTTTTGTATTTTGTGTTAAACAACTTAAAATGGTTCAAGAATAACTCTACTTTTTTATTCTCAATTCTCAGAATTGAAAATTCTCCAAATGCGACATTATCGTAGTATACTAGAGAATTAAACTGCAAGTTAGGTAAATAATGACTCATATTTTTAAGATATCTTAATTTCTTTGTTCTGCATTTTTGGCATGGAGCCTGTTTATACTATGCACAGATACAAAAGTACCCACACAGATGCAACTAAACTAGACCCCCAACAATAAACATTGTTAAAAAAGGGATGTGCCATGATGAATGCATTCATGTTCTTCTCACCGAGATTTTCACCTTCATTTATCCGGGAGAGGAACTTCAGTACTTGAATCTTTAACTGCAGGTCTTCAGCATCCTCACAAGGACGATCCAAAACACCTGTAACAATGACAATAAATAAATTTGTAACAATAAATAAACTTAAAGGGGCACTATGTAGTTCTGTAGAAAAAATTTAACCCCAGAAATTTGATATTTACAATATTAATGAGGTAATGATACAAACTACTAACTGAATAAACAAGCTGTTCTTAGAAGAAAATAAGGTCCCTGGAACACTGTTTAAAGCTAGAAAGGTGGCAGGGTCCGCCAAATAAACAAAGTAAAACAGTATGAAATTGTGTTGTTCTTTAAGCTCAGTTTGTTTATTCAGTCATGAAAGCAAAGAGAGTTTGTTTATTTAGTTTGTTTAGGCACAGAAAACATCTGTTGGAATTGTATTAACACATGTTTTAGAGTAATCGACTGAAATGCTTTGCTTAAAAACAGCCTCTAGAAATATTAACAAATTAATCTATGAAACCTTGCAAATTTCAGGCCACTCAAAAAATCCAATAAACTACTAATGCCTAGGAGACACACGGGTAAACTGTGCACTTTATCGGCAGTGCCCACTCTAAACACTACTTTGCGATTTTACAAAAAACAGACACTTATTTGTTGGTTTCACAAATGTACGTGTGTTCAATCACAGCCTCTTCCCGGAGCTTTTCAACGGGACCTCTCAGAACCGTCTTCCATTCAGCTGACAAGGGGCTAAAGCTACGGCTAAGCTAATTTAGCTATCTGTAGGTGAACAAAACTGTCGGTAACGGGCATGGAGCACAATTAAAAACTGGCCAGTGCGACTATTTAGGACACTTAACGTGCAGTAGATAAAACAGTCCGCTAACACCAAAGTCCGCCGGACACAACGAGTTGAGTGAGTTAGCTAAACAAAGTCTAAAACTAGCTTGGCGGTAAGAAGTGAACGGCGGTTCGTTACTTACTGTCAGTGACATCTATTACGTTACGGAAGTCCGCGTAAAGCTCCTTTTGAAACAACTCTAGCGCCAGAGACACATAATAGTCAACAAACCAGTGTGTAACAAGACTTTCGACATCAGCTAGCTGACTGTTTACACTTTCGTTTGCCGCCATGTTCGCAACATGTCTTCTTCTTCGTCTCCGCCTGATAATCAGACCAGCGAGCGCAGGAAGAGGCAAGGCACCATGGGGGTTTTATTCTCAGAGTTTGACTTTTCAGGCAGCCCTTCAGTCCAGCTCTGCGCCACCACATGAGTAAACGTGTAACATTGTGGAATATCTACGAATAATGTTGATGATGCAGAGTCAAAACCTGCCAATCCAAGTGAAGGAGATTACATTTGAGAACAGCTTTGGAAAGGGTGTTGCCTGTGAGTCCTAGTGCAGGGGTTAATCATTGCTGGAAGTAATTCTTCTTCTCTGACTTTATAGCTGGTCGCACAACCGCAGGCAACACTATACTGCCGCCCAGTGGCCTGAAGGGGAGCACTGTCGATGATGTTTGAATTATGTTAAATTATCAGACATCTCCTACTCCATATCATGGCTGTGACATTTGAACAACTACCTAATTATTATGTTCCTATTTTGTGACTTGCTTTAGGAGGGTATCTGCATGGCATTGGGTCAGAAAACCACTTTCCGTTCTTCTTTACTGGATGTTTTTTTTTTCTTTGATGCTGAAACAATTCATTTCCTCACTTCCCTAATTTCAATTCCCCACTGCATCTTATTGTATCTCAATTTCTGTTTGCCCATCCGTTGTAACTGACAAACCCACTGAACTGCCATCTACTCCCGCTTTTTTTTTTGTTGTTGCTTCTAGCAGATCTGCAGCATATTTTGTGAATACCACGCTTTCTACATTATCCAGAAACAAAACACAGCAGCACAGAAAAGTAATTACATATGGCAGACAATCAATCACAATTTTTAGCTTTAATTTAATCAAGTTTATTTTGTAAAAGAATGACATTAAAGATATGACACTATAAGATTATGACACATTAATTAAAAAAAAACTTAATAAAACATTCCATTTATATATTGTTAATAGTAACCCTTATATTTTGTTTATAAAGCTGAAGGACTTTTGTTCTTGAGGAAACATTCTCTCAGGAGAGTAGGAAACAAAACCTTTCTCAACTGTGCATGACAATGTTAGTGGTAATTCTTTGATCAAACATCCATCCTGTTGAGAATCATTTTATACTTTACAAAATGTTATTTGACCTGCATTTTCTGCCTGAATCTCCTTTAAATGCCAACTATTGTTAGAAAAGCCTTTGACAGAATAGTGTTGCATTGAATCACACATTTTTGCAGTCTTACACCATTCTCTCCCCGTGGTGATTGTATTATTTTACGTCATACAGCAGAAGGCGGAGACAATACAATTACCAGTATAACCATTTAAAATTCATCATTCATCGATTCTGTTGATGAGCATGAATGTAAAACTGCATACCCTGTAAGAGAATCCCAATTCAAGAGAAAAGGATCACAGCATTCGAGTATAGACATCAAACAGGACTATCCATTTGTGAAATACATCAACCAAATCCCAAATTATTGCCCAAACTAGACCAGTCAACACCAAATACTTACACTCAATCAACAACACAGCAATATTTGTCAATCCATAATTAGCTCTGATGTTCTGCTACTTCCTACAAATACAACTCAAGGTAGAGCAGTTTTTCCCTCTTCAGATATTTTCTTCTACTCTACTGACATTTTGTGTTTATTAGACTCTGGGCCTCTTATAATATAATCTTACCACCATAACCGGCAACTATTTCTTGATGACAGCTGTTGCTGGAATGGCAACATATTTGTGCACCTGCCAAACTTAACAGCACACATCTTCCTGTCTTATGCGCATGTCTGATATACAGCTTGGATATGATTTTTATTGATGCACTGCGTGTTTGGCTAAACTGACTCCTCTTCATTTTGCACCTCAGAAATTAAAAACAGTACACTGAGCATGTTAGGATAAGGGACTTGCTGCATTCAGAGAAAATATGACATTGTTTGAAAAAGACGCAGGTGCAGTCCAGCAGAATAAAGGAGACATGAGAGGCCAGCATTAATAAAATCCCCTGATATCAGTTAGCTTTCAGTGCTTTGTCCCTTTGTCCCAAAATAGAGAAGTTTTACATTCTAAGGACAGCATGTTTCTTAAAACATTATAGCCATAGAGCATCAGATATAATCATTTAGTGTAAACAGTGGAGACGGAGTTCCTTCTCCTGACAACCACAGGTGAGAACAAACAGCAGTATATTGTCCGACGCGCGATAACAATGTGACTTTGAGAATCTAGATTTGACAATACTTCGACAATACCAGCCCATCGGTCAGGACTTGACTTTAAATCCTGAACTCTAGATTCAAAAAGCCACATTCTTCCAGTGCAAAATAGGCCTGTTGATTATGTAAAAAATAGGAGACAAGTTGTCACAAAATGGAAAAACACTTTGATAAATATAGCAACAATGGCAAAAATCTTTTCAAGCTGATAAATTCACTTGACAGAATGATTTTAAAGGCATGGATACGTGTTCTGATAACACTGGGAGAGTTTCTGCTACCGTCCTGCCACTAGATGTTGCAGGCCTGAAATTTCTGGAGTAAAGTAGGAAAGGCTTTGCAAGCATCTGCTGAGTTCCCCAAGACTTTGTTCAGTATTAAAGCTTGTACAATGAGCCTGGTACCTCAGCCCCTTTCAGCGAAGCAGTTCCTTTTTAATTCTACAGGCTGACTGCACAATGGAGCTTGGCTCTGTGGATCGGAATGAGCTCACAACGAGCCAGAGGAGGCTGTGCTAGTGTTTTAAGTTCTCCTTCTCAAAATGTGGAGCATGAAAAGCCGCCGTGTCTGAGACTTGGCTCTGTCTCAAGGGGTCTGTGAGGTTGTTTTCTGAGAGTTTAAATGCTAAGAAGTGTAATCCAGCTGTTCTTGCATAAGGATTCCTATTATACACAGAAGTGGCCTTCCAGTCGGAGTGATGGTCCAGTCTTCCATGCTGAAAAAAAAAAAGTGAATAACCATTCAAACTTAATAACATTCGGTCTTTTCAGCAGCCAAAGTTGTTCAACCTGAATCACTTTGTTATGAAAACACAGGGAGGCATATGAGTGGTCTGGGGGGAGGGTCACTGATGGTTTGCACAGAATGAGACGTGGAGCAGCATGTAGGAGTGATAGAATGGCAAATTATGGACACATAGATACAACGAATACAAAACGGTGATTTTTTTTTTTTTTGTTAATCTAAATGAAGAGTCAGAATAACAGTAGTCATCTCCAGTGAGTCATTTAAGGTCAACTTTTGAGGAGTGGTCACGGTCATGAAAGGTAAAGAAGCTTCAGCAGCTATTTAAAAAGGGGAAAATAAGTTTCTACTGGCTTAAAGAATCAAAAATTCAGCCCAAGGAGGGACAAACATGGCAAAGGAGATGAACAGATAGGAAAAGCCACTCAGTCCTCTTGAATAAGAATGAGGCTTGTGTTCATTTGAAGATAGTAAAAGCCTCATTTCCTGGCTGAGATGCTGACTGATTGAGCTGTTATACATGCAAATCAAGGCAGCGCAGTCCCATGTCTGATGTCCACTGTGCTCCATATTCAGACCTTTTCTCAAGAGCCATGTAAGTAGTGCATGTCCTTGACTGTGATTCCCTTGTCTGGGTCCATTCGAGCAGTTTCAAGCATTTCCCCATTGAGATCCTCTTGTCTGGGTCCAGTGATGATGAGAGATATGTAGTTGATCCTGCCTCAAAAAATTCAAACTCTACTCATGAATCTCATGTGTGCAGCAAAGAAAATAAACTGCTAAAGTTGTTTACTGAAGGTGCACGAGTTGAGTTCAAACTGCACCTCGGACAGTCTCACAAGGAATTAAAGACTCACTTGAGTTACATACTGCATGCTTTACCTAAAAACACACAAACAAACCAAAAAAGCTGCTCACATTAGTAACAACAGTCCACTTGTTCAGCACACCAAGGCTGTCGGGTTCACATCAGCATGAGAAAGTGAGAATACAAACTTTCAGTGGGGGTTGTGATGCACTGGGGCCCGACTAGAGCAGCTTGTCCCCCCTGTCACCCACACATGAAGGACAGCCTCAGGGAGCAGAGGTCCATATTAGCTCCAGCTAAGGAGGGCGTACAAGAAGTCCTGCATTAGCGACGGTCAAGTGTCGGTGAGCAGCATCAGCATCAGTCTGCCCTCCTCTCAGACAGAGAACTCTGATCCGCTGCGGCGACCATGGGTCAACAGCAACAGACGCCGCAGACGCAGGCCTGTGAATGGGTTGCACCACAGAAGGGAGGGCGGGCCGCCAAACACAGTTTTCATTCCGTCCCATCTCATGCGACGCTCCCACGTGGGCTTCTCATTTTTAAGACGTTCAATCTCCTGCAAGACATTCAAACCCCTCTGTAAATAAAAGATTCCTTATCAAATTGTCTGTTGCTTTGGCTCATTATTAGCATGCTAAGATACACAATTACATTAAAACCTGAGAGAAAACCTATATATAGCATTTACTGTATTAGACAACAGAGCATGCAGGGTACAGTGGATACTGACCGTCTCATCATTGCAGATGGAGTGGATCTGTGTACCAAACATTACAGCTGTGAAAGTGAGGAAGAGGATGGCCTCGAGACAGAGGAAGATCAGCAGCAGCACAGACACCCCTGGGGAGAAGTCACTGCACTCTGGTCACAAGAAGGGAGGAAGAGAGATTTTTATTTTTTACTAAACAAGTGAAATGTCAAGTGAAACACCAACTAAAGTAACACTGCATTTTGAAGAGGATGAATTCTTTAAGAGCCTAAAAGCAAAAAGTAGACACTTGGGTAAAATCCTGGCAATCCTGGTTAGCAAAACTGCTAAGTCATCTTGTAGAGGGCGCTAGAAGCTGGAGTTCTAAGACTGAAATATTATCTTCATTTTCTGGTTCATTCCTACAGAGACCCACAAGGGAACGGGGAAGATCAATGGCAGCTCTGTGATGACTCTGCAGCACAACTCCAATGACCCGCGCAGAGCAGCTGTTCTTACGACAGGAAACAATAACTTTCCTTTTTCCACGCTACCTCTTTTAATCTCTCTGAGCAGATTCAGTCTCTTGTACAAATATCTGTATTTTCTGACTGACAAACTACATCTCTCTGCCATTCGCTGATTGCTTTTTTGACTCCAACACATGACATACTCTATGCTTCCTTACCATTCCACTGGACTTTAATACAGGTGAAGAAGTGCATCCCACTGAGGCCCAGGGCATGGGCAGAAATCAATGCTATGTACATCTGCAGAAAGGAAAACAGAACGGGGGAAAGAGATAATGAGATAAAGTGACAGGTTCAGGGTAAAATAAGAGCCATCCCATCACATCCCAGGGTTGGTTTGCAGATACTGTGTTAATGTAGGCTAGTTCATGTCACATTTGTTATAAAACTCTTGTTTATATGATGCTGTGATGCAGTATGTTTTTTGTTTTTACTTTGAACCTCTCTATGGGCATCTGTCAGGGGAGAAAACTAAACATGTCATCACACAGGTGACCTTGTACTGCTCAGCAATATATGACGGCTTTGCGTTTCCGTCATCAAAAAAGTTCCAGTCAGCATATGAAGCCATAAAAAAGTGCTGATGCTGTCATGAGAGCCATAAATGACTACGAGAGTACATTTCATGTAGGCCTGTGTCTAGTGTGCACAGCATCAGTGCTGAGCTGTGAACCTCAGCTGGTTATTTCATCGTGAAATACTGGTGGCACAATTTTCAACAAGAGAAGGGAACAAATTTACCCTCCAGTTTAATTTGTGGTCTTGTCATTTCAGAAAAATTAACAAGGTAATCACAATGTATCAAGGTCATTTATATTTCATTATACAAGCATAACGAAATTAATGTTTGTAAACACGTATACACCCAGGAAAAATTTCTGTAGTGCATTTGTTAAAATTTGTGTCTGCGTGCATGTAATCAGCAGCAACAACCTAGTGATGATAATATGGTACGGATGGAGATGGAAAATCAAATGGACTACTCAATGTCTGTACTTACAGTGAAAAGTACAAAGAATCTCTGATTCTTTTCTCCTACGCAGTTATTGACCCAGGGACAGTGGTGATCCATCTTCCGGATGCATCTTTTACAAATACTGCAGGCAGGAGAGAGATGTTAATGTGTCATCAACTATACTGTCCCTGTTTACACCAAATACGCTTCTACAGATGTTTTCAAAAGTACAGTTTGTGAGCTAACGTAACATGTCAGACTGACCTGCAGTGATGTGCCCTCTCAGGCTTAATGCTGCAGCACTTCGGGCATTTGTAGATGACCTCACCAGGCTTCAGCTGTAAGCTCTCCATGTACTCCTTGGTTGCATTGCCCTTAGGAACTGCACCCTAAGGAGGATGGAAGACAGACACCGACAAATGCTGTCAGTCATATAAATATATTATGGCATTACGGCTCATTAAGTCAAGCTGTGCTTCTTTGTGTATGCAGCAATTTAACCACTTTTTTTGTTTCCAGGCTTTTTAAAAAGGCTTAAAACATCCACTATTTGGACAAGTTGTTCCAGTAATAACTTGGATGTTAGACTTTGACTGGATTTACAGAAACACTTGCATGTTATTTTTCAGCCTGACAAATTGTATGGCAGATTTTAACTAAAGCAATCTCTTTGGTGTGGGAGCCTACAAAAGTGAAATTCACAAATAAACTTGAGACCTTTTCAAGCTTAGGCAAATCCCCAGTTTGACATACTACTGCACAACCTTCTGTGTACTATTTTGGGCTTTGAAATGGAGCAATTGTTCAGGCTGGGCTGTTGGGCTAGAAAGCACCAGCGGAGCTGTCATCACACATCTAGTTTCTTTGAGCGGGAATGAGTCAGTGTTGCAACAGCAGCACTAACAATATTTGACCTACAAACCCCTGGAGCATGAATTGACTGAGTTTACCAAAGAGTAGTCATAAAGTATCAGTAACACAGTGCAGAAGAATGAATCCCTGTTGCACTCACTTTTCAATGTGTCATCACACACCCCAGTAGATATGGCATTTATCAATTGTTTTGAGCAGCTGTCAGTGGAACAACATTACACACTACTAACTTAATTGAACTTTAAGGAGAAATTAAATTAAATTGTTTGTAGTTCGTAGTTCGTAGTTCATTTCTTACTCTCCTTAACATGCTTACCGGGTCAGTCAACATGGTGCGCAGATGTGAGGCCAATGCCAGCACAGCCAGCGAGTTGAAGGTGGCCCCGTTCAGCAGTGAGTACCAGAAGCTCTTGCTGGGCAGCAGCATGACAAAGTTCACTACGAATTCAGCGTACAACACCAGGAACCAGGTCATGCCTGCGCACACCATCCCACAACTGTCCTGAATGAACCACAGCGTGCGGTTTCCTGCAGCATGGCCCGCGTGCGGACCCCCGACTATCACTCCGGCTGCCAGGCTCCCTGTCTCCACATCTGCCCCTGCCGACAGCAGTGGGTGGTGCTGCTCCATATCTCGCAGTCGGTGGTTTGAAGACTGCATCCTGCCCTAGGGAGAGGGGAAACATTCAAGGTAAGACTAAATTTAGGGCTACTGTCTCCATCTCCTCACAATAAAAAAGGACAAAGATATACACAGTGTTGATTTCCTCAGGTAAAAATCATGAACTATGTTAGGTAAAATGATATTCATACAAACTGCGCAAATAGGCAATAACATTTACTAAGAGCACAACAAAGCCAGCTAAATCATCAGACATTGACCTTTCCTTCATGAAATAAATGAGTCATAGCAATTTACAGTGTTGGAGGTCTTTTCAGCCCACAGTAACAACCGTATTGATCATGAGAATATTTTGTCCTGATGTCAGAGGAAATGACGCAGGCTTACAAAAGACATTAGGAAACATCACACAAGGACCCCGAATATCTTTTTTTTTTTTTAAATCTTATGGAAGTCTGTCCTGTAGCATTTTAAACCAAAGAGTTGGACGGAAAACCAACCAATATCAGCATCCTTACACCACGCTTCTGGTGGGGCATGGAAAATTTTTGAACAAGGGTGAGTCAACCTTGGACTCGAGCCTTGCTGCTGTTATTCCAAGAGACGTGAGTCATGGTGTTTCTTCCTCTCTTTTCATGTCAAGGTCACAAGAGAACGTTCAGGGCCAGCCTGAGACCATGTCCGCAGCTTAAGATAAATCAATGGCTGCCCTGATACCTTCAGGAAACTGATCCTCAGGCTGAGGTGCATGTGAGGAATACGGCTAATAATAATCTGTAGACCCAGTTTTACCCTCTGCTGGCTGTGACTCACAAGGCACTACCAAAAGATACATAATAATCTTTGATTTTAGGTCCTGTTGCTGTAACTCAACATGCAGTTTACTGTTAGATTGGAAAGAGGTCAGATCAATAAGATCTTTCTACAAATATTCTAAAAGTCTAACACAATGGTGGAATGGCCTAGTTTTTTAAAAATCAACTTTGTTATATATTACACTAGAAAACATTCATTCTTCCTCACCAAAGTCAGGAACTACTTTAATATGCTGAAACACATATCTACAGTTCATTTATTCCAGTGGATTTAGTGTTAAAATGTGCATTTGTTCACTTAGCACCGACAGAGCCAGATTAATGATCAGTATTTCCCTTACTGCTGAGAAGGTGCAACTCATCATCCTATCTAGATAAGCGAACCACACTGCGAGATTTCATTTGTATCCGATTCAAATAAGTGCTAAAATTTAGAGCTGTGACGATCGGCAGCAACTATTTTTGATAATCAGTTAATTGTTTCTTTATTTTTCAAACAAGAACTGTCACACATTTGCTCCAGTCTCTTAAATGTAAGAATCTGCCACTTTTCTTTGACATCAATAAATGAGGACAGGAATCATACAGGAAAGACAATATAAACGTGCTGTGCACACGTATTGCATGCCCAGTTGGGATTGGCTGTCATGACACTGTCTTAATCAACCAGCCACACATATATACGGCTGTCCATCCCTGAGATGACAGTTGTTGAAACAGACGAAAGAACAACCTGCATCAAAGAATCCTGTTTAACATGCTGTAACATCTTACCAGACACTCATTATTTAGCCATCAATAAGCCATACAATTGACTCAAGCTGTTAGGTAGGGGTGCTTATTGCATTTGTTGGTGTGGTGTCCTGGCAGACTCTGATGTAATGCTTCGAAGCAAAAGACTGCTTCCTTTCGCTAAGTGCTTAAATCAAATGAGACATTTCCAGTGAGATGGCTGGTGCAGAGCTAAGCTTTCAGTCTTTAGCTGACTAGCCAGCCAGGCAGCCTTCCAAACACCACACTGCTGTTGGTTTCTGCTTGCATCCAAAACTTTCCATGTCAGTGGGTGTCATTGAAGTTGCTTGCAAAATGGAAATGCCAACAAAGACAAGAGGTGTTTTGCCCTGCAGAGTTGAAATGAAACCCCAAACAAGCAAAGATGTCTTCTAGACAGCCAGGAGATCCAGTTAGGAGTCCAGCTCAGGCATTGACTAAGAGTAAAAGATATTCTATTTAAAAAAATCTATATGATTGATGGCTAGCAAAATTGTTTTATACACTAAGACCGGCAGGCTTCTCAAAGAAAAATATAATTGAGAGTGACTTTAAATCTGTGCAATTGACTTTAAAAGGGCGTAACTGAGGTTACACGGCACAAACACTATGTAGCTTTTAATACAAATTTCAATATTTGACGTAGGACACATTTCACTCAGAGAATTTGAACAAACAAACTACAAAAAACAGTCACTTTATGACAGCTAATACAAAATACAAAGTAAATGTGGTGCTAATAATGTAATTTGTAGGTTTGTGTGAGTATGTGCAATAACATAAAATACAGGTCTTCCACTTACATGCAAACCAGATTTCTAGGGGTCGTGGATGCGTCAGTGTTTTGGGTAAATTTGACCCTGGTGCCAGAAAGACCTGGTATTCTGTTACACTCTGTTTTTAATATAAAACATATGCTTAGATCTCCTTATGAATATCAGCAGCACGTTCGTTCTCCATTGTGCATAATAACAAGACGAGGGACGTCTCAAGCTGATTGGGATCATGGCAAATCAAAGCCTGTTTAATGAACTGGTACTGGCTCTATAAAGCCTAGTATTTTTCAGATCATTTAATTTTTACTCAAGCTACCCTGGCTGTCAAAATTGCCCCACCAATCACTATTAAACAGCAGAAACGCAGACATCTGTCAGCAAGTAAGCAGCGTGTAAACCACAACACAGCCATGCAGTTTCACTTACTGACATGACAGCAGCAATGGCATGCATCACTGACTGATGTGAGCAAAGCGGAATTGCCTTTAAAAAGATTAAATTTTTCTCTACCATGAAGATCAAGGCTGGAGGCGAGGCTGAAGGAAGCACTGCCTCAGCTGATAGCTCAATTTCAAACATCAAAAGAGTAAGCTCAGAAAAAGGTAGTGACTGACTGATCTGGCTCACACGTTCACTTTGTAGTAATTTATTAGAGCAGCATGTCGCAATGACGGAAAAACTGCAAGCATTCAGTTTTTGAGGTTGGGAAATACTGGACACAAGAGGCTCTATCAGTACAATCATCTACTGTCAAGGCAGTGCCGCACATGTCAGGATAAAGTTATAGTGAAGTCTGATATTCACAAAGTCGCAAATGCTGGAAAATGTTATTTTCTAGAAGAAAATCCTCTCACCTTATTATTCCCAGTCTGTGATTAAGAAACACGACAATGAAATATGTCAAGAAATATTACAGTGACGGAGACAAATGTGACCTGACAAGAGAACACAGGTCAGCAAGGCTATTTGTAGAAGCTTTATGCGTACGTGCCACAGGGTGCCTCTGTCAATTTGACTTTTAATGAGTATTAGTTCAATTTCAGTGTTGTTTACCACATAACACCAGAGCTGAATGGTACACGGCTTTCTGTTAAACAAAAAAGAGAGTTAGCATTGTCCTTAAGAGGACAGAAAACGCTCTTGGCCAGTTTAAGGTGTATTGATTGTGTTGTGGTCAATGAAAGGGAGGTCCATTAAAGCTACACCAGCTGCTTGTCCAGCTGTCTGCCCTTCCCGGTCAGAGGGCGCAACACAAGAGCCACTGGTCCCTCTCTCCTTCCCCCTCCTTTCCTTATCTCTCTTCTTCTCTTTTCTCTGGCATACATAACCTGCAGTCACCTCAGTGTCATCCTGCTGCTCAGATCACTTTGCAGGGTCAGCAAATGCTAAGTCATAGCGAGGGCTGGCGTCTACTGTCCAAGAAAATTAGATGAGACAATAGCTAAATACAAAAATAGTCCTGACATAAAAATGGGTTTCGATTTACTGAGTGATTTTATGTTTCACTGTCACATTTTCAGATTGTCGACCAGCTTAATGGCCAACATAATGTCACTCGAACTGAGAACAGTGAGCGGACAAAAATAAAACCGCCCCTTGATGGGAATGTTGACAAAGACGAATAAATTACAAAGAATCGAAATTGTCATTAAAACTACAAACACAATCAACACATGTTATTTTCATGGCCTACTCTGTACAAACATCCGATCTATAATACCCACAACTAGATAAAATCCTTTGTATGAAGCACCACAAGGTCAGCCGTTCCAGCTATATTAACACGCTTTTTTAACAACTATCTCTTAAAACACCTATTGTTTCATCCAACGATCTTAAAGACTTGTTTTCTATGCCTGCTGATTGACAATAGCTCGAGACTTCATTCACTTTTTATTCCCACCATTATACTTTTAAGTGGGGATGCACTGTTATCTCTACACTTCATCAGCGTTCACCAAGAAAGGCTTTCAAATGAAATACTGGCCCGAAATTAACATTTCTGCCAATGTGACCTGCCAATAAGATGACGCTGGCCACACAATGCAAACTGTTGACAAAGGAGCTGTTCTGCCCATTGAATGTGTACATTTAAAAAAATGTTGTATGTACCATTACGCAAGGGCTGGCATAGTTATATGTGTAATATGTAGGTGGAAAAAACAATGGCATATCAGAAATCGGCAAAAATCCATAATGATACATCATTAATTTTAGCATATATTTTAGCATTCAGTGTTGTAGGCTTGACTTAAAACTAAAAAAAATGCCAAGAAGAAATTATAAAACTTTCAGCCGGGTTGGAAAGGACTTGCTCTCTGGCATCGATGGCTTAGTCACAATCCACAGCTTAGTACCTCCCTAGACAACCTCCTTTTTGCAAGTGGAAGTTAACATGTGGAATGTCACTTTTCCAGCTGTTGCATGAGAGATAAACAAATTAAGGGTGAGTAGCTTTTGCTCTGTTTGCCCCTGTTACACATTCCTGCTCTGTGAGACAAAAGACATGCAGGGAGACATACCTAATATGATCTCGCTTTACAATAACATGCTGTGGAGGGTTCCTCCTGGACCAGCATTCAGGATGAAGTACATATGTAGACTGGAAGGTAGAGGCCGACACCTGCAAAAAAAAGACACACACAGACAAAATGTATTTTACCTTTTGCTCAAAATGTAGTGAGAGTTTATCGGTGTATTACACACTAAAGAATTCATGAAGGTTATAGTGTTTAATTTTGTTGAAACTGTTTGCGCCTATGAGTGTACACCGAGCGAAACACCTCTCAATAAAATGCAGCACAATTCAAAAGCGCCAGAAACTACAGCCCCCAAAATGATCATACAGTTGGATCAATACCTCTCTGAGACAGTTTCAACAAAACCCTAAAACCGCCACGAGGGAGCATTTATTGGAGCCCTGTTGAAGTACGCCTATCCAAAACTAATAAACCGGCAACTCAGTATGAACACACTTACCGTAAATTAACACAATTTGTACACTGCTTCCTCCTCAGCTGAATGACTTTGTGATGACTCTGTGTGATTTCCTCGACTTTGCACGTCTTCCCTTTTCTTTTCTCCCAGGAAAACACACCCAAATGATGATGGCTATTCATAGCGATGTGGTGACACTGCAAGTACTTTCTGCTAACACTCTGTTGAGCCTTGAAGATTTCCCCTTACTGACTTGACTCTTGAGATGGTGAATCAATCGTATCCAGCTTTTTGTATACGTCCAAACCATCAGACGTCAGGGGTAATATACAGACATGCAGCAATTACTGTAATGACACACACAACCCACCACCTGCAGGATTTACTTAAATACTAATACGATTCCTGAAACCAACAGCAGAAACTGCAGAAATATGTATATTATTCTGGGTTAGGTTACTACACTGACATGCAGTTGTCATTTTCACATCCATGGCAGAGGTTTACGTTGGTTTAAAGACTGTCCAAGCTGAGATAATACTTAGATTTACCCAGACAACACATCATCAACAGATTACTAACTTAAAGGAGGTGTGACTGAGATTAGAGCCCTTCCTCTTATCCCTGCAATGATAACTGTAAAGGTCGTGACTGAAACTGAACACTGTCAACACACACACGCACACAAACACAGAGAGAGAGAGAGAGAGAGAGGGAGAGGGAGAAAGGGAGGGAGAGAGAGTAGCTCGCTAGCCTGACACTTCACATGCATCCGTACTGGATGGTAAATCTCGCTTGCTAACTAGCCACTAACAGTAGCTAACACAGCTAGCATGCTAACACAGCGGGCGACGAGTGCAAAAGCAGCGCCTCCCGAGTGTCAGCTAAATGACATACCTTAATGTTCCCTAGTCATTGTACTGGGGACGTCCTCTTCGTACATGTTGCGGTCCCGTTTGAGCTGAATTCCGGCTCCGACGTAGCCCGTTCCCCTCAGCGGCAACACATCGCTCTCACAACGGGGCTGACAGTGTCCAGTAACCTAACGACTGAGCTTCCGGGGTTCACCTCGGCTCCCTCCGTCACTCCTCGTGAACTCCCGGGGAAATCACAGTTGCTCCAATAGCCCCACCTCGTGGATTTGGGACGGAACTGCAACCACAGAGCTGCCAGAATCACAGTCCTCCACTCGTTGGTGCTGTTGGCTAAACACAATGCATTGGACTCCCCAGGTTAACTTATATGAATACTACTTATCATCATGATTAACATAATCTGCAGTTTGTAAAAGGCTGTTAAATGCTCCTGAGGATGCATTGCATGTAGCTACATACATGTAGCTATGGATGTATGCATGTAGCTTCGGTTTAATACTGTATGTGTGCATGGATGCATGTTGTTTTATCACTGTCAATTAAATCTGATCAAACCACACTCACACAGTCTCGATGAAGCGGTATTTATGCTATTAATTACTTATTTACTCATGAATGTTTAATATCTAAGACAAATACTTATCTGACCTTATTTGTCCTTATGGTTGAAAAGGATACTTCTCCCTACCTGACCTTGGTTTTCAGGTTTTTCACATTCCTCCTCTTCAGAGAAATGTCTTACCGCTCCAGGATCTTCAATCTCATTGTTGTCAAAGATATCATTTTTGATCTTAATCAGCAAACCTTCAGTCTGTTTGCCATCTGGCCTCTTTGAATTTTCAAATGCGTGATAAAGACTCCCACACAGCCTTGTAAGACACTTAAAAGCATTGTTTCCCTCAATGTGACACTCTAGAGCTGTGTTAGAAAACAAAGACCCAACCTTCCCACCACATCAGCGTGTCAGCTTTCACATCTGGAACTCACACTTCGTGAAAGAAGTTCATCTTTGCCCACAATAGTGTTGCCAGAGGCACCTCTTACAGAACTGGCCCATCACACCAACAGCAATTACAACACCTACAACACCTTACAGTACATGATGTTGATGGACTCACCTTTCATCAAACTGATGCCCTCTTGGATTGGAAGTAGGCTAGATGAGCTAGCACCACTGCAATAAGGAAGGTGTTGTTGTGCACAGTTTGTGTCCAAACATCTGTTGAGATTGTGTGAAATACATGTGAATCATTAATAAATAGAGCAACATCGCCCCCTCATGGTGATGCTCAGTCAATGAAAAACAGTGAGCACCTGACCTCTGTTCCTTTATTGATTGGGGTCCAACACACCACACTACTGTATCTGTAAAAGTGATCATAATATCATCAAATCTTTTTCTGATCCTATTACAATAAAAGCTCCAATAGATTTTGAAGTGGTTACATGGTGTATAACGTTTCTGTTATTACACCATGTTTTATATGTCATAAAGGCAAAGCATAGACAGATAAAGTATATGTTTCTTTTGTCTGGAAAAAAGTAATTCACAGACAGTATGTTAACCTACATAGTGATGTTACTTATGTTTGAGGTTAGAAGCAAGTCCCAATACACCTATTTGGGATATGAGCATACAAAAGTTGGCTTTGTTCATCCATGTGCTACAGCTGAGGTCTCTGAGACATCATTTTATTGAGTAGACTTCTGATGCATTTCATTAGTTCACACTCATTTTTACAAGCAATTCTAATTAACTTAGTAAAAGTGAGGAAGTATCAATGTAGAAAGCTATTAGTTGTTTTAATCTTGATCTATTATGATATGCACATCTTCACATGGTCCTATTCTGTGAGTGCTGACACAAAATCGTAATATTCTCTTATGTGTTCTGGTTGGATGAGATTCAGATATTTCTGAGGTTTCTTCATTTCACTTAATTTGCCTTAAAGACAAATGTTTTCGTGCACTGGTGACAGAAAAACTTTTTACAAACGAAGGTTTAAAAATCAGCATCGAGTTGGGGCCCCTTCCCACGAGGTCTTTATATTGTTATCATTTCCCACAAACAATTGATTCCCTCTCAACGCATCACATCGTTTCATTACAATAACCCAAAGGCACGACCCCACAGATTTATCTGGTGGCCCTTGGGAGGGACCTGACCCCTAAGATGGGAACCACTGGACAGGTAGAGCCGTCCTCCACCAATCGGAGGGTTGGTGGTTCGGTTTCCGGCCTCCGCAGTCTACAAGTCGAAGTATGTATGAATGTGTGTGTGAACTGGTGAATGCTGACTTGTGTTGTAAAGCAGTGCGATATAAATACAGTCGATTTGCCATTTAAACCTCGAGCAGCTGCAGCCGTAAAATGCTGGTTACATCTTGATGAATCAGTATTCACAAACTAATGACCGATAAACCTTCACAGTGAACATTGGGTCTGCATTAATTCTCTATTAAGTCTCTTTTAAGGTTTCATGGACACTTTTTAAAAAAATCAATCTGCACTTGAACTTCTC
Organism: Pagrus major; assembly: GCF_040436345.1. Classification (NCBI taxonomy): domain Eukaryota; kingdom Metazoa; phylum Chordata; class Actinopteri; order Spariformes; family Sparidae; genus Pagrus; species Pagrus major. The sequence continues at coordinate 29,845,513 of NC_133218.1, forward strand.
CAGCAGGCTTACCTTGGTCAGGATAAACAGGTATAGAAAAGGGATGAATATTTTACAGTGCTCTGGCTCGCCTGGTCTGAGTCTCGCTCTTACTGAGTCCTCTTGATATTGCCGCAGTGACCATGACCTTGAACTTCACCAAAAAAACGTGTGAGTTATTCAGCAAAGCAGAAAACTGTCCTGCTCTCAAGGACCCTAAAACTTTAATGCATGTGACATTTCTGGTCCAGGCAGTTTTGGGATTGACAGCTGAAGAAAAACACATTGTGAGACTAAGTAAGATATTTAGCTGGTCCTGGCCAGGGTCTCTTCTGGTCAGCTGGGGACAGACACCCACTTGTAGCGGCATGTCCCCAGCAGGGAGCAGCCGGGACCTTCCTGGCAGCAGTCTCTGCTGTCACGTGTCTCCCAAGAGTGGATTATAAAGCCAAGACAAAGCAGCTTGTCCCTTCCCTGCCCTGTGTCTGCAGCTGCGCAGTGCAAGCTCAGGGCTTCTGCCCTCTCCTGTTCTGGTTCAGAGCCGATATCAGCTGTCTGTTTTAGAGGGAGGGAGAGAAAAAATACCCAGCAATCCTCTAAAGCAGCTTAAAGGCTGAATCAGGCGACTGAAGCCCTTTCCATTTCCAGCACTGCTTCTCTCTCTGTCCATTATGCTTAGATAAGCATCTGACAGGCTGCCAAAAGCGCAGTCACAGTGGCTGTATGTAAACTGTCTGCTGCGTCCTCCTAGGGGCTTCCCCCACCTCATATAGGCCACATCTCCTATGGGGACGTACCACCATGTACATTAGAGACTGTGAATAGCAAGCAGGGGTATTTGATTTTGTCTCTTGATGTAATCAGTAGCCTTGTATCCGATTAAATAATGAATGCTAAGTGCTCATGTAACAAATAAAATCTACCGCCGGGGGCTTTGGGTTCCCATGTGCGTTATTATTTTGGCGCAGTGCCCCCACCGCCGCCACCCTTTGTTGACATGCGGGGCTTTTGGAGTGAAATGAAGTGAAGCAAAGTGGAGTGGAGAGCAGAGTGGTTTGGAGCAAGTGTGTGATGTGACTGTTGCCGGTCCCCTAGTCAGTGTGTATGTGTGTGTTGCGGCAGGAATAAAAGGGGTAAAGAAGATGTGGGGCTTTGCTAACATCAGAGGGGAGGAGAGAGAAAAATGCATTTGGAGTATGAAAGAGAAAGAAAAACAAGCAAAAAAGAGCAAATTGAAGAGACCATGACAGGATAGCACAACTCCAGACCAATGCTAGCATCTTTAGCACAGATATCTGTCCGTCAGTGGAGTGTGCCTTATTTTCATTTGCCCTGGGAATTATTTTTATTGTTTTTTATCAGCCATTATTTTTTCAGAACGGGTTAACTGAGAATAACACAGTTACACGTTCACATCTGGGAGCTGCTAAGCAAAACCGCAGTCTGATCTGTTGGCCACTCCAGTGGACAGCGCTGCCTTTCACTTTCCAAATCTAGATTTATCTGGGGATTGAACCGCTGACCCTTCAGTCACAAGATCACTTCTCTAACCTTTAGGCCACTACTGCCCAAATTAAGCCATTGCTAAGCAGTCTCACTGGCTGGCTGCCCCCCAGATACACCAGAACGACACATTCAGATGTTATAGGTATTTTAAAGAATAACCTCACATATCAACATCGTCACTGATGCATTGCAATCAGATTAATTAAGGATAGTCACACTCAGAAGATCAAATAGCTCTTTATTTACACATAACAGTACAAAATGCTAGAATTGGCTACCTGTTGAATGCATATCACCAGAGAAGCTGCTAACTGCTGCCAACTGCAGCTGCTGTGAGCTAGTTAGCTCAGTTAGCCATGCAGCTAGCGGCCTAGACATGGAGAGTTGGTGTTCACAGCACCTGAGCTTTGGACCAGGACGGACCATGGCTAGCTGGTTAGCATGCTAAACATGCTTTGCAACATTATTTGTAGATGTCATAATGTTAAAATTGTTATTCCTTCACACATTCTGTTGATAATTAAAGTCAACTTTTGAATGTTTTCAACCAAAATTCTTACATAACTCATACATGCGTTGTGTTTTATCAGTGTACTTAAATCCTTTTGCGAATCACTTTGTACCAAAGTTAAGGACAGTATTAGTAATTAGTAATAAAGTTTTAGTGTTAAGATGTCAAAGACGCAATATGTAAGAAATAAAAACGTATTGAGTTACAAAGCATGTTTAGCATGCTAACCAGCTAGCCCTGGCCTACCCCAGTCCAAAGCCCATGTGCTAGCGGAGTAAACACCAACACTTCTCTGGTGCTCCCAGCTCCCAGTTCGGACTGCTAGCTGCATGGCCAACTGAGCTAACTAGCTAACGGCAGCTACAGTTAGCAGCAGTTAGCAGTTAAAGTTAGGAAACCGAACCACATGAAATACATTTTTTTTTTCATTCATCATCATCATTTCAGTTTTAACTTTAAACACCAGCATTTTCTGAAAGCAATAGTTCAAGTAGTCCAAAACCCAATTGTGTTTTATGCTGTGAGACAAAAGTACCAGACTTGAGCTGCAATGAGAGATGTCAGACTGCGGAGGCCTGTTGAGACTTATGACCTGAGGGAAATGTCTTGTTAAAAAGGAAAAACAGCGAAAGTCTTCATGAATTCTTAAAGAGAGAAGCACCTCAAGAGAAATTGCCTCGGTGTTTTTGAATTAAACTACCTGGCATCAGTTTATCTGTGGTAAAAAAGAAGAAGAAGAAAAAAAGTGGGAGAGCGGGAGAAGGAGGAGGGAGAAAGAGAGAAACAGTTTCAGTTGGGTGAGATGTATGATGGGCAAATGCAATCACAGGATGCTACATGGAAGCATTTACAGTATTATTACAGTGGCATTGAGTCCAAACATCACATGACGCGGCGGCTATTAAGGTCTAATTCTGCTAATTCACATTCCACACAACTGACCTCCCTGCGGTGACTGTACACCACCATCTGTCTGTGAATATCCAACGACAATGTATTCATGCAAATTCTCCTTCAGACAGACAGACATGAAGGAAGTTGTCAGGGAGTCAGAGAGAGAAGCATCAAAGTCTTGAGCGTTGGGAGTGTCGTCCACAGCGACATGAAGAATGACACAGACCCAGGCCGTGATGGAATGGCCTCTAACCCAGCGCAGGGCTTATCTCTGCTGCATCTACCTTCGCCTCACCCGCACAAATCCAACGTAGAAGCCTTTTAGAGCGGATTTTCTGAGAAGGGCAATCTGTTAGCTTTTTTTAAAAACTGCAAGAGGAAAACAGACAAGGCCAAGACCTTGTGCCCCGAAGGTCATCAGCTCTCCTTATGTGTTTGGTGGCACTGCGCACACATACAGCTGTAAAATGCTCGGCTGGAGCACGATGAGCTTCACAAATAATTTGCAGATAAGAGCTCGGGATCGATAAGGGTCACTAATAAACCTCATTTAGCAACTATAGAATGCTCCTGCAGTGTGTTTTATTTTGGTGGAGTTGAATGTCTTTTGAGAGGGACATCTTTTTAATCCGCTCGATGTGTCCTCCTTTTTCTGAAAGGGGCAGGTACAAAGGATTACATTAAGGCTTTGGGTAGCGGAGCCAACGGACAAACAAGCACCTCTTTAACACAAACACACTCCACATGACACGCAGCAAGCTGTTTCACTGCTTCAGTGTGTTTTTATGGAGACTAGAAAGCGGAGAGCGACGGGAAGTTCACAAGGCTGATCCCAACCTGCAACATAAAAAAAAAAAAAATGGTATGCATGTTAGGCTGTTAGTTTGACGTTATTCCCCAAATATATCGCTTTCACTCTCACAGAACCTCCCTTGGGTTCCTCCGGAGTTTGCCTTGATGTGATAGGATTAGAGCTAAGCCTTGGCCCAGCAGATGCCACGGATCATTTTGGCTCATCTTAGTTTAGAATGGAAAATGTACCATGTCCTGTAGCACGCGAGAAAGCCTCCACTCTACTTCAAACAAGTGGGTTATACAAAGTAGAATGGTTTCAACTCCTGGACCACAGAATTGAGGCTTTTTTTACTCCCCACCTCTCAGACTGACAGAGAATGTAATTTAGACAAAATTTGACACAATGGAAAATATGCTTAGTTACGTCCTTGCAGAGAGTTATGTCTGCCTGTTATATAAAGGTCTATACAGCAAGTAGCGTGTTAGCTTAGCTTAGCCTAGCACATAGAGAGAAAACTCGCTTGCCAGGCAGAGAGGCAAATTGTCCATTCTACTCTGTGTTTTGGATCAAATTAGCTAGATATAATGTGTGAAACACTGAGCTTTAGAGGGGCTTTTAGGCCAATTTGACACAGCCAGTCAACTTGTTTCCGGCCTTTAATGCTAAGCTTAACTAACAGGCTAACAGCTGAAACTTTATATTTTATGGACAGATTTGAATCTGGTATCAATCTTCTCATCTAACTCTCTTTCAAAGAATCCTGGTTTTAAGAAACATCACTGCTGCGGACGACTGCATGTTTATGGTGGCAAAGGCTGGCTTATTAAGGTTTCATCATCTGGTTTCATCAGCTACACACACACACACACACACACACACACATACACACACACACACAGCCTTCCTGAGTGCTGCATCATATTTGCCAAGATCAATGCAAAGTTTATATGAGGGCTTTTAAGGTAACCTTAGCTTTCTCTTTTTATAGGGAGTTGAGAGAGGAGCACTATTGTGTGTGTGTGTGCGTGTGTGTGTGTGTGTAAGTCATGGTTCAGTGGACATCCTCCTAAGTCTGGACCTTCATGGAGTAGAGGCGTGACTCACGGTTTACCCCTCTGCTGAATGCTGTGCTGTGTAAGAGACCACATAGTGGATGGGTCCATCAATAATTCAACAAAGACAGACTTCCTCTCTCTCTCTCTCCCTCTCCCCTCGGTGTTCAGCCTGTTTCTAACTGACTGCATCTTCCTCGTACTTCGCAAACAGCCTCCATCTCCGGGCTCCCTCATGCGCCTGACTCTCTGCTAACCCTGCCGCCCCAAACCACTTAAAACACGCTGCAACGTGCTTCCAAATAAATCTGAGGCCCATCCAAATAATCTTTGGCTTTTAAGGGATCCTTTCTACTCATGTAACACATCAAGTTAGCTTTTCGTTATCATGTAAGATTAGGGCTTACACAGAGTGCTAATCCTGTTCCGGACACTTTATCTCAGATGTGAGCATCGCTGAGTGAGACGTCAAACTTGGAGAAGTCAAAAGACGTGTTTTTAAGAGGATTTTAGGGGATGATGTTTTGACCACACAGTGGCTCAGTGGTTAGCGGTTACTAATGCCTTGCAGCAAGAAGGGTACAAGATCTCATTGACTGAGGCCTTCTTGTGTGGAGTTTTTTCTCCCATGAGTTTGTGTGGGTTTACTCCGGGTGCTTCAATTTTTTTCCACATCTAAAGACATGCATGTTTAGGAACACTCCGGTCAGTTTTCTCCAAGGCACTGGCCGCAGAACAGGATTTGGTCCAGTGAGTGCTGTGAAATGGCTTGAAAGATTTAGTGTACTTTGAATCAAGTATATTTTATACTATTTCTGCCAGTGTACAGTAGTTAGTACTTTATTTATTGTGCAATGCTTCTTCCCACTTTCTACGCAGCCACTGATGACTTGAAGAAGAAGAAGAGTCTTTATTTATCACACACAATCATACACTGAACAACGGAGTGAAACTGGTTCACTGTATTTAAAGATATAATATGTAGGAATTCTGCATTGAAGTGTCTAAAAATAACTTTACATAAAATGTTGAGTTGTGTACTTACACTATCCCAAATGTTTCCAACAATGTTCAAACCCAAAGAAATTCACAGTTTTACTTAATGGTGTGTTTCATTTGGTCGCATGTCGCAAGACTAAACTTCGTAAACTTTAAAATACTTTACCTCGTCTGTGAAAATGTGTGCCTGAGTCACGTCACAGATTTTTAAAAAAATCAGAAATGGTGTTTTTTTAGCAAGTATAACCGCAGGATATCACTTGTGTTTATTCCCGTTACTCACGCAGCGTTTATCTGTCCCAAACAGTCAGAGTACTTAACTGTCTACTAGCCGTAAGATAGCGATAGCGAGCAAAGGCAAACGCCAAGCACGTGTGTTTTTGTGTTTAAATTCAGGTCAACTCTCAGTGAATTCAGCACTCACCAGAGACTCCGGTTCTCTGTCTTCTTTTCCCCTCTCCTCTCTGTAATGTTACATTCAAGAAGTAAAGTACATTTCCACTCCGGTTTCAGTCGGCAGTCAATTTAACAGTGCGTAAACACCCGACAAAGGAGCTAATCTCAAAATCTAAGACGGTGAACATCAAGCTTGAATTTATTTCTGTCAAATCAACATTGTTGCGTCCATTGTTGGGTTTAAGCTACTAAACTAATTTACCATTAGTCTGTTTACATTATCTGTGAATCAGTGTGATGTTCTGTGTGAGGAAATGTCAAGTTTCTGCAAGTTTTATCACTTAAATCTAATATTATTCTAAAATAAAATAAAATGTCCGTCTGGAAGGTAGGAAATCAATGGGATGATGGTTTGCAGAACTAAAAAGTGTGACAGGTTTCTGGTAAAAGGGCTAAAACATACAAATATGTTGAAAACATCTCTCTGGTACGGTGTATCCAGTATGTGCTCTTTTTCCAGTGGTTGTCACTTGAAAATATCTTCCAGGTAGTGCAAATCCAACTTTTTATTAAATCACAAAACAGATACTATTGTGTTTGTTTGTTTGTGATTGCACCACCCAAAAGTTAGTGTGAGCCTTACCTAGAAAGCATACCTTAATATCAAAAGACAAGAGGGCTGACAGAAGTCACTCAAGAGTTGTAATGTGTTTGCTTAGGGAATTATTAAACTGTGAGGGAAAACATCTCTCTGTCCGTCCCCTTTTGACCATCATCTCACGTGAAATGTGAGTGCCAGCAGGCTCCATTTCCTGCCTAAACCATTGATTCCATATGATGAAAATGCACAAGAGAGAGAAAACAGAATCCATTAAAAGATACATTAGCGGGCATTATACTGCTTATCCCGGGACCTTCAGGAAGTTGCTAATCTGGATTACAGCGTGTGTAGATAATTTCATAGCAGCATTTGTCAGCTGCCTCATACCAAGTGTTTTCTCTTCAATCCTCTCGAGTCTGCGGATGTTTTTGCTTATCTTGTGTTTTAATTCCAGGCTTTGGGTACTTTCACAACCAACAGTTCATTTGGTCATTTTTAACTGTAAGGATGACCCTAACATAAACTCGAACCTCTAACCCTATAGATAAAACTATGATCCTCTGGCTGTTCTGCGACTACACTTCGATAATGAAGTTGACACTACTTTGTGGAGTATATGTGCTAGAATATAGTATGGAATCCAGTATTATTATTATAACGTTTAGAGAATATTAGGGAATCAAAAACACAGAAACACACAAAACACAGTTAGGCTGCCGATCTGTCAGCGTCATGGTCGTGAGCTTAGAGTCGAACTTGCACAAACCTCAGTCAGATAATGAGTCAGTTTGTCTGGCAAAACTAAAGTAACATGTTCAAATAACCACCCCCCTCTTTGCTACTGGTGTATGGAGAGATCATCATTTGGCATATGTGAGGTATCATATACGATAATCTAGGATATTGGTGTTATAAAAGGTATTTTGACACCGTTTACGCCAGCAGGGTTGGAGGTTAATGGCCAGATCTGCTCAGTGAGCTTGGGCTCACACCACTTTAAAATGTGACACACATAGAGTGTTTTGGTTGTCTGAACAAATCTGAGCCTATTTTATAACATCACAGCAGTGGACTAGATGGTTTTAAGCAGCAGACGGATGTCAGACAGCAGTCACAAATGCTGCCACGTCAGTGGAATGTGTCATCGTGCACAACAACCAAACAGTGCGCGCTGTCACACTCAATTTAGTACGCTTTCATGACTGATTTAACCTGCTTTATATTTGATTAAAACTATCCAGATGTATCGTCTGGAAACGATTTGATCCAGGTCTATAAAAAATGTCGTGCTTCCTGCTCTTGTTTCGCTGCTAAATTAATCTCATGTTGTCACTTTCTTGCAAAAAAACACACATATTCAAAGTTGACAACAAATATTTGTCTGTTGTTATTGAATCTATGTGGTACAGTTGTTCTTGGTCTTCACTTCCTTTAACCTCAGCCACGTTGTCATCTTGATCACAACCGTGCTAATACGCAACATTAACATCTGGAGCTTCTCCCTATCTTGTTACTCTTCTCTGTGTAATAGCAAACCACAGCGAGCCCCAGCACAGGAAATCACATTGTGTTTGCCATGATGGGTTGACTCTGAGAGCAATCAGACCACAGCACGTCTGACTCACCCGAACACTTGAATCTAACAGACGAGCTTATCAGAAATCTTATTATAGGAATGCAGGCAGACAGACAGACGGCCAGTTTTACAATGTAATCCTGCAATTCTGTCTCTGTTTGGTCAGCAGTTCCACGTAAAGGTGATAAAGAAGGGTTTGAGCAGATTTGTGGTTCACAGGCCACGTGTCTTCTGTGTCTGGTGGACTTGAGCTGAAAGACTGCAATTCTCGGAGACTATACAACGTGCTTTGTTTCCCTACATAACATTGAAAGATCATCAGTGACTCATTCCTTTCGTAGAAAACGTGTGATGGATCCATGAAGTTCAAATCGTACGATCTTCAAACAGAGCCATCTTCACTGTGAAAAGCAGAAAAGGAAATCATCAATCTTTCTTTGTTCTCCCTCCAATTTTGAATACGACATGAGAGACAGCGAGGATGACTGTTGACAACTTACTGCACTGTCAGTAATTGAACACCTAGTGGAAAAATAACTCAAGAGTGCTCGCCAAGAGGTGAGAGGTTGCCATGGAAACATATTCAAAGGAAAGAAGATCTGTTTGCCGAGATCTTAACAAAACATGTGACTCAGCCAAGATATTTGTTAGTCAGACATTACTGGCACGGCTACCAGCAGCTGAAACATACCGAACAGTGCAGCTTACAGTAAAAACTAAATGATTGAGTTGTAGATGTTAGTGCAGAGGTCATAATGCATCAGACTTGAGGGACATGCTGGATGTTTGGTCTGATGTGAGTAAAAAATGGATGGTGAAGCAAACAACGAGCCTCTTCCTCAGTTCCTCGGGCATCCTCTGCACTTCAATCCATTAGCTTCACGCTGCAGTCAACGGATCATTAGGCCCCATCCGCTTCAATAATGCAAAAAGAGCAAACCAAGCAAACACTGCACAGCCTTATCTGCCTCTCACCTCTCAACACAGCGGGAGCCAACTAGGTAAAGAACACATTATCCTACCGGCGCTGTGTGTGAGGACTGGCACCATGCATGCACTGTGTGCAGGCAGGTGTGCGCTTAAATGACTGCAAGGCGTGCAACTATGCAAACCAGTAGAAGAAGAAGAAGAAGTGAGTATGATGGCTGGCACACACGTGGCACAGTTATTACCCATTTTCTTTACTATATCCTCACTGAGCAGGTGGTTCAAATGATCAGACAACATGTGCATACAGAAGATACACAGAAGTGATGCTGAATAGCTTGTCAGTCATCATCCATTGCTTCACTTGTCTCCCAGAAATGTGTCTGACATCACCAGCAGGGATCCTGATGACAAATGGCAGATAGGGTTAGGGCTTTGTGATTCGACAACCTCAGGACAGGGCAGCCAATGACGGGACGCATTTCAACCAGACGCCTGTGCGAGCAGACCAATGGGAGCGCAGCTGCTTTGTTGCTCTGTTATAGTGCGCACATGTGACCACTGAAGGCGCTTACTGCTATTTAAACATCATCGATTGGGTGCTGAAGTGGACAGCTCCCCCCGTACAGATAAACAAAGCCGAACCAAAACACAATGACTCCTTTGGCTCCCTGTTGCGCACGCTTTTGACGCGGTTCGTCTCTTTTAAACTCCCTTACAGATCTCCATCTTCCCATCCGCGCGTCATCTCTGACCGCTGACGGACTTGTTTTAAGCTTCTGGCTGAAAAAGGCGCCGCGCTCCTCTCTCCAGAAGCTGCACTCCGGCGGATGACACCTGTGGCTGAATCTGGATGTTAATCTCATACAAAAAAAAAAAAAAAAAGCAGGGGTGGGGGAGAGGTTGGATTGTTTCACATCCATTCAGCCTCCGCGCTCTGCAGGAGAGGAGCTCCGGCGCTGTTTGATCCCGAGCCTGGAAGCGCAAAGGTAGCCCAAAGCCGTTTACGGACGCATTAATTTCTAAGCCGCTCTCTGTGCCTGCTTGCAGACAGGAAGGAGCATGGATAGAGAGGAATTTGCTCTGACTAGTGCGTTGAGGGGATTTGCAGAGGTGGGGGTGTGCTCCTGTGGAAACTAAACTAAGGACAGTGGCTGAAGCGCCGTCACTGACAGCTCGCCATTTCTCTCCAAGCTTCCTTTTGTTTATTATTTCATATTTCTTTTGACGAGGAGATTTATTATTTTGCCAAGCAGTCATGGGGAAAGATGAGTGCAAAACAATGCTGGACGCTTTGAATAAAGTGACCGCCTGCTACAGGCATCTGGTGATCGCTCTGGGAAGCACCTCGGACTCGCAGAACCTGCGAGAGGAGCTGAAGAGGACCCGCAAAAAGGCCCAGGAGCTGGCCGTGGCCAACAGGACTAAACTGACCTCTCTGCTCAAAGACAAGAGCATCAGCAAAGAGGACCGGGCCGAGTACGAGCGCCTATGGGTGCTGTTCTCGAGCAGCATGGAGCTCCTGGAGGTGGACATGAAGAGGTCCCTGGAGATAGGGCAGGATTTCCCCCTCAAGGTGCCGACGAGACACCTCATCCAGACGGGGATGACCGGCAGCACCACCACCGTGGCGGCCCGGGCCATGAGCGTGCAGAACATGAAGTACGAGGCGGACAGCAACATCGACACGGCCGACCTGCGGGAACTGCAGTCCGAGATCTCCCAGGTGACCCAGATGATGGAGGAGATGGAGATGAAGGTGCAGGTGGCGCCGTGGGCCGTGGAGGCGAAGCAGGAGGCGGGCGCGGAGCTCAAGTCCAACATGAGCGTGGGGAACTCCTCCGTCGGCGTCATCTCCATCTGCGAAGAGGAGCCCAAAGAGGAGGAAGGAGGAGGCAACAGGGATGCTGGCTTCGCCTCCATCTGCGCCGTGCTCGTCTTCTTAGTCATCATCGTTGTCGCTGTGGTTCTGGGATATCTGGTCATCAATATGTCCTGAACTGTCTAACCAGCAGCAGCCCACCCTGATGGACACCCTGCGCGGCCGCCCACCGGAGCGCCACGGTGGCTCAGAGCCAGCAGCTCCACAGCATTGTGGGCATGAGGGGCTGAAAAATTGCGGACACACGAAGTTATACATTTTTCTCGGATTTGTGAATGTATTCGGTGGAGTTGAGGGAGTTGCACTAGATTTAAGAAAAAAAAAAAAGTTTAAAAAAAAAAAAGTATAATATAGGCCAGTGTGCGTGAGAATGGACGGCACAATTTGAGGTTAGCCAAGTGTTTTTGAGAGGCCAAGGGGTTATGGTATTTTTGGAAGAGTGGGGGAGAAAAAAAAAGTCATGAAATTACGTGACAGTGTCTGGCCATCAGGATGATACAAGCAACACGTAATCCAAGTGGATTAGTGGAAAAGCTCAAGCGTAAATGTAGCCTACACTTAAGTATTCCCCCTGATGTTCTGCTGATTGATGCTTTCAGTTTATGAATTTCAATCCAGCAAAGTCAGATGTGCTCCAGCAAAGCGAGCAGGGGGGGAGACAATCCGCAGTATAGTGAGAGAAGTAGGGTCATGTTATATGGGGACCCATTAGAGCCAGGGTTACAGTTAAGAGCTCCTCACATCACACAGGTTGGATGTGATCTAACCTGCACTGTTCCACACTCCTCTTAGCACAGTTTTAATATCAGATCTGTACAGTCAGATTGTAGAAGGCCTGCATCTTACTTCATTGCATTGAATCACAATGTGCTTCAAGGGAGCCTTGGGACCTAAGAGACTGTACACAGTCTATTTTTTTATTTTTTATCAGTGCACCCTTTCACTGTAAGCCTGTTCATGTTCCTTTTCAGGTTTTTTTTTTCTTTTCTTGCAAACAGTGTTGAATGTATGCATCGCAACATGTGAATAGAGGGGTTTATACAGACTTCTGTGTCAGATAATGTACATACATAAGTATATTTATTATAATAAAATTTTGCAACACAGTTGAGAATGTGCTTGCAGTTTGCAGAAGCAGCTCCGAGGTTTTTCTTTTTGCATGGATTGATGAATGCAACATGAGGCCTATGAGTTAAATCTAATGGTTTTAGATGAGAGCAGATACTAATGTGCTTGACATACATACAGTACATCAGATGTACACAGAGGATTGTGTTGGTTTTTTTTAGCAGAGGATTATTGTCTTGCACATAAGCACCTTGGTGTTAAAATAGTGGTCGGTTTAAAATGAAAACAAGACTAGGACAGATGCTTTAACTCCCTAATGGTTTTAGTTTTAAGAGTCTTTGAAGGTATTTCTGGAACGGTACATAATGTAGGTGAACTGAAAGCTGTAAGAGCCAAAGCTGCACCGGTGGCTGTTAACAGGGACTGGGCGGTGGGACAGTTGTCCTGGGTCATGCATGATTTCATAAAGACATATTTTCATGTCTGAAATCTCAGTCTTAAAACCTTAACGGAGAGATGCTTGTTTGCAAGAGTGTGGCTGTTTTGAACTTTGCAAACTTTGTGTGATTTTATGAAATAAGATGCAAGAACAGCAAATGATGATGCTCTGCGGTGGCCGATCGTGTGTCTCCTTTTCTTCATTACAGTTTTAGAAAGACTGACCTAAAAAAAAATGCATTTTCAGTGGGGAGAACATTTTGTGTGCCAAAAACATGGGTGTCACTTTGATTCTCGTCACTTTACTCCTACCTTCCTTTCACCTGATGACAACCATGAGGATCTTTTGGTGACTTCTTTTCACAGTAACTGAACAGTAAAGCTCATGCAACATCATACCGGGGAAATATCCAAATGTTTCAAATTTAGTTCAACACTTAATTTCTTCCTCAAAACTGTATTATTTATTTGACACAAATTTCTCTGTGGGTGCAACATAGTCTTAATTTAATTCAATTACATTTTCCCAAACTGGAATTGAGATGATGAAATGATCAATAAATACGATAAGATAAGATAAGACTCTTTATGTGCCACTGTAGTCATACAGAGTGTTTGCTTTTGTAGCTCTCAGGGACCAGCAGCAATAGAGAACAAGATTAGAAAACATGAAGTTAAAATAAGTACCTATTACATTCTCCATAATTTATATAGTTTATGGCACCTTTTTGTAAATACATTTATGAAAAAGAACAGCACTGCATGACTATTTACAAGGTCTGCACCAGGAGCTGAATTAAAGACTGAAAATAGCAGACAGTACAAAAGGCCTTAGCGTGCTGCTAACAAATACTCCTCAAGAGAAGTGTTAAATTATCAATGCTGAGATGTTACTGTAAGGATTCTGTGTCTCTCCTCTGTTCCTGAATCACAAAGATCCTCTGACGTCAGCTAGTTTTTGTCACTGACTGGTGTTGGACAGAGTGATCTCAGGAGGATGAATACAACCATGTTGTCCACTATCACTGACAGTGCAGCAATTTTATAATCCTTTTTTACAAATGCTGACTTATTGCTCCAACGTGAAATCTAATTAAAAGTCTGCTGGAGCTGCTCAGAGCTCAACAGTTGCACATGAGATGAGCTCTAAATCCACTCTGAACGATCACCTCCCCCATCCTTGAGGAGGTGATCCAGTAATTGTATGCAGCAAGTAGACCGCTGGCATTTAAAGACCATCCAGCCGTCGTTGCAGGCTGCTAGTTTGTAAAAATCTAAAAGGATTAAATTCAATTACAGCCACCTTCTTCTTTTAAGAACTCCTTGTGGCAGTAATGGATTTGCAACAAAATTATATTTTTCTTACTGTAGTGTAAAATATTCAAGTTAAGATAGCAATCATTTGGGACATTAAATGTTTATTCAGCAGACTGCTTTAATGCCTTCTCCTGTTTTCCACTGTGTTTTAACTCTGACTGCAGTCTGTCTGTGGCTTCTCAGCCCCTCGAGGTTAGAAACATTAATAGAACGTCATGAAAAAAAATGCTGAAATGCAAGAGAACTTGACTCCTAAAAGCACTGAGGCCACTGAGCCGAGAGTATTTTTTGGCAGGACTTTGATGCATGAAAAAAAATCAGTGGCATGCTGCGCTCACACCCGATTCACATAGCAGGCTTTCTGACATCTTGTTTATCCTTGTTGTCATCTCACAGAGGCACCGAGCTCTGCTAACAATGAGTCATGAGCCTCTTGAAATTCACGACAGACTTACATTGTCATCCGGAGATCCAAAAATATGAGGGCGATTAATTAAACATGGGGAGGAAAGGGAGAGCATTTAAATAGTGGACGAGGGGAAGCCTCCAGAAACGCTGCACTTGCACTAAAAAATGTCCCTCCAAGAGGTGGAGGAATGTTCATGCACAGAGTCTACCTTGATGCAACTTTGAGACTGTTTCAGGCATGTTAAAAATGATTTTGCTGCAATCTCTGTTATATAAGCTGCTTCTCAAAATAGCCTCGGCATCAAAGTTTTAGAGCATGTGCTTCATTAGGTATATAGATTGACCCCTCACAGGTGAGTAAGTCCACTTCCTCTACAGCTGTTTGGAGGTGTTTTATCTGAATTTATGCATGACAGAGCCATTTATTTGCTTCACTCCACTCTTGGGAACCCATAAGCCACACAGACTGGTTCACAGAGAGGCGAGCCGCAGCTTTGGCAGAGACAGACCGCTGCATCATCACCTCATCTGGACGAAGATGGTGGGTTTCCAAGGCTGTGAGTTGCCATAGAAACCCTCAACGGACTATCCAGCGCAAACAGCACAGAAGGTTGAGCGGTGTTATCTCGACTCACCCCCTTCTGCCACCGCCATCCCACACACACAGCACTCGAAGCAGAAGATGTGTGGTGTGAGGACAGAAGGGGTGGGGGACGAAACCTCAGAATCCTCCCCCACGCTGGCAGATGACATGTGTCAAAAAGATGGAAACCAGACTGAGTGGTGCTCTTCTGTGCTGTCATCAAGTCAGGAAAAAATGCTATGATCAGGTCAGAGAGACTTAAGGGTACCTTACCTGGCTAAAACAGGAGCAACATTATAATACACACACAAGATTTCACAAGAAAATCCCAAATCAATAGATTTAATCACTCTATATATGGATTTGTACATCTAAAGTGTAAAGAGATGAGGAATTATGGCCAGAAATTGGACTCCTAAACTATATATTTTGTTTGTTTTAAAAGATTATGCTTTTTTAAAAACAACACAACATTTATAGTAACAAATTATTTTGACAGTTGAAGATCAACACTGACCAGTTTGCTGTGCATTGCACTGGATCTACTTGATTGTTTTAAAGGTCTAGTGTGTAGGAAAAAACCAGGATACAGGGCATACCATCATTGTGTGTTTTAGACTGGGGCACAAGATTAAACCAAGTGATTACAAGTAAGCATAATGCTACACAGTGAAATGTCCATTGTGTTCCCTCTGTAGCATTTAGCCATGCTAAATAACATGCCCAGCTACTGACCTGTTCAAAAAAATACCTGCCCACACACAGTATGAAAATGCAAACGCAGGCTGTGAAGCGTACGCCAAAGCAACAGGTAACAGGTAGTGATATGACCTCTACCGTAAGGCCACGTTGGCCAATCAGAACAAGACAAGCCAAAAAACCGCAGTTGCTGAATATCTTCACCCCGGCAGGTTTTCCAAAAGCTCCGTTTTCAGTTAACTCAAAGCAGTTTGAGACTGCATCTGTAAAAACAGCCAATTAATAATGAATACAATTGATCGTTTTAATAATTAATTCATCCATAAATGTCAGACAAAGGTAAGAACCGTTTGACAGAGATGATTTTTTACGAGTTATCAGTTTGCCATGAAGGACACTGCTGCGAGCAGGGAAGTCACCCAAAGGAGTAAGGGTGGAAGCCCTGCAGTGCCTCCACCACTGACATACGCACTCCAACTGAGAGTCCCTCTCAGTAGGAGTGCAATCATAACACAAACACACACACACAGACACACACACACCACCATTTAGCTGCAGGTGTTGTCTCACTATCCTTTTAATATATTTAGTTCTCAGCCTGTTACTATGGTTACTTAAAAGCTAAATTTGGTCAAAATAAAACAGTTACTGCTGTGTTTTCCTTTTAGTGTGGAGCAAACTAAAATTCAAAGACAAGGTCCAGCCAGCACGTATAAAACAATTTAATATTTATTTCCACATAGAACTCACTTCTTAATATTTCATCACAAGTTGCTCATAATTGACAAAATAAACTATTATAAAAAGTCAGATTTAAAGTTATACTTTTAATCAGAGTGATATGTTTTAAGGAACAATCTCCTTTAATCAAACAAAATTCAGCAGCGTACACCAAAACAAAGTGCCTGAACCACTTCAAGTTTGATCACCCTCTTAATGAGGCCTCCTCAAGTCCTGTGTACAATAAGGCCATTAGCATTTACTCCATATTTGTTAATTATATAAAAAAAACAAACTAAATCTGATGGCAGTGACTGTGACATAACAGTCCAAAGACAAAAAAAAAAATCAAATAACAAACCTTAACAGGCATTAATACAGTCATGTTAAGATAAGGGGGTTATACTCCGAAGAAAGGAGATCCAGGCTTGTCACTGTCGAGGACTCACTACGCCTTTTCCACTGAGCACATTTTGACATGTTACAGTGGGAAAAGCAAAGGTGTAAATATAAAACAATTGCAGTCCTTGCAATTTGGATATTGCACTTAGTCATATTGCAATTTCGATTCATTGTGCAGCCCTCATGTCGGCTATGAAAAAGCAGATGTTATCTGATATTAGCACAAACAGAGGAGTTGTGGGGCCTGTACTGCAGGTTGGGCAAGTCAAAGCTGACTGTTTGAGTCAGCTTTGCTCTCTAAGGCTTGTCCTACAACAGGGAGCACATGGTTGTACTTGGGCGTGATGGTGATCTGTAGACTTAAACTGTATGGATCTGAGATCAACATGCGGTGCAGTCCAGAATCCTGATGATGCTCCTGCGGAGGGTCTGCGCTCTTATCCGTCTCAGCCTCACCTGAAGTGTCCAATGGGTAAAGTTTGTCACCTGGAAAGACGGAAACAGAAAAAAGCAGACAGACATAGTTAATTTATCATTAGCCTTCATGTTACTGTTTCATTCAGAAACTTATCGTCATACGCAAGAAGATGAGTAACATGGGTAACATGATGGAACATCATGGAACGAGGTGTTCTTCCCGCTGTGTTTCATTAAATATATACTTTACTTAATGGACAATCTGCTTGGCTTCACTGCTGGTTTGGATGTGGAATAGATGAGATAAATGATCAGTACCTGGCAGCACCGATATGTAGTGTGGATCATTTATGACAACGGGCAACCAGTGCTCACAGCCCTCTGTGGCACGCTGGCTGGAGAAGTTGTGGAGGTCGTTCAGCAAAGGGAAGCGGCACATGCGGCTGAGCTCATAGAACTGTGGAGGGGCGATCCACAACTCCCGTGCCTGGTAGCTCTGCAGGACCTCTGAGGGTGTGGACCACTGAAACACACACACACACACACATACACACACACACACACACACACACACACACACACACACACAGAGAGAGAGAGAGAGAGAGAGAGAGAGAGAGGGAGTGTTTACCAATAACATAACGTTACATTACAATTCATCATCATTTCATAATCATGAAGCAACATTGAGTAATTTGGGGAGGAATGAATTATGCTTTGAACTGTCCTGTGCTTGGATTAGCTACAGCACTAGTTGTCTCAACCTAAACTGTCCTCCTTGTACTGGACAGTTGTTAACCTTTAACAAGATTTGTTTGTCAACTCACCTAACCCCTTTTAAAAAACTTTTTAAACCGCCTTTGAGGCCCTTCAGTCATTAGTATGACTGCTAGGGCTGTAACTAACAAAACTATCCATTATGGATTCAATTGATCTATTAATCGAATCACTGTTCTGTCTATAAAATGTTGTGTTGTGACAAAAGTGACATTTTCACATGGCTTGTTTTTCCTAACACCAAAGGATATTACATTCAATACAAGATATCTGGGAGTTCAAAAAGTCTGATAATGATATAATATAGTAGGTAGAACGTTTGTTCTCTAAAACAAACATGTAAAATACACAATTTCTACACAAATCCCTTTGAATTTTTCCAAAAAATGTGATCGATGGACGCTGAAACATCAACTTGTCAGTGCTCTCTGGTAAACAAATGATATATTAATATTTTAATATAAATTAAAATGTCTTTTTACTTATTAGCTGACAGATGTATCTGAAAGAAGATAATACTGAGTGTTATATCTGTCTGGCCATGTTATCGTTCTCGCTACAATATTAAGTTTACTAACGCATACGGAAGTTATAAGTAAAGTCGCAGCAGTTTGTCAGTTTCGCAGCATATCTGGGGATGAAAATTGATGGTTATCGTACCTTGCTCATATGCTTATCTATGATATTGGATTCTACTGCATTAGTTTTATTAAAAAAAAGAAGAAGATATATTTCTCCTCAATCATCAGAGTAGTTGATTTTCTTTTTTAAAGCTCTTATGATCACATATTTTTTGACTGCACACTCACTTGTCCATTTATTTTACTTATAGTTTCTGAGTGTGTTGTATGAACAGATTAATTGATTAATCACCTGAAAGCGCACTATTTCCTTCTCGTCCTGCAGGGTGTGAGGGATCTCCTGCAGGCAGCAGATGAAGAAAGCTGTGTCAAACCTCGTCACACCGTATCGACCTTTGGGAGTCAGCCAGTTGCCCCACTCATGTAAGGCCCAGATGTTGGGCAACACCTCCAGCTCTCTGCACATCCTGATGAAGTTGGAGGGGCACTGGTTCACCAGAGTCCTCCACTTGGTGAGTTCACTGCTGCACAGATCGTTTACTGTGCTGTGTGGCACATGGTTGTCTTTTATGCTTTCCAACGAGCTCTTCTCCTCCGGTTTGGACACCACCAGGAGCACTCCAGACTCCTCAAACGTCTCCCTGAGGGCGCAGATCCGGAAGGCGACCTCCCCCGGGATGGGAGAGCCCAGCTTCAGCCGGTCTGTGGCGAAGATGGGAGGTCTGCTCTCCACCGGCTGCTTCACACTTGTCAAACCAAAGCTGGGAGAGCTGCAGAAAGACTTGAAAATGTCCAACCATTCACTCGAGAAGTCCGAGGAGTCCACCATGCCGCCGGGAAACACGTAAGCATTGGGCATGAAGCCGCTTTTGCTGCTTCGTTTGAGCAGTAAAACGTCGTAATCAAAGCAGGACCTGTGCGGCAGGTGTGAGGGTCCGTGGCTGCCGGCCAGCGGTGAACCTGGAGCGGCGGACAGCGGTGTCCTTGACGACAGACTGTCCGCGCCGAGCCTGTGGCCCGCGGCTAAGATAAGAGTGGCCGCCTCCTTCCAGTGCCTCAGGGTGGTGTTCATCCTACAACTACCAACAGACGTTTTTATTGATTTTCACTCAGTGCTTCTGAAAGTCACACTCACGGGCCGCTCTGCCGGGGCTTCCTCGAGACATTTGTTTTTGGTGGAAGTGACGTGTTTTCAGGAAGGACACGAGCACAGCTGACACGAGCTGCTACCGCCACCTACAGGCTGAATGACCCACAGGCCCCGCATGTATTTTATTATGTGTCCTAAAAAAAAAATCGATTAGTGATTGATTAATCAGTCGATCGATTTTTACTTGTAAAAGTGCAAAACAACAACAACAACAACAACAATAATAATAATAATAATAATAATAATAATAATAATAATAACAATAATAATTATTATTATTATAAATCAAATCAGCATTGTATTTGTATGACATATTGGATGTGACTAATACTGATCAATAAATCATTTCAATTCCTGTTCTTGTACTTGCCCACATGACTTTCCTTCACTGTCAAACTGCTCATTTTTTGGACTTTAAAACTGTGTTCAATTTTCTATTATGCTCTATATCTATATTTATATATTATATCTATATTTTGATGTAACTCACTGACAGGCACACAGTGTCATTACCTTATATCATTAATTACCTTTTATATCATTACTTTATATGAACTTGTGTGAGTGTTGAGCCGTCCTGAAGTGAGCTGGTGTCCTTGATGTGTTTCATTTGTGTGTGAGAAACTTGCTTTTGTGTGTGTGTGAGGCGATCTTTGTGCTCAGTGCCGTCTACTATTCCTCCCTAGCTCTCCCTTTTCTATGTTTTCCTGCTTTACTCAGCAAGTGTGACTGTATCTGTATATGGTATAACTTCCACCACACAATGGAGCGAAGCCTAACATGGTAGAAGAAACAGAAGCCCATTTCCTGTTGGGTTAAAGGTATTACAACATAATCATTGTGATTTTGTCATTCATTTGCCTGTTTTTATGGGAATATTTTCATCCTCACTTGGTTGATATGCAGCTATGAAAGCACACAGGCTCACCAAGAGTGTTGCTGTAAATGCATGATCCTAAGCCCCAGTGAATGTGTGTGAAACTTGCACCGTGTTATTAGTCAGAAGTTCTTGTTTCTCGGGGTTACTGAGTTCATACGCCAATGTGTTAACAGATTACCATGAGCAGGCGAGGCTGTCTGTCTGTAACAACTATTTCAATTCTTTTCATAAAAACATGTCCTTAGTATTTCAGCCACTGGCCACAGGAGGAAAGTCAGTGTTACAAATCAATTGTGGATCAAACAGTAAAACTTGCACATTCATTAACGTCCTGTATCGTTTTTTGAGGATGTCATCTTTGAGATTAAGTGCATAAACACAAATTGAAACATTGGTAAAATGAAAAAAAGAGTTACTTTTGGTCCATTTTGGATTTACTTTACTTATTACAGTATTATGAATAGTGCAAATAAATACTGTATACAATACAAAATACAATGTATTGTGCAAACCTTCTACTTACGTCTGTTTATCACTGAGAATATATCATACTACACTCTGCACATTACGTTATGTAAGCTATTCCTACTTTAGATTTTAAGATTAAGAAATTCAACATAAAGCATGCCTTACATACATGTGCTATAGAAACTAATGCACAGATCTTAACATTTCAGTGTACATCTTTCTTTAAACTCTTCTCATATTTAACGTTTTGAAGGCTAGAATAATCTGCAAATATAACTCTGCCGAGGCTTACACTTGTGCACATGCAAGGGGATGGCTTGGGTCAGCAAAGAAGAAGCTTGACATTTCAATACAACTGACGAAATGTGATGATGCGCCGATGCAAAGGAGGACTCAGAGTGGAACATTACTGTGTAAAATGTAAGTTCTCGGACAGAAAGAGACTTTGCAGGAGAAGGAGGGGCAGAGTAGAGAGGGAATGTAACACACAAATGTGTGCACAGACACATACACATGCAGGGGTGTCATGTATCCTTATCAAAGAGGCATTGTGAGGGAAGTCACAGGTAAACTCAGACAGGAGGAAGTCTTTCGGGGCTTTCTAAAGAAAACTGAAACTGTCCTGAAAGTGTCAATAGTGTAAAAACTAGAAACTGTAAAGAAAATGATATAGTGTCTCCTATTGGATCAGCCACATCTAACTTTGTGAGCCCTTCTAGCATCTTCGTGGGATTTCTGGACTGGTACCTGAGCAACAGATGGAATGATTGCGATATTGCACTGCCATATATATATATATATATATATATATATATATATATATATATATATATATATATATATATATATATATATATATATATATATATATATATATATATATATTAAAAACAAACAAACTTTTTTCTGACTCAGATCAGTGTTTCAGACTATACAGATTCTACATTTAGTTGAAATTTCATGAATATTATCCAAAAAAAATTTGAAAATGTGAATGTGGTATAGTTCAAAACACAGATGAAAAATCCCTCTGCTTTTCCTAGCTAGTACGTTGTACACGAGACCTTTGAGCTCTGGATTTCACCCAGAAACTAAACTATCTCGGGAACACTCTGCTTCCCTGTCTTTACCCACCTCCTTTTCTACAAGGACTAGGATGTCCAATCAGATGTGGGAACCTCCCAGTGGAGGAGTGCGCTCAGTGGCAGGGAGCCCCAGGTTTTCATTTGCATCTGACATTCCTGCTCTGCTTCATTTAACTTGGCTCACTATTATTTGGGGTCACTGTAGCTTTGCTCAAAAGTAGCTACATTAAAGGTTCATGGAGCATCATTGAGGTGGTTTTTGTCTGACTCATGTAAGTGAAAAATCTGTTGAAATATTTATTTATTTGTTTATTGTCATGAAACAAGTTGGACGTTAGCAAAGTCACCATCAGATTCTGTCCTTAAAGGTATTTAGTGAACAGGACAGAATGAGTTTTTATGTTTGTTGCATGTATTTTTTTGTTGCACAAAACTTTAAAGTTAAACATTATCATGTGGACTTAGTGTATATTGTGTGTCAGTCTAAGTCAATAATTTAATAATAATCATAATGATAAAAATTTGATTATTAATAATAATAAGTGACTATGTCTGTTTAGTACTAAGATAGAACAGAAATCTGCCATGGTTTGACTTAAAATCTCCACACAAACAATGATTACACAAGGTGCATGACTTCTTGGAATTTATGGTGGTCCTCTCACAGCAAAGTGAAAATCCACCCTAAACCAGAATAAAGAAGTTTAGCTACTTTTCAGTCGATGAAGCCTGTCCAGAGACTGAACCGGACAACCATTTCTTGAGCTGACCCACTTGACAGTAAGTGTATAAAAGATCACTTGATGTGGGCTGATTTGTGGCACACAGTGTCTTCATCTAAAGAAACACTTTGCAAAGTCAAAGTCAAGATTCGTGCAATAGATCCAGATCATGGCCTTTTCTAGTAATACAATCAGATTATAGGATTAACAACGTAAACACATTTGGTTTGGGGCGTGTTTTTTCCAGAGTTGTTTTGCCTAGCTGTTTTGCTGGACAATTTTTACTGCCAATATTAAGACACAGACTCCCTGTAAAGCCCTGATGACCTTGGACAAACACAACAAAGATGAACTGGTTTAAAATGTGTGCATACATTTTTGTTTGTGTACCAGCAGACTGACATGGATGAAGGAAGCATCAGGAAGAGGAAGGAGTCTCACAACGGCTCCACTGGCCGCAGCGTAAACGGTCAGACTAAAGACAAGCGACCAGAGAAGGCAACAGTGCTTCAAAAAGATGTGAGTGTGTGTTCCTGAGAAAAAGTCTCATTAGATGTTCGCACCATAGGATCCCACCGTCCGTGCCTTTTTAAAGTAATGGGGGCTGGAAGTGAGTACCAGGCAGTACCGCAACAACTGTCTCCTCCTGTTAACGCCACAGTGATCCACACAGTATTGCTGTCCAGCCCCCCTAAGCTCCCTAAGCCCTAAAGTGAATTTAGGGTGACTGAAAGGGTTTATCTGGATAAATTAAGATTATTATGACATTTTTTCTAAAAAAAAAAAAAAAAAAAAAAAAAAAATTAGTTACCTAATTTTTCCCCTCACAGTTCTGCAAAAGGTGAACTATACATGTTTATTTTGAATGGAATCAAAAGATGTCCGTGATGCTTGTGGCGGATGAATTTGGATCCATTCCAGTTTCAGGTGGGAAAGAATCACATGACAGTGGTCGTTAAGTTTTCATGTGCTCAGATAAGACAAGCATTTACAGCCATGCTACTTTGTCCTATGGGTAGTGCTACATATAAAGTCAGTAGGACACTACAGACATTCAGTCGTTCTTGAGACTTTTTCCAAAAAAACAAAAGTAGGCAAGCGTATTTATATAGCAGCCTTCAGAAACAATGCAATTTTGTGCTTTGCAGAAACATAGAATGATTTTAAAAATAAGATTTTTTTTGTGTTTAAAAGACTAAAAAGAACAAATAAATAAATAAGTAACAGATTAAGAAGAAGTTATGTCTCTGTTGGAAAGCCACTGTAAACAGTAATTTGGGAAATGTCCTTTCACCTGCACAAAACACACCAGCAATAGTTATTGAAATATTTCAGTCTGGACCAAAGATGTAGACCAATCAACTTATCGACATTGCCATCCTTACAACAACTCTGCTAGCACGGCTAAAAAATATTGCATAATTACATAGTAAGTGGTTGAAGATAATTTATGCAAAAATGTATACATTGCAAAGGATAATAAGAAACCTAAGACATTTATATATAACTATTGATATTTTACTTAAAGATGCATTAAGAGATTTTAGATACTATTTGCTCACTAAATGCTTATTACTAAATTCCACTGTATGTAGACTTCAAGAAAGTTAAAATGTGATTCACTGAAGTAACACCTACCTTTTTTATGCCACGTGTTCTCAGGTTGGTCTGTTAAGTGGGGTCTGTCTGATTGTGGGAACTATGATTGGTTCGGGCATCTTCATTTCTCCAAAGGCTGTTCTGCTGTACTCTGGAGCTGTGGGACCCTGCATCAGCATCTGGGCTACCTGTGGTGTGTTGTCCACTCTGGGTGAGAACGTCTTGTAAAACAATGCATGACTTTAATCAGCATCAGAGCATTTAGTTTCTGTTTTTGTATGGAGACAGGTTAAGAGATCCACAGAGGACTTTATGTAATATGATACAGAGAACAAGGACATAAAAATAACACTGGGGTTTAACTCAAAAAAGCAATACTGAGTTAATTGTACCTGACTAATTCATACAGTAATATAACAATAACACCAACGATAGCTCATGATAAGCCATTGGGTCAGTCCTATTGTCTATTCGCTCCTGGGTACATTTTTGACCCAATGGTTTTAAGTGCAGTGGTTCCCAACCTGTTTTCTATCATTGAATAAAGTGATGACCCCTGACTAAGTGTCACATTTTATGAATATTTTATATCATATTCAATACATGACAATACCAGCAGAGAACAACTGATAAACTGTACACAAACCCAAATAGTGAATAGATTAACTGCAGAAAGTTTGTGTAAAACTGATGTACTATTACCTGCCATGGCAGCGTCAGCTTCACCCCCTCCACTGGACGATGCAAAGCAGATGCACTGTACAGGTACCGTCAGCTTTGCAAAAACGGGACCCAAATGCAAACACTGAGGCAGGCTTAGATCAAAGTTGAAAGTACAACAATCCAAAATGTGATTAGGCAGGCAATAAAAAGCTGGCAACGAAGAGAATTCAGACAACTAAAGAGTAAAACAAAAACGGAGAACAAACCTTAAATCCAAGGGGAACAAATGCAAAACACACAAGGACCGGGGAAAAAACACAGGAGAGACAAGATGACAACAGAAGCGCCAAAAGGACGAGGACAGACGAACCAATAAAGAGGCTTACGTACAAACTTAACTACACTCTTAGAAGTAAAGGTGCTAACTAGAACCATAAAAGGTTCTTCGGCTTGTTACCATAGGAGAACCCTTTTTGGTTCCTGGTAGAATCCTTTTCTAAAGGTTCCACCTGGAACCCTTTCAGAGGGTTATATTGGGAACCCAACATGGGTTATACCTAGAACCACCTGTTGGTAATTGTCATTTTTGTGCTGGTTTAATGATAAAAAAACAACAAAAAAACAACAACACACAATATATCTCACCTTGGATATACAATTAACATAGTGTCTATTCAATAAAGGTACACAGTTAACTATTGTATGGCATGAAATGATGGAAAAAGATATCAACCATGGCAGAACCCAAGTAAAATTAATTGATGAAGGGGATTCCAGATACATCTACATTTAAAAATACAATTTAACACATGGGTAAACATCTGAATGTTTGAGGGTGAGGATATTTTAACGTCCATGCTTTCAATAATCCTTAAAGAACACTTTCTTCCAAAAAGGTTTCTTAATGGAACCCTTATTCTTACAAAGAACCCTTGAAGAACCCTGTCTTCAAAAAATGGTTCTTCAGAAGCAAATGGTTCTGGGTAGAACCTCAAGCCCATCAGGAAGAACCCTTTTGGATCCTTTATTTCGAAGAGTGTAATGAGGGGGTGAGACGCAGTTGGAGAGACACTGGGAACAGCGCGGTGCTACGAGGCTGATGTAAGACAGGTGGCGGGGAATGTCAGACAGGGTATGAGCACAAGAACGTCATGTAACTTCTAAAAAGAAGAAAGGGTCATTATGTCACAGAGTCTTGTTTTGGTGCCAGACTGTGGTGCCAGCTGTATTGAAGTCAATGAGAGAGGCATGGAGATACACACTAAAACCCAACATATCTACGCTGTGTGACTTCTGATAATGAAATACCTCCAGAAAGTGAAAGAACACCCTTCAGGGAGTAGGTTGACGTCTTTTTATTGACGCATTGTTCTTTCCTTGAAAACAAGTTGTAAAACCTAGTTTCTGAATTGTGGTCTTTCATTTTGTGGAGGCATTTCTTCATCAGAAGTCATACGACGCTGGGTTTTAGCGTGACTTCAATCCAGCTGGCACAACAGTCTGGCACCAAAGCAAAGTTCGGTCTTGACCCTTCCTTCTTTTGTAAGTTCCACCAAAACACTGGTGAGTAGAATAACAAGTTGTCAGAAAATTACATCCGGCAGAAAATATTGTATTATTGGCACTGAACCTTCCTTGAATTTTCGACCAGAAGGAATTTTATGATGAGTTACTTTGAAATGTCTCCTCTTCTCTTTGTGTATGTGTTTTTATGTGTGGCTACACAGGAGCACTGTGCTATGTTGAGCTTGGCACCATGATCACCAAGTCGGGAGGGGAGTATCCCTATTTAATGGAGGCCTTTGGCTCTGTCGTAGCCTATCTTTACTCCTGGACCACACTCATGGTACTGAAGCCTGCCTCCTTCGCCATCATCACACTGAGCTTTGCAGAATATGCCTCCACTCCTTTCTACCCCGGCTGCACTCCTCCTATTGTTGTTACCAAGTGTCTGTCAGCAGCAGCTATATGTAAGTTTTACCATTACTTGTCAGTTAATGGTTAAAAGCAGTAAATTACACGTAGGATCTACTGCAGCCTAGTAGCCATTGTTAGGTATTGATCAAGTCCTGCATTACAGTCGTAAAACTGGACTGGCTGCATTGTTCTTTCCTTTTCATTTCTGTGTGTGAACAGGATCTCAAGAAGCTTCTGTTAATCATCATGAAAATATCTTCTGAGTAATCAACAGGTCAAGTTAACATTACATTGTATAAATCAAGTTAACCATTTAAAGCTCATAACAAGAATGGTTTTATATTAACAAAATGCAGCTGCAGGAAATTGTTTTCAGCAATTAGTAACTAGCCGGGGAAGATAGTTGAGCATTTAGCAGCTAAAGAGTCATATAGCTCTCTCAGGAGTTGGTGGAGACCAAAACAGGCGCTAAAAGGACAATAAAAAGCTCATCAGGTAACACAGCTCTAAATAAATGTTAATGCTTCTACATTTTCTGTGAATTTGTTTATACTGCCCCCTAGTGACAAATAAGTTAATGCAGGTTTAAATGAGTTTATCTGCCAAAACAACCTGCTGTTTTAAAATTAACTTCTGATCTACAGTGCTTATCTTTTGAACATATATACTGTAAGTCATAATTAGCTTGTTTGAGGACTCCAGGTTATGATAACTAATAGGCTACATTTGTACAACAGTTCAAAAAAACAAAGAAAAAATATTTGATGTCATAAAAGTACAGTGTATAAATAATAACTCTTCGTTAAGAGGTGGAATTAATTTCAAATGTCTAAGTTGGAGCGTTGTATATAGGGTTAGGGTTAGTATATAGGCTAACCCTGTATATCAAAACATTTCTTGTCTCTTCTCAGTTTTGATCGTTATGGTCAATTGTTTGAGTGTCAAGCTGGCAAGCTACGTGCAGAACTTCTTCACTGCAGCCAAACTTATCATCATTCTTATCATAGTGGGAGCTGGCATCGGCATGTTGGCACAAGGTGAGCCTGCTGGCACTATCAGTCTCTTTAATACCCTACATTAAAATTGGTCGTTCTTTGATGAATCATTTGATAATAAGGATATATATTGTTGTGTATTTGTGTCCAGGAAAAACTGAGACTCTGTCAAATGCATTTGAAGGCGCATCGCCGTCAGTTGGAGCAGTCGGACTTGCGTTTTATAATGGGCTCTGGGCGTATGATGGATGGTAACAGTTCTATTACTATTACTTCACTTTACTTTGGCCTTTTAACAGGATGTATGGGGTTGACCACACACCTCTCTAAGGCAATGCATTGGCGTTTTCTTTGTCATCCAGCTTTTTCTGCTGTACTGACTTAAGGAATAATTAAGGAATAATAATAATTATAAGGAACACTGTGACCCTACTCAGCCTTCCAGTAAAAGTTAAAGTACTCATGAGGCGGCAGAAGGGCCCCTGCTAATGTAAAGCTACTGTATTATATGCAGTATTATCCAATCATTATTGGTATACCATTACAGTTAATGTCGATGTGGAGCCAATTCTAGCAACCATACTTGATCGAGGACACATATTCGTTGTGATCTCATTCCCTTTTTTCTTTCTTTCTTAGGAATCAACTGAATTTCATCACAGAAGAACTGAAAGACCCATACAGGTAAGACAAACTCAACCATCTGTCATTTTTAATAGGTCCTTATGCAACATCAGAGCAGTGTGTCTGAGAAAGGAGGCTGCACACCCTTAAAATGTATTCAAGCTCATAGAAGTATATTCACACTATGTAGAGCTTGTACCTCCACCAAGGTCAAACATTCACCTTTAATTCAATCAAGCCTCATCCAATAACAAACTTGATAGCCCTGTATCGAATTTAAGCTAATCAGATCTAGGGTCTGCATCAGATTGTTCTCACTCATAGATACCAGCCATCATCAAGACCCATTGATCCTGGATCCTGATGACGGCTGCCCTCTTGGATGCCCCTATAGTAGACAAAACTTTATAAGGTGCACTGCCAGTGGAAAAAACTGAAGTGCAATCTCTTCACTATTAATACTACAAAACAACTTTCTGTGCACTGGTACCCCACTGCATACAGGTGGTGCCCTTTTTTTAATGTATCTTTGCCCCTGCCCCTCAAACATCCTGGGTTGGCCACTGTTGTCAGTGAATATTTCACTGTTATGTTCAGTATCAACATTTTGGCAACTTGCCCATTATGTTAATTAACAACATTTCCTAATAATGTCTACACAAAAAGTAATTCAATCTGCTTTACGTTTTCCTCAAGATGTCTTTGTTGTGGCAAATTAGTTGTATACAGGTGTATAATACACAACGTGTTTTCCCGTCCACTGATCTCAGGAACCTGCCACTGGCCATCATCATTGGGATACCTTTGGTAACTGTGTGCTATGTGATGGTCAACATTGCTTACTTCACTGTTCTGACCCCCACTGAACTGCTGTTGTCTCCAGCTGTTGCTGTGGTAAGAATAGTAGATGGTTGCTGTGGTTATCGAGAGGTCTTGAGCAATGGTGTTTTAAAAGTAGTTTACTTTTAATTTATACAGTACGTGCAAATTTTTTGTTTACCTCAGAGAACTTTAGATTAAAGGTCAGTAACATCTTAGTATTCATTTACTCCGCTCCCTCGTCTTTTCTGAAGGGTTTGTTTGTGTCTCCTTAGACCTTTGGAGACAGAGTCCTCTATCCTATGTCATGGATGGTTCCTCTCTTTGTTGTCTTTTCTACATTCGGCTCTGCCAACGGAAGCTGCTTCACTGCCGGCAGGTAAAAAAAACAACTGTCACATTATATATGAAACACAGAAGCTACAGAAGACATTTTTCCACCTGAACGTATGTGCAAAAAACGCTTGGTGTGCATACTTGTGTGTTTGAGAGAGAAGTCGCAAATAAACAAGACATTTGAAAGTGAAAGTGAGACTGCTGGTGTAGAAGGAGTTTGGCAGACAAGAAGAACGAGTTAGGAACAAAAAGAACTCAAGAAGAAAACTCAACATAAAACTCTGTCTTTCTCTTCTCACAGACTGGCGTATGTGTCTGGTAGGGAGGGTCACATGGTGAAAATCTTGTCCTATATCAGTCTGAGGCGCTGCACTCCGTCCCCTGCTCTCATATTCAATGTGAGTCCTGCATGCTAAATGAATTTCAATTTGGATTTGCTTGTTGAGCACGGTTAGTAATTTAAAGCTGCTAAGAAGTACAGTGAATAGACCTAAAATAAATATATCTCCTCAATATTATAATATCACAGATAAATAATCTATCCACCATGTTAACAAGGTATTTGTTTAGCTAACTTTTGTTTGTTTTCTCTTTGTTTTAGGGATTTTTGGCTATTTTCTACATTATCCCAGCAGACATCAACACCCTCATTACCTACTTCAGCTTTGCTCGGTGGGTATTTTACGGTATGACGGCACTTGCTCTCATAGTCATGCGCTTCACTCGGAAGGATCTGCATAGACCAGTAAAGGTGAGGCCTGCTGACGGAGTAGTTCTCAGTTGTGTTTAAGCAGTCTGATTCTTTGTTTACCTGAAACTGCAATCTTTGTCTTTACATACTAGCCTAGTGTTGTGTTTAGGAGGAAGCAGAGCAGAGGACACTAAATATAAAATTTAGTGTTCAGATCCTTTACTTAAGTAAAAATGCTACTTCCAGCAAGTAAAGTAAAATCCCTGCACTGAAAATTAAATGTTACGCAAGTGAAAGTATGAAGGGTATAGTATCAAGAAAATATCCTTCAAGTATTAAAAGTAAATGTACTCAATGCATAAAAAATGGCCCCTGTGACTGTTATATTTATGTTATATCATTAGATTAATTTCACACATATAATCTATGTAATCACATGAAATATACCTAAATACTGTATATAAAAACCCTGCCACTATCTGACAATAATGTTGTATACTTTTTAAGGGAATTCATTTGGAGTTGTGATCACAGGGCAGAAGTAAACAGTGGACTTTGTGTAATTGTGTGATTCGGTACTTGAAGGTACCGATTGTCATACCAGGTCTGATGGTCGTAGTGTCCTGCTACTTAGTCCTGGCTCCCATTATTGATCAGCCAGAGATGGAGTACCTCTACGCTACCATCTTCATCTTCAGTGGACTACTCCTCTACTACCCTTTTATCTACCGGAAGGTCAAGTGGGCACGCAGACTCATGAGTAAGTTCATTCTTATTTTCTTTTACTGAAATTCAGGAGTTCAAGTTATTGAAATATTTCAATTTGTCCTTCAGAATAATAAGATTATAAAAAATACCTCCTTGTAGGACCCATCACGATGCATCTCCAGCTGCTGATGGAAGTAGTTCCTTCTGAGAAAGCTGAATGGGAGGGGACAGAGCTGTTGACTGAAAACAGCGGACCGTAAATTTGCCGCTCAGAGCAGCTCTAAGCTAAACATCAGAGCTCACCTCTATTGAATAGCTGCACGACACAGGTAAATGGGGAGTGCACTGTGTTCATGATCCTGTGTATAAGGGTAAGATGAAACCATTTGTCATTTGGGTTCAGGGATGAAAAAAGAGGATTCATGTTTCTGAAGTGTGTCCTGTAGTTACAGTATATTACAGAAGAGCTGGATTGACCCTATTCTCATGATGTCTTTCCCCACATGGAGAAATAAATCACTTACACAAACGTACCTTTAGTGATTGTTCAGCTACAAATGAAAGATGTTAGGTAGTATTTTACTACACAACCTTTTTTAAAAATGAAAAAATGAAATAAAAAATGGAAGCTATCCTCATAAAGATTTCTCCATGTAGCTAATGTGCAATAATTTTTTTTACTGGGCTAAAGATCACGTGATGTAAGCTGCTGGATGATTTAGATCTGAATGAATCTGCACTTGGGCAAAGGGAAATGGATTGTGGGAAACAACATGAAGGCTCGGCAGCAAAAAATGTCCTAGTTCAAACTGCTTTTTCTCTGAATCTTTTGTGAAACTGTACATTCTGTATATCATAAAGTCACAAACAACACAACGAAGTGTGGCTAATGGTGTGTGATTATGACATGTTGTGAAATATATTTGCATTGGACTGGAAAGGTAGAGGTGTTTAGTAGAACTTACAGTAGATATAGACACAGGTCAAACAACTGATCATGTTTCACATCACACTTGCATCTGATGATACTAACAATACAAGCAAATCACCACCTCCAGTACATGTCAGATATAATAACGGTCTGACTCTTCAGATCAACATAAGGGAACTTGCTTTAGTCATGTAATGCAGGTGAATGAGGTGAGAAAGACTTGAAAGGCAAACGTCTGATACTGGAAAATAATCAAATACATAGTTTACAGTGATATAAATTCAGTGATGGAATGTAACCAAGTACATTTACTTCAGTACAGTTTTAACGTACTTGTACTATACTTGAGTATTTTTACATTTTCTGCTTCTTTATACTGCAAATATTGTACTTTTTACATCACAACATTTATTTTATGGCTTTAGTTACTTGTTACTTTGCGGATTGCATGCTGCATGAGACCCAAAGAAGCACACTATTAAATGAATTTGTCGGCAAACGGCTTAAAAAGTAACACACTGATTTCAATAATTAGGAAAATCGGTCAACCCATAGTATACAGTGTATACTGTACATACATGTGAATAAAGGTTTAATTACTTACTTGTACTTTTAATAGTGAGTACATTTAATGCCATATTATTACTTTTGATACCTAAGTACATTTTATATCAGATACTTTTACTCGAGTAATATTTGTATGAGTGACTTTTACTTTACTCAAGTATGACTCTGGGGTACTTTTTACAACACTGTATAAATCTGAGTTGTTTGTTTTTACAGGAAAAATACAGGAATTGTTTATTCCAGTTCTGATGTACACAGGGTTTTTACAGCATCACAAATATTACAGACGTAGATTTAGCTGTCAGTGTCAGAATAAACCATGTTGCAATTTTTTTTATCCAACCAAAAATCCAACATTAATAACTTCACTAAATTCATATTTACCACAAGAGTAGTGTGAACAAAATCACCCATATATGTTTGTAGCCACAGTTGTTAATTAGAGTATCATGAGTGAGGCTCGAGGTCATAATTGTCCACTAGATGTCAGTACAGTATTGTTAAATGGAACTGAAAAGGCATGGAGGGTCTGTGTTGTCATTATCATATGTATACTTGCCCAATATTAATATATTATGTATTTATCATATATTAATGGTATGTATATTTGATATCATTATCAGTAATATCATACTACTTTAATGTTATTGTGATTAATGGCAGCAGTGGGAGCTCTAACAGTAGCAAACACCTTATATCTAAATTAATCTAAGTTAAGGGAATATGTCTCTGGCCATGAAGGCATTGTAGCTCAACATGATAATGAATGCAGGTCTTTGTTGCCCTCTGGTGGCACACAGTCTCACCACACACAGTCAAAATAGAATCTCCCATGTGCACTACCCCTGGTGAAGTGAAGGTTTCCTGCCGGAGGTGCCAGTAAAATCTGCACTGGCTGTGCTGAATGAGAGGACATTTTCAGAATAGCTGTTTCAGTAACGTCGGCCAAATTAGGTTGGAACTGTCTATAGAAGCAGCGTGTTGGTTGTGCAGCCCGTTGCGTTTGGCTCTGCTGACATGTACATGGCACTTTAATCACAGGATGCTGTTGTCCTGCAGAATCAACTCAACAGGTCCCTCACTAAGACTGAATATATGTTGGCAAAATGCAGGACTCCCCTGGCAGAGACGAAGTTATGTTTCAGAGCACATAGCTGAAACATAACATAAATGCCTCTGGCTTACATCAAAACCGTCCTCCTATATTTTTGGCTTTCTGAAATTTAGTAGAGTTGAGCAATTGCTCTCTGTTTCATCACTCTTTAATGGGCAGTGGTTCTCAGGATGAAAGAACAACATTTTCCATTTGGATCCACTCCGAATTTACAAAAAAAAGTCTTTAGTTGTGTCTTCATGTGGTGTTGGTGCTTTGAGATGATGCAAGACAACTCTCAATCCAGTGTCAGTGAGTTCAGGGAATTGATGACAATACAGAACGAGATCAGTGACTTATTTATAGAGATAAAATATATCTCCTCGTGGTTCAGACATCCACATTAAACTCCCTTATATCACATTGAAATGTGACTTGTGGTTCTGTGGTATAAGTGTGCCTGATGATATGTTTGACAAATGAGGCCACATTTATCTTGCTGCTTATGGTGGGGGTGGGGGCAGATGTAGCAGTTCACAGTCAAGTTGCATGTCATGAATATAAGCCTGCTAAACTGAATACAGATAGTGTCCTACTGCGCTGGCATTGTCAAAAGCACTCAAATCTTTCTTGACATTTTGTTAAGTTGGATTAGTGGTAGAAGTTGTACCAATACAACAATGTAAAAGGTCTCCATTACAACTCAATCATGCATTCTCAATCCTACTTAAGTAAAAGCACAGAGGTATTATCAGCAATGTAAATTACATTCCCTGTAGTAAAATGTCCCCTGTGAGTTATAAATCATTTTATATGGCATTATTTTATTCTGATCAATGTGTGAGTAGCATTTTCAAGGTGGAACTAGTTTAATCTCCTTCTAATACAACATTGTCTGATGATTTTCAACCTAGGGGTCACAGCCTGTCTACAGGGGTAATCTGGCTAATCTAAAGGGTCATGGTGAGATGATTAATGGGGGATAAAAGAAGATTTAAACATTCATTTTTCATTTTCCATTTTTGGGATTTTTCTCTAATGTTTGCTTTTTTTAAAAATAAAATATTGGCTAAGCCATCCGAGAGGTTTAGAGAGGAAATCTCTCTTGGTGGAACAGCTAACAACTGAGAGACATCTGAATCATGACAAAGTGAGTATGAGCTTACAAGTTTTTTTTTAATGTAAAATTAGAATTTGTAGTGTATATAACTGTCAAATAAATGTAGTGGATTAAAAAGCACAATATTTATCTGTGAAATGTAGTAGAAGATAATTACTAAGTAACATAAACTGGACATACACAAGTAAGGCACAAATAATCTTTTCTACTTAAACTGGCAATGGACACATACTTTTTTTAATTTTAATATATCATTATGAAGTAAATGTTGACTGCACAATGTAATGGCTACTGAATAATGACACCCTCTGCGTTTAGATTGGTTCCCTATGAGCCACTGGCCATGAAATCTCCCAGGAAAATGAAGGCTGACTGGTGATCCAGTCTTTGTCTTGTCTGTGTCCAACTGCAGCAATCAGACATTTTTATTTAATATGTTTGAATATATTTATAATACTTTATATTATGAATTGCATAGCATAAATCATGTAGCAGTGTGTGGGCACATACAGCAATAAAACTCATGAAAAATTATGCACATAAGATTGCACTGTTGAGCTACTTTGGATCTCTGTTGGCTGACATCCCAGCAAGCACCACACTCTCTGGGCAGTTGTTTGCTAATTTTGGGCCAGTGAATTAAAGGGTAACCACCAATTTCACACACTGAAGTGTGTTTGCAGATCTTGGAGTATACAGCATATGAGAAAAAAAGTAGTATAAATCCTTTTAGGGCTCAAGAGGAAGCTGCATGTAATCTTATAAATTGCTTCCAGTGATGTCACTTAGTGGCTAAGTTGCATTGTTGGTAATGTAGGCACTAGGTTTTGAAAAGCAGTTAACTGGTATAGCATTGCACTCCTGTAACAATGTTGGACTCTTTATGGACAGTAAAAACAAATGATCAAAAATCGATACAGCCTCATATAACCTCGTATCAAAACTTTCCTTAAAGGAGATGGCTGTGATATCATCTGTGAAGTGCATTTGCTTCTGTTTATTACCGCCTCTGACATGTCTTAATCAAACTCTGCATTAGTGCAGTGGCAGATTGATTGAACATTAATATGCTAAATATTCTGATGAAAATGAATGCGCGCTCTAACACAAACACATGTTCTGTACATATGCACGCAGCCTTGCCTGCATGGACACGCACACTCTCTCTCACACACACACACGTACAGTACACTCAAATATCGTCTCATTAATGGGTAGACAGCTCTGATGAGAACTCATCTGCATATCATTAGCATCACATTACTGCACTTTTCCAATCAGTGACTGAATTAGCATTTGGATTAGAACCTCGCAATCATTTTGGCGACCTTTCCAAAACCTGCATTATAATGTGTCACTAATGAACATATGCTACAAATGAAGTCCCTGTTCTGATTGTTTTTGGATTATCAGAAATGATGCTTCAAGACCTCAGAGAGGGAAAAGAATTTGCTGCTGATTTCAATTTGCAAAAGTTTTGGTTTTTAATTTCCTGGGCCGCCTCAGGGTTTATCTGACATCCTTGATATTTGACTTGACTTATTCACTGTTTGCTCCGCTGAGTATTTTGTAATATTAAATTAGACTTATTGGTTTGAAGTGCCTGTCATTTGAGAGTAAAGGCACTCAGCGCACTGATTTTGGCACCAGATGGCAGATGAAATTAAGTGAGAAATATCATCTATAAAGAGCCCAAACACAGGTGGGGAAAAGAACCAAGTATCACTTAAACACCAGCAGAAGAGTCTGTTTTGTCAACATGACCTATTTTCCTCCATTGGAGGGCACACTTGAATAAGCAGTGGCAGTGAAGTGAGGCAGAGCCATTTCATGTACACTGTGATCCTTTTTACAGTAGAGGATCTACATCCATTTTTCCCTGACACATTCACCAGATTTGTGGCTCACCCCCACCTGGCACCGCTCCCAGAAATGTCCTGGCATTGCCTTTAGTGTTAAGAACATTATGAAAAAATGCTCTTCATTTGAATTATTATGTTTCAAATGACTGTTCTCCCACAAATGTCTCATTAATAACTTTGTTTGACAGCCTCTCACTTGCCATTATCAATGCCTGTTTGTCTTTCTTTTTATCCCAGCCAGAATGTAGGCCCGCTGCTCATTTTCTTAAAGTCACACCATGTGACTTTCACTGAATGATGTCACTTGTAGTATTCATGGGGTAATGCTGTAAAATAACGGTAACACAAGTAGAAAGGAGTCTTTAAGCCATTGAATCGACTCAGTCACGCCAGTTACACTGCAAAATCCATCTTAAAGCAACATAATGTCACTTTTTCCCCTAATAATAACAGGTTCAAAATCATTTTGTTGGTAGTTTCTTGTAATAGGGTGAATGGTGTCTCCGTCTCAGCCACTCCGCCCCCTGTAACTTGTTTCTCCACTATGTAACTTCAGTGAGAGGGTAGGATCACAGCGTTACATACATGTTTACTTCAACATACAAGTTTTCAGCACATAACACTTTTATGACGTAATGAGTTTTGTTTGTAGTTAGCACCTACATTACGTCTGACAAGTTGTTACATATTGGGATTTGTATTTACGACAGTGGTGATACACTCAGAAACTGTGGGGGGTGCCAAATCACATAAAATACCAACTTCTACATAATGTTGGTTTAAGTTTGCTAGTGTTAGCCAACGTTAGCGACCATAAGCTACTGGTCTTACCCACTGACTGTATAAAATATGAACCGAGTTTCAAGGACTGATGAATGGAGCTGCCAAAGTGCCTTAAACCTGCATTTTCTGTGAAGGCCAACATGAGGCAACTCTCCTGGGTTCATGTAAGCTTATGAGAAAATGACACTACTTCTCATTTGATTTATTACCTCAGAAAAACAT
Organism: Pagrus major; assembly: GCF_040436345.1. NCBI lineage: Eukaryota > Metazoa > Chordata > Actinopteri > Spariformes > Sparidae > Pagrus > Pagrus major. Next base: position 29,883,277 of record NC_133218.1, read on the forward strand.
GGGTTTATGGTCTCAATCACTAGTTTCAATTCTTCTTCAATACTGAATGATGTTCATTTTGTAAATGATGGTCCCATTAATAGTAAAATAGATGATAATGAAAGTATGCTTTGGGCGTGACTGCCTTGTCATTGACGAGTCCTCGGGTTGTCAGTCTAATCCAATCAGTATATCTTCCCAGACCCCATCCTCTCGTCCAAATATGTTCACTTGTGGCTAAAAAAAAACCAAGATGGCAGCGACCAAAGCGCTAAACCCGAAGCTACAATGCTTCAATTTAATTCCGGTGCATTGTATGAGGAAGGCTTCCGAAGGCCACATATTCATTACTCTCGCCAGACTTGCATAAAACTGGAATCGTGACAATGATGAAACCTTTGTTGGATACTGGTGTTTTTGTAAGCCTTTTGATATTTCTATCATGATAATGTCTGACGCTCTACTTGCAAAGTAAAGTAAGCACTAAATTTAATTTAAAATACCTTTTATGTGATTGTCTCAACTGGCACTCAAGGAATTACACTTTTTCATGAATCCAAACCATTTGGCATGTTGAGGTGCCTTTTCTCTCTCTGACACACACACACACACACACACACACACACACACACACACACACGAGCACATACAGTTACGCACTTTTCTAAAAACGTGGATTTGTTTGTTTGCTGCATGTTTGAAGCGTTTCCAGGTGTGGACGAGCTGAGCCCAAGGCGGAGGATAGAGCTGTTGATAAATTGTTTATGACACGAGTTGACCCCTGTTTTCTCACAAACTACGCCAGCTTACAGCGGTTTTACAATAAAAATGACTTCGGCAATGACTCACTAAGTGGAGAGACAATTAATTACAACAGAAACCCAAACATCAGGGTGACTTTTTCACTGCCATCCCTTCTATTTCTTTTTTAGTGTCTCTCTTCCTGTACTATCCATCTCCTTGACTGCCTTCTTGTTAACCTCTTCCCTGCCTTTTTCTCACTCGCATCCTCTCTCTCTCAGTGCACTATCTTACACATACTCTTCCTCTCTCTCTCTTTCTCCTGCCAGGATTTTCTCTGTATTCCCTTTGATCTTCCTCCTCCTCCTCCTCCTCCTCCTCCTCGCCCCGTTGAGGATCTTCAGTAACTTTAATTGAGCAACTTAGAGATCAGTGGCTGATGCCTTCATGAACAGTCACTCACAGGTGAAACCCCAGTTCACTGCATATATTGTATGTGTGTGAGCGCATAATATTTAATAAAAGGTATTTGCATGCTTGTGTTTCTGCTCCACAAATTTGTATGCACATATATGCACAACTGTGTCTGTGTGTGGACATGTCAGAGATCGGGAGTGGAATTTAATAAATATAAAAAAGTGGTGCTTGCTAATTGTGTTGCTGTGCTTGCTCGCCTCTTGCGCTCGCTGTAGTTTCTGGCTGTTTAGCGGCTCTTTGATCAGCACATAGGGAGATGGTCGGGAGGCTGGTTATGCTGGCTTTTCGCCTGATGCACGGGTGGCTCCGCTGCACATGCTGCACACAGTGGGAGGCTGGCTTGTTGGTGTGTGTCCATATTTGTGTGTATGTTTGACAGAAAAAGAGGAGGAAGAGGTGCACAGGCAGAGATAGATAAAGAAAGAACGTGTTAATGGTGAAAGAGAGGAAAAAAGAGACAATGAGAAAAGAGAATGAGAGGGAATAATTGAGTGAGGGGGGGATAATTTGCCTTGAACGATGGAGTGCAAACAGCCTTTACTGGCTGCCTGGCAGGGTCCTCTCTGATGTTTATCCTGCCTGTTTGTACTTCTGAACACTATACCAGCAGCCGCTGCTTCTTCACGGCCAAGTTATGATCTCTCAGCCTCCTCGTCAAAGATGGTTTTCCTCGTCTGGAAAATGAGCATTCATGCTGTAGAAAACACCATATTGATAAAACAAAAAGCATTAAAGAAATCTAGACAGAACAACGACATGAGAGACTGCACATGAAATGATTTAAGGCAGACTGCATCAGCTGTTTTCCATTCCAGATTGTTTTTGTAAATATCACCAAATAGCCATTAAACCAATATCTAATCTAAATCGCCTGTTTATTCCAATCAATAATACTGTTTTCACAGTTAATGGACTGAACTAGGTGATCCTCTTTCAGGGCAAATCTACAAACTGTGACATGTTGCTTGTCATCCAGTCAGTAACAGCCCATCCTGCCTATCTGTGGATGGCAATAGATAAGAAAGACTCTCATCTATGGACAAATGTGTTCATATAGATTTCCCATCTAATCCATCCATAGCACGTTGTAGAGAGCCCGCCTCTCCTATTAGCAGCCATGAATCAACTCTAGTTTTCGACACATGGGGTAATACAAGTGAGGCTGGGTTATCAGCATGTACAGTACTGTAGCTATAATTAAAAATATTACATTGGTTCCACAGGATGGTGAATTAACACCTTAGATACTGTTTAGGTGATACTGGGTTACACCAAACATGAATAAAGTGTGTTGCAAAACCCCTCCACCTTTTCACCTGTAACATAAACAGGGCTGTGTGATGTTTCACAGATTATCAGAACTTCTGCTCCTTTGATGTGAGCTGCGGGAAAAATGAATTTGGGAGCTGCCCTTGTGGCAGAAACTCTCTTTAAAGAACAGGCCTTCAAGGAGCAGTTGCTGTATCAAGGAAATTTCTCTTTGCATTTTTACAGGGCTGTGTTGGTGTCCCTCTGTGTGAGGAGCAAACCCTGCAAAATATCCCCCACCATATCCCTCTGTGAATAAGAGAGGGGTCAAGAGACTGCCAGTGTGAGCTGTCATGCTGGATGTGAAGTGAAATACAGGCGTCTACATACATATCAAACCCCATATGGCAAAACTCAACATGCGATTACACTATTCCCGGTATCTTCAGCGAGCTGAATTTACTAACCCATGTTTGATCCAGTGTCTAATTAATTCCTTAAGTTCTTGTGTTTGTAGCAGGGAAGAGGAGAGAGGGTATACAGTATGTAAGGAGAGGGGATCTGTCTTTGAAGTGGTGTTCTGCAAACCTCTAGAGGACGACCAAGCCCGAGGCTGGACTCAGGCTGTGGGGAGAGAAGCAACAACTGCTTATCCACTGCGGGGCCAAAATTGGGGCTTGCCATGGCCATGTTTGCAACACAGAATTACCATTGTTATCTGTTTATCCGAAACAATATTTCCCATTAGAAATGTAATGTCCTAAAGCAGCAAAAGGTCAACAGAGAAAAGACTTAAGTTTGCTTTGATTGAGACTCAGAGGCAAACAACAACTGAGCCTTTTCCAGCATTGTTTGGCCCTGCACTGGAATATGGGCTCTCAGCAACACTGAAAAACGAGATTCTGCAATTCTCTGCGGTATACTCTTCCCTGTGCCCAACTAGCTAATGAACTATCAGCTATCTATCTTCATTCCACCCAGGGCACACTTGTCCTTCCCTGCAGACAGAAGCTGCTTCTTGGCAGGTCTTGCTGAGGGGAATCCAAACCTCCTGGCTCTAAAGTAAAGTGTATTCTTCTCAAAGTCATTTTGAGGTGAAAAACAGAAATCAGTGATGTTATTTCTGTTGCTGTAGACAGCGCCATTGATATTTGTAAACACGAAACAACCTCATATAATCTACGATCTACGATGCTACGATGTTAGCAAAATACCAAATCGTAGGTTTCAATCACAACAGGTTGCACAGTGGTTTTGGGAGTAAATGACAACTTGAGATTAATCTCACAAATAAACCTATTCATTTTGTTTTTAATTAACTTGAATTAGCCAACGCAATCGCCAGGATAAATGTTGGCAATGTACGCTTCCGCAAACCATATATTGCAGCTTTACATGTCTTTAGGTTCAATTTTCAATTTGATGTTGTGATAAGGCTGTGCTTATGCTCAAGTTAGGTTTAGGCACAAACACCACTTGGTTAGGGTTAGGAAAAGATCATGTTTTGGCTTCAAATACCTGCTTTGGCACCCACAAACACTGTGGGAGAAATCCCAAGGTCTTGTTAAAAGCACCCGGTTTTGTTGCCACAAACATGGCTGGACATGTCCCGACTTCCCATCAAAATTTTAAATTTTTTGTCGCAACAAGCCCAGCTGGGAACGGTCCTAAGGTCTCCTTACAATATCTACAAATATGCCTAAGTCCACCACCATCCCCTCCATCTCCCACTATGAAAGTCAGGTCATAAACATCTTATGTAAACGTGATATGAAGAAATGTCAATATGCTACATATCTCATGACAATTACAAAAGATATCACTGGTTTGCAAAAGTGTGAGTTTTATTTTGGCAACTGGGCTGGAATCATCAGCAAAAACCTGTTGGATCTCTCGTGTTGGTTGATTTTTTTGCTCATATTTCTTATGTTTATAATCCCATTTCAAGACGAACAACATATTCTGCATGATAAAAACCGAAAGGTGGAAATTAATTAAAATGAATAAAAATGATAAAAAGATTATGATGGCTTGGCTTTATTTAGGTGTATTATAAAAGAAAGCCATGTCAGTGAGCATGCATGTACAATGGGGCCCTTAGTTAAATTTCTGCCTGATGGGTCAAAATGAGACAGGCTTAATCCATGTTGCATGTTGATGTCTAGCATTTCACATTGCATCTATGAATTTGAATATTAGTTTTAGATGTTTCTTGGCAAGCAGAAATTCTGACCTGCTGATGATGCTGCGCAATTAAATTTCAGGAGTCACCACTACTTATTCAGCCTCTTGGGATCATAACTTTGATAAATGGATGAATAGACAAAAGGCCAATCAAGCAGTGCTTATCAATTTATTTTACTCTGCAGTGTATTAAAGTGTTGGACAGACAAACACAAGGTAATCCTGAATGATGGGCTGTGATGGGGTGAGGACAGAGATTCAGCTAATGGACATTTAAGGTGAAAAGATCAATCAGTAAACCACTTGCTTCTGTCTTGTAGGCATGTCGTTTTGTCAGTTACCACTTAACCAAGACAATCATTTGACTCGTACTCACAACAGACATCACGATTTATCAATTGCATTTGTAATGGCTGCATTTGGGTATATTTTCTATGAAAAACACACAAAGAGCATTAAGTAACAATTTCTTCATGGCAGACATTTTGACTTGTCAAATCAGGAAAAGCACAGCTGTGAACCAGTAACGTTTCCATTAAGTGTCCCAGTAAGCCATGTAAGCGAGTGAGCACACACAATACCAAACTCCTGGAACTGGATCACCTGAATGGAATTCAGCCGTGACTAATCTTAGAAATTAAACATGTGCTTTACCTGCTCTGAAAAGCTAAATGTCTCCCGTGAAAAGGGTGTATTGTATTTAAGCCTGAACAAACAGTGAGCAAGCATGGACAATACCAGGAACCTGAAACTGAAGCAGCTATATGGAATTCTGCCATCATTTATTTCCTTCTTTTTCTTTTTTCTTTTTTAAACACTTGTACTTTTCCTACTGTGAGGTGTCAACATGTGCCTGGGAAAAAGGTCCATTACAACGTTGTTATTTTTTCTAAAGGGCCTAACAAAGGATAATTTTCAGCCATGTAAATTCTATCAGCCAACATAAATATTATGCGAGTAAAATGCAAATGCTTTTAGGAAGCACAAAAACATACTGTTGAAGGATTTGTGTTTCCCAAAGCACCAGAAATCCACAATAACATAGGTGGCATGTTATATCATTATTTTACAAAAAAATTAAATATGCAAATATTACTGTGGAAAGTGAATGAAATATAGACTAAATTCAATTTCTCCTTACCTAAAATATACCTGGTAAAGTCTCTGGAGACCCACTGTACCACGGTGGTGTGAGATTTCCAGTTGTAGGTAGATAGTTTTGTATGGAGCATACCATCTTAACCCCCTCAAAATCAAACCTTTAAAATCAACGATTAACTGAAATCTTGTGGCATTTTAGCTTACACGATATTAAAATGATCGCAACTGTATTTTTATGCCACTTTCCATTCAGCGCAAACGCGCCATTTTAACTTGTGTTCGTCCACTTTGCCCACACGGCTCCCCCTCTCTGGCGGTGGTACGCTCCTCGCTCCAGCTGATCGGCCCAGGATTCCCCGGTGGCTCTGTCCGTCGCTGCTTTTGACGGCTCCGGTGTCTCAACGTTGATTTAAACTGCTTTAATTTCACCGAGTCAGTGGCCGCTCGTGTCGGCAAATCGTTCCACGTGTAGTGAAACTTCCCGAAGGATAGTCCGACCGCGGGTGTTGACTCTTGTACTTGTCAAAGCCAGGGGATCTAAACGCAAAATACGAGGCCCTCACCCCATCCCCGGATTCACCTGCTACGCGAAGAGCCTCACACGGAAGACCGACATGGGGGACACGGGGAGCGAGGGCAGCAAGCCTCCGAGTAACGTTAACGTTATACCCCCGCGCTGCCACTGCGGTTTCTGGGGGTAAGTTTAACAGGAAAAACCACCAAAATGTCTTGTTTGTAGATGCTTTCTTTCTCAGCCAACAGCTAGCAGAGTGGCTAGCCACCAGCGTTAGCAGCTCAAACAGGGATGAGCTGCTTTTCTTGTTATTACCCCCCCCTCCCCATTGTTTTGTAGCATTAGCTGCTAGCTAACGCCAGCTGGCCTCGCTAACCTTTCTCCTGTAGAGGTAAGAGAGCGGGGCAGGAGTGTGGGATTAGCCCTGCAGGTAACGTGACAGGTGTGACAGCGCTAATAAACCGGCTGCTTTTAAAGTATTTATTTATAAATGAGGCCGTTTGTTGGGTACACACACACAGAGCAGCTGTTAAACCTTAAACAGGACATGGGTGGAAACGAGCACTGATGGTTTCACCAGTTCAAGCTGAAAGGCAGAGGATGTGCTGATGTACTGACAACAACACTGTCACACATACACACATTTAGACTACAATGTCACATTAACCCAGATGCGTTGAGGTGTTATCACATTTATCAACACTACTTCACATGACTTGTCAGACAGGTGTGTCTGTTACCAGTCAGTGACATTTCAGTCTGCTACATGTGTGCTAGACTTGTTTAATACACATACAGGCCCACAGACTACATTTGTAGTGATGATCATTATTTACAGTGTACTTAAAATGTAGCATTTAATACATAAACTTTAAAATATATGATTAGAAATACACAAAAGTGCTTTGAATTGAAGTTAATTCACAGTTTGTTTACTCTTTGCATTTAGTGGGTTAACCTACGGTCGCCATGAGCCAAGTTAGGCACAAAGGTCCAACTTTAGATTGGCCTGCTGTATTATGTTGTAAACATTGGGGGCATAATGTGGTTGAATGGTTGGACTTTAGTGAACTTACGTACTTTAAAAAAAGTGGAGGCTGCGTGGCACCCAGCCAGGCCAGTGGGGACTACAAATTTACTTTCTAGATTGGGAGATATATTGGTATCATATACGGTAGATAAGTGAAAACTTCTTCTAGCAGAACAGAATGCAGATAAAGATGCTTGGGGTAATTTATAATGATTAAATTATTATTGTTATTTGATATCTGGATTATTTTAATTCCCTATCATCATTGGCATCAGCCCCAACATTCCAGTATCAGTCAGGCTCCATATAAATGTTGTTTGTTGTTTTCTTTCCCCATTATTATAATAAAAGATATCAGAGCTGCCTTAGTACACTAAAGCACCCCATTCACTGTTTGCTTGTATTAGGAAGTGATCTGTTTTGAGGTGACAGCTCACCACTGACTGCTTGGATAAGCACGGCAATGATGTGAAACAAAAGCTATTGTAATGTCAGTCACCGGATTTCAAGTGACTGTATATAAAGATATTTTTAAATGCTTTCTCACAAGAACGTGATGATCCACTTGACTAAAGCTCACGGGGGTTCGAGCTATCTGTGGAGTGTGCATCAGAATCACGGCATCATTGAGTCTCTTTCAGGAAACTAAGCAATAAAAGTTTCACATTTGCTCAAAAGGGTATTTTATTTTGCAGACAGACTGATGCTGTAAATGATGTTCAGACATTGTGACATAGTATCAGACTTTCAAAGTGCAATAACCGTCTCAGAAAATATCATGGTTTCATTGTATCACAGTATTACGTATTTAATATTATTATCGTATCTGTCACAATGACCCTTTAAGGAATGAAAACAGAAGGGTTTTCTGGTTGAACAAACACTGTATTATACTTTTGCCCTGACAGACAAGAAACTTTATATGAACTTTAAATATTTTTGAATAACAGGAACATATTAAAATTCAATACAACAGGTCAGTAAATGTATGATACCCTTCAATTTTCATACCACGTTATACCATGAAAGCAGTATACTGCTGCATGATGTGAGAGATGATTTTTTTATCTTTATTTTTCAAACCAAACTAATTAGGACTGCTGTCCACCTGAATAGTCTAAGTTGCACCTTCTCCATTGAAGATGAGAAACAGCATCACTGAAGTATTTTTCCTGACTGTTGCCATCGTCTAACATTGACACCATTCTTAGCTGCTTCTCATATGTTAAAAGTCAATTGGAGGTGCTTTCCAATCAGAGGGAAATCAGAGGTTTACCACACACTGTAGGTACTGACTAACTCTAGTAGACACAAAGCTGTGTCCCATTTCATGGTCCGGATCAGGACCAGTGTTCTTCACATGCATCCTTCAGAGTGGTACAATTAATTGATTAGTTGAATCTCAGTTTTTTTATATAAATTATTTGTTTATGTAAAAAAAATGGCAAAAGTCCACCTCCTGCACCTTCTCAAACTTTGACATTTTCTAGTTTTCTTACTTTTCTGTGATAGTAAACTAAATATGAAGTTGTCAACCGTGGTCAGACAAAATAAGATATTTTTAATTACTTTTTATAGACCATACAATTGATCGGCTAATTAGCTGTCAAGGCCAAGCTGAACCTGCTTTTTCTCCCTGAATTTGATGGACCAAAACTAATGGTGCAGTCTGGCAGCCCCTGTCAAAATGTTGAGTTTATGATCAAATAGCTGACATTGGAAACCTTGAGGAGGTTTGAAGATACCAGAGTTTTTCAGTGCAAGCTGTGATGTTATACTTAACCACAAGATGGGCTACAAAACAACAAAAAATGTATCAGGTTAGCTTTAAATATATCCATTTAACTACCATTTATCTGTAACGGCCCAGGGAACATGTCTCCTTGCGAGGTGATACATTTACCAGTGCTTCATGAATACCTGCACACATTCCCTAATTGATACAATGTGTGATATAATCTGACTTTGTTAGTTGATAGTGGTTGCCAGGATGTGTCATTACACTATTGACTAGAACACAATGCATTGTGAGATATTGAGGGTACACTGAGCAAAACATGCACTGATACTGTCCTTGAATTTTTGCCAAAAGCAGGCTGAATTGCTCACCTGTATTTTGAATAGGGAGCGTGCTTGTTGCCTAGTTATGAATGATTTGGTGATGGATTCCAGCACTGGAGTTAGACTCTCCTGCTAATAGGCTTTGTTGTGAAATGTGTGTGGGTCTTTGGATCACCCATAGGATAGGAGGACCGTTATATTACGTTATTGGGTTCTGAATGGAAAAAAAAAATGGGAATTGGTAGGAATCACCTGCAAGTTGTTTTGTATGCCGCAGACTTGTCAGCATGATGTATGACAACATTTGAAACACAAGTTCTTTCAGGTTGTTGCATAGCGTCAGTGCGATCACTTCTCATGTGTCTCTTTCATACAGTTTGACTTCCACATGTCTCCTCCTGCCTCAAATTTGTATTTGAAGATGCACATCCAGGTGCACAATGGGTTGTTGTGATTGGTGCACTGTGGCTTATAAACCATAATTGCATCTGACATTTCAGCAAGAGTTTAATGCTTGAACGTCCTTTTGTTATGTATCCCTGCGAGCAGAAGGCTTGATTGTCTCAAAAAGATCTTTGACAGGGAGGGAAAGAAAGACCTCTTTTGTTCTCAAATCTGGTATCAGACAGGTGACTCTGTGCCTCTTAATGTTGCAGAGTGCTTTTAGTAAAATCAAAAAGCTGGATTGGGCAAATTTGGCAGAGCTACACTCACTGTGGCTTTTACAGTTCTTTCATAATGTAGAAAAAGGATATTGAATGCCTTGTTGCCTTGAATATTTAGGCCTATGCATTTAGAGATATTTAAGAGACTGGAACCAGTTGACACATCACCCCATGATAAACAGTATATTTGTGTAGTTGTGTTAAGTTGTATCACTTGTGCAGACCTTTGGACACTCCATCATATTGTAAAAATATGGTTTACATCATATACTGCCTTTCCTGTTTTCAGTAAACTGTGTGGGATACACGAGGGGGAAAAAAAAGATTTCTCAAAGCTATTACAGTAATGCTGAAAAGCACTAAAGATTTCTGTTGTCAACACTGTAGAGAATACTGAATGAGTCAAGCAGCTGCTTTATCAGTTAATCTATCAATTAGCCCTATGTTGCTTTTCATAACAAAAAAATGTCTCAGATCAATAGAAGCAGAGTTTCTGCCAGTGTATTGCAAGCCCAAAGGCCTGCCGGGCATTAGTTGACATGCATTCAGGGAAAAATTGATTTATAAAATGTTGGTTAATAACAAGATGATGGTGGTGGAAAAAAAGACAGAACTCAACTCTGAAGGAGTATAGCACTGGTGAAACGCTCACATTTTCCCGGAGTCCAAATTGACGTCTTTAAATTGCTTCTTTTGTCCAACCAACAATCCAAAAAGCGAAGCCTCTTCATTTACTGTCATCACTGCCAAAGAAAAGCAGCATATTCTTACATTTAAGAAGCCGAAACAAGGAAATGTTTGACATTGCTACTTGAAAAATGACTGAAGTGATTAATTGATTATCAAAATAGTTGCAGCTCCATACAAATGTAGACCTGTGGAGTATAATCTCCTGCTTGGTGAGCACTTCTCTGTTGCTATTTTATTCCACATGCATAAAAGTTTGTCTGATAACTATTTCAGTGATGTGTGTGGGTGACAAAATGTCAGTGAATGTTCTCTATTAACAATCTTCTATCTGTATTTAGCAAGTCATTTTTAATTTCACTGCTTGTGTCACTCAAACTGCAGCACGAAGGCGACAGAGCCCATCTTCCTGTCTGTTCCAATCAGATGTTCTCATTAGTAACAGCAGTGGGCCAGCTACAAAATAGCCTGATTGTGCGCACTTTACCAAGCTTAACAAGCATGCAGCGGTTTCTTTCCCGCATGTCATTTCCTGCGTTTTCTTACCTCTTGTAATTCCCTAATTAATCAGTGATTTGATTACCTCTGATTTGTAAAGTTGACAGCAGGATATGACTCGTTGTTTACCCAGTATCGGCTTCCTCTCTACCTGTGTCCCATGATGATGATTCTCCTCTATCCTTCATTCTTCTTTCCTTCATTTTTCTTTTATACCCAAGACTACACACCAGCAGACTGACAGACAGTCCTGAGGTTGACTGCAGCTGACCCTACATTTAGAAATGAGGACAAAGGTGTGCAACGAAGCACCCAAAATAAATAGAATGTGACTGATAGCAGCGACCGTCACGCTCAGTGCGCAGACAGCAAGGACGAGGGCTGGAGAGGAAATGAGAGGAGCCCTCTCAGAGGAAAGCTAGAGCCATCTGTTGTGAAAGAGTTGTGCCACTGAAATCAGCAAGGCTTCAGTGATCAACCCTGTAACAACAGCTATTTCGAAACGATCTTTATCCATGATGAGGAAGGGAAAAGTATGTTTAGGTAGCAGATTTTTTTCCTCTATTGAAATCCATGAATGATTCAGCCAATAGAGGCCAATGCAGTTGGTAAAGAGGGGAAAGTTAATGAGGTCTGTAATATTCTCCATTCATGTCTCTCAGACCAGTTGAGTGGTTGTCATGTTGGATGTGTACATTGCCAACACACCGGTTGTTTGCAAAGTTAAGCCGAAGAACAAACCACCACTTTCTCCTCTATTGGTATCACATTGTCGGAGTCAGTGTGTGTTACAGCTGTACCGTAGGCAAAATAATATTCCTGACAAATCTATGTAAAAGTGCATTCAAGAGCAAACGAAAGATGACTCTCTTGCAGCTCATTTTTAAAGCTAGATTAGGTAAGTTTGATCGTAAGGGGGCAGAAAAACTTGTTAAGAAAGAGTTGAAAAGTTCAAACACACAGAAAAGCAGATCTGACTAGTCGTTTCTAACGCTTCTCATCGACCAGCCACTCTTTTACTATGATTCTTTGTTGCTTTACAGTCAGAAGTACAGGCAGCATTTGTCAGCTCGTTTGCTGGAACGATGAGGCTCATTTGATTAGCTGATTATGTTGAAAAATTGCTTGATGTCGAATAAAAATGACCTCTCTACATCTGTAATCACATTAAGAGTGTTTACTGTCTGCAACTTGGACGACCTTGGTAAACCGTAAAATAAGTGTACGGTTTTTAATTTCTACTTGGTAGTTTAATATTTAATATTCCTGTTTAGGTTGCAGAATGTACAGAAAAAAGTCACACCTATGCTAATGCAGCCTCCAAGCTTGTCTAGTACTTAGCCCCTGATAGCCTCATACCATAGCAGCTTTGGATTCAGTGAATAATTTAATACTGGAGCCTGGATCGCACTCTTCATCTTTTTCCCTACCAGAATCCCAGATGAGAAATGGAGATGAGAAAGTCTCAGCCTGGGACTCGGGGTCATGGAGACATGTTACTCTCGCTGTGTGGATACCCACCAGCAAAAGGCAACTTGCATTTCTTTTGGAGCTCTTATACAAGCAGTTTTACTCACACATTTGCTTCCCCTTTCTGCTCTTTTCCTCAGGTCGAGCAAAACTATGAATCTCTGCTCAAAATGTTTTGCAGGTAAGCTCTTATGTTTGTGTGCTTGTTTGGTCGCCCGATCTTGTGTCTATCATAGACTTGTGTAGAGCAAGCTGGGGGTCAAAGACTGACTTCACTTCTGTAGCTGTTCTGGAAAGACAGGCCTTGAAGTTATGAAAAGTGGAGAAAAAGTCTGAAAAAGAACTTGGGAGGGTAAAATGCAGTGATATAACTCTATTTACTCTACAGATGGTTATGAAGTAGTTTAAAGAAAAGATCATTTCAAACTGCATTTTAGCATTTTCCTCAGCTATAAACTGCATACCTTGCCTGTCTCCAACTGGAATTAGAAATTTTTGTTGGTATTTGCATAAAAACCAGGAAGCAGAAACTGTTTATGACAAAAAGGTGAGAGTTTTGTCCTTTGTAATTTATGACTCTTTAGAAACCTTCAAGCGTGGGACTTTTGCTCAAGTCTCACTCAGGCTATTGTTTAGCCTCTGACAAAAACAGTGAGTAGAAAACTGTCCATTTACACAATAATTAACTGTAACATGGTACAACTGTTTGTAAATGAAACTGAGCATCATCCAAAGATGCAACCAAGTTCCCCCTATGCCACACTTGCTTGGCCTACTGCCCAAGTAAACGACCCCTTCATACCCCAGAGCTGATAATCGTCACTATTTGACTTTTTTTCCATAGACATTCAGAAGAAACAGCCGGACGATGATTGTGCCTCAAAGGCCTCCTCGAGCTCCAGCAGCAGCCAAGCAGACATATTCTGTAATGACACAAACAGCAGCATTAGTCAATCACTGATGTCGATGCCTAACACATCAGAAGAACCTTCGCCGGAAGAGACGGCGGCGTCATCTCTACCTGCTCAGGATGGTAAGACAGCAGTTTATCACTCAAGAATGAATCGGTCTTCTTTTCTCCTCAAATACTGCCATGACCTCTTTATTATCTCTTTATGAGTGATTTTCCTTGGGCTATTGTTCACCGAGAGATATTATGTGCTCCATTTTTTTTTAAACCTATGAAGAGTAGATAACTCTTCTCTGAAGTGTACAACTTGAAGGGAATGTAATGTGTGTGTTAAAATACAAATATTAGTGGTCAAAACCACTACAAACTATTCCAAGTTTTAGTGGAGAGTGTCTCTGTAGAAGACTGCTACTTGTTTCTGCCAACCGAAGCAGCTGCAGTGCCCCTGCCCTGGCTATATTTGTCCTCATGGCACAGATAGAGAGAATGATAGGAAAGGTTATCCGTTCAGAAGTGAAGGTTTTAAGAGGACACCTACAATTGCCAGAGCATCGGTCATAGCTGTACAGTGACAGGGTTATTTGTGGAGGCCGATCCAGGACAGGACAATAAAGTGGCTACCAAGCAGATGTGTGGAACTTGTGAAAACACCGACCTGCTCTTCTTCTGTTAAGGTAGTGGTGTTTTAGTGATACACATGAAATACATGGTTAGTGCTGATTTTTAGATAGAAACCCTTGTCGAACCGTAATTCACCCACAAACTACAGCAACAACAACATTCATAAATATTCCCTCACTGATGAACCATCACGTTAAAACTTCCACTTGTCCAATTTTTAAGTTCGGTAAGCAACCCTATAACATGAATGACGGATTTATCCATCGGCCTCAGCTGTACTTAAAGATAGATGCTAGGACGCCGAGCTGGAACCTCAATGTATCAGAATTAACAGAAATTAATATTACAAAGAGTGAAGAAGTAATACTACTTTATAACCCAAAGAAATGCTGAATATCACCATTCTAGGAAAAGACAAGGAGCTGTATTTAAGTTAAAATAAAATAATAAGCAGTATATATTTAAAAAGGTGAAGTGTGTACATTTGTCTGAATTTTCAACAAACTGTTTAAACTGTCAGTTTTGTATCAGTCGTGTCAGTCGTCTCTTGGCTGGCTACAGTCTGCACACATGCACACTGCCAGCTCCCCGTCACAGATATCTATCACAGTCCCTTTGAAAAAAAGGCTCACTGCATAATAAAGGATTCCACACTCCCCAGTCATGGTCTTTATTATCCTGCTACCGTGTGTGGATACTGCGGTATCCGGGCAACCACCAGAAGACTCACTATCAGCTCCTCAGCCTTTTTACGATTATAAACTGTTTTCCTTTCAGGGCAACCCAACACGTGACCTAATCTGTCAATCAGTCGCAGTTTAGCATTCCTTTTTTTACATTGTGCATAGTATGTGTTGTATAAATTTAAGGTTTTTTTACATTGTGCAATTGTATTCTCTTTTTTTCGATATTTTATTGTTGAATTATTTATTTGTCTGTTCTAAATCAACAAATCCAGCCCTTTAATTTTCATCACAACAAAGTCTCAGAAGTAGGAAACCAACGTCTTTATGTCCTCTCTTCTCTTTAATACGATTTTCTCACCTCTTTCTCTCCCTTTTGTTGAATCTATCTCTCTTTTCAGAAGTATCCAGCACAGACGCAGTCTTCAGTTCACTCTCCACTCCCACAAAACGCTCCTTTGAGTCAGGTATGCCTCAGCTCTGCCATTGTAATGTCCATTACTGTGTTCATTGACATTGGATTGATCTCAAAATGGCCAGGTTAATTGTTCCTCCAGTGGAAACAGCAGAGGGAAGGATAGTGGGGATGCCTATTTGCAAGACGGTGTAAATGTAAAGCCAATCATATATATATATATATATATATATATATATATATATATATATATATATATATATATATATATATATATATATATATATATATATATATATATATATATATAAAGGCCACAAAGAAAGGAGCATTGTAATTCAGTAACTATCACAAGAAGGTCCGGTGTTTGGTTCTACAATTTAAAGAAATAGACTTGAATAGCACTTCAATCTCAAACATGTGCACACGTGCAGACAAGAGCATCTTGAGCACCACTGATTAAGTTAAACGAGACAGGTGCAGACTTTCTTCTCGTGTAGATTTTCCCATTCCCTTTCACCTTTAGGTGACACAACCTGCTGCTCTCACACACGTGAGCACTCGCACATGACTTAAGACAACTGCAGAGTAGGCAAGGTTCAGCGATGGTGTGTGAACACGTTGATCCCTTGTCTAATGCTGCGGGATAATGTGAGCACACACATGCACACACAGCACCATTTAAACCCTGTGCTCAGTTGACGTTTCACATATGACAGTCTCTCTAAATGGTGCCCTCTGTATGTCAGTTAAAGCCTGGATACACTGTGGCTTTGCTTTGCGCAACATTTTACACATCTGAATCAGTTAACAGTGCAAATGTGTTCATCTGTGCCTTCCAATGTTGTTTTGAATCACATTTGTCCTGTCAGACTATGTAAATTGGCCACAGAGATTCACCAGGATAACATAAGGCAGGCTGTTTTTTTTTTTTTTTCCTTTTCTGCAACATGCACTTGCACATGTACAGACACACATACAAAGGGATCGATGGGGCAGGGTAGGGGGATCTGGCTGCTCAGCTTGGCCTAGTTCTCAGAGATTTATTGAGCGCTGATCAGCATTCGGCTGGACCGGGGAAAAAGTCTGCAGGATTGATGAGAAAAGCTGAGTTTAAATTCCAGCCAACCAGTGGAACTCGCTGCATGCTCTTCCAGTCTCATGTGCTGGGTTGACTGTTTACTAATGCAGGACAACCATGAATCTCCAAAACGCCTATTTTATTTAAGAGGTGCTTTTGTTCCAGTGTGCCATCATCTGTTCTCTCACATTTGCAGGTCACATATAAATCAGACATGATGTCTTTATGATTTAAATGAAAGTTGTTATGAAGAGTCATCGGAGGTCTTAAGTTTTCTCTTGAAATTCTAGTCAAAGCTCCTGCCCTGCACACACAGGAGATGAATGCTTTTTGGATTATTATGTGGGTAGGGGAGTAATAAAAAGTGGAGAAGGTTTGGCTGCAGCTATATTGGTAGATTAATTATGTAAAACCATTTCTAGCAGGTCGATTAACCTTCATTTGCTTTTGTGTCTGTCTGCAATAGAAAACTGACTTCTTCATAGCTATTTCTGCCTTTTCATACATTTACATCTTAACATTTCAGGTTGCTAATACGTCATTGTTCACATAATTTTAGGAAATTACCTTTTGCTACAATAGACTATAGACAGATGGGACAAAGGTGTGAATTGAATAGACAAGTTTTAGCCCAAAGGAAATATAATAAAGATATCTAATACCCACTATTCAGCTATCAAGGTTTTACTGTTTTTCTTGTGTTATATAGCTCCAGACTTCATCAACAATACCTCCAGACACTCATGGTTTTACTTTTGTGAAAAGTACCGAGTATAAAAGTTTGTAGCTGCAGTTTTGAAACACAGCGATCGCACCTAATAAACTAATAATAAAAGCCTATGCTTACTTGTGTCTTCAGCCTCAGAGTCAGAAAGCGACGTCTCACCCGAGAAGCGAGCGAGAGTGGGTGAGGTGCCAGAGGGTGAGGAGTCTTCGTCATCATTTTCGTCCGCATCATCATCATCCTCGTCTCGCAGCGGCTCCAAACAGCGGAGCCGCAAACGTTGCCATCGCTGCCAAACCAAACTGGAGCTGGTACAGCAAGAGCTGGGTTCCTGTCGCTGTGGTACGACAATACAACTCTACATACACATAAACCAACATTAGAGCACATTATTAAAACATGCACAGGCTCCGCTCACATTAAATATTGGTAGCTGTTATTAAAGACCTCGGCTGAACTCCTTGCATGTGCACGAAGTTATAAATGAGTTTTTTCTTTGGTTAATATTGGCCTCATAAATACATAAACACGTTTGTTAACTTGTTGACAGTTCAGTAAATTTCTCATCCAGTGCGGCGAAATGCATCAGCTACCTTTGTGTGTGTGTTTGTGTGTTGACGGAAATGTCAATGACCAGAGTGCTTTTGCTAGCCTTAGGGGACCATTACAGAAAGCCTGAATGTTTCACATTGCACATAAAACATAAGCCAATTACCACGAACACTAATGCAGTTTAAACCAATACTTGGCTTGCTAATCAACTTGTTTGCATACAAATTAAAGTACTTAAAAAGTCACAGCTCTTCACAGCTTAAAGACCATCTGCTTAAACCCACGCAATAATTTCTAAATTGGAAATTGACTTGCCTTTTTCTTCCACCAGGCGCTGCGTAATGCATGGGCTGTCCATCCTTAATAGTCCAATGCTTACTATGAAAACATGCTTTTTACAGACTGAAGGGGAAATGGTGGCAATTATAGTGATTTCTGACTATTGCAGTAATTGCAGATTACTTTGCTAATGGTTCTGAAGAATGTCTCACAGTGTAAGCCAAGACGGTCTGATAATGAGATGAAAGCACAAACGCTTTTCAGAGTTTAAATGGGGGAGGGAGTGTAGCTGCGGCAGAATATCTGATCCAATGTTGTCACACTCAGTAGACCTCTGCTGTTACATGCTGCCTATAGTATTCATCTGAAAAGTAAGTTGTAAGTGCGATACAGAGTAAAAACTATTATATGTGATGTTTTTTGTTTAATATTACTGGTACATTAATGTGTATGGGGATTTTAGGAGAATTTACTGAACAGTTAAAGGAATATTTAATCATCCAGTTCATCAGAAACATTAAAAATCACCACATTTTGAATAACACATGATTACATTGTAATCTGTAAAGTAACTAAAGCTATCAAGACAAATATAGCGAGATGAAAATTAGATGCTTGCCTTGATAATGTAGTAGAGTAGAAGTATAAAGTCTCATTAAATGGAAATACTCAAGTAGAGCACCTCAGATATGTACTTAAGTAGAGTACTTGAGTAAACGTACTTAGTTACATTCTACCACTAATGGCTGTAAATGTGGTTTGTTTCAAATCAGACGTATTAACCAGTGAGTGTGACCAGGCTTCAGCTGTAAGGCCAAAATTGATATTACACAAATTAAATCAGCATTATCTCAAGACTGATGTGTTTTATTATTTTACTTTCTCCACTGAACGTGGCTCCAGCGTGAAAAAATGGAAAGAAAGTGTGAAAACAAGCTGTGGTATTCATAGTTTACAGTAGGTTGAGTAAATCATCACTCAGACATACCGTACATTATAATCGCAGAATGGCTGCAATCCATTTGGCAGCGGCGGGGATGCTGAAAACCACTTCAATAATTAGCCTATTAATAAATGTCCTTATGACAATAACTGTTTATATTTAAAAGACTGTGTTATGTGTGTGTGTGTGTGTGTGTGTTTTACAGCTACCCTTACTCTTGTGAAATGGCTGTTTTTCATTTTTACCTTTTAGGTAGAATAAATATTCAAGACATCTTAGATTTAATGCGTTCAAAACGTTGAATACTTGAGACTTACTGTACACACATGGGGTTTTATCATATTACCGCGAAGCATTCTCAAATCATTAAATGTCCTTCCAGCTCATTTATGTTTTAAAACCTTGATTCGCAGTGAAGTTACAAAACCTCCGCAGCGGGCCTGGTGGAGAATATCTGATTCGGGGTGTCTAATGGGGGAATTCAACCAAATCACAGTTTGTTATTTCTAACTTTTGAAAGTAGCACAGTGAAAGAGACCTGAATATCTTAGAAGAGGGTGCCTTTAAATTCAGGATAAATGGTGAAGGGAAATCAATTGATTTCCACAGAGATTGTTTTCAGGCAGCTAAACTCTTTTGCAATCGACTGTCTTGAGGGAATCATCATGTTTGTGTTTGTGTTTGTTTTTTTTTTGCCTTTGGATTAAATTGATATGTATTTGCTAGAAACATCCCTTTAAAACACTCAAATGTTACACAACTTTCTCCTTTCCACTCCATTCGTGTGCGCTGTAATCACAGAGGTTATAATTGCTTAGCAACCAGCTGTCAAACCGGGCTTTTAATCACCGCTCAATGAATGCCAGCAGTGTTATTATGTGTATTAATGAATGAATGGAAGACGATGAGAGCTAACGAGCTTCTCTGAGCTTATCGAGCCTCCTACAGTGGCAGGGCCTTTTGTCGAGAGCGCTACAGTAG
Source organism: Pagrus major (assembly GCF_040436345.1). Lineage (NCBI taxonomy): Eukaryota > Metazoa > Chordata > Actinopteri > Spariformes > Sparidae > Pagrus > Pagrus major. Next base: position 29,903,121 of record NC_133218.1, read on the forward strand.
AGACAGAGAGTCAATGAGAGAGATGAGGGTTGTCTGCCTTTGTTGAATGGATTCAGAAGAGGAAGCTATCAGCTGGAATGTCTTCTTTGGTAGCCGGACCTTTTGCAATGGCACGGCTGCAAAGCTTTAAATATTATCTGCCCTCAGCTGTTTAAAAAGAAGGCTTGTATATTTGAAGGGAGGTTATTTTCATGCACAGTGTTTGTTGCTTTTGTATGGATTGTAGTGGTTTCAAAAAACATTAATTAGCCTTCATGTGATATGCTTAACATGATGTTTATATAGCTTGTGTCACTGTGATATTTGTACATTTGCTGAGCCAGCCGGACTAACCGTTCTCCCTCTCTTTCACCCACCCTCCAGGTTATGTCTTCTGTATGCTCCACCGGCTCCCAGAGCAACACGAGTGTCTGTTTGACCACCTGGGCCGTGGTCGCCAGGAGGCCGTCCTAAAGATGGTCAAGCTCGACCGCAAGGTGGGCCGCTCATGCCAGCGCATCGGAGAGGAATGCTCCTGAGCGGCTTTACCCCTCCTCGAATCTCGGTGTTCAGACGGTGTCTTAGCACTAACAGGGATTACATTATGTTTTTTCTCCTTTCAGTTTGTTTTTTCAAGATTTTTTCCAGGATTTTTTGGATACAAACCTCCACTCTTTTCTTTTTAAATTATGCTCGCTCTTTTTTTTTAAAATCCCACTATTACTCCTGTCGTATTCTGCTTCTGTTGGCTTGATCATATCCCTGCTGCTAAGATGCCTTTTGGGAAAAATCCAAACCCAGGAATGACAGAACAATAAAGAGCAAAGGAAATACAGAATTTCTTCACTTATGTGCAAGCTCCTGACTACACAAGAGTGAGCAGAGTAAGAATGAATAAAAGGATGAAGAGAATAAATACAACGCTTTATACAAATGTTTGTCTTGGAAGCCAGTTTAAGACTAAACTCTTTACCTCAAAAGAAGAAAAAAAAGAATGACGAGGCAGAGGAGGATGAAGGGATGGTTACCCAGACTGTGCTCTTTACCTCAAAATCAGACAGAGCTGCTTTGTTCTCTGCGCCGAGCGTGGACTTTGAAGCAAACAGAGCTAGTCAGCCTCAGTTTAAGTCAGTGTCTTACTCTCCTGGCCGTCCACTACCCCGAATCCTAAACTTGTAGAAACACCTGTTAATCATCGACCTCAGGTTATCAGGACATCAAAGCCCAATCTTCACCTCTCCCCCCCAACAACTTGCATCCTTCTCTTTTCTACCGCAGGACACCCTTTGCTCCTCTATTTGTTTGTTTTAGGATTGCGCTGAAGGTGTTTCTGCTTTGTTGAGGAGGCCGTGACGGCCAATCAAACTGGGTTGATAGTGTAAATCCACCTTTATTTTGGTGGGAGTGAGCTGGTTGTCTTCGGATTGCGCACAGATCTGTCTTCACCTTTGGGATGTGATTGATCAGGACATTGTTTGCGGATTTTCTCTGTCTTCCTCTTCTCTGCCCGGACTTTCCCTCCTTTTTTTTTTCCATAGCCCTCCCACATGAAGACATGTCCTCGTCACACACATGAGACTCTTTTTCAGCGACGCGTGGATTATGTGTGCTGGATGAAACGTCAGGAAGACGACATCTGCAGTACGTGATGTGCATTAAAGTGTGCACACGACTTACCATTGGACCTGAAATGACTGCTTTCTACACGTCCACACATCGTTGTGCTTTTGTGAATACACAGTTCTCCTGTCGTTTCATGTGCTCAGCTGTTGTTCACATTGAGCACGAGCAGGCAGAAACATTGCTGTACAGGTCGAGTTCGGACTGAAGTTGAGATGGTTCCTGTTTAAAATGGGTGATGGTTGTTAAAGTTCAGGTTACTCGTAATGTCTTAGGCCTTCATTTCAATTATACACATTTTTAAGGTGATACTTGGCGCTAGCTTTGATACAAAAATTCATATTGTTTGGGTTTTTCACTCCTTTGATCAGTACTTTAATGTGTTTCCATTCACAGCTAGCATGATGCGCTCACGTGCATTCTCCTCCTCCTGCCTTTCACCATCCTTTTCTCATCTTTCCCCGTATTGATTGCTCTATTTTTTTCCTTATTTCACCCTCTCTGCTCCCTCCTCCCCTCCCTCTTTCTCGCTTTAGATGAGGGAGGTGGCGGCTGGGGTGAGCTGAAAGTTAAAATCAGCAAATAATTACTCTCCAAACGTTTTCCTGGTGGACTGTGGGAGGAATGAACAGAAGATGAATAATGAATGAATATTCTGTATCTTAAAGAAAAACCTTATTTAACCCCTTTTTGCTTTTCACTTACACTTTAGTGTAGAGCTGCTTTTTTTTCTTGGTTGTAATGTGGTTATGCCATGGGAAGATAAACGTGGAAAATTCAATATTTTTGTTTCCATTGCTTTACTTTTGGCTTCCCCTTTCCACCTTTTTCTTTTATTGAGAAAGAATAAACTGGATAGATAAAGTTTAAACATGTCTCGTGTACTTATTGATATGATGGAGGGAAATATGACGGAGCGTTGGGGAGTTTTCCTGTTTTATCTGTTGTGACTTGGATTATGCACTTTGCAAGTAGGAGATTTGGAAGTGGGATGAACATACATGTTTTGCAAAATGTGCATTTCTAATGAATGCATGTGTGAGGTGAGGTTGGTTGAGAGTCGAAGCCTTCTTGCAACATCTAGCTGGCTCTCTGCCGCGTCCTAACATCCTGCCAACTTTTTACAGTGATGTAAATGTCTGTTTACTGCTCACAAGGGCTTCTGTAAAGCTACTCCCATGTATTTAACAAATCTGTTTGTGCCCGTGTGTGAACATGTTTGCCCGCTAATGGAGAATTTTAACTAAAGGGGCTTCTGATGGCAGCGATGAGTCTTGTGGGCTGGCTGCACTAATTAATGTTGTGAAAAAAGAAAACATATGTAGCCGTGATCAAAAGGCATCTTCAAACGTTGAAGTTGGCCGTCCGCCAGCCTGAGCGTAATGTCTCACACTCCTCCTCGCTCCAAACACTATGGAAGTTAGCAGGCAAATGTGAAGTACTTTCTCTGTTGTCAAGGTGGTTGAAACTTTGAACAACCCTGTGGGGTTACAGACAGCATTCAGCCCTCTTAAAACTCGCCCTCTGTGTCCTTTTGTAATTCCTTTTTTACATCCCTTGTTGATTTTCTCTTTCAAGGTTTCTCGGCTTTAGTGTTGGCCTCCACGTTGTCTCTTCTGACAAGCAGATGCAGCTTTGTTTGGTTAAGAAAAAAGGTTTTGAAATTAAAAGATTTTATATTATCCTTTTCGGGGGCTCCCTCTATGCTCTTAAAAGCAGGCCATGTGTTGAAATACAATATATGATAACTGACTTTTGGACCTTGAAATGAGGAAATATATATTTTTTGGACACTGACACAAATTTATCTCTAATGAAGAGTACATATTTCCTGCTTTACATGCTTTTGAATCTGGCTGGAATACATTGTTCAAGTCCCCCTGTAGGCTTTTGAGAGCCCTCTCTCTTGTTTTGTTTATCACTGTCTGCCCTCTATTGTGTTTTATGTTGTCTTGATTATATCCTGACACACAGGATGAAGCACAGAGCCAGGATTGGGTGGCAACAAGGAGCATGAGATCTGTATTTGCTGGAGGCTGCCTGGTGTTAGAGAGGGATTTGGGGGGATAAGATGCTGTGGCCGGTGTAAAGTAATCTCCTTACAGCTCGACAAACAAGGAAGCCTGCCACTCTCGCCGCCTTGATTGGCAAACATCAGTTATATACACCATCCTTGTATTGGAATTTGCTTTGTTAAATACTTTGTCTTTCTTGCTCCTCGATTTGAGCCGTCACGTCTCGTCTGTCACAACTTTCCCCGTACTTCTCTCCTCAGACCTGCTCTCGAAACCATCAGTTAAGGCTGTGCAAGTGTGAGGAGAGCACCAAGCTCAAAAAGCAGGCACCAGCTTGAATCAGACATTAGAGAAAGAGTGATCTCAGATATACAGTAAATGCATTGGAAGGTGACAACGTAATCACGGGATCAGTTTCACTCTCATGCGTCATAGTCTACTTTCCAGGCAGCACCGGTGTTACACAGTGTCAATGGTAAAGTCACTCATTAGTCTTATTAAATTTGAAGAGGTATTGTCAGCTTGAAAGCGTGTCTGTTATTACATCCGATGCATTACATCCACTTAAGTATAGGTGACGTTCCTTCCTCATTACGGACAGAGGATGTCAGATAATGCAGCAGATTTTAAATAAGGAGTATTACACTTCAAATGTGTCATAATAGCTATGAAGAGAGTGCACGAGTAAAAGATTGTGTGACTAAATTTCTCTCAATCTATTCAAGAGGCATGCATGTTATCTCTCTGGGAACGTAGAGAGGAAAAACCATCACAAAGCAGCTTCAGAGAAAGTGAGTCAGGACATTTAAAGGCGACGTGTAGTTTGAATTGTCTGCTTTATTAAATCATATCCAGAAATCTGTGGTGGAGAGAGAGATTACTCTGTTTTGTTCGAGGCAGTGATAGAGCAGGAAGAGTTCCTACGTTAAAAGCAGTTACAGTCATTTCCTCTATTCTGGATAATAGATAATAGGCTGATGTATGTATATACATATGTAAAAGTTCCCGAATGTTGTTATCACTGTTGTAGATTGTCTTCTGCGTACTTCGGCGTGTTCATGTGGCGACATAGAGAGGAGGGAGGGGATCGTTAACTGCAAAATGGACATTAGGTTAGTTTAAACGACAGCAGCATTAATAATAATTGATCAAATGAATATTTTTTATTATGTCACTCAGAGTAGCCCATAGAGAATCAACAGCTAAAGCTGAAATTCACCGCAGGAGTTGGTAGAGGCCAAAAACAGACCTAGAATATATAATGGACTTTCTCTTATTAGATATTAGGTTGCTCTGTATCTGTCGGATGTGCGATTAGCAAATTATTGCTAAGAAGTTCTCCACATCAACTTCAATAATTTATCAGTAATGTGTTAAAAGCTTGTTTCTTCTGGCCCCTAAGTGGCCAACAAACACACACAACAAAATAATAAAACATTGAAGCTTTCTCCTAAATAACTGAAGTAGAGGGGGACTTGTTTTGAAACGTGAATAAAACACAAATAGCTCCACACAGCTTTTCCGGCGTAACCCAAGTCCCAGGAAGCCCCGAGGTCCCAATTGATTTGAAAAGATGCTTAGACCCTGTCTTAAGTGGGTGCACAAGCTCGAACCACATGTCGACAGTGTCAATATTGCCTTTTCAAATCAGTTTGGGGATTAATTTTGTCCCAGCTCATTAGTCATTTTTGACTTCCCCTTGTCAGTGTTTCACTGCAGTTTGCTGCTGAAACTAAATATCTTGTTCAGAAAAATAAAATTAAAGTATATCATTAAATAATCACTTGCATATATTCTTAGAGTGTAACTCTATCCAAAGACACATAAGGCTTAAGCCCTGCTCATACCGTAGCTAATGACTCCAACACCACTCGTTCCCACTCCACCATCATTAACTACCTCAAACTGAGTCTATGCAGCAGGAGCCTCAAACAGGCGTGCTGCTGACATTTGGTCAGGTTTAAGAGGAAATTAGCAGCGACGGTGGAAGATCTAATCCCAGTGTAGACATTATTGTCAGTAGGACTTTTTTTTTTGAATGTGACCTTTAAGGAAGAAGCTGACTGCACATTTCTTTTCAGTTACTGGACGACTTCAACAGAGTGGAATAAACCAGTGGAGAGGAAGAGACTTCATTGAAGAAATACTGATGAACTGGGAGGTCGGTAGCACAGTGACAGGGCCTATAATAGATGACAAGGAGAGAGGGTCAAAATGATAAGATCAGTTTCATTAAACTGGTTTTCTCTTATATATAAAATGTTACATTTCTGCATTAAAACAACTAAACCTTTGTTATATATTTTGTTGATTTCTGTACATCATCCAAAATGATGGTTCCAACAATGTTCAAAAGTCATCTGTAATTTTATTCAAGGTAACGATGCGTTTCCTTTGGTCCTCTGTTGCAAAAAACTTCAATATATTACCTCGTCTGTGAACATTTCTGCCTGAGTCACACAGATACATTTTTCATTTGCTATTGTGGTTGTTTAACATTGAAGACAACAACTCCCATGAGCCAGTGCTACTTACAGCTTTTGTTTTATTTTGATTGAGAGACCCCTAGTGGCAGTGCTTTATATTTGTAAAACTTCCAATAAGCTGAGAAAAGCGATTTAAAAAGTCTGTGATGTCATCACAATGTAAAGTTTACTGGCCGTGCTGGAACTAGCGGGCGGGGCCAGAGGGGGAAAACTCCACTGCGCATAGTCAATGAGCCGCATAACCAGGAAGTAAACACAGAAACAGAGAATGTTTTGGGCGAATGTGCGAGGCGAGCGATGGGTGCCATGTTTCCATCTAGTATCTAGTTCTTCTATATTAATCTATGAAATAAACACCCGGGGTCACTTCAGATACTGCTCTGATCTGGCACCGTTTACCAACAAGAGGAGAGGTCAGAGATTACTTTTAAACTTTTGGGATTAAAAAGTGGATTTTTCTTCACTCCTGTTTATCAACCTGACTGCTGCAGCAACCCTTGGACCTGACCTCTGTTTATGTGTTCATGTTCTGTGATGTTGACTGCCACCAGAATCTGGAGGGGAAATGTACTTTACTTCATGAACAGGACATGAAAGAGAGGACTTCTCATTCACTGAGAAGTGACCACACAGACACACACACCCTCGGTGTGTGCCGTTGCTTGCTAACGTTAGCTCTCTGCTAGTGTACGTGCTTGGGGCACGAGTAACGCAAATAAACACAAATGTTCCTGCCATCAAACTCGCTGCACTGTTCATTTATTCACCTTTAAACAACCACCACTTCTATTGAAAATCTTCCTGATGTGACACAAATGTTCATGGACAGGTCACGTTCTATTCACCTTAAGTTTAGTTTCTTTCGCTGGCAGAAACCTAATAAAACGCACCGTGACCTTGAGGAAGATTGAGGATTTCTCTGGGATGGAACATTGTTGGAAACATTTGGTAAGTACGCAAACCCAAAAAATTATATAATAAAGGTCTAGTCATTTTTAGACATTTTAATACAGATTTGCTACATATTACATATATTTAACGGATTGATATATCTCATTTTGCTGTTAACTTTTTTAGTATAGAGAGATTTTGTATTTTGGCAGATGAAATGCTCTCCTTCACACTAAATGTCATGGATCAAAGAAACTGAAAGCTTAGCATTCCCCACAGTCAGAAACACATTCAAAACAACTTATGGTGCATTAATCCTAATCAACCTTTACCAAAAATGGTTCAAGACTTAATAAAAAAACCCCTCTTTATTGTTTGCAGAAATCTTGAAAGCTTTCCCTTCCAACCTTTAATGTTTTCTTTGCAACATTTGCAGCCGCTCAATCTTGTACATAGCGTATTGATTTTACATTAGACCTCTATGAGATGAAGCCACAGGGTAAACAACATATTGTCATGTTTTAATTACTTGCACTAAGAAACCATCAACATTGAATGTTCCGTGTCTATTTTTCATTCCGCAACCAGTCCGCAGCCCCAAACAGCATTTTCCTTAATAATGTGAAGTCATCGTTAGCTGTGTTCCTCTGTAAAGCCTCCATTATTCGGCTGCCTGGGTGGCCGCCACTATTGATTTCCTGTTTCTCAACTCTCTAAACAGAAGCCAAACTGGGCAGCTTGTATGGATCTCCCCCCTCTCTCTCTCTCTCTCTCTCTCTCTTTCAGTCTCTCCCTGCCCGTCCTTCTTACATATCCTTTGTCTTCTTTACCTTTATCTCTCAACTGTTTTCCTTTTTAACCCTCCTCTCTTTCTTACTCATTGGTGTAATGTTCTGCTCTACTTCTGTTGCTGGTCAGCTCGGTCTGTTTCCAAGGCCCAGAGGTTAAAAAAAAGTTAAATCCAGTTTGGACTGAAGAAGAAGCTTTGACAGCTGCAGCATAATAAGCAGCAAAACATACAGCCCACTTCGTGCATCAGTGGATTTAAAAGACCACAATGTTTATTTGGGCAAAATTCCTCCTTTTACCAACTATCTGACAGCTGATTAGAAGACTGGTAACTGTAGTTAGTATTTACTACAAAATGACACTTCATGTGTTGTCCAGTAAACACTGCATGTGTTTAAGTGTTTGCATACCTTGCAAAATACAAAAATAAAAGGGGCACTCTAAAATCAGTAAATCAAGGTCAGCTGTTGCTGTCAGCTGAGCTTTTTAAAATCAACAATAACATCAGAAAATAGCCGCGATGATATCATTAGGGTTATAACGGATTTGACTTGAGAGTGTTTTTATGTTACAGATGAGTTTAAAGGATGTTTTCATTTGCCATGCATGGACAGAAGACACAATCACGTTGTATTATGGGAGGATCCAGCTTTTATGGAGCTTTAGCCATGACTACAAGTTATTATATCTTCCTTGACAAACTTAAATCAGCCAATTCCTTTATTTTAAGCCTACTTCATCCAGTTTAATGGAATTGAGATGCTAAATTGCCAGAATGCTTCTTTATCAATGAACAATACAGAAGAAAATCCAACTCTGTCTCCTTGTTTTACAACCATATCTTTAATTTGTCAGCTGCAAATATTGCTGTCATCTCTTGTTTAAACCCACAGTGACGTCACCTGCTGGTTTGTGGACTACCATTTTGAAGGCTTGAATTTGGTGCTGTGGCCGTCGTCATCTTAGTTTTTTGGAGCCGGAAGTGACCACATAAGGACAGCGGGGTGGAGCTGGAGAGGATATCCTCTGACATCTGACGTGCTGTGCTAGCGACTTGTCAATCACAAGGTAGCAACGCCCTCTAGCATACCCTGCTTTATCGTCTAAATGGGACCGTGATTTACAAAGTGAACATCGTGATGTATTGAAGACGACTTGAAACCAGCAAGACCATGAATTCATTAGGAAGCTGTTTACTGAGGGAACAAATCAAGTGAGAAGTAGGATCATTTTCTCATAAGCTTACATACAATCTGACAAAATCTATGATAAATTAAAGAATGTTTCGTACTGCAGCTGGTTTTCTATCTAACGTTACTTCGAAGTTTTTTAAAGCAACCAAAGATGTGCAATGACTCAGATCTTTGTTTGCAGTTTGTAATATACTTAGCAGACCAACCTTTCATGAAAAATAAAGCCATTACTTGTAAATACGAGCTCTTTAGAACAGCTATTTATATAAATCCTTGAGATATACTTTGGATGCATTAAGATGTATTACGCATGTATCTTTTGTATATTTCATTCATGTGCTTTATAGAAAGCACATACAAAATGATTTCATAAGGCTGGCTTTCACTTTCTTTAAATAGTAATAGTAAGAGTAGTCTTCAAATGATTGCGTCTGATTAACATTCTGTGAACTACACCTGCATATTCTCTTGAAAATTACATTCTTATTAAGAGATTTAACTTGCAAATATGTGCTTTGTTAATGAAATTGAACTTTGATGAATACATATTTCCATTTAATAAGTTGTTCCCACTGAAGAATTAATGTTTTATCGAGGCACTGTGCAGCAGTTTTTAGCTTCCATCTATTTGCAGTATGTCTAAATCATAAAGGTTGTGGACATGAGCCAGTTAAGACCACCTAATGTCCTGCAGATTTGGGATCAGTTAACCTGAAGTGAAGAAAAAGATTTGGATATAAATTTATCATATGCAGTCAGTTTTTTGAAGCGTGCACGCATCCACACTTGGGTGCTGCTGCTTCTATCCAGCTGAGTCACAATCCTCTGCTGTAAGCACCTGAGCAGAGCAGCTGGAAACGCGGCTCCTTAAGTTCACTGACAAGAGCTGAAAGAACAATCAATGTTTTTCAGACACTTTCCCTGCATAGTGCACGATTCAACCCTATGCCCTTTAATGATAGATACACTTTACTTTTCAAAGTGCTACAAACACGCAATCCAAGGTTAAAGAGACAGACAAAAGAAAGATGATCCCAATATCAGAACTGATCGAAGTGCCAGCCATCTCGCAATGTCAGGACTGGGTGACATCATTTGGTCATTGGATGATCACATCTTCAGTCTGTAAATGTAGCTTTCGTGGTGACTGAGCTGTTAATTCAATCTCAGAAACTTGACAAAACTGACGCTGTGTCTAACATATACTGTAATCTGGAATTGTACTAACAGAACCTACTGGTGTGATTTGTCTATCTTTCACTGTCAGTCGTTGATTTCTCTCCCAAAACCTTACTAAATTTATTTCATAGCATTTAGCATTTAAAAGACTGTTGAATGCTGCTGGTCTTTGACACTTGTTATAGCCAGAGACACCAATGGGAGGCAGTAAAGGGAAGACAAAACCATTTTTGTGAAAGCAATCGTCTGCATAAGTTTGACCATCATTTACTGTGTATTCAGTCATATTCACGCTGGACAAAGTGTTTTTCCCCACCTGTTCAATACTAATGACAATGAATAGTGATATAAGGCATGTAAGGCAAATATCATTTGAGACCCTTTTTCTGAAAAAACGCAGATTGTGTTTCAAACAATACATTAACACGTCCCTCTTATTCCAGCTCTGATGCTGAAAAGTAGAATAATATTGGCTAAGCGAAACATATATTTCTCGATTTCTTCAGGAAAGTGGTCGTATATCGTGCCTTTAAATACACATGGCTTCAGTCAATGTGTCTGCCCCCCTCTGCAAAAAAAAGACAAAAAAAAAAAATCCTTTGTATCTTATCATGTCCAGTCCTTTCTCAGACTGTGCTTGTGATCCATTCCCATAAATGTCAAGCACATCAAGACCTAAAACTCACTGTTCCCTCAGGGCTTTAACTTCTTTCTCTCTTTGTGCTCTCTTTAATGTGGGTGGTTACTTTTCAAGTAAAATAATATTACTAAGACAACAGTACCAATTATTGCTCCACTGGCTGTTTGTTGTTTCTTGTCAAGTCACAAGCGTCAAAGCTGTGTATCTGTGCCATGAGATCTATTAGAAGCTAGCAACTGAGAGAAAAGAGCGTTTCGCAAAGAAAAAATAAAACTCTTGAGACTTCATGTCCTTGTTTGACGTGAAAAAACACAATAAAGCGACATTCCTACATTGCCGCCTCTTTAGACAGAAAAAGCTACTCAAGGACTGAATGAGGGAAGCATATAAACCCCCACTACTATGCACACACATACTGCTCCATTACATCAAGAGTCCTTCACTATCAGCTTGATTTAATAGATATACAAACACGTACAGGGGTAGCCATTGAAACCACATACACGGTTCATCAGTCCGAGGCGGACCTTGTATTTCTGTCCCAAGTTAGGAGCCAATCCAAGCAGAAAATAGATCTTAGATAACCCATAATCAACCTCAGTATCCAGTATGTAAGTGCAGAGACGTGCACAGACATTTTGAGAGGCTGTTGCTGTAACCTGAAAAAAGGGCAAAACTCACTGAACTTGAAAATTCATCACAACCTGAGCATGTCAAAGGCTAGAAAGAAGCTAACGTGGACATTTGTCCTGTCAAGGGATGCTAATGTGGTGCGATATTGGTGTGATTTGCTTCCGACCCATAGCCTCATGTTGGCCGTGAACAATATCTGATTATATCGCTACAAAACCAGGGCTGCTGGAAGTCAGTCGCACTTGGTGCTGAGAGGCCAGGATTACATTCATCTAATAAAGACAATTTACAACTCTGAAAATGTTTCCCACTACAGCTGACAGCAGAGAGTCAAATGTGAAGACAACACACCATAGGTCAAAGCAGCCACAGCTGCTACAGTCAGCAACAGTAAGGAGATGAAGAGGGAGAGAAATTCCCCAGACTCCCTTATAAAATCTCTCAATTTTTTGAGTTGTTGAGTTAAAAGAAGCTTAATATACTTATCAATTGGTGTCAATGACAAATTCTGAATTATCTGGACCTTCTTGTAAATTCGGCAAATGTAATACTTTTGATTTATTTTATTTCCTTGTGTAAACAAACATCGTGTCCATTTGTCCCAGTGATATATGTGTTTATTTGCATATGGTCAGATCACAAGTGGTCACTTGAGATGCATGTTGAGACACATGTTAGGTGTAAAACTGATGGACTTACAGCTGTTTGATCAGATCACCAAAGATGCACGTTAATGCAAGGGATATACAGCCTTATATACAGATGTTACATAGAGGAGACAGGTGTATATGAGGTTCATCTGTCTGTTTGTCACTGCGGACTCCAGTCTGCAGTTTAGTTCACTTGACTGATTATCCAGAGAGCTGAAGGGAGAAACACAGGCTTCATGATCAAATAAAGTCTTCATATCATGTGGACACTTGTGTGTTCTCTCGTTTTCACTACTGCAAATCTGCTTCATCTGTTTTTATTTTTATAATGCCTTATTTCAGGGGGTTTGGCACCCTTACTTCCCACATCCATGTACTGAACGCACAGTTTATGTAATGGTCTTAACTGAGAAGTTATCTAGCGTGTACCCCTCTGCCTACATCTTACTGGATCACGTGAAAGCATAATATAAAGCAATATTGTGCAATGTTATACAAGCGTGACATGCTGCGCAATGTGAAGATTTTGATACTGACAGGGCATCCACTTGGTCGCACCATTTGCGTTTACTGTAATCATTCCCACAACATTAAAAGACTCAACAACAACAATACCGAGTTTGGATCTTGCAGTTTCATTTCTCAATTTAATTTAGTCTTACAGTTATGGGCTACTCACAATTATGCAGTCACAACAACATAAATAATAAAAAGAAATAAAAAACATTTTCCTCCAGGGGCAGCTCAGCCTAAAAGGGCAAATGGGCAGTTGCTCGGGCAACTTTAGCCTAGCCTTGTGCACGTCCTTGTGTAAGAGCATCTGCTCTTTGTGGGTATGCCTCTAAGGTGTGTATCTATGTGGTAAATGTCAGCGGGGGTGAGGTTTCTTTTTCACCGCACAGGTCTTGGATTAGTTATTTTATGGTGTTAGCTGTTAAATGTTAAATAGCCTTTAAACTACACCTCAGAGGGTTTACACACTCATACACAATGAGAGCAGCACACATGGAGAGAATGGCATAAAACATACAGAACGTCTTCCTCTGTCCAGTGTCTCTGACACACACACGTCCAGTGCTTATAGGGAAAGTTTGACCACTAACCATCTTGCATATTTCATGATTTTCTCAAAGCACTCACACTTGCACACTTACATGCACACACACTTCCTCCCTCTCTGTCTCTGCATCCCTCATGACCTTTCATATTCAACATAATCTTCCTCACACACTGCTCTCCTTATCTGCTGCTGATCTGGCGACTTAATAGGACATGGAGACAGCCACCGTGTGTGTATCTGCATGTGTGTCCACACTGACTGACACATGAATTCGAAACATCACACTTTTTTGGCTTTTCATCCATTTTTGGAAAATCATACTCAAGGACTCCAAAGTTGAAAAAGATGATGTATGATTTTCAGTAATTAAGCCAAACATGGCTAGAGTAGTCTTTGCTAGTGACATTGAGAAATGACGTCTTTTTATGTCTTTCCCTGTAGCTGATCACACAGTACAGGTGTTGTCATTGACATATTTTTCTGTTATCAGCTACCTGCACAAGTATTCAAGAATAATTTAAGGTCATAAATAATAAGACCCCAGAAATCACCTTAGAAATTACTCAGCCTTGCCGAGCAGGTTACAATTATGAAGCTTCAAGGTTGACTATACAAATGTGATTTGGTAATATCATTTTCAGTGGCGATAACAACCTGGACAAGAAAGTCCTTTGGCTCATTGTTCCTGATGTGGACGAATGCGGGAGAAAGAGCCAGAGATCAACACGTGAATCTGCCCGTGTGTTTTTCTTCTTCACGAGTTGTCACATTGCCATAATTATTTTTATTTTTCATTTTTTCTTAAATTCAATTACTCTGATACACACGCACACACAGGAATCAGCAAGCATGCGCTCACAGAAGGTCTAATCATTATCTAAATTATGTGTCAATTGTTTGTAATTGCCTTTTGCAATATTGTTTGTGAACTTTCATACAAATAAAGCTCATTAAATTGAAAGTGAATTGAAGAAGCAGGGGTGGGGTGGTGGGGTGGTGGGGTGGTGGGTCTCTGCAAGGAGAAGCTCTGCTCGTCTGTCAGGAAACCCTGACAACACAATCTCTCAGACCCCTCCCACCTCCCTCACAGATTCCATTACCCAAGCGGCGATAAAATTTCCCAATGACACCCAGCACCATCGCATCTGCAAAGGCCCAGACAGAAACATAAATTCAATGTACCAGTGCCGTATAGTGTCTAATTGCTAATTGTTGTAATATCACATTACAGGCAGCGGGTGCTAACAATTTACAGATGCCTGTGGTGTGTGTGTGGAAGCCGGATTGAGTTGGGAGGAAGTGGGAAGGCATATTTATTTATCCAGAGTGATCCATGATATTAGACAACCCAATCCAGGTTGGGTTTCAGAGAAGAGGCTGTTGGTGTGTATGTGTGTGTGTGTGCCTGTAAGAGAGAGAAACAAAAGAAACACAAAATATACTATAGATAATATATAAAATATAACCTTTACGTTAAGTGGCTTGATATTTAAAACGCTTTGAAGTATATGCAAAGCAAATCATCATGAAACCCGACAGCGTTTATGTTTGTAACCTAATTAAAATATACACTTTCAAAGTCTCATAAAGCTTCGATCCTGGGAAAGTTACTGAGCAAATACGTTTCAAAAATATTTAGTTGAGTCAAACCACAGCCTTCACTGCAACACCACCATCCCGGTCTTGTCTTGGGCGACACATAGCGACACAACAAACTGATGATGTAGTACCCTTGTTGCGTTTTCACATAAGGTAGCTCTTGCAGTCACTTTCACAGCATTTTGCCATGAGGAAAGACAACTCACGAATCAGTTTACCAAGCCAGGTGTGTTGCAATTTTGCCAAACTTGACTTTGCATTTGGTTGCTCAAGCAGCCCAGTTGCCACAATAAAATGTTGGCATTGTGCATTTCTGCATACCACGAATACATACAATTTTCCTGTGTATCTTATCAACACATCTACAGTATGTTGATACTCTTATGTCTGGAACAAGATAGCGATGAGGAGGCACTGTTGCAATATAAAATTGAAGTTAAACAGACAACTCGACCACTTGTGTGCAGACACAATTGTATAGTGTTGCGAGGTTTATTGGGATCCAATGTAAACGCTGATGGTTTCATTATTCTATATCCATTACACCATGCAATCAATGTTTACTTCATAATGATACGTTGAAGCAGAAAACTTGTCTTTTGCCAATTTAAAGAAACGTATATGGCCAACATTTATTCTGGCAGTTGGGTTTTCTCAGAGCTACTAACATTGCTGCTTGAGTTTCCTGCTGTTTTATTATGGTCATTACCACTATAAAGGCACCAAAAGGCCATTTTAATTCCTTTTACCAAGCGTTTTTATGTCCAGCTTAAATAATCCTTGCGGGTTAATTTGTAGCAGACTACTGCAGCTAGAACTGAACAGTTCTTGACCCCTGGTTCTGAGATGACATCAGGACTTCTTTCCAATTACTTTTTTTCTACCAGAGAATTTTTTGTTCTCTGTTCTATTTCTAGCATCATAACCCTCAAATGCCTGTGTGCAGGAGTATCTCCATTCAGAGCTCTGGCTCGTTGATAGTTGGTAATGAGTAATTTCCTGATCTTGTTGTTTTTCTTCTTTTCTTTTCTTTTCTTTTCTTGTCTTTTTTCTTTTCAAGTTGTTAGCATCCTGGGTCCTATGTGAGGGTAGGTTCAGGCAACAACCACACTTTTGCCAGGTGAGGGAAAGATTATCGTTTAGGTGAAATGTTAATCAGTTGGTATTGTCTTGAACATAGTATACATGTATACTGTATATGTTGTCTCTGAACGTTCATTAACAACATTTTTGCGACTTGCCAGATTTGTTAACTATCACCATTTCCTCATTATCATCAACATCATCCAGTCTGCATAACATTTCCTCCCACATGTAATCAATGTCGCAGATTACTTGCATATAAACATCACTTCTAGGGGACGGGATTGCTTTAAATTGCACAGCTCAAGAAAAAACTGCTTGTGTATTTGTTTTTGCCAAAACTCTTAACAGATGTTTGAGAACCCGGACAACATCGGCAACAACATCACAGAGAACGAATTATTCATTTAAATTTCAGAAAATAGTTTTGTTTTTTTATGGCTTGCTGTTTTGATTGTGGAACGATTAATTAATCAGAAAGGTCTGCAACAACAATACAAAGGACCACACATTCGGAGCAAAGCTTGGTGTGACATCTGGATTGAGTAGTCGCTGCCGCTGCCCACTGAGGCAATGCTGGGTGATGTTTGGTAGATTTGTTAGAGAAAATATGATTAAAGTTACCTTGGAAAATTAATTGAACTGCCCAGAAAAATGGAACAGCATTATCTCTAACAGCTGCTGTGTCCTGCATCTCTCTCACTTTCTTTTTCAGCCACACACATGCACGCACAGCCGTGCACTCTTATGCCTCCATGTTGCTATGTTAGTGTACAGTCAGCAGGGAGTGAGAGGCTGCTTTTTAACCACTAATGGAGAACACCTGACAAGCCTCTGTGCTGCCTTTTACTTTAGATAGAGGAGTGGAGTGGACAGTCTAGCCTTCGTCATCTGTTTTTAATAGACCTTTTCAGGTAGGAGCGAGGACAGTGGGAAAGAGAAGCCGCTCTACTTCAATGCACATCGCTGCAGAACAGAACAAAGCGTGCCGTGTGCTGTCTGTGGCCTCACACTGGGGGCCACTGATCAGAAGACACATTAAAGTATAAAACATATGCTAACATGCTCACAGTGATAATGAAAGCATGTTGATGATTAGCATTGGTGTTTGCGGAGCACAGAGTATAATGAAGCTGATGGGAATGTAATTAGTTTTGCAGGTATTTGCTCATGAACCAAACTAATTGTGCAGCTAAATGAAGACGTAAGCTACAGTAATCACATATTTTTCCCATACATGTTCCACAACAACTGTCCAATGGAAAAATATGTAATGTTATTGTGAAGTAGACACCTATGGCTGGTTTAAACACTCTTTGCCACGTGCTAATTAGCAACACAGTAAGATGACATTATATAGCAGCTGGCGCAGCTATGTCACCAGTGTTTCATTCTAATTGGGTACATTTGAATCAGTTATTTCTACTTTTTCTCTGCTGGTGGATCAACCTAATTACACTATATAGACATTCGTGCATACATTTTCACACCAAGCTAAATAAATCCAACCTTTGGACATATTTTGTAAGAAATAATATGTTCTTTTATCAATGCAGTAAATTTGCGTATTTATGTATGAATGTTATGTACAGTTTTGCCACTAATTTTCTCAAACATGTCTTGGTGGCATAAGTAGTCTCTGTGGTTACCATGAACCTACATGTTAGTGGAATACGTCTGTCTTGCTTTCTCGCTGTCAAAGAGAGCTAAGCAATTGCAATTATGTTGCCCTTCCTTAAAGGAGACATATTATGCTCATGTTCAGGTTCATCATTTTATTTTGGGTCACTACTAGAATAGGTTTACATGCTTTAATGCTCAAAATACACATCAGTTTTCTCATACTGTCCAGTGCTGCAGCTCTGTATTCCACCTCTGTCTGAAACGCTCCTGTCTCTTTAAGGCCCCGTTCCCGAAATCCTGGTCTCCTCTGATTGGTCAGCTCACACATGCCTGACCCAGCACCACTAACGACAATTGCCAAACTTGCCAAGAGGCACGCAAATGTGGGACATGGTGACGTAGTGTGATGTCACAAAGTCACAGAATTAAAGGTGAGACTACTGACGAGACGTTTCAGGAGCAGTGTTTTCTGTGGGAGAAAGGAGCTTCCTTCGGTGTCAACTTTGGCCTTTTTAACCTTCAAAATCTTTTACATGCACATGAATCTATATAAAACGTCATCACAATAAGTCTCTGTTAAAATGTATTGTCAAATAAACTGAACCTCTTTTAAGAACACACAGACGCCACAGAGCTTCATATAATCACGATCTTGAACACATATTTTACAAGATCATTTTTAAACACAGACTTGCTTCCCATCTGCAACGAATTCAGTCTTCGTGGATGACTTGCGCTTCGCATGGAGCCAAATTGTTCAGCGTTCAAGTGAGGCAAATGAAAGAGTTGTTTGAAAGTAGCGCTATATGTGGTATGTAATTCACCCAGCGGCAGACAATAGCTGCTGTCAGACTGTGTTTGTGGGCTCAACAGGGTCCACATCATTTACAGGTCAGGGAGAGAAAGAGAGGGACTATTAAAGTAGACAACAACTTATTCAAAGCAACACCACTTCCCACTGGATTCATCTCTCCCTCTCTGCAGTCCTAATTAGAGAGAGAGATGTCACGCTGTGATTGCGATTGGAAATTGAGACTCTCAGTCGATTCTCATCATTCTCCCATAGCTGATCAACGTCTGAATGGGAAGGTCTCATCTGATGCGTGCTTATTTATTGCAGCACTCAATTAACATATCCAAGCTAAACTCCTGGGTGGTTTAAGATGAGTTGTGTTCGCGTTGTCTCTCTACCCTCTTCTGTCTAGTTGATTTTCTTTGTTTCAGGCCTGTTAACACTTTTTTTCCTCCACAAAGAATGTTATATTTAGCTAGCTGACTTATTTTTCCTTTAGAGGAAATCAAATTATTGTCCTAATGGGAAAATAGATCACATGAGGAAAAATACGTTATTGACCTGCGAAGTATAACATACAGCGGGCGCTAAACAGTGATATTGGTTGTGTCGGAGGTCACAAAGGGAGGCTGTGTCTCTGGCTTTCCTGGGATGATGATGTTGGTTGGTTGGTCGGCTACTTTGGTCCATATCAGAACAGTTATTTGATGGATTGCCCTGAATTTCAATAGAGATATTCGTCGTGCTCAAAGGATGAATCATACTGTCTTAAGTGATCCCCTGACTTTTCCTCTCGCGCCACCAGCAAGGTTTCACCATCTACTGGGTGGGTTGGTACACATTTTGTACAGATGCTAATAGTTCTGAGGTGATGCATCCCACTGATCCCCTGACCTTTCATGCTTCACTTGTCCAATACTTTGGTTTTTGACGAAATAATGGTAAACTAATCACATCATCACCATCAGCCTCAGTTACTTTGTGTTCAACGCTCATTGCAAATGTTAGCATGCTCACGTGCTAACTTAGATAGTGGGCAGGAGTCACACAGCCTTTGGAGGAATACCTCTTCCTGTGACTCAAGAGTCGTGTCTTATTTACAGGTTGTGTCTTTTTAACTGCTAGCCCACCACTGCTAAGTGTAAATTAAGGAATCCTGCTGGCTTTCACAGTTGGGAGGATATACAGTATGAACACCTCAGCCGAGGACAGGACATCTGGAAAGCTGCGTTCAGTCGTCAGGGCTAAGCTAGCTGTCGACAGTCAGTAAATACCTCCAGGCTGGCAGCTCACAAACCATAATGCATTGTTTTCTATTCCTACCGAAAATACAGAGCGTTGGTGTGGCGGCGATGTAGTAGGAAGGCGTCCCAGATGGAGCTGGGACGTAACAAGCGATGTAAGTAACCACTTCTGCTGATGAGTAAAGTGATGCATTATTTATTTTTCAAGAAACACACACAAAAACTTGTTGCTAACAAATATATTCTTCGGTAACACACAAAACGTTGCAGATGAAAACTTCAGAAAACTTCAGACGATACAGCAGTCCAGTGTCTGTCTCATCCCCACTTCATAAGACTAATAGAATACTTAATGAGCAGGAGATTAAAAAACTCATTTGGAGCTCAAGTCTGCAGAAGAATGACAACGCTCTGGGTGATAGTATCAACTGGAAGTGCTGAGATTAAAGCCAGTGCCCCAAACCTGCCTCACAGCAGCATGTATGGTCAAATCTGCTAAACCAATACTTAAAATCATCACTTATTGGATAATTAATGGGAATCAAACCTAACCATGACCCAGGCAAGTGCAGAATATAAGTTTGAGATTTAATTTGATCCAGGCGCAAAATGAAAACTTCTCTCCTCACTTGACCTCCGTTTCTCTGCACATTCCAGAGTCAATTGCATACAGACTCAATATTTGAATTCCCATTATTCCTAAAAAAGGAGCTGTCTCAAGAAAGACATTCATGCCCGACAGACACTCCGGGCACACTGCCAGCCCCGGCACAGACTATCCGGGAGATAACCTGGCTTTCTGTGAGGTAACTGACTGTGCGGACGACTATTGCATGGATGCCATTGACTTGACTACCATCGATGGAGTCATTTTGCGGTAAGTGTGTCTCCACTAGTAACAAAACATGCACATCATTATGCAGTCACACACACTGGGAGGGTGGCAACTGCACATCCAAGAGATGGGAATGCATAGACCTAAACAGACTCTTTGTGGCAAAATCATTATTTATTAATGGCCGAGCCGGATTCACACACAGCATTTGATGTAGAAAGCAGCCGTCGTGCTTAGGGGGCGCGATGGCTTCTCAGGCCGTGACTGAGTTGATACAGCTAGTGGTTTATCTGCGAGGTCAGAAGAGGAGGACCGACATGTCAGTCTGCTGATGATTTTCTGTGCACATTCTGCTTTGTGGGCACTCTGCCCTTTAGCTAGCTTATCTCAGGATCTGCTGGCTGGCTGGTCGGGCTTTGTGCGAGTGTGTGTGTGTGTATGTGTGGATGGCAGCGTTGCATTGGGAGAGATGGATGGAAGAATGCATAGCTAATCGGAATAATTTGTCTCTCTTCTCTCACTTTCTCATGTTCTGCTTGTTACTACGCAGGATGCAAAGAGCTGACCCTCAACATGCCACAGAACACGGATTATCCCCTCAGGGGTCGACCTCTCCAATTTACTGCCTTTTTTGCTCCTCTTCTGCCCCGCCAACGGGCCTGTATGGCGATAGCGAGCGTTAGAAAGGACCCGTAATTGAAAGGCAGTGTAAAGTGTCGACTTCTAGTTTGTTGTTAGGGAACAAGGGCAGAGTGAGAGGGCGTCAGAGAGAAGGCAGGGGTGAGGGCCCGGGCAGGGAGACATCTGATTGTTTTGGTAGCCTGTGATGTCCGTGTGGGGAGAAAAAGCAGCAAATTCAAGGAGCTGAAGCTGACGTGGTTTCTCTATATCTGTGCAGAGATCCACCATTCTGCTCTCAACAGCGGGGCACTCATCCCCTACTGCAAAGACAATCTAATTGGATAGCATCAATATTCTCTTTTCGTCTGCCATTAAGATAACAATAGATGTTACGACAGCCAGCTGCTGAGAGATATGAGTTTTTGCTTTCTCTTCATCATGGTTACACAGCTAATGCAGAATAAATTCACTAATGCAAAATGAGGGACTACCACAGTCAGTCAATAAAATCACTTGATCTAATGTGAAATTACCACAGTGCATTCTGCTACGCTTGCTTCTCTTGTATTATACAAGAATAAAAACCCTCAAAACATCAGATGGATTGACGTGTTGATATTGACCAGATAATTTACCATAACCTTCAAGACGGCAGGTCTTACCTAATATGAGCCTGTCAGAAGGCATGTGATGCTGTTACAATACTTGTCAGCCTGTTAATTAGAACTGTCACTGTTACAGGAGGCAACCTGCCTGAGAATAACTACGTTTTTAACTTTTCTCTAAAGTAACCTGGTGCAGCCTGGACACACTCCCAGCACGTCAAATACAGCAGCCCATTCAGTTGCCCTACGCCTTGGAGTTTGACACTGTGGTTACCCCGGTGGCGTAATTTCCTCCAGCACAGGAGTATAAAGACCAAGAAAAATATTAGTCAGGAGGTGGTTAGTGTGGCTGGGTGGGTTATACACAGGACCTTCTCTTTGTACACCTGGATTTGCGTTCTGTGTGTGACCAAGTTTAAAGATGAATTTCTTTTTATGTTTAAGTGACGTAACAAAAGCGACGTGACTGAATGGAGTTATTTTATCCCAAAGCATGATCTTTTCCTACCCTAATCAAGTAGTTTCGGTGCCTAAACCGAGCCAATTCAGGACCAACTCACAACTTAAATAACAGTTGAAGGGTCATAAGATGTATTAATAGCTGAAATGTTTGAAAATATAGCTTGCTGACAAAGTATATGGGAATGTTGCATATTATTATTGTAGCATTATTGCTATCTTTACCACAGAACCCTCACTGTGACTTTATGGGGATAAGTTGAACGTCAAATTTAAAGTTTAAAGCTTAAGGCCTCTGAACAAGCTGCCGTATTTAGCAAGTTGGGAGTGACAACGTGTTGCTGTCTGCACATTTGGGGATACATAAACAAGAATTGCTAATTTAGAAAACTTCTTATCATGCTAATTTGCTGTTACACAAACTAAAATTAGGTAAAACAAGCAGGGCTCAAGTTGTAGCCCACAGCTGATTGACACTGTGTACGGGGGTGTTGGGCAGTGGTAGCTGGTGATTATTTACCTGGAGGTGACTAAAGGCACTGAGGGCTTCTGCTTACACACCAGCACTGTTACTGTCTAAGATTCGTCTCCAACTATAGAAGTTTCATTTACTCAACAATTTAATCAGAAAAGCAAACACACCAGGCAGCAGCTGAGCTTGTCTACTTGCCTCACCTGTCTTCTTTCCCACCAAGCAGAAGCGTGTCCGACAAATATAAGACCGAATTTAAAACATTATTTCTTAGAGGAGTGAGACAGAGCCGCCAAAGGTGTCTGCTTCTCCGACGATATGCTACAACTATTGATGTGTGGGCTCCTGAATCGTATCGTTTTATCAGTTTTAGGTCTTCTGCACTCTTTTTAAAACCCATTTATCTGTATCATATGAAGGTGGGATCAACAGGAAACTAGTGTTGAACACCTCTGTGATGCATGGCTGGGATGACGCCCAGTGGGAAACATTTCAAAGGATACAACTTCATTTGAAGTGATACTGAAATGCTTAAAATATTCAAACTAATTCAAGCTTTGTGGCTGACCTGACGACAAAACACTTTAGTGCTGCCTGTGACGGCACTTTGAAACACTATTAGAGTAAATGCCGATCATATAATTATGTGCGATGTGTGAGGGTGTACCTTTGAGTGCGTACTTTGCTAAATTGTCAGTTAATGCTTGATATTGTTGTACACATTTGATGTATTAGTGTAATGCCTGCCTTATAAATACATACTGCCTATGGTAGTTCTGGTGTATGAATCAGTATGCATCCAAACAGGCCAATCTGACTTCTGTATACCATTAATGCATCCGTGCCACACAAATTGAACCATTGAATGTGGCTGTTCTGCTAAGAGCACACAGAACTTTGGTATCGTGCTATTTTATCCATTTTGCACACAGTAGGACTGTGATGTTGGTAGGAAGCAGCTCACACCTCGGCTCATCTATTTTAAGCTTCAGGTAGCTGGATGAACTTCATATCTATGTTAATTCTTGACCCGGAAGCCTTTTTGAACAGTATACATATCAAAAAAAGGTCTTAAATTTTGATGAGGACTTCAACTTCAGCCTGACTTAATCACTGCAAAGACTTTGTGTGCGATGGAGACCCCCCACCCTGCCGAACAAGCAGAAACACGCACAATAAACACACACAATCTCCATCTAAAGAGCCTCTTTTCGCTGGATTCGTGGACGAGGTGGACACGCGACTGACAGTAATACAGAAAAAAAACAAATAAGTGAGTCCTTGAATGCCAGCGCAGGCTTGGAAATGAATAAAATATTTGCTCCCCCAGTTGTGAGTTTGGAGCAATTTGAGCTGGCAAATTACCTCCTTCTAATAAAACCTCGAATTTAGAAAGAGTCAAGGAGAGAGTAAGGAGAGAGGGAGGGAGAGAGCGACACTCTAGAGCTGGGCTTATACCACTGTTGCAGTAATGATAGTGTTTGCCCGTGGCCAAACGCAGAGAGAGAGAGGGAGAGAGAGCTGTGCGTTAGCAGCAAAGGGAGGATAATAGCACCGAGAATTATTAGACAGATCCTTGCAGTCTGTGTTTGAGTCAATTCTTTAGCCTTATTACACACTGCAGGGGGGTGGGGGGGCAGAGAGGGAGAAGGAGGGGGAGAGATTTTAACAAGTAATACTGAATTACACGCATTAAAGGGTGACAGTAATTACTTATACCACTCAAACTGAGGCATTAAGACAGCAAAACACAAGCTGTGCTCCCATTTTCTCCCCTTTCCTCCCTTCTGCTGATTGTTTCCTCCTTTTCACCTTCTGTCTCTGTCTTCCCTCCTCAGTCTTCCTCGCCCAGCGCTCTCCTTTCCTTCATTTCCTCCTTCTCGCCATAATGCTGTCTTTTCCTCTCCCCTTCACTCTCCTCACTCTCCTCACGGCTCGTCCCTCCGTCTCTTTCCTCTCTCTTGCTTATCTGGGCTGTGGCGGCTGCCTGGGTAATGAGGATCAGTGTTGTTTTAAACATGAAATGGTGAGGGGGCCCGGCGGGGCGGAATCAATAAGAGCCATTACCTCTCCTCTCTAATGATGCAGCCTCCCCCCTCCTCTCCTCTCTGGGCACACCACCCCTTGTCTCAGTCCATTTCTACCCGCTATCCGATATCGGATGGGAGGAGGTTATGAATTATCGAATCCCAAGGGCAATGTGCCTCGCCGCCAATTACCCAGTGAAAAATGACCCTTTCTTGGACATACGTGTGTGTGTGTGTGTGTGTGTGTGTGTGTGTGTGTTTTGGTTCAGATGTGTGTGTAGGGTGGGTGGAGAAGTTGACACGGACAGGCTGGTGTCACACACTGGTGGACAGCTATGCCTCCCCAACACACACATGCACACACTTCTCTCAAAGATGGCTACACATTGTGACTGATGATTTGTTTGTTTACTCTGTCTTTCGGAGGTTGTGTAGGTGCAGCAAATTATCCATCAGCTTAAGAGGACTAGAGGATTTCTGTTACTACACGCTAGGGAAGCGTTTTTTCGCTGGTGATCAGTTTTGCATAATGCACCATAACTTCAGCAGAGGAGAGACGTTCGACAAAGCAAAAGAGCAAACTTTTTGATATACATCAGTTATTAGCCATCTGTCAGTGGTCCACTCTTTTATGATGCTGTACCCAGTCTGTTGGTCATTGGTGCCAATTTTGCTACCCTTTGCAGTTTTGTCATCTCATTCAAAAGATAAATAATAGGTTGTATCTTCAAAATAGTCTGTCTTACAAACTGCCAGAAAGAGATGGCTGCCAGTTTGTCAAATTGCCCTTAAGGAAGTAGAAAGTGAGTGTAATGGGAGAGGAAATTGAGCACCATGTGAAAAGCACACAATACCAGTCTCCTGCAAATTATTGTCACAATGGACAATTATGCAGTAGTCATTTGCGATAAATGTCATTCCAGTGTGTGCCATCGATTTAGCTCAGTAATTAAAGATGAAGAGAGGGTGGCTCCCCCTAAACTTAACTTTACCTTAGCCAGTCTCCATTTCAGGGTTAGTGTTGCAGAAACACCTATTTTTTAATGTCTACTTTAATGTCAGCCTACACACAAGACACACAATAAAGAACATGCATAACCCTTCTGTGAAAACAGCAGATTAACCACAAACGTAATTAAACTACAAAAAATAAATGTAATGGTAATCAGTTACAGTTACGGATATATATGCAATTAAATTACATTTACTTATCAAAATGCTGAGTAATATTATTTTGGGTAAAAAGCTGAGAATGTCACAGTGTGTGCCGTGTCAGCCTTGTTGTGTCTTGTTTTTGTTTCCCTCTTGTGTTTCCATACCTGTTTCCCTCACCTGCTCCTTCCCAGTGTCTGGTTTGTGGGCGTGGCTTGCTGGTTCCTGCTGACAGCCCATCAGCTCATCGCCTCCTGCTACATTACCCTGATCTCTCCACCACTCCAGTACCAGATTGTTCCACCACGTTTGGTGACTCTTCCAGCGCTCTCTTTGGCTTAAAGTGTTTTCTCAGAGTTTCAAGTGACTTCCTGCTACGTTTTTTGCTTGCGCCCTTTTTTCTAGTGGTTTTCCCTCTTCGTGTGCAGATTCCCCAGCGTCTCTCTGCTCGGCCTGCAGTCTCACCTGTGTTTTTGGAACCTCTCCTTGCTGCCACCTTTCCTCACCAGCCAGCCTGCCTGCCCTCCTCGCTCCCTGCTTCAAAGTATGGTTGTGAATAAAACATTTTTCGACCGCACATCTGTCTCAGCCCTAACAGAGAATATATAACCGATCACTAGAATCAATGTTGGCAGTATACACTTTTGCAAAATATGTTGAACCTTTACAATTCTTTATTTGGGTTAAATTTAAATTTTTATCTTGTGACATCACTGCGCTTATGCTCTGATTAGGTTTAGGTGCAAAAAACGCTTGGTTAGGATTAGAAAAAGATCATTTTTTGGTTTAGAATACCTGTTTTGATTGCCCAAAACATGTCTGGAGATGTACTTCCCTTCAAAAATACCAGAGATGCCTTTTTTTGGCATATTTTGGGACAACACGGGTCACCCAAAGCAGACTTTTTGTGGAGAAACAAAGGATGGCCAACCAACCCATCCTAGTACATATATAAGTGGTCCTCATTGAGTTTAACATATGTGTAAGTGAATGCATTCAGTCAATAATAAAAAGAAGACATGTACACAAACACATCCGAACATTTTATATGATAACAGCAGAAGAAAATGGCCACTGTCCCATTTTCAGCACAATAAATCAGATGATGACCGCTCTGTTGGCCCTCCTGACCCAGTCTCACTGATGTGTTATCCTGGGAAATCTCACCTCCCTGCTAGGTGCAATGGCGGCTGCTACCTGTTCAAGGGGATCCTAAATGCTCAGGAAACACCTTCATCCTCGTCTCTGTTATGTCATGGACTACCAACAATCGCTTGCGGCTTGTGGCTGTTACTATGGAGGTCAATCAGCATTGTTTGGTCTTTACCTCCGATCATCCAAGTTGAGTAGTTGGTGGCATTTTGCTGATGCAAATTTCCTTTTGACCCAATGAAATTTGCTCCTCCAGTGCTCATAGAACAAGGAAAAACTATCTTTTGGACCTTTTTTATTTAAGAAAAAAGAAAAACTCCCTTTGCTTTTCAGCAGACATCTTTAATCTCTCTCAGGGAGTCAGAATCCTCCCGGCCCTCTGCAGCGTCCACTTTCCTTCCTCGTCTTTGTATTGACGCGTTGAGTTGTCTAGTTGAGATGCCTGTTATCGCACCTCTGTCTAACAGAATTATATTGCCTTTCTTTTCATTTCTCTGACATGCACACACACACACACGCACACACGCAGGCTCGCACACACAATGAAATTATTGCCCGTCTCAAGTGTATCTTTTCTGTCCATTTAGCTGTTTCTATGTGGGGAAGTGCTTGGTGCTGATATACAGCACTTTGAGCTCTGATTGAATTACACTGATGGGAACATCAATTACAGAGCATGCTTGTAGAAAAAATTTTAACCAAGCACCTCAGATCACATTACTGTGTGCAGAGCTCCGATGGGCTGTGGAAATAAGTATGTGGTCTGGAGACAGATCACATTTACTGCAAAGACACCAGCAGAGACTTTTATTTATCTGGAGCTGTTTATTGTAGGAATTTTACTCATGATACGCTCAATGTTCGAATGGAAAATAACTATTTGAGAAGTTGCTAATAGCAACACGGCTTTGAATTACTCTAATGCGCTCATATTGTACCAACAGAAAATGCTTATTTATATGATTTCCAGTTTGCAGGCTGTGATACATGGTGTTACCTCTTTATTCACTTGATGCTATTGCATCTGAGTTATCATTAGTTTTACCTCAGTAGTTGTTATTTTAAGTTTTGCTGTGCATCTATATTTCATTGACTGGTCTTCTGTAAATGCATTTACGTCGTGCATCTCCAGTTTCCTCAGTGTCTGCAAGAAAATTACAGATTTTTGGTAGTGCAAAACTTTTTTTTTTTTTACCGATTAAATGAATGAGCCAAGCAAAGATGGATACACACTGATTGATTTCTCGGTGAACATTTCTTTCAGTGGACAGAACAGCTTGGATTCTGTTTGGTTCCAACTTGAGTTATTCTGCCAGATATTCAAAAAAAGATTTCGTAGAAGGTCAGGTAGAAATATCCACCAGGATTTCTTTGTTTGAGAAGAATGTCTCTTCAGTTAAAATCATTTCATTCAATTCAGTCGTGCTTTGTGTGATTATGATTTTTTGCTATTATGGAGTTACTGACAAGTTATTTTGAGTGGATCCCTGCTTTGTATGTTTAGTGCACAGGCGATACACATTCCTTCATACCTGCCAACAGTCCTGATTTCCGTGGAAGTCTGTTTTTAACCCCTTCTCCCATTTTGCTCCCGATTTGTAATTTCTCTTGTTTATCTCCCAATTTAATAATGATGCAATTTAAAAAAAGGGAGTGTCTCAGTTTCTTGTGGGATGTGTGTTGTGTTACCTGGCAACCCAAGCCAGAGGCAGAGGTTAGCGCGCGCCGACAACCCTACCTGACGTGTGTCACTCGTCCCTGTGCTCACTGAAGCCCTCCTCTTCAACACCCAAACACTCTCACATAGATATTTTGTGTGATCTAAAGTTAAGATGTTGACTTCTGATAGCTAGTTTTGTTCTTTACAGTGAGCTTTGAATTTAAGGCTACTGATTTTTTTTTTTTTTTACTGTCACAGCCTATGATTTGTTCTATTAATCAGTGGTGTAGGGTTCAAAATAATGCAGGCTATACAAGAAAAAAATGACATCATAAAATAAAATAAAACTTCATAGTTTAAAATAAAAAAAATGATGAAATGTTGTAGTTGTTCTGTAACTTTCTGCGAGGCTTTCACATAAACTCAATACAAGAGACAGTGGTTCTGTAGTCCCTACCAGCCTCAAAAACGCTATTTACTGGAAAGTGATGTGCAACATCTGCATCCGTAACACACGAAGGACTGATGCAGCCACTAAAAGGTGAGAAGTGCATCAGAGTTTGTGTGCAGCGGAGCCAAAAAAGTGAATGTGGCATCTGCAATATTTTGTTGTTGTCTGTGTTCACTTCTCTGTTGGCTCTCTACACCCACTACAATTATTGCCTCTCTCAGAAGCCTTCTGCAATTCTTTGAGAAAAACATGGCTTCATGTGGTGGGATCATTGTGTGTGTGTGTGTGTGTGTGCGCGCGTGTGTGTGTTTTGGTGTGTGGCTGCCACCCAAGGTTGTTCCTACAACATGTTGTCTTTTGAGATTCATTGCCTTAAGCAGCTATGATTCGCTCTCAGCAAGACATGCCAAGACTGCTGGCTGTAGCCCAAGAAGAGGAGCAAAATGGAAAAGGAAGGAAGCAAAGAGACAGATTCTTGAGCCAGATCCCGTGATTTTGTTTACTCGGAACAAAAGATTCATTTGGATTGAGAGAGCTAAGTAATTGCTGAGTGTCTTGATTCTGCTTAGGTATATTTACTGCTCACTGTTGCCCAGAAATGATTGAAGTGCACGAATGTTACCGCTATGTTAGGCACAGAACAACCTGCATCAGAAGTTTGCTCTTCTAAAAACTTTGTTCCCACTGATCATGAATATGACTCCAGTGAATCACAAAAAAAGTTTAGTTGAATTACTTTAATTAGAATGGGGAACAACTTCACTTATCAGTAGTGCTTCAAACATCAACAACATCCAAGCCTTCCGGTGTATGCTATGTTAAGAAGTCCGAGTTCAGTCAAAGTTTTCAGGAGGTTCAGGTGTGCTGATGCAAAAGAAATGATTTGGTAACATTTTCATTCGAGTAAACGTGCTTCAAACTGCCATGTGGATTAATTAACATTGCCTGTCTCAGCAGAATCCGTGCACAAGGCATTCAGAGTACAGTAGCACAGATCGCTTTGAAGTTTAACATCAGAGGCTCCGACAGCAGGCAGAATAAGACAGATGGTCGTTTGACCTGAGGGTTGCTAGTTCTAGTCCCGGGCAATTCAGAGGGAAATGTTGGCAGCTGAGCAGAAGAAGAACAGAACAACTGAGGTGCACTTTATCAAAGCACACATCCTGCAGCTGCACCTGTGGAGCGGGTCAACAGCTTAACCGTAAAACACTATGTGTCTGCTTACAGCCTGCATGATACGCTAGACAAGATTATGATGTAATTCCAAACTTCAGTCGGAAACGACATAAATCACAGATCACACACTTCTTACGTACGATGCCAGGAAAATACAAATGTACTGAAACAATGACAGGTAAGTTACCTGCAGGATGTTCACGTCGCATTACGTGCTGAGATTATGCAGTTAAAATGGATTACGACCACATGTTACTATGCAACATGAATTTCCCAACGCACACATCAATCTGAAACTGCAATCCACCCACTCAGTGTGTCAGACTAAACAGTTACCAAACAAATATTCATCTGCAGTCGATACTCAAGGTGAAAATGTGTATTTTTTTTCTTTGTCCTGCAGAATTATTTGAGCAATAATGTAATAAACGAGCCTGGAAAATAAATGAAGGCTGGGCAGTTTAATATCTCCCTGTCTGCATAGTCTCTTATCAAGCGTTCAGGCACACACACCCGATGATTACACCGACTGCTGTCAGTGTTTGATTTGTTTAGTGGCATCATCTTCTACTGTACCTTTTCTTCCTTCTTCCAATATTATCACCCTCTCTATGGAGGACTGAAACGGCCAAAATCAGAAATAAAAAAAATAAAAAATGGCTTGATAAATGAATAATTATGGCAATAAATAATATTGAAAATTGTATCCATTTATTATCAATACATAAAATGTGACATCAGCTTTAATTTCCAACAAAAATAATTAACCTTTGTATTAATTCGACTATTTTTTTTCCTTTCCCACTTAATTTTTCATTTTATTTATGAATTCATTCATTATTAAATGTATTTATTCACATATTTATGTTTATTTTCACAAACTTATTTATTTCTGTATTTCCTTTTTATATTACTGTGCGCATTTCTGCTTCATTATGCAAATGAGGAGGCCGTCATTTAAAGCCAGTCACAGCAGAGTGGGGCGGGACTGGGCGAAACAGACGTGGGAGAGAAAAACAGTCTCAAGGTGCCTCGAGGTGCCGACTGATATAAATTATATTTTATAGAGACGCTATTTTCTGCTCTCCCTCTGATGTCCTCCAGCTGCTCTGCCCTAACTCTGAGGGATTTACTGAGTTCCCTTGATGGACATATATTTATTTATTAAATTATTAATGACTAGTTAAGTTATATGTAAAAATAAACAAATTAGTAAATCAAATTATATCAAATTGTACATATTAACAAATGTGTGTTCAATATTTTTTTGGGGGCTTCATTTAAGCGGCATGTTATTTTCTTTATTGAGCTTTTTATTATTATTATTATTATTATTATTATTATTATTATTATTTTTAATTATTTTCTGATTTTGGCAGTTTCAGTCCTCCATACCACTGTTCCAACCAAACAAATCAATATAGGCTATATACACTCAGGCCGAGGCATCCTTGCTATCATCACACACCAACAAAGTCTTTTTAAATGAACTGAATAGTCTTTTTAAAGACAGCTTGCTCGCTCTGCCCTGATAAGAAGGCTGTTTGATATGTTTAAGTGTCTGTTTTATTCCATCCAGCCGCACACAGACACACTGCTTTGTGATCTCTCATGTTGAGGCCAGAAATACAAGGACCTCATTGCAAACCCCCATCACCACACACACACACACACACACCCTCACACACACTCCCTGCACGCGCATCCCAATAGTGCTAATGCGCTAACGCACGCCCTCTTGTGGCCACGTTGGGATGTTATAAAAAAACCCCGGGGGCACAACTGTGATGCCTGTGAGTGCAGACAGAGAGAGAGAGAGAGGGTGGGGAGGTGTGTGTGCAGAGGCTTTTTAATATGTGTGTGGGGGGTTCAACAGTCAGTCTATTTTTGCTGTCATAAATAATTGGTCCGCGGGGAGGGGTGGTGGTGGTGGTGGTGGTGGTGTTAAGGGCTCCTCCATTTGGCCCAAAACTTTCGGAGCGCCTTTCAGTCCTAATTGGCACCGACGATTGGTGGCACCGCAGCTGGTGAACTCCGCCAAAGAGTCGACAACAAGAGAAAGAACACAAAAACCAGCGCTGCCCCCATCGCCTCTTAAAAACATCCTGTGGCACCCAGCAGGCTTGAAACCCCCTTTTTCCAGAATGAGTGGAGGACGGGGGATGTGAGGAGAGACAGAGAGAGAGAGAGAGAGAGAGAGAGGGGGGGGGGGGGGGGGGGGAGAAAGAGAGAGATGCTGTTCTTTTGACAACCTGTTCAGTGTGGAGCTGTGAGGCTCCGGCGCATCTATGTGTAAGCCTCTGTCCTCCCCTCCCCTCCCCTCTCTCCGAGCCCTCTCTCTCCCTCCACAGACAGGGGCGGTCGTTCTCAGTCAGCGCACATATTCCACTTGGCCAGCAACACTTGGAGTCCACAGACACAGCGCTGATTGAACGAGCGGAGG
Organism: Pagrus major; assembly: GCF_040436345.1. Taxonomy (NCBI): domain Eukaryota; kingdom Metazoa; phylum Chordata; class Actinopteri; order Spariformes; family Sparidae; genus Pagrus; species Pagrus major. The sequence continues at coordinate 29,935,651 of NC_133218.1, forward strand.
GGAGCTCATTTTCAGAGCGCATGATTGTGGTAGAGGAGCTTCACTAGACTGTCACCGGTCCGACACAGACAAGACAGGCAGACAGTGAAGCCAGCTCAACCACGCCTTTAAAAAGTAGATAATCCACAAAAGAGGAGGCGGAGTGAGGAGGATGAGGAGTGAGGAGTGAGGATTTTTTTTGTCTTTTTGGCCAAACTAGCCTTGCTTGAGTTTTTTCCAAAGGGAAAGTGTTTTTTATTTTTTATCCTTGGGAAGAGGGACTCTCCTGTGGAACCGGTGAGATCCCGCTGCCCGCTTCTTCTTTGTGCGTAAAAATTAAAAAAGAGAAAAGTTTAACACTCCGAGGAGGTCGTTCGAGAGCAGAAACTCTCCACCAGACTCTCCGGGAATTTGTAAAGCTCACACCGGACGCCCAACTGAAGGAGGATATATAACTTTTCCACGCATTTTTTTGTTGTGGAGAGACGCGGAGGAGGCGGGTCGCTTTCACGGAGAGCGGAGGAATCCTCTTCGCTGAGTCGGGAGGAGCGCGCACTGCGCCGGGTAGCAGACTGACCCAAAGGACCACCACGTCGGAGACAAGGTAGAGAGGATCACGCGCCTGCACAGCGACTGTTTAGGGATGTTTTTATTTTATTTTTGTATCTGAATCATATCATCCATCTGTTGACTTTGCGTCCTGTCTGTGCGCTCTTCTAATTGAAATGTGCATATATTTGTGAAACCTCCAAAAACCACACAGTAGGCTATTTATTTTGACCGCTCTACATCTGTAACATCCAGGCTTTAACTACATGATGACTCACCGCTGACAAACTCCAAATTTCTGGCTCCGTGGTGCCTTTCTTTAATTTGCATCATCTCTTTTTTATCCGTGCAACATACCGATAGCAGTCATGTCAGAATAAGCAGGAGTCACGCAGCGCTCCCTGACATTAATGCAGGGTATTAACTCACATGCACCGTGTAATGAAACTTTGATCACGGCGCGCTGTGTAATGCAACCTGTCAATGCGGCCGAGTACAAATGTGAGAGCCAGACGTCGGAGGAAATCCTCGTGTTGGGCCAGAGGAGTCACATAAGACGGTCCATTAGCCCCCCTGACTCCAACTGCTTGTCATCCCTTTCCCCCTCAGGATCTAATTCTGATCCTGATCGATTTTTAAAGAAAACACAAACAAAAAGTGTTTTTTTTTCTATAACAGGAGCACACATATCCTCCCTCTCCCTACTGCAGACACACATTATATTGATCTGAAGCAAAGGTGCTGCGTGCATGTGTGGGTGGGGTCTCAGGTGCTTGACCTCACTTGTTGTAATCCCCCCCATGAACACTGCAGTCCTAATCCTCACTTTCCCCCTTGTCCTGACTACACCTGCCCCCCCAGCCAGGAGGTTTAGTCACGCTAAACAGCAGACAATCCTGTCAATCTCAAATTTTCCAACACACACACACACACACACACACACACACACACACACACACACACACACACACACACACACACACACAGCCCTGCTTGTAAACTTTCTCTAATCCACCATTTGTGATTGAATTACTCCTCCCTTTAAGTTGAATGAAACGACGCAGGCTGTGCCGCCGGGCTCCAAATCGCTCTGTAATGTTATTTTCACGGCTTAAGGGGTTGCAGGGGACGTAGTTGAACATGAGAAGAGTAAAAAAACAATTGCCCGTACCTGTTCTTGCTTTTAGATAACAATCACTCCTGCTGCCGCCTCCTGTTTGTCACCTGTCTCTCTCTCTCTCTCTCTCTCTCTCTCTCTCCTCTGTCTCCATCTTTCTCAGGTTATGAGGGAACTGAGCTGAACATGGAGCTTTTCTGGATTTTGTTATTTTCTAGCGTCTGCCCTCTCGCCTGGGGCCAAGGAGTTTACGGTAAGAGCGTGATATCTACAAATGCATCCCTATTATTACATCAATGGCATGCTTTGTTAGTGCAGGCTGACTGAGCTCCTCTGCACCACCACCACCACCACCACCACCAGCAGCAGCAGCAGCAGAAGCAGCATGGATGTTAATTTGTTCAATTATTAGCCCATAGCCTTAATTAAGGGTTTCTCCGTGCCACATATTGTCCGCGTTTCAGCACCACGCGCTTAATAGGAAGGCAGTATAATAACTGGCGTTTAAACTACTGCGAGAATAGCTTGGGGGGGAGATCGACAGCAAATTAACTTGAGAGGGAGATATTACTTCTTAGAAGTCACAGGAGGCGGCTGGGAAAACATCCAGCACTGTGGTGGAGAGGAAACCCACCTGCTGTAAATCCAATCTAATTCCATTTTAAGGCTGATATTAATCTTTACGGCCAGAATTCACATTATATGCCTACAGATTAGTGCTTTATTACACAAAGTATGATCAGACTTTGAGTTATTGTTTAAAGGTTTATGGTTATTACTGAATTGGGGTTACGGTTTGGACACTACTGCACTCACACAGTCACGCACAGACAACAGGTTTCAAGAGCAGGATAAAGCTGGCGGAGCTCCCTGAGTCGAGGCTCCGTCTTTGTCAGGTTAAACAGGACAGTCACACTGTGCTTTTGAGGATAAAGCGGGAGACTTTGTCCCTCTGCTGGAGACGCTCTCGCTGCACTACAGAGGCTCGGTTTCTTCAGCTACAGGCACCTGTCCAGATACGCATCCGTCCTGTCCCTTCGGGCGAGGCGAACGCACAAACTGATCTGTCAGCTTTGATACTTTGACTTTGATGTTTGAAGGCATGTGGCAGCCATTGAAAACAAGGCCCTGTTTAGTCATAGTAGCATAGAGTGCTGTTGTCATAAGCGATCCCACAACCTGCCATCACACTGACACACGCCGGCAATCTGTCATGTGCTGAAGCATGTAGGCCGATGTAGTCCTGGCTAACTAATCACCAACACTTCATACACAGGCGTCAGTATCGGTGTAAATTTCATTCTGAAGCCTTTGATTCGTTATGTGTTTATTTTGTCTTGACCACAAGTTGATGCCATTTTGAAGCTTTACGTTGAAGCCCTACTAGGCTACAGCATTTCTGTTTCTTATGACTCACAGCTGACACAGAGCTGTGTCTGTGTACTCTGACAGAGCTGGATGAGATCTTAAGAAGTGTTCCCCCCCATTATCTGTTTTTATATGAAATTTCAAGCATGGCTTTACAATAAAAAAGATTGTACCGGAGTTTTACAGTGTCACATACTTATCTGGGATCATTTTTTTTAAACCGGCAGGTGCAGGCCTCCTCACCCAATCTGATAAAGCCAGGATTTACTATGGATCTATTTTGAAATCGCTGTTATGTCCTGATAAAAAAAAAGTTGACATATGTTAGGTATTTTGGAAACGTAACAGTATGTACATTCCAGAACTTCCTCTCAGTGCCAGCAGTCATCTTTCCAGGAGCGTGTGTTCATTTTTTAAATCAGCTGTCTCCTCATGGAGTGACTCCTCTGATCTAGTTACTGTACGCTGTCCTGCAGAAGGCTCACATCTCTGGTTTGCCCTTGTGCAATCTTGTCCTCATTTATTATTTTTTTTCCATAATAACTGCATGAAACAGTTTTGGCCTCTCCACAGGGCGATACACTGATTGTCATGAAAAATGTGTGCATCCGCGCCTCATGGGCTCTGTCACAAATATGCGCTGGGTCGGAGCAGAGAGGTGTGCGGTCCGGGCGAGCGTACGAGGCTGCCGTCACGTCTATGTTTGTTTCCTTACTTGTCTTATCAGGGAGGAAAAACTCCCAAAAGCTGTCTGGGAATCGTACTGGACAGCTTTCACAGGCCTCCAAGTTTCCCATGTGGCTCGTGTGTTGTTGGTGCTCAGCTGTGCGTACCTGCGCAACAACTGTTTCATGTAGGTGAATCATCAGCACTAAAAGGAGTCATTCAATAAGAACAAATCGTTTCGCAATCCGCACAGTCGCAGTAAACATCCGGAGTAGGAAAGATCGGGAAGGGAGCCAACGAGTCTGGCACGCAGATATGCATAAAATGGTTTCCTTCACTTTGGAATTGTTTAGCACTTGCTCTAGCAGACAGATGCGACTCACCGTCCGTCGGGAGCCGAGCAGTGTAAGCGTGCCTGATTGATGTCAGCGCTTTGGACGGCTGCGAGGTTCATTTACTGTAGCCTTCTCTGGGGTGCGTTTGGATACGTGCGTGTTTTTTTTTTGTCAGCTCACGCCTGTGAGTCTGTGCGTGCAGGTGTTTTGAGTGTGTGCGAGTGTGAGTTCATGCATGGGTGTGAAGTGTGTGTGCGAGCCCGCAAACCTGTGAGTCTCGGTTAGGTGCGTGCGCGCGTGCTTGTGTGAGTGGGACGTGTTTGTAAGTCAGGCACACTTTTCTTCCCACTGCAACAGTTTGCTGGCTCAGCAGGGACTTGTGGATCAGTCACCGCTTCCCTCGCGGCAGCGTAGTATTGATTGTACTTCTGTGGGTTTTGATAGGCTGTCAAAAAGCTCGTAACACCTGTCCATCAAGCAACGACTGGACGAACTAGTATGCAGAGGAAATGGGATGCTGTATTTCAAAGGAGGAAGGAAGAGCCGCACACTATATGTTGTTTCACATTAAGCTTTGTTATGCCGGTTTAAAATCCCTCCTCTCCTCTCCTCTCCTCTTCACCACTGTTTTTTTTTTTTTTTTTTGGGATAAGCTTTTTATATGCATCTCATCACATTAGTCACGAGCATTCTGACGTACACATACAGTGATTTTCAAGTTTCATTTAATCTGGATGTACTGTAATCCCAGGCATTACAAGCATGATGCGTCACTCACACGCGCCAACTCTTAACATACTTAAGGATTAGGGGAAGTTCAGAATATTTCAAGACGGTCTCGCAGGATTTGAGTCCTCGCCTGAAGGACTCCGACACCAATCCAGACAAAGTGTACCAGAGGAAGTGTCTCTCCGTCTTTCTGGTGCTGCGTCACATCACACTCTGCGAGGCAACAGAGTTCACAGGGACACCAAATTATTGATTGCTCGACAAAGTCACACGAAACCATTAGCTGGTGCTGTAGATGGAATCCAAGCTGCATTAGTCGGCAACGCGATGCGTCATTATGTGCTTGTTAACAGGAAATTTAATGAACTTAAATCAATGATTTTGCTCAACATCATTTGAGGTGGTTTGAGTGAGGCGCTCGCAGCAGCAGCAGGAGCGCCGAGGCCTCGCCACTGGCCATGGAACAAAGCACTACAAGAGATGCAGAAAGTGAAAAAGTTTAATATGCCTACATTGCGCACAAATTTAACATCACTTTGAAGATGTTGCCCAAGGAAGAATGAACGACTTTGGAGTACTTTGCTTGTTTTTTATTTGCAGTCTGCGTATGTGTGTGTGTCGACAAGCACCTAAAATTTGAGCATCTCCTTAATGCGGTGCTGCGGTGAGTACATTAGCGGGTTGAGCGTCGGTGACCTAGAAAGAGATCATTCCAGGTTTAACTGGCCCCTGCCACTGGCTCCCCTGTGACTTTAACTCTTCCTCTCCCCACTTCAGCACTTTTTGTTTGTGTCTCTCTTTTACGTCTCTCGCTGCGGAGTTTATTTTGGATGCTGAATATTGCCCTTTTCTAATAAGCATCCATAATTTATCGTTGGCTCTGAGGCGACGGGGGAGGGGGACGGGAGACGGTGATAGAAAGAGACTGAGGCATCAGGCTGGTAGAGATGACGAAAATCTTTTACCTCCCACAATCTGACACCTACTAGCCTCCTCCTACTCTTTACCTCTTTGCTTTTTTCTGCACACACACACACACACACACACACACACATACATGCACACTGTCTCTTCTTGCATTACGGAGTGCACCTTCCACACAAATGTGATCGGTAATGTCAGCAATTATTGAACGACCTTTCCCTCTATATTACGTTTAATTAAAGTCCTTGGAATTTAATTAGTGGAGCTAAAAATCTTTTTCTGACTGTCCACGATAGATGGATAGATGGATAGATGGATGGATAGATAGATAGATAGATAGATAGATAGATAGATAGATAGATAGATAGAATTAAGAGTAAACATGAGAATCAGGTCAATATGTGGACAGAAAAATTCAGTGGTTTTGTCTGCTTTGGAAGCTTGATTGTGGTGCCGAGTGCCAGATGATTAAATGAGCTATTCTTTGCACAGCAACAGATAGGAGATAATATGTTGGCACGGCAGGAGAGCTGATGTGTGACGACAAGTGCCTTTATTGTCTGTAATGTATATCAGATTTTTCCATTGTAAACCACAATTAAAAATTAAAAATTTCGACATGAACCACTTTACCTATTACATGCGAGTGGTGTCGTCTGCCTGCTCCCTCGTCTTTGTCTCCCGTTCCTCCCTCTTTTTGTGTCGCTGTCAGTCTCTCTGATCTCATCCCTTCTGCTAAAAATTTTAGCGCACATGGTGCTTTAATTATCTCTTCCTGCTCCCATTTTTTTTCTCACGCTAACTAGGTCCATTGTGTGGCAGCGTAGCCCCTGACGCCTTTATATTAGAAGGGTCAGCCCTCTGGAACATTCACATCCACAATGCAGTATGCAACCTCCTTGTTTTGATGCAAAGTCAGCTCATTCTTTGCCACTTTTTTTGCCCTTGATCAATCTCTCTCTCTCTCTCTCTCTCTCTCTCTCTCTCTCTCTCTCTCTCTCTCTCTCTCTCTCTCCTCTCCTCTCCTCTCCTCTCCTTTGCCAGCTTCCTATTTTTCTCTATGGCTGACTGGATATTAAAGCCTGGCAACATTTCTATTAACCCACAGGTCAGCAGCAAAGCCATAGGCCTATGGCCAAAGTGATATGTTGACTGTGGTTTACACTAGCCTTGCTACCTGGGGCTAAAGGATCAGAGCGCTAAGACAACGTCTTGGGAGGTCTGATTTATCACCGTGCCTCCCACCAGTTACACTCTGAGCCCGGGGTGGGCACCAGGCAGCAGGTAGAGGTGGGCAGTCTGGCACTCTGGGGGCCCGAGTGAGGTGAGATAGTAATATATCTCCTTAGAAAGCAAAGTCTGACAAGCGTTGGGGTAATGTATGAGAACATACTGTGTGTGTTTACACCGCAGTGTAAGTTGTCCGCCTGCCTCTTATGTTTGTTTTACCAGTCATGCAATGGGCAGTGGGTGGCTCCTCCCACCAGACGTGATACAGAGGATGTATTGTTTTTCCAAAAAACATTTTATTTTACTTGTTTGCTGAAAGGCAGAAGAGGCTGAGATGAGAAAAGACTTGGGGGACACAAGGCAGAAGGCTTCAGTATTAGTTGTAATTTAAAGGAACAGTTCGACATTTTGGGATACATGCCTATTCGCCTGCAGAATTAAATGAGATGATTGATGCCACTCTCATGTCTGTACTGTAGCATAAATAAAACCCTCTCCTGTAACTTGTGAAAGAAGTGTCATTTATAACATGTTGAACTATCCCATCAAAGCAATATTATGTAGAAATTGGCATTTTCTGCGATTTGCCCCAACTGTAACAATTTGTCAGATGTAATGAAGGTGCTAACTACAAACAAAAATTACGTCATACGTCATTACTTATTTTAAAAAGGTTAAAAAAAAGGTAAAAAAGTTACTTAATGTTGCTTAAAGTTGTACATTTTAAGAAAACTGTGCAGAAAAACCCATCGGACGAAGCTTTGTGGTCTGAAAAGTGAGGCCAGTGTGGAAGTCACTTAAACCTGCATTCTTTCTAATGGCCAGCAGGGGGCACAACTACACTGGTTTCAAAAAGAAGTCCAATTGTATGTGAGCTTATGAGAAAATGACCCTACTTCTCACTTGATTTATGACCTCTGTGAACAGTTTTTTAATGAGTTTATGGTCTCAAACTATAGTTTCAAGTCTTCTTCAACACACCATGATGTTCATTTCATCACTATGGTCCCACTGAGAGTAAAGTAGCTAATAAAGCAGGGCATGCTTTGGGGTAAGCCTTCCTTGTGATTAACAAGTTGCTACCACAGTGTGTCAAATCCAAACCGGATATCCTCCCCAGCTCAACCCCCCTCGTCCAAATATGGTCGCTTATGCCTCCAAAGAACCAAGATGGCGATGACTATAATGCCAAACTGGGGGCTTTAAAACGGCAGTCCACAGACCGATGGTTGACGTCACGGCGGGTTTACACTTGGTCGTCTTTAAAGCATATCTACCAGTCCACACTGACTGATTTTAATTCATTTTATGAGCTATATTCCTCAGAATGTTTCTGTATTTCAAGTCAGACTTGAATAAATCAAAGGAGTTCGAGACGATTAGGATCACTGCAGGCTCCAGCAGCGTGTGTCTATACCGAAGTTCTGACAGAATCTTATCGAAATTGTTTGCTCACGGATCATCGTGCAAACCCCCCGTTCTGTCTGTTCACTTTCACTTCTTCTCTCGTGTCTTTGTGTTTCACTCTCTCCGATGATGATGATGATGATGATGTTCTTGTTCATGCAGATCACATCCACGCACACACACACACACACGAGAGCCCACGCGCAAGATTCACATGCACGTGCGCAAACATCTCTCACTGGATTTACCTTTTGCTGAACTCATAGATCATTACCTCACTCTCACCCACTCTCATCTCTCTGCACCGGGATGTTAGTCAGTGTCACACACACACACACACACACACACACACATATAATAATAAACCACAGACCTCTTTGGATGAGAGTGGTCGGCAGTGTAACAGGAAGACGTGGGTGCCCTGTGAGCAGGAAAAACTGTCAGGGAGGTTTCACTTTTCTCCTCTGTGCTGCTGTCACTCTGTCAGACATTATCAAGAGCCTCTCACTGGCTCAGCCACAGAAGGGAATACACACAAAAGTGTGTGCGTGTGTGTGCACAATTTTGGGAATGCAGGGCAATTTAATGTTTGAATATACTGTAGTAGAGGCTAAACTAAAAGCTGTTGGAGTGTAGGTGTTTTTATGTTTCTGCATCTGTTTGTTTTTTGTGTTTTTTCTGATCCCAGCGTCTTAAGCGTGATGGAACGAGGGCCCTCGTGTGTGTGTGTGTGTGTGTGTGTGTGTGTGTGCGCGCATGTTTCTGTGAGCGATGTGTGTGTTGCATGCACGGACATGAGAGGGAGGGAACATTTGGCGTCTAACTTATTCATGAAGGCGACAGGACGGTTGTGAAAAGCGTCGAGAACATGGCTTACATCAGAGACCGTCTGCCTCCTCCTGCACTTCTCTCACACTGTCACTCTCTTTCTTCTTCACTGCCGTCTCGTTCGCCCTCCTGTCCTTTGTCTTCAGCACTCAATTCACTCTTTGGGCACGTCCTTTTTCAGAAAGTTCTTTTTGAATGTCTGGTTTTTAGGATTCAAACTTTTGTTAGATTTTTCATGTGATCAGAGCATCTTTCAAATTATTCTCATGGAGTTTTTCTTTGTGGAAAAATGAGAAACGTGCTAATGCAACTCCAGTGAGAATAGGTGAAGTTTACGTGCCGCTTTCAGTGTTTATTGCCAGAGGTGCGCCGCAGGGAGAGGAAAACCAGGCAAATGTCTGGGGCCCTCAAAGACATTTGGGAAAAGGGGCCCCCATTGGCCATTTTTTTGTTGGTGTTAGATTATTTCATGCATAATGGTGGTGAACGCTGGTTGTAGGGGCCCCCTGAAATGTTTTCCTTGGGAGCCAAGAGACTCTAGAATCGCCACTGTTTATTTCTCTCTGCTACAGGCTGTTTTTTTATGGCTACCACTGGGGGGGTTTCGCAGGAACTCTCTAAACTTCAAAAATCAGCTCCACGCATGTTTTAAAGGAGCACTATGTCACAATTTGCTGCAATTTACATGTATTAATCACTTTTTTATTGGTCATATGTGAGAAGATTGTAACATGATATGTACAAAGAGACCTTCCCTGTTGCAACGGGTAGGATTTCCATGACTTTATACACTTTCTGCCTCTAACAAAGAACAATAGTACCTAACGTTAGCTGAGAAATTGAGTCCACCAACATAAACTACCTACCTGCTTACAGTACAACGCAGAAGCCCCTTTTAGACAAATACTCAGTGAATAATAACAGGTGTAGGATGTTTTTTGAGCAACAAAGTTACCTTTTTTAAAGTTCTCATACATGGATCCTTCAGACATATTGAAAAAATCCAAAATCCATCCCCAACGTATTTGGACTGGAGGCTTCAAGTTTCCACATCAGACTTTTAAGTCGCAAATTGAACCGTGATTGGCTTCCCATCTCGTTGGGATGTCACAAATTCATGCATATATGTGCAGGCGTTGAATTTCGATTTAAGGAGAGCACATTCTCCCTCCAGCTGATGTATTTGAAAACAGTCTCAAACTGCACATAAATCACTCTGCACAGTGAAGGTCACACATCCAAGTAAAGTCACAATAAACAAAACACATTACTGAGTGAAGGGAGACCAATTTTTCATCAATCTTGCATCTTTTTCCAAACCTTATCTTCATGAAAGTTGTTCAGACTAAGAGGTAAATGGTTATCTTTTTGAAGATCCTTATCTTTTAGCGTCGGCACACTGTGCCAGTCTTTACAGTGGGTGTAAATCTCCTCAGGGAGCTGTGAGATATTTGTGATATCGTCGCCTCACACTGAGCAAATGGCGGGGTTTCACTGTGTGCAAAGTGCTATGCATACTGGCAGCCGTTCTCGCTGCCTGTTGCACTTTCAGCACAGACGTATATTGATATATCTGTCACTTCATAGGAAACCTGCACACAGACTGCCAAGGAAAACCTTATTATACAGATACACTCTGGCTTAAAGGGTGGCAGGAAGCACAAACACACAGGTAAAACCACACTTTATGAGGCTGATCCTCCCACATATGCTCTTCCTCACCCTGCGGTGCGCTGAAAACCCCCAGAACAACAACAAAACAGCCACAACTGCTGGAGTTGCTCGTGTCCGACTAAACTTTCTGACAGCAGGAAGGGATCAACGCTGGAAATCTATCTTCTCTTCCTACACACGTCTGGCCTCAATAATTCAGCGATGCGTGCTGCTAGGAGATCTCACCCTCTCCCTCTCCAGCTCTTGTTCACACTCACTCTCTCAAACTTGCTCGCCCTCAGCAGCAGCCCCCTCCCCCCTTCGCCTCCTTCGCTGCTCATGATGGTTAGAGGAAAAAAAAAAAAGTCTGGCACTTAAAATGTTTGAAATGTTTAGCTTGCTGCTCTCACACTTTCCCGTCTTTCTCCATGCATCTCAGCTGGCTCAGAGGAGAGGGGGGGTATAATCTGGCGGATATGTTAAAAAGTCCCCATGTTGTCAGTGTAGCAATTTACCTGCCACGAGCTACACATCCTGATCCCTCTCCTCCTCCTCGTCCTCCCTCATTCTGTCTCTACCCATCTACTAAAGTTGTACCTGTCAAGAAAGATGTTCCTGTCATCTTCCTCTCTTCCCCTTCTTCTCTCTCTGATCCTCTTTGCCTTCCCAGCCGTCCATATAGCTACCCTTAACATGCCAAAATGGGGCGCAAATGTACCCATTCTCTACTTTACATCCTCATTCCATCGTAATTCTCTGCCTTCATCCAACCCTTTCCACAAATACTCCCATGCCCTCCCCTCTCCTCACTATATCCTTTCTTCACACCTAACACCCGCTCTCCTCCAAAGCCCTGTCATCTTCTCGCTATCATCCGCCGTTTCGGTGGCAAGCATCCACCCACCTCTCCACTTACTGCATATAGGACATAGCGCATACTGTCATTGAAAGCTGCAGACAGGCTTTGGGAAGCAGGGTGGAGGGCTGACACTGGGGAGGAAGCCTGGGCCAGCAGGAACCTCAGGAAATGAGGGCAGAGGGAAAGGTGCATGATGAAGAAAAAGGTGGCTTGATTTGTGAAAGTGGGCAAAATAAAACAGAGTGAAATGTAACAATTTGTTTTGAAGAAGTGAAGTTTTAACTCTGGACAGTGACAGAATAATGAGAGTAAATTTACTGCATTTTTATGCAAACCATGCTGCCCAGTTCACATAGAGCCTAGCTGAGTGTGGATGGCACCTTTTTTTTGACTGGTGTACCCCCACAGCCCGACCAAATAAGTTCAAAATACCCCTTCATCCACACCACCTGTCGTGTTCCAAATGAGTTCACGTCAGTGGATTTTGGAAAAAGCTGGATTTTCAACCATTCATCTGTTACTTTTCATAATATATTTCATCTTCTCTGCTCGCTTGCTAGTTTTTTGTGCGCATGGAACTCTACTGACTTTGCACATCAAAGTGTTTATATCTACTGCACAGTAGCCTTTTACTGCAGATGGGAAACACATTGTTTAAAGACTTCAGTGAGATGAATAATAATCGATAAATGAACTCATGTGATGTCATAAGAGTCACTTGGTTAATTATTAGTTAGCCAGGTCCTCATCTTTGCTTGATGCCAGCAGCTCAAGGCGACATTAGCTGCTACTCGCATAGCACACCCAGATCTCTGACTGTTGGAGGTGGAGTTGCATTTTTACTTTACCATACCACAATTACTGTTTGTGCAATTTAATACAGCTTCTCCACAATTGTTTCACTTGTACCCCCTGGGTTGGCATCACTGCTGTAGTTGATGGAAGTCACTCAGACATGGAAGTACATCAGGACGAGAACATTATCAATCCAATAAATTGCGATGAAGAAGAGATGTAGCAGTCTTTGATTTAATCAAAATCTTGAGAAATGGAGACAATCAAATTCTTAATTTGTGAAAATGTAAAAAAGCAGCTCTCACTGCAGAAAGCGTGTGGAAACTTGTTCAGCGAGGACGGGGAACAAAAAAAACAAATGAGAGCAGCTATCTCCAGGTGCATGTGTGAGAATATTATTTCTAACTCAATCACTGTGATGCCTGTGGCTCAGCCAGGACACGTTATCCCACATAAGAAATCATTTCTCCAGACATCCTTCATCTGAGGAGGAGGTGCTGTTAAGCAAGGTAATGTATCAGGTGAATTTCACACTTTCAGCGAAAGAAGCCCGAGACACACTCAGCAATATTCTGATTCGTCGGCTGATCTCATGGCTGTGACGCAGACAGAGGCAACAGTAGGTTTTTCTGAGCAGCTGTGATGCACATATTTTAAGAAGCATCTGAGGATTTGAAGTGATCTAGAAAGAAAACACTTACATACATTTTATTTATGTGAAATTGAATCAACATAATAACCATGCATCTCTGAAATTCATCACCTTATTTGTTTATCAGAACAACACGGCCTTTCCACCTCAGGTATTAAGACATCAGTGAAGCTCGTGAATTCTAATTGAAATGAGACATTCAGTGAAGTGACTTGGGTCTGACTCACGAAAGCAAAAAGAAAAAGGACACATGGCAGAGTGAAAGGCTCGTATTAAAAAACGGAGAGAGACACAGCGAGAGTGACATTGAAAAGGGCAGGGCCAGATACAGAGCAGCTAAAAGAAGAAAGGCTTCCCTAGAGACAGAGAGCGAGACCGACATGGGGCTCCGAAAATGAGAAAGAAACAGAGGGAAAGGAGAAAGTGAGAGAAGGTGGGAGCTAAACTTTATTTGCTTTAGCCCAAACCACGTTTGAAAAGTTTGCTTCAGGGCATTTCCACACTTGGTTCCTTTGTGAATCACGCTGTTCGGGTGCAACGAGAGAACTTCAAACAGAATCACACAGACACACAAGGAGCTCGTTTCCGTCTTTGAAAGTTGACAGTGAAACAAATCTTTTTTAATATTTGTTTTTTTTTAAATGCCCATCACAATTTCCCATAGTCAGAGGTGATGCCCTCCGCCAACAGCCCAAATCCCGAAACCCAAAGATATTCACTTTAAACAGGGGTAGACAGTAATGAGATGCATTTACTTGATTACTGTACTAACGTTCATTTTTTGAGTTACTGAAGTTAACTTGAATATTAAATTATTTTGGAAACTTATGACTTTTACTTCATCAGAAAGACAAATATTGTACTTCTGACTCCACTACATTTCTGAATGTTCCTGTTACTTTGAAGCGTAGCTTTGAAGTCAGTGGATCAATTTTCATTTCTTTTCTAAATGCCATATGCTGTGTTTATCACGGGAGAAAAAAACAATCATAGTGAACTACTCGTACGGCTGGCAGTCACGATTTAGTCCTGACTGCATTTTTTAACAGTTCATTTTGAACTTGGCAGTGGTAATGATGGCGTAGTAGAAACAGATGAGCTGGAGCAGAGGTCCCAGCTTCAAGGTCTTTATCGAAAAAAAGACCTGAGTTCTGCAGAACACAACTGAGCAATAATGATGAATACAATACTTTATACACTTAAAACTCACAGTTTTCCATTTCTCACACACACCCACTTCCCTTTTTTTCCCCACCAGTGGAATTCACTTGTCTGCATCTGATGTCACTGTATGTCCTCTGGTTTTATCCAATCATATTTCTTACAACACCTCTGATGTAGATCCTGCACCTTTACCCCAATAGTGGCAGGAAACAGACCTTGGGGTCATAGTGATTTCACAACAACACTTTTGGTCATAAGCGGTCATATGTATATATGTAGAGTATATGACTTCGCACCACAATGGTTATGTCAGGTAAGATGATGACTCATCGCCACCAGAGCATCTATGACCATATCTGAAGTCCATGTTTGTGATTTTTGAAATTAAGAAAGCTGTTTGCTGTCCAACCTGAGAAAGCAGATTATGGTATGTAAATGATTGTTGTCAAAAGGTGACTGTGCTTGTAGTAGATGCAGACATTTATTGTAGACATTTAAAACATTTAAAAGACTTTAAAAACAATTAGGAAGACGTCAAGAAACAAAACAGTAAAACAAGTTAGAAGATAGGAAAATTGACTAGATAGAATAGGTTTAAAAGAGACAAGGCTAAAAAAATAAAAGTCACAGTGCAGTTCAAAGCCTTAAAATTGCTTCAGTTAAAGGTAGTGGCAAACAGAAAGGTCCAAAAATAACTGAATGCTGTTTCTCCATGTTTAGTTTTGACTCTAGGGACTGAAAGCAGACCTGTACCTGACGACCTCAGAGGTCTGGATGGTTCATAACGTAGCAGCAGATCAGAAATGTATTTTTGGCCCTAAACCATTCAGTGCTAGTCTGACTCTTTTTCCAGTTGATTCGGTTCCATAAAACAAACCCAGTAACAGAGTAATGTATTCTTCAAATGCTATTAATGGACAAATATAACTATACATGCTTTTAAAGCCAGTAGGCAAACTTACTATTCTGAATAACATTTTAAAACTTGTTTTTGTAGACTTGTTATTTTCTCCATACTTCGCAAAGAACGACAGGTTGGTCAAACCCACATCCCCGCTGAGTTCCTACTTCAGTCACTCAGCCTTTCTAGAATTTATGGCAGCTGTATTCCTGTATTTGTGATTACATGATTAAATTCTTCATAGGTTTCCAAAAGTAAGCGCTGCTTACTGAGCCCCTGAGTTTAATATGATAGAAAAGTAAGAAAACCAGCAAGTGATCACATTTGCCGAGTACATTTTTGTCCTTCTCTGATAAAAAAAAAAAAGAGACCGAAATGATTTAATTAATCATGTTAATTATTTCAGTTCCAATTACCCCCAATTAGTCTAAGCATTTATCATTAAGTAATGTTTTTCAAGCATGAACAACCATGCAGTACAGGCCAGGTTTAATACATGCCAACCTTATACCAATAAAACCTTATGGAACAACAGCAAAACACAACACAGTGGCTGTTTTGAGCGAGTAGTTGTATTTCTGAAGTAGTTTTTCATGTCTCCTGAACCAGACCGTAGCCTGTCGTCAAGTGTGGTTAATCAGTCCCATCAGATGTTGAATAACGTTGGTCTCGTCTGCCCGAACGAGCCAAACTAAAAAGGATTAAATGTTCAAATAACCTGTTTCAAACATCGAACACACCACAGAGGATCTGAAATAGCTGTCAGAGTTGGAGGTCTCTGCGATTCACAGGTAGCAGAGGGAAAATGTTTCAGTGATATAGGTGCTGACTTGCTGCTGCTTTACACTTATCAGACTCTAACCATCCTCATCTTTTTTCCTTTCTGCATGCGGATCCTTTCTCAATATGTTCTCTGATAGCAACATTCCTCCTCTCTCTTTCATTATCCTACCCGTCCTCACTTTTTAGGACACGCACACAAGAGACTCGAAAGAGCTGACTTGTGGCCCTGAAACAATTTCCCTCTGTTTATTCTTTCTCTTTTTTGGTTTTACACATCATGATTACTCACTACAGGCTTTCTCCTCCGCTGCATTTTTTCCCCCTTTTACTTCCGTTCTATCTTTCTATTCAAAGTCTTCATCCATTTCGACTTCATTCTTCATTCTTCCTTGTTTTTAATCTTTTTTCCTCGCCCTCTCTATTCTCGCCTGCAGCGCCCTGCAATGCAAACACAACCTGTTCTGAGGGGAAGTGAATTATTGAAGCTGCTGCTGCCATTCCCTCTGTGCAGAAATGGGCCGCAGAGGAAGGAAGGATGGAAGGGAGGGAGGCGTGAGGGTGGATAAGCGAAATGGAGAGGATAGATTTGTAAGGACGAAGGGAGGAGGTGTTAGGGGAGTGAAAAATCAGAGAAATATAGTTTTGTTTATAATGTCTCTGCAGTGTTTACAGATGGATGATGGAGATGCAAGAACATGGTCGGGGATGAGGATCTGAGCTGATATCGTTTAGAGATGGATCACTTTTGAGAAAATTCCAATGCCAGAGGACAATATTCTAATCATCAGTGCCTTCCTTGAGCTCGTTCAAAAGTCCTCTTGGCTGAAACCATTTCACTCTCTCCAGAAGACGTCTTGAGAAATGAGTTTGGACATTGTCCAGAGTTGCCTTCTCATACTGTGGCACACACCAGTAAACTTGTCAGTGTAGGACATGTTCTCACACACTGGATATCTGTGTTTGGTTTAGGCGAGGGGCGGCGTCTTGGTAGAGCTCATACGAGGCAGGGGTTGATGAAGAAAGTACTCCACAGTGTTTTGTTCACAGCACATTGAAGATGAAGGACAAAGCTATCGACTCATCTGTTGTTTATGAAGTGAAGTCTATGTGTGAGAAACACTGCGATGAAATAGTGTTGCCTCCTTCCAGCTTCACGCCAGACACATGGCAGAAACTGTGAGATCTCTGGACAGTGACCTTCTCTGTTCATACATGGGCTCCATCAGACTTACCTGGACTTTGGTTGTTGTAAAATCTGTTTAATATCAAGTCCACCTAATTCAGCTATTTGCATTCTTAGACACAGCTCCTTTGGTTTATGACTACATGAGTTCAGAGCTGCAGTACATGTGTGAAAGACCTTTCTGAGACACAATGTTTCATTCTGATACTAAAAAGCCTTTCAACACCTTCTTGTTGTTTAATTAACAGACAGCCTTTTTTCGCCTGTGGCCACTGTGCACAGTGTTCTAACATTTCAAGTCAAGTACTTTTGCACTTACTGTACATGGACCGGTAATAAAATGAAATAAAACAAACATAAAAAAACCCACCATAACACATGTTGACTACATGTTGTGGTCTGCTTTATGTAAAACACAAAACAAAAAAACAACTAAAATTAAAAGAGCTTTAAAGTTTCACACATCTGCAACAAAAAGACAATATGCACACAGAACATGCGTACTGCTATTGCTCCAGATTGTGCACAAGCTAACTATGGAACTGCAGGATCACTAAAGTTCTGGAGAATATAAAAGACTTTACCCTCCTCTACAGATTGACAAGGTCACTTACCTTGACTACCTCAGGTTATTTTAGCTCTTTAAGGGGCTATTGAGCTGCGGGGGACCTTTGGAGATCATTTTGTCCTGAGCATGAGCAAGACTTTTAGCAGCCCTGAGGCATTTTGATTCTTACAGTTGAGCCTTTTGGCTGAAATGGAGATGTGTTTTCATGTTTCCATGATTTTTTTTACTTGATGGATGTAGCACTTATGATTTTTGTGCAGAACTTTAACATACACCTGTGTTCCTTTTTGTTACTTCTGCCAGCGAGGTTATGCTTTCACCCATTGTTACGCCCAGCCCTAGGCGGCCTTATGGGGCGAACAACACTCTACATTGACCCAAATTAACCCCAAAACAACACCTTCAAAAATAGCCAAGTCCATGGGATTCATTTACATAAAGAAACATAAACCACCAAGACAAGACAACAGTTCGAAATCCCTGGCTGAGAGCGAAGCATGAAGGCCGGCCAGGTGTGCCTTATTGAGCAATCAGGGCAGAGCTAGAGATGACAGGAGGGGAGAAGGGACAAACAGCACAAACACATACAGCTGTAACACCCATGTCTGTTTATTTGTTGGTTGTTAGTTTGTCGGAGGGATTACGCAAAAACTACTGAACGGAACATTAACGAAACTTGGATGGAGGATGGGTCTCAGCCCAGAGTACATAAACCTTTGGTGCAGATCCAAATAAAGGAGTGTATCCAGGAATTTTTTCTCCCTTTCTTTAAAATTGTGAGATAGGGCATTTTTTTGACATTTTAGTTTATTTCTCCATTGTGCAAAGACAATTGTACACTTGTTTACTTGACAGTATATGTGTTTGCCTTATGTCTTTGTCCATTTTGACTGTCTTTGACTCTCAATGTTAGTGTGATTGCAGTTGAAAGTCAGAAAGTCAGTATCCTCCAGTCCCATTTTTCTCCTGGAAGTGTGCTGTGTCAGCTTCTGTTGAACTGCTAATGCATTTAATGTAAACTTAAAGTCACTTCTGGTGTCCTTGATCAAGATAATAGATAATGTTGATAATAGATAATGATGTACATCTTTACTACAAAGGGCTTTACTGCCTTATTTTTGACTGACGTTCTATTCAAGCACCTTTTTCAGAGAATTTTAACCAGCCAACTACATTAAATGTTTTTCTTTAATCCAAAGAGCATGAAGAGGTGGTGGAAGTACTTCTTCTGCCCTCAGTGTCAGATATGCACTGCAGGCTTCAAACGCTGCTAACAATGTGCACCAGTCACGTAGGGCAGTCTGTGCGCATCACTCATTCCTGCTTGTTAAGCTTGTTGCCATTAAACTGAAGATGACTCAGATGAGTGTATCAAAAAAAAAGTTTAATCTTTTTCTATCAACTTTATGAACTCAAAAATAACTAGGAACAATAAAAGTGAGGGGGGCATAAATAGGATGAGGGGAACATGTCCCCCCCAGTGTGCACATAAAGCAATGTGAGAACACTGACTGCATTAAATGTCTTTCTCACATTATCATGGAGACCAGTAGTATTTGACCCACTAAGACCTTTCTAGATGCCTTATTTTTTCATTAAGAATGGGGAATTGGTGTACGACCAGTGTATTCTCCTCCTTTCTGTCGCATCCATGTCATCAGGAAGGTACCAACATGTTCAGTGGGCGGACCAAAGAGTGGAGAGACAGTATGCAGGGAGCTCATGGATTTACAGCGTTAGCCTCGACCTGATGATGTATGACATTGCCTAAATAGAGAATTGGCAGCATAAAATCATATCGCAGTAGTCTCAGTATTCATTAACATTATTATAATAAGACTGAAACAGATGAGGTTATTACATTGGAACCTGATGTCACACATTTCTCCTTTGTGGCGAGCATTTGACTCAGACAAAGCTGCTATGACGGTGAGGCGAATCAGACTTTTGGGTTTAATATTCCAGCTGTGACTCACACAGACGTCCTGCTGAGCATCCTATTTTACTCGATTCTGCTCTACAGCAGGTACAGGTATTTCTCAATAACACCATCCACTGGAACAAGTGGTGACGCATACTTTATGTTGGAGTTGTCATTCACCAGGAAATGAGAGCGATGGGGCTTCTCTTCACTACAATGTACAAATTGTAAAGTATGAAGGGTATAAACTAAGCCTGGATACAGAATATAGTATTTCTGGCATTAGTTTGTACTATTGAGACCTGCTGTGTAGTTTGCTGTTAAAACTTGGCTTTGGGAAACATTGTACGTACCTTCAGCCAATTTAGGTAGTGTGAGCATTTCGTTTGCTTTCATCCTGCCCGAAGAGGTTTGATTTTACAAACATTAAAACTTCTACCACAGAATTTGGTGCTGCATTTGAACTTCGGTGCGAGCAGGCTGCAAACAAAGAAAAAGGCCGTGCACATACTGCTCAAAGCTCCCTGCCGCAACAGATTCACAGGCACTAACAGACACTCATGAATATTACACAAATCACACCTGTATGGCAGCTGTGCTATGTAGAAAATAGCATAAATGAATCATGATTTGGGGGAAAAAAGAGAGAAAGAAGAAAATACATTCTAAGAAATAATCAAAACTAGGCTGGGACAGATGTTGGAACATGAATTAAGTGAAATTTCTGAAGAGCAACAAGAAGTGATGGTGACAGTGCGTTACAAGGTTTGCATAAAAAATGAAAAATAAAAAAAAACATCTGACTCCAGCCTGCTTTATGTTGTTATTGAAAAGCCGGACCACATTGTGAATACTTCACCCGTAAGAGATATGAATGTTGTAATTGGTAACCGGGGGATTTTATGCACTTTCATCTTCCTTTAAGATACCCACTCCTCTAATTGCTGCTTTTTGTTTGGCAGTGAAGGCTTTGAATCCATGCCCAGGAAAATATGTTTTTTATTAGTGCCAAATTGAATTGAAAATTGTTGATGCAATATAAATCTGCCTCACCACGGTATCGGCTCGGTGCCAGAGTGTTGATGAATGTACGTTGGCTCGATTTTTTAGAGCAGATGTAGTATCTTCAGATGTTTGTGAGAGTCCGGGGTTAACTTTAAGTTTTAGCTGTTGTCCTTGAGCTTGACAAGCGATTTTAAATGAAGTCTTTTATTAAAGCTAATAAAGGTAAAGGGGTGATTTTAAAACATGGCGAGGGTAGAATCAGCGCATTCGATGAATCTGTTTTATTGGCCATATTGAACATGTTATTAGTTAATTATCTTCTCACATATCTAGCTGAGAGGCTCATCAAATGTGGCACTTTAGTTTGGTCTTTGCAGTATAAAAAGTTCGTCCTTGTGCTGTCGCTAAACAAGTATTCTGATTTTAATCGCAAATCTCTTACAG
Source organism: Pagrus major (assembly GCF_040436345.1). NCBI lineage: Eukaryota > Metazoa > Chordata > Actinopteri > Spariformes > Sparidae > Pagrus > Pagrus major. Next base: position 29,956,711 of record NC_133218.1, read on the forward strand.
ATCGATATGTTATCAGATTATTGTACTATTTTACATCTCTTTGCCACTCTTTTCCTTTTCTTTCACCTTACTTCTACTGTTCTTATCTTTTACATTTCTAATCACTCCCTCTGAGTTATAAGGAAAGTGCAGACGCCGTCCATCATTGGCTAATGTCTGATTTTGTATTAATGAATCATGTCCATGTTAAAAAATTGAAAATGCTCACCATTTGCTTTAGCCTCACACTGTGTGTTTGCCTTCTGAGTAATAATGTGAACACATATTTTCCCCCTCTGCTCTCAGTGGGTGAGTCACCTCTCCCTATCTGTCACCCGTCATTACAAAAGCTGAGTTATCAATATGATTGTTTCTTTGATCTTAGTTGTAAAAGGGGAACAGACGTCACCTTGCAGCTGAGAAAGCAAGTAGCTGTAGACCTGAGGAGTGAAGAAGGGAACGCAGATGAATATTGCATACATTTTATATCGTTAAAAACTGACACAACAGGGAAGGATGAAAAGCTATTTAACAGTTATTTTAAAGGAGACCTATTTGTGCGTTTAGTGTTTAGCAGATAGCCTTTTATACAGGTCCGTGTGAAAAATCTTGAAAGTTAAAAAGGTCAAAGTCTTCACCAACAGAAGCTCCTCTCTCCCACAGAAAACACTGCTCCTGAAACGCCTCGTCAGTAGTCCCGCCTTTAATTCTGTGACTTTGTGACATGACACTACGTCACCATGTCACACATTTGCGCAATTTATGCCTAGCTCTGTTGTTGTTAGCGTTGCTGGGTCAGGCATGTGTGAGCTGACCAATCAGAGGAGACTGGACATTTCGGATGGGGGGCCTTAAAGAGACAGGCGCTTAAACAGAGCATTTCGGACAGAGGGGGAACACAGTGCTGCAGCACTGGACAGTATGAGGAAACTAATGTGTTTTCTGAGCACTAAGACATGTAAGCCTATTCTGGTAGTAACCCAAAATAAAATGATAAATCCTAAAATGAGCATGATATTTCCATTCTTCATTTATGTGGCTGTGGTCATGGTCTGTGGCTTTAAACACCAGGAGGAAATAAGGAACAGAATATGAGCACTGATAAAACCGCTGCAGCTGAAGAGACAAAGAAAAGCTTACCTATGAAAGTCCAACTGTCGGTCACAGTAAATTGTCTTTTGATTTTCTTTTCACTGTCTTCTCACACTGCTCAGAGCTGAACTGGGACAGATGTAAAGCCGACCACTGGGGAGGTTCATAGATGTCTTTACACTGGGGAACTGATCACAGAGCAGCCATTATCAGAAGCTGCAGGAGGTGACAAGGTCAGGGAGAGATGTGCTGTCTTCCTCTGCTGGTTGTCTTAAATACAACAAAGCACTTCAGGGAAGGTTTTCAAGGACTTGGACACACTTTGAATGCATTTTCTTTGGTTAAGATTAAAATCTGTCAAACGATTCATAAATTATTCTATCATTGATTGCTGTCATGGTCTTTTGTCTTCTTTCACTCTCCAAACTGTTCAGTATCCCAACTTGTAAGGATCGTATTGTAAGATTGTATCGGATCAGGTGAAACAGTCTAAACCTCGATCGTTGGATTTGTATAACTTTTAAAACTTGTCTTCACAATGTAAGCATTTTTATCCGACAAGAGTAAAGTTTCTCTCTTTTTAAAACCCACTTCAACACACTTTGACTTCTATGCTTCATACTCGAACACACATTTTAAGGATTCATTCAAACAGAGAAAAACCCACAAATTCTGTAACAGTATGCTCAAACAGTCGACCCTGAAGAGTTGATCAAAAAGATGCTTTATCTGTTCATCTGTTATGAAGTATGCAACAACTCTATTGTATTGTATTCAATTCCATTCCTTTCTACGGTGGGCTACGGGTGCAATTGTGTTTTCTGACTTGCTGTTGTGATTTACACCCGACACGACGATATGTCATCACAAAGGTGTGGAGTGGATGGTACAGTAATCCTGGGGCTTTCAGTGATCATGATGAATAACCAAATGCCATGCCTAACGTCTTCAAATCTGAAGGACATTAGTGTATGTATGTAGGAACATTTCTATCTGATCACCATAGATCTGAACATCCTCACATTACGTTGTATGGCATTTATCCATGAGTTTATTTGAAGCAAAGTTCTTTCAGAATAAAGGAAGGTCGATCAACTGCTCTTACAAATGCTTTTGTGTAAGTGTTAAGTTTTACCTATCACACACATACACCTGTCCACACACACACACACACACACACACACACACACACACACACACTAAGTTAACCTATTCTCCACAGGACTCATTCCATAAAGTGAATATTGAATTACCTGTGATGCTCCAGCAGGAGTGTTGCACAGAAAGAAAATATAGAGTAAGGGTCCAAGGGTATTGGATGAGAGCAGGCGCTGCTCTGTGGTCTGCTGTGGTTGTAATAGCCTCATTATTCATCGGTATGCTCTGCTTATACGCCCAGCAAAGCCTAAAGGAGAAAAAACAGAACCTATTATACACACAAGCACAAGCACACATACAGTAAACACTCGTACACATTATTTTTGTACACATCCTTCAGCACCCTCCATACATCCCATATATTTATCGTCAGGATTCAACCTTAAACCTGGAATAACAGGTTGGGGGCAGCAGAAACAAGATGTGAACACAAGACTGACAAATGGTCACTTTTTGAGTTGCCATGTGGGACTTGTGCGCTCGCACTTTTGGCCGGCGTAAGTCAAACCATGTCAGTCCAGTTTGCTTTTTCATTACCTTTTTAAATCGCGCCGAGTTGAGCCAGACTGCGCCCCCAGATGGACCCTCTCCACGGTGGGGACAAAGCGGTTAGATTGGTGAGAGTAAACCAAAATCATAAAGTTGCAGCTCAGATAGCATAGGTAAGCATGTTCCCCAAAATATTGAACTAATCCTGTAACACGACATTCCCAAGAGAAGCGACTGGCCAGAATCACACGGATTTGCAAAAATGTTACTCCGATGACCTTAAACTCAAATTGGCTCTCATAAAGATAGAACAAGGGCACGCACACACACTGTGTTCCCACAGATATAATATAAGCTGTTTGGGAATACTACTATATGTAGAGTTGTGGACTGTTGGCGAGGAGCCTTTGTTTGCCTGTGATCAGGGGAAATAATACAATCACAGCTTTCAGGGTAAAAGTAAGCCCGAGCTTTAATTAATCCATTTGTCAGTTGACTGATCTCTCTGTGTGAAAGTCATAAGCCTCTTGTCTCCGTGACTTTGATATTCACAAGTTAATTACCATGGCAACGCGGGCCGCTGTTACAGTGAGTGTTGGTGGTACGGCTAAAAGAGAACAGATTGTTGACTCATACAAACAGAAACTTTGAACCCCTGGTTTCGCTTATACTGTTGGATATAATCAATCTGAGTTTGTGCGTGATGAATGTTGTAATTTTCTCTTTTTGGTGGAATCATTTTCCTTCACCCTCTTGTTCCGATGGCGATTTGCATTTAGAAAACACCTGGAACTGTTGCAGTCAGTTTGTGCAGGTGAAGAAACCAATACTGAATTAACACACAGGAGAGCTTTTCCAGTCGGAAAAAAAAGTGGTTATTGTAGAGCTGTGTTGCTTTTTAGTCTTTCGAGGCGACTGTCAGGGGAGGAACTGGTATCTGTGCACCCTTCACTCACATTTCTCCTTGTGGAGTTGTTGAACATCTGTGCAAAACGTGTCTACAAAGCAGCTATGCCTCTTTTATTCTGAAGGGACAACATCGAGACAAAGCATTTGTGTTTTCCATCAATTAACAAAAAACCTATGACCTCAATTTAAATTGCGCTGCAAACAACTTTACTCAGGGCAATCTCACCTACTGTCATTGTCCCCTAAAAACCATGCATCTCCAAGACAGCTTTACACAAACTGCTTTTGCACACTTAAGCTGTTTGGTGATCAGATAATTTACTCCCCAGACAAGCCGACTGTAGAGGGAAGAGCAGTAAGTACGTTTAGGTTACAGTAAATGAAACTGATACCAAGTGCTGAAAGGAGACAGGACATGAACCGCAGTCTCAGACGTCTACTCTGAGTAGTATCTTCATGAGATATATGCGGTATTAGATGCCTGAACAAAGCAGAGTGATTTATAATATTACAATTGTAAAGATTTTACAGTTCAGTTCAGTTCAGTTCAGTTATAGGAAAATGATCACACATCATGGAGGTGCCACTCCCATGAATGAGAGAGCAGCATTTTTGCATGCGCTGTTGTTTTCTCTCTGATGATACTGGCCTTTGCTGCTGAGAGAATTCACAAGATAGTAGGAGGTTGCTTATCAGGAAGAAAAATGAAGAAGTCCTTAAAGAGTTTGAACACATGTCCAAAGCAGTTGTTGTCCTGGTGAAGATAGTCTTGTTATAGCTGTGTCAGACCACTGTCTGAATTCATTTACTTTTGTGCCTCTTTTTCTCTGCTGCTCTTCGTGTTAGAATCAAAAGAAATTGACTTGTCTGATGAAAAAAGGGGCTTGTATCGTCACAGTCAGTGAACCTCCGAGTCGCTCTCAAAGAAACCTGACGGTTTTGTCATTGTTGTCTTGACCTTATTCAGTGTATAGACAGTCGGAGCAGAGCAGCTCAGCTAATTAACACTCCAAAAGGGACTTAATCAGATGCCAAGTGCACTAATAAAAATGAAAGTCATTGGGAAAAAGGCGAGCTCTCCGCAGTGGGACGGGGAGGATATTTGAAGACACATGCGCATGCGCATGCGCGTATGCATGTGTGTTTGAGCGTGTGGGAAAAGGACTGAACCTGAAATGCAATTTTCTCAGCCGCAGTACAGTATAGAACATTTGTGAGGACACCAATGAAGAAGACACTTGTGTCAATATAGAGAGCTGGATGATTTCTGCTCGACAGATCATTGACTCAGCCGGTGCTTACATGCGCAAACGCATAGCAGGAAATTGAAAGTAAAATCTGTGATTCAAGATGATGATGCCATTTGTCAAAAGTGTCAAAACAAGACTTGAAAATGCATCTAAGAATTCATTCAAGATATCATTTGAATGCATGTTGATGCATGGAATACAAATGAGTGTCCAAAGGATATGATTATCTATAATATGGCACGGTGCAGCATATTACTAAATGCTGATGGATGGGTTTTTGGCTGTTGAGGCGTTATGCATCATCACTTTGTACTTAGATTCTTGACCAATTTAAATGGCTACAGAAAGGAAGGCAGTCCTAATGGACATGCTCGCTGTAGCTTCAAGCAGTGCTCAGAAGTGCATTTTATCCCCAAAGTAATGACCATTCATTGAGAGACAATGACCTCAGTGATGGCTGTGTTTTCCAGATGAGTTGGGAGAGAAACCGAGCCGGGGAATGAACTGATTATGAGAGCGAGCGAGTAAGAGAGAGAGAGAGAGAGAGACCCAGAGAAGCCAAAATGTGTGTGAGGGGATGTGGAGGTGTAATAACTCTATGGGCTATGGCTCGGTGCCTGTGAAGATTCATGGCAAACTCGAAAATATATGCTTGAGTAGGTATATTGTGTGTGCATATGATTATCTCTCCCCCTCGCTCTTTGCATGTGAATATTTAATCATTTCATGGCGTGTTAAGCATGTGTTCTAAGTAAGTGTGTTTAAAAAGTAAAGCAGTGACGATGGGGCCTGTGCACCGTGCTGCACTGTCTCACCACTAACCACTAACCATACCTCATTTTCATGTTTAAACAGTAATCACTTGAAACAAAAAAGTCCTGTGTGCCCAAGATAAAGTGATATAGTGTGAATCTTTTAGAGCTGAGCGATATTTTAATATAACAATGCACAATATATATGTCATTATAGAAAAAAAACTCAAAATTGATATAGTGACAGTATTTAAGGGATGACTGTTGGTAATATTAACACATTTTCATAAATAATCATCAGTAATTTGGTTAGGCAATGTACTGTAATGCAGCCTTTGAAAACAGGAAAACACAATCATAATATAGCGATATCCAAAATCTAAGATGAAAAGTAGTCTTATATCCTGATATCGATATATGAAATGTATATATTGCACAGCCCTAGAATCATACCTGCCAACCCTCCTGATTTTCCCGGGAGAGTCTCCTGGTTTGCTCCTGAGGTCACAATTCTCCCATATATCTCCCGATTAATTCACACTTTTTCCCCTTAAACTTATCATAACCTGTTTCTGGTGCTGTACAGCATGTAGTCTGCTGTGCTACTGCACCCCATCCTCCCCACCGAGTGAAAGATGAGCAGAGAAATGGAAAACAGAGAGAATATTTAAACAAATTCTAGACGTCCTGGAGAGAAGAATTCCTATTTCTTGTGTAAAGTTTTGAAGGAAAGGGACTGTACAATCTGCCACGTTGATTTTACTCATATTACTTCATGATAGATATTCCTTCATGCCACGGATTTAGTGTCACCAGAATGAAGGAAACACAGTCCTTGAATCTCAAATTTTTGGTAAAGGTACGCAAACACAGCACTCAAGCAAAATTCCTTTCGGTTTTTGAAACCAGAAGCATTTGAGTACTTTTGTCTGCTGCCGTTTCAAAATTTGCTGTACCTAACATACAATAAAATGCTCCCCTCCTTCCGTCTTACTATATCCTCTCCATCTCCACCACACCTCATCATCTCCGCTATCTTCCTGCCATCTCTCCCTCTGCATCTGCACGGATGTCCTCTTTCATTATTCCCTTATGTCTCATTCTCTTACAGCATCCCACCCCCCTTTGCTCTGTCTCCTCCATTCTTTCCTCATTCTTAGCTCTTCATACCTGTTGTATTCACTACCAGCCCCTGGTAATGCATATTTATTGTCTTCAGTGGGCTCGCCTCATCCAGCATGCAGCGGCTGAGAGTAAATCTTCCCCCTCCCTTGGCTTACATGCAGCCTTGTCTACTGTCGCAGGCAACACAAACACCTATTATTTACTGTGTGATTTATTTATGAATTAAGTCTTTTAACTTTTTGCTTACATCCATTTCCCAGGGAGGGGAGGATGCCAGGGCTGATTAATTGTGGGTTGCCGTGCCCAGCAGAGGCATCGTCCTACATACACACACACACACACACACACACACTCGCAGGCTCCTTCAAGACATTTACATAGACACTCTCGCTCACACGTGTATGCATGCACATGGCTATATTACCTAAGGGGCAAACACAATGCGAAAACTCATTCACTGGAAGGACAATGCCAGTGTTGCTTCAACCTTTTTCCATGAGAGCAGACTTTCCTCACAGGGAATGGCAAATATAAATGTTTCATCTTAAATACAACAGATTACATGAAACCCCTCTACCAAGACATTTTATTTCTGATTTAATTCCTGTATGCGTATTTATGCATGTTAGGGAGATCATACTATTTGTCATGTTCAAGATAGGCAACAACTTTGTGAAGTATAATTGCCATTTTTAACGCTTGACAGGACGTTTGCAACAGATCCTAAATTATTGCTCTTTATATCAACTTCTGAACTTCAAAGATTTAAAGAAGTCATATTATGCTAATTTCCAGGTTCATACTTTTATTTGGGGGTCCTAGTAGAATAGGTTTACATACTTTAATTTTCAAAATTCAAAATGAAATTATTTTTCTCATATGATGCATTGCTGCAGCATCCCTTTTTACACTGTCTTTTTAATGCTCCGTTTGAGCTACAGAGTGAGACATCTCGCCTCTGTTCAACCTTTGGTGAGAGTTGCACATGCGCATTACTTAACGGGCAGGATGTAGCCAATCAGAGGCAGAGTAGGGCGGGTCATGCCAAGCAAGGTAGTGTGATCTAAAATAACACAGCTACAGCAGTAGCAACTGTGTGTCTGATGACTGACTGGAGTGTATATATATTTTATAATAAATATATGAAAATCTATAGTTATATAACACCTGTTACATAGTGACGCACATAAATTACGGAAGTAAAGGCTCGACTACCAACCAAGCGTTTTAGGCAGTGCTGGACCTTTTTCACTTTTTAGACCATTTACATGCACAGAAATGCCACATAACACAATAAAGGAAAGGCAAAAACCCAAAAAAGCATAATATGACCTCTTTAACAAAACTAACAGAACTCATTTTTGCAACATCAACTGCATCAACTCAGTGCACAACCACAGTATGCATGTCCCAGTAGGCTAAACCTCCTTGATGCAGGCCAGGTGGAGCCAGGGGAACAACACCCGTGTTCATTCATCATGGGCTGCATGTGATGAGTGAGCAAGTTTTGTTTGAAAGAAAAACCACCAGTTTTGCTGTATAACATCCAGTCCTCAATATGTCCATGCATATCGTCCTCACTGACTGGAATGGTGCTCTGCAGCACCGGAGCTATACAGCAGCACCTGTAGGAAGAGAGGGACATTTTATGCATTGTGCACCATCTTGGAATTTATATGGACTGTTTAATTTAATTGCAGATTAATTTATGGTAGCCAGTTCAATTCCTGGTGGAAGTGAATGCAGACCTTCACGCCAAACTACTTTCAAAGGGATGTGATAAGCACCGAACTTGGGGGGACAGAGCCTTCTCCGTTGCCGCCCCCACCCTCTGGAATTCACTCCCCAAACCCATCAGAGACTGTACAGACCCCCACACCTTCAAATCACTCCTAAAAACACACCTTTTTAAACTGGCTTTTAATCTGTAAATTAAATTAAATATGTCTAATGTTCTGTTCTTTTATCCTCTTCTTATTTTATGTCTTTTTTTAACCTTCTACATTGTCTCTGTATCTTAATTGTGTGTTACTCCACATTGTTCTATATTTTAATTGTGCTGATATTTTTATGTAAGTGTCTTTGAGCACCTGTAAAAGCGCGTTATAAATAAAATGTATTATTATTATTATTATTATTATAAAAAAAAACAGTAGGTTTGGTTAGGTTTAGGCATTAAAATGACTTGCTTAGGTTGAGGTAAAGATTCAACACAGTTGCCAGAATAAAGGTTGGCAATGTAAGTTTCTGCAAACCATGGATATGTTGCAACTTTACATTTCTTTAGGTTCACTTTTCTATTTTATGTTGTGACAACGTTGTGCTTATAGTCTGGTTAGGTTTAGGCACAAAAACCACTTGGTTAGGGTTAGGAAAACATGTTTTGCCTTAAAATACCTGTTTTGGTCGCCACAAACATGGCTGAAGATGTCGCAACGTCTCATCAAAAACACCCAATTTTGTAGCCACAAACATGGCTGGAACTTAGTCCTAAAGTCTCCTTCAAAATGTCCAGTGGTGTCTAGCTAACAAATGTTGAATAGCTGCATCCCTCTCCAAAAATATCCAGTGGTTTCACAATTACAATTACCCTGGCAACTGGGCTGAAAGATCATGGTTGGAATTAAAACAATAATTAAGGTTAATAAACATAAAACTGAATAGTAAAAGAGAGCCTTATTGTACTTCTACTTATTGGTTTTGCTTACTATCTTACATCCTATGTGAGAATCACACACAGAGGGCTTCACATTAGCTCTAATACATACACAAATACATCAATTATTTAGGTACAAGCTTAAACACCAACACACACAGAAGGACTTCTCAAGGGACTCTATTCTTAAGTACATATAATGCAACAGTAAACAAACACAAAAGAATGTGCACACACACACACACAAACACACACACACATACACACACAAACGCACGCACACACACTCACAAGTCGTCTGGACGGGCTCTAACTCTGAGTGCAGGTGAACTCAACTTTCCTCCTTGAGGTTCCCTTTGGAATTTCATTACCTGTACTTGGTGCTTATCGATCCTGTTATATACACTAGGCCAAGCAGCTGTTAAATTATTCAGTCTGGTTAAATAGGGCTGTTCCATTATTCAGAAGCGTGGCACAGTGTAATTAATATTGTAGAGATATGTGACAGGCCGGGTGGCATTTCACTCAGCGACAGCACATCGCCTGCTCTCTACTTTTGCTTTCTCTGTTCTCCTCCCTTGTATTTGTCATTGTCTTTTCTCTCTTTTGTCTTTTTCACTTTCTCCTTTTGAAGATTTTCTTTCCCTTCACTTTCTCTGTTACTCTGTTCTTTATTTTCCAACCCTTTCCTATTTCTGCCCCTTGTCTTTCTTGACTTTCTACTTTACTTTTCTTCTCTTTCAGCCTCTTTTTCTCTCTCTGTCACTTTGTCTCAATCTCTTCTGCCTCCTCCACTCTTCCAGCGGTTGTGTTGAGAAGATAGTTGCGAGACTCAAAAAGCATCTGGGGATTTCTCGGCGAGTTGTGTGCATGCGTGCGTGGTTGTGCGTGCATGCGTGCACATAATGGAGTGTCTTGTCTTTTTATTGCGACATATATTTCTCAGCTCCTTCCACAATGACCCATATTGTGCGGCAGTTGTTAAGTTGTGACAGAATACCCCATTTGACAGAATATCCAGAATATTAAATCCTCTGCATTGCTGTACATACAGTATGTGAGAAAAGAAGAAGAAAAGCTTCATTGCTACTGTATGTTGTACTCGTGACAGCGTCTTTGAGCATCTTTCTATATGCTTGCATGCTCTTGATTAATGTGTATTGTAACAGCCATTATAGAAATCCCCATCCAACCTATCCTCAATCTGTCCTTCATTACTACCGCATTATTTTTTCAGTAAATACTGCATTGCAGCTGCCTGTTCAGCCTCAAGTAGAATGACTATAGATGTACTGTAAAAAAAGGCCCACTGGCAACAGCATTATAACAATAAAACGGCCATTCTGAATTGCTCAATTTTTCTTCTACTTTTGTTCACAGAAGTGCAAGAAACAGAAACAGACACGCTCATTAGGTTAATTCTCTGGTTAGTACCCTTGAACAAGACACTGGCTTAGATCTGGAGTAGGTCGCATTGGCTGCCCATTGCTTCTCTGGGAAGATGAAATGCGGAGGAAAACGTGTTTCACTGCGTTATACACTGTATCTTCTTCTCCGATCTCAAAGGGGAAATTATGTGACATTACAGTTGCTCTTCATACAGTAGAAATGTCGCAGCAGAGAAATTATGAGAGAACTATAAAATAGACAATAGATATCCTGTATTTAACCAGGATAAAATAGAGAGTTGGTCACCATTTCTCTATCAATCTTTATGATACGCTGAATTAAAATCATTCCACACAACTTTAAGTTCATTTTACTTTAACTGAGGCCTGGTCAAACCAGAGCGTGGCACAGAAAAATTCATCCATGCATCTTTGCAAAACTTGGCTCGGAAAGCTTTGTAATGTATTACTACTCTAAGGGCCGGTTGGTTTGAGCTGGTGAGCTAACGGCTAACATGCAAGCTAATAGTTTAAGGTGAGCGGCCCAACTTTATTCAATAAAGAGTTTTACTGAAGAGGCAAGAGAAGCCTCTGTGAGCTAAGAAGCTAACTATCAGCTAGTGAGCTCTTTAGCCCAGTTGCTAATGAGACATGAAGGTCAGACAGTCTATTCAAAACAGACTCTTTGGCTATTATCACATCTTATCACAACTGTATGCAAACCATTGTTGTTCTGTAGAGCAGTTTTTTTACTCTGAGAGAGGAGATGAAATAAAACCGAATGGTGCAACACAGCTAGAAGGCTACAGTAACTTTCTGCATTTTGGAGTTTCTAGCTCTCTGTTCCAACAAAGGTCAGCACGGTCATGGCTTACTGTTGGTCAGCGGGGCAAAGTTCAGCAGAGTTGAGCTCAGTACAAGAAAGTCGTGCAGATTTACTTTACACGCCTGTAATTGAATCAACTTATTGCAGCAATTTCATTGAATGAATCACCATTTCATTCTGCCATCTTAGATGCTGGCGTGCAGCCCTTTAGAGAGATTCTATGTGGGTACAGTCGTGTGTATTGTGAAGTACTGTTCCACATGTCTGTTGACACCAGGCACACACGCATGCTTTCACTCACAGATCTGAGTTTTATCAGGAAGCCTCCTTGGCGTTGTCCTTCTCTTCTTCACGGAGCCAATTAGGACCCGTCTCCTCTCATCAACGCGCCTCCTCCTCCACTCTTGTCAAAGATCTTTGACAAAACAAGGAAGAGGAGACTTCAAAAGACTGTTGTCTTGTTTTTTTCCCCCCTACTTTCTCTTTCTGAAGCCCAGAGTGAAACTACAGAGGTGCCGGGATGACAACACAGCGTGCTCAAAGGGCCTGATGCTTTGTGTGTGTGCAGGGAGGGATGGTTGATGCCGTTTGTGTGTTTTTTTTAAAACCTATGTGAGAAATCGCTAAATGCTCGGTCTTATTGTTCGTGGTGTGGGATGTTTTCCTCTACATATGCCGATTTACACACTGTCGTTTCTCAAGTTTGTCTCACAACTGACTGAAACTGTTAAATACGTTGATAAAATAGGAGTGTTGGAAGTATAAAATCGCTTTCCTTTGACCAATCTCACACTCTTTTTAAATTCAGCACTAGCCTCGTTAGTATCCAGAGTGGCGCTTGGCGAGTGATTTTCCCCTCAGAGGAGCATTCTCTGTTCGCTTCATATTTGAAGAGTTATTAAGAACACAATGTCATGATTGCCTTCATTAATCTTTCATGATGGTTTTAGCTAATGAAAGTTTTAATCACACAATAAATATTCAGTTTGACTTGAGGTACATAATATTAATATTTTAATATAAGGAGTGACAGTGTGGACTCAAACAGGACATTAGGTGGAGGTGAGTGAATGTAATCAGGTCTGTGCTGTAGTTGCTGTGTGAATCCAGACACGCTGTGGGTGTATTTTGCCCTGCCTTTGTCTTGTTGTTTTCCTGCGTGTTTCCTCTCCTTTCTCTGCCTTTCTCGCTGTCACTCCCTCCGTCAATCTGTTATTGTCTAACTATCCGCCTTCCTCAGGGGCTTTGAGTCTGACTGTTCTCAGATGCTGGTTAATATTTAATCTACTGTTAAATAACACATCGTTGATGAGTCATTGGCTGTCTGTCAAACATATTTAGTCGCAGGGCGCTGTTGTGTTTGCGGCATACATTGCAAATCTGGGAAATATTGTCCCACATCCTTGAAGAAATGCCTCGAAAAAACATGTCAGCAACCTTTTCAAGCCATCGGGACCCTCCAGGCACAGTTTCCCAAATCTGGCTGGGCTCATGAAAAACACACAAGAAAACTAGCACTGCTGCAATATTTGGCGCTTTGCTTCTCTTACTTTATTCATAATAGACCCAGTGTTCTTCAGAAGGGTATGTTTGGAAAGATGAAGGGAGAAAGAAAGGTGGTTGCATTGAGTTAAATAGCCTCCTCGTGTCCATGTGGAAGTTACCTGGCAGCGAAAGAAGGCACAAACAGATAACAGACTGTCAACATCTCACAGCCAATCAGGAAGCACAGATGCCTATTTTCACTTTGTTTTTCATATCTTCACTATAAGCCCCGTTCGGACGTGACGCCTCGCTATGGCAGTGAATTTTGGGGCTTACTGATCATTCCTGTAAGCTAAGTCAGTATCTGATGCATCCTCAGTTGGAAATAATCCACTGGGATCTTTATCCGCCCCTCAAAGTTCTTCTGTCTGTGTGAGATTGCAGTTTGGCTGATATATATTACATCAAATATGTCATGGGGGATGGAAGTATTGTCGTATATAAAGAGAGCTAATATACCTACAGCAGACTGATAGACTGGCACAACTACCTTCCAAGAGTGTGAGACTGTGGAGGCCTTTATTCTGTTCAGGATCTTTTCTCTGTTGCACAATCTTTACTCTCTTCCGCTGAGAGTCTCACTGAAGTAAGACTTTAGCTAACTTTAAGTTTGGCATATGAGAAAATTCTGAACATCGTGAATCAGGGGATGATTTTATCACGCTGCTTTGAGTTCAAGAGTTCCTCACAAAATGTTAAGCCCATGACTTTTGGAGATCTTGTTTTATTAATAATCACCCTAATGAAACTCACTGAAGTTGTCTAAAATGTTCACTTCCTCATTTAGTAAGCGCCCAACTTCATCAGCTCTGGCCTCCATTTTATTTTTTAAGTAGAAAAGGTATATATTGAGAAAAGTGCATGTAATATAGGTTGGTAAGCATATGTGTCATACATTATGGATGTGTAATGGAAGTGTACAAGCATGAACCCTTTTTGCAGCAAAAAAAAAGTTATAAATATATTTGGCTGTAAGCATGTGTGTGTTGCTGGCTTCCTTCATATGCTAGGCAACGTTGACAGCTGTGTGATCTTGCTGGCTAAGTGGCCCTGCATTAAGTCAATTATGCAGAACTACATGTCTTTATTAAACCCCATCTGAGGCTAATGAAAGGCTCTTTCACGTGTTCAGAGAGCCAATGGATCTGTAGAAGTCGTTGTGTGAGGCTGGTTAGCAGGTATAGCCCAGGAGGTGGCTGATCATACATGTAGGTTGCTAGGTTTAAGGTTCAGTTCAGTTCAGTTCATTATCTTGACCGCTTTTCCGTGAGGGTCGCGGAGATGTTGCCGCTTTACCCCCCCCTTTCAGGGGGTTGCGGGGGTTACTGGGGCCAAATCCAGTTTTCATAGGGCGGAGGCCAGGGTATATCCCTGGACGAGTCGCCAGCTCATCGCAGGGCCCGCTGACGGCAGAGGCTGCCACACAAGGTGCCAACTGCGCGTCAGGAGCAGTTTCGGGGTTCAGTATCTTGCTCAAGGATACTTCGGCATGTAGTTTAAGGTATAAAAGGTAGTTTGTAGTTTAAGGTATAAAAGGTAAATAATAAGAATCACAGAGATGTGGGGATATATTTGCACTTATGCCTGTCGAAAGTCACTGAAGACAGACAGAGACTTTGTCTCTTTATTCAGTTTTAAAAAGGAAGAAGAATGTGTGGAATAAAAGAAGCAGAACCGCTGGTCCTGCAGTATCGATGCTCATCATTTGTTTTCAAACTGTCCATAATGACTCCAACAGTTTTACCGGAGTGTAGTGCTAGACAAGTGGACTGCATTATAAAAGTGACATCACTGGAGTCAATTTATCAGATTGCATGCAGCTTCCTCTGGAGCCACAAAAGGCTTTATACTACTTCATATACGCTGTAGCACTCCTCAAGACCTGTGAACACACTTTAATGTATAACATTTGTGGAGTTACTTTAAGTGCAATTTTGAGGCACTTTTGCTTTACTTGAGAATTTCCATTTTATACCACTTCAAACCTCTAATCCACGAGATGTAAGAGGCAAATATTGCACTTTTTACTCCAATCCACAGTGCTTTGATCATTTCAGTCACTACTTACTTTGCAGAATCAGATTAATAATACAGAATACAGCTCACAAATAAATGATGATGTATATTACAGATTAAGATCAAACCTTACTGATATCTGGTGAGGAAATTCCTCGCAGTTATATTTTTAGTATTTAAAATAGGCTGGTTTAAATCAGCTCCACCTTTACCAGGTGCAACATTTTAGTGATTAGGACATAAACGCATCAATAATTAAGTACTTTTACTTTTTGTGCTTTGCCTGTCATTTTTATTTGCAACAGAGTTTTACAAAGTGGTGATTTTGCTAAGTAAAAAATCTGACTGCTTTCACCGCAGTGCATGCTGGGATAGGCCCTTGAGGACGTGCCTTAAACCTGCGTTCTGTCTAACGACAGCAGGGGGGACTCCACTGGTTGCAAAAGACTGTCCAACTGTATGTAAGTTTATGAGAAAATGACCCTAATTCTCACTTAAAACAGTTTCCTAGTGAGTTTAAGGTCTCAATTGCTAGTATCAAGTCTTCTTCAATAGCATGGTGTTCATTTTGTAAACTATGGTCCCGTCTAGAGTGAAATACATGATGAAGAAGTATGCAGGTATGCTTTAGGGCGTGGGTACCTTATGTTTGACTACCTCGGGTTGTCAGTCAGATCCACCCTCTCCATCAAATATGGTCACTTATTTGACTTCAAAAAAAGATGGCCATGGCAAATGGGTGACATCACGATGGGATTACTCTTGGTCTAAACACAATAAGCGGTTCAGAAACAGAGGGCAGGATTTTATAGCATATTTTCTATCTTCTTTCTATATCTTTTATATCAAGCAAACATAACATTTCAAGTTAAAACATTTACTTCTCCAGATTAACCCACAGACCCTGCTTGTTTTTTATCGACCCAGCTTTGGCTTTTTAAGCCAAACAGCCGTATGAAGGTTATCCTTGACCAGCTGTCCCTGTCAGGTTTTTAGTGTGCAGCTCGCTGCTCCAATTTCATCTACAGGCTCTTCCAGGGCAAGCCTATAGGTGATAATCCATCATAGCTGATGGTACGGGGTGTGCACACACACCTACACACCCACACAGCCACACACACACATTTTGAAGTTTCACTTTTTAGTAATTCATTTTTTTTCTCCCGAAAAACTGAATTATTTAACTTTCTGAAGACCATTAAAGCATACTGCGTGAAACACATACAGTCAGGAATGGTGTATGTGTAATGCGTGCGCGTACATGTGAGTGTTCGCTAACCCATATTCCTCCTACTCATCACCCAGAATTCAAATTGCACAGCAGACTGAATTATAACTCTCCTTTCACATCATCTAAGAAGTCTCTCACTTGCAGTTACTGTTAAAGATCACCTCAGAGCTCACCTCTCCTTCCCCTGCCTCTCCTGCTCCCTGTTTCTCTCCCTACACAAAACTCTGGACATCCGGCTAAAGAAGTGGGACGATTGTTCTTGTGGGGTTTATGCTTGCTGTGTGTTATAAACCTCTTAGCAAATGTTGCAGCTTGTATGGAGGGCACTGTTTTTGTAAGTGTTTTGTGAAGCTGAGCTCTTTTTCTGATGAGACACATATATGCTTTCACAAAACAGTTGTTAACATGCATTGTCTCTCTTTTTTTTTTTTCTCTCTCCTCTCCTCTCCTCTCCTCTCCTCTCCTCTCCTCTCCTCTCCTCTCCTCTCCTCTCCTCCACGCACACCTTTAGTAAATGTAATTATAACGGCTTGTCTCTGCCAAATGCAGCAGATGTTCGCCCCCTGCACACCTTAACAGTCTTCCACAGTTCCCTTACTCTGAATGATAAACAGTTAGCAGTTTGGCATGGAGTGAAAACAGTGTTACATTACACTCTTATCATGTCAAAAAATCTAAATACTCTTCTGTACCTCGTTGGCATGAAAAACACCTGACACAGAAATCTGACTGCGAGCGGTGAAATGCAGTTCATGCTCTTAGCTCATGACTTAAAACTTCAAAGTCATTATCTCAAACTGTAGTTGCTGTATGTAACAGGCAACATGTTGATGATGGTTCTCAATCATCCAGGTCAAGTGTGAGCTCTGAGTTTCAGATTCGTTATGGCCACTTGTGGGTCGTTGACCCAACCGGCCTTCATATGGGCTGCTAGGGCTAGGTGAGCCCAGCCGCCATTCACACCTGAGCTCACACTGTCCTTAAGGACTCTGTACGGACACTCCCACACAGGGTTTAAAAGCCTGCAACTCCCCTCCAGTTAGTTAGAAGTGAAGAAGCCTCTTGGATGAGAGCTGAAACTTCTTCAAGAAACTGAAACATGTCCAGTTGTGTACGATACAGCACTTAGAACAGGCAATATCTATTTACAATTCATGCCACACACCTTCCTACAAAACTTTTACTTTTTGCTTTAATTCGTAACACATCTGTATATTCTTCTCTGCTTTATATGATACGTGTGCCACTCAGCATTACATCGTGTGGATTAGTAGCATTCAAGAACTGTGTTTGCAATACTTCATTGTCTTCTTTTGTCTTTTGTCTTACTCATTGTCCTTTACTCGTATTTTTTTAGTGGCACGAAGGGCAGAAAATGTCATCAGTCATCTCCGCTCATTTATCTCTCATATGGCAATAAAGCTCTCTGGAGTCTTGACTTGAGCAAACAAATAAAAAAAAAGGCCAAAATCGTTATTTTTCATTTCTGAAAATGACACTTGACTTTGTCTCCATGTCATTTACACTTATATCCCATTTTCTCCTCTCGTCCTACCTCTGAAATAATGATAGTTGAAGATTGTTGAGCTCAAGTATCAGGATACAATGACACTTGATTATTTAGATTTTTACACAGTGAATTGGGCCAGCATTATAGCCAGAGATGTGGACTTAAGTCATTGTGATTTGGTATCAAGTCGACTCGGTCACTGTTTTGGTGACCTTCGACTTGACTCAACAGAAAATAAATTACTTGAGACTCGACTTAGAGATGGAAGTTAAAGACCTGTGATTTGATTTGAGACATGATGACTTGAATGACTTCTCTGTGTTCATTTTATTTTTGCAGTTTAGATTCTTGTAGTCCGGCTGTCAGTATGTAACTCTTTAAAAGCGATATGGAGGGAATATTTTTTTTAAATTAATACAGCTTTTATGAAGTTTTGTGTTTGATTACATTTATTTTACTGAATCCCAATAAACACATTTGATTCATTGTCATACGTCTTGAACAGGTTGGATGAAGTGGTCAATAATATCATGATTGTCCTTTCTCTTTATAAAGAGATAAGATTGAAGTTTCTTGGGTAGGGAAAAAGTGGCTTGACTTGACTTGTTTGAGACTAATTGACTTGAGTCACATGTCTATTATTGCCTTATTTAATTTACTTCTTTAAAATGACTACAAACATTGTATGAAACAGCTGAAAAAACACAATAACTCCATCTGTCTTTCCATCCATCCATCCATCCATCAACCCATAAATCTCTCTATCCCTTTTGATGGACATGACAGGCGTTCTCTCCACGCCGCTGTCGATACCCGCCCGTATTGTGAGCCAGCACTTCATTAAATCCTGATAACAGCTAAGAAAAGCCTGCATGAAATGAAGTGTGACACATTAATGAAGTATTATTTATCAACCGGTTAAATGGATCCAGTAGTTCTGTGTGAGACTAATATCAATATCCAAAGTCTGGCTGTTTTGACAGGCTCACAGCGAGTTCCATTTAAGTTCTGAAGTAATTGCGGCCGTTCAGGCTTCTTCCTCTCCGTCTCTCTCCCTCGCTCTGTGGTGTCACCATTTACTGTAGCCTGTATCTCTACCTGCTCTTAGTGCTTTATCCTTTTCACCTCTTCTTAGTCCCCCTCTCTACATGATTTACACATTGCGCTTGTCACTGGAGGACATTTTCCATTTGTGCCTTTCTTCCTCTGTCTGCCTCAGCATTTCTGTGTCTGTGACTCTTTGTCTGCCCGTCTCCCGTCAGTTTCAGTTTTCCAATTTCAGTCCCTTTATTGGCATGACCGTTAAAATGGATAGAATACGTAATATCTTGCCTCTGCTTGTGAGGATTTTTCCCTCTGCCAGCCCCCTCCTCCCCTCTGCACACACACACACATACACACACACACACCTCTCTCTCTCTTCACCTCCAGCTCTAACTCTGACCTTTTATTCAAGCGTTTCTTCTCGCTCTCCTCTTTATCGACATCCTCTCTTAGTGCCTCCTTCCTTCCTACCACTTCACCTGGACTGACCGCTATGCATTGTCGGCTGCCCTGCTGCAGTTTCCTTGGAGATGCACACACGCACACATGCATGCACGCGGACACAGAGAGAGAATTCGTTCTTTTGTCCACATGCTCTGCCACTGTGTCAAGTGTGCCTCTTGCCTCGTGTGTGTGTATGTTTTAGTGTGTGCCATCAAAGTGAGTGGGAGCATTATGGTTGAATGGAATAAGGTCAGGTTGACAGTCAGGCAGACAGATGATGTGGGGCACATGACGTCCACGCCACACTGCCTTGTCTTCACCACTTCTCTCCTCTCTCTTAAATACAGTGCTTTTCTCCTCTGCTCTCATTCCTCCCTGTCTCGACTTTCTGTTATCTCCTCTCTCCCCTCCATCGCAGCATAATCACAGAAACCAAAGAGCAGGGAGACTTTTTACTTGTCTCTCCTCATCATGCCCGTCCTGCTCCAGAAAGCTACATCAACTAGAATAACCATATGTTACACCTAAGGTGATTTGTGTGGCATATGCTGCACACAAAAAAAACAGAAAAACCACACACACACACGCACGCACACACACACACACACACACACACACACACACACACACACAGGATAAAAGAAGCCAAACCTTTGCTGCAGTTTCTAAGCCTCGCCAGCTGTTACTGTCCTCTGCCTGTTTCTCTCTCTCTTTCCGCAGCTCTCATTGTATTTTTTTTTTTTTTGCCTTAACAGATGCTTATGTTGCTTTGAGGGACCCAGAGGTTGATGGGAATTATGATGTAGGAAGTGTGAAGTGCAGTTTCCTACAAGGAGGCATGAGGGTGCCTGCGTCTCATCTCTTCTTCCTCTCCTGTCCTCTAAGATGAATTAGTTTCTTAATGATGTTAAACAGAATGGAGAGTATACAGTGGAGTAACAGGACAGTAGGCATAGAGAGGTAGATAACCTGTGACAACTGTCAAGGGATGAGCTTAAACATTAGATAACAGGGGTTCATAGCTTGCTCACCAGGGTGCCCAATTAAGCTCAGTCTGAGCCTATTAAAAGATTTGAATGATGATAAGTTGTGAAAATCCCCAGCAGTGGGGTTGTAGCTGGAGGTAAGAAATGTATGTGTGTCCATAAGAAAGGTGTGATATGATTTAAGACACACTGAAGCCACAATGTGTGTTCAACGTTTGAAAGAAAAAAAAGATTGTGTCCAATGAAGATCCTCATCGCACAGCTTAAATGACCCGAAAGAAAAATCTCACATCAGTGCGTTTTGTAATCAGCCAAACTTAGAACATCATACTTGTGATGATGGTAACTTTGTACTTAATTAGTTCAAGGAATCTGCAAGATGCCACGATGTGTTTACTGACCTTCGGGCACAAGGAGATGTTGTTTTTAGCAGCACCAACCTCCACTCAGAGGATGCGTGTTTGTGTGTGTGGTGTGTGTGTGTGCGCGCGACTTTATCTGAACACTTTCAACTTTAATCAGGACATCAATATGTGCTGTTGTAACTCTAACTGCACACTGATGTATTGTTCAGTTTCAAAATGGAGGTGATTGAGGATGTTGTTTCTTTCACGCTAGGCCGAACTACACAACTACTCAAGTATCCAGCAGTAGGCCTATTTACCACTCATGATGACTCCCATATATATTTTAAAAAACATATGTACATACAGTATATGTACATGTAATCAAATTCCTGTACTCAGAAGCTTTAACAATGACTTTTCACTCTGTGAAAAGGGAATGTTTTAGGTTTAGTTCATCTACATGACTTCTCATTTTGTCTGACTCTTCTGTCAGACAAAATGAGTAGTCTACAGTGTGCGCTAGTGCTGAGATGATAAGCTGATTAATTGGTTAGCCAGCAACATTTTTTCATAATGAACTAATGAATGAAGTAATTTATCATGCAACAAAACTGAGCTTTGTGAGGCTGAAGGCTGAAGGCTACTTGGGCACAGCTAAATGCTAACATTGACATGCTACTGTAACAGGCTCACAATAACAACGGCAACATGTTGATGTTAAGTACTATCTTAGCAAAGCATTGTAAACATGCTAACATGTGCTAATCGGCAAGGCTGTCCCATTAGTGTTGGTGTTATTTGATCATAAACCAAAGGATCTGATAAATTAAACGTTATTACGTTTCCTGCTGAGGGGCACATGAATGTGCAGCTAATTTGGCAATCTTTCTGTTATTAGGACATTTAAACTAATCTAGGACCCAAAAATAGGCTACCATCCAAACACAAGAATGAGAATGTTTAGATATTTCTGCAGATAAGGGCACATTTTCTTCCTCTGGGGACAATTAATCTAAATTTCATGGTAATCCATTTAATAGTTAGAGTAGTTATAGTTATAGTTCATTTGATAGAGACATTTCAGTTTTCTCGATCAAAGTGGTGGATCAACCGACTGACAGACATGTAGGCATTTCCATTCCTAGAGCCATGCCGCTCACATAGCTAAAATTGCAGAAAAATGGCAGAAATATCAGTCACTCTTTTCTACATTTTCACATTTTATACACCAATAGTTTCCATACGTAATGGAAATACTTAGCCCTAGACTCCACAAGTTCATGGTCATGTTATGTCATGCTATTCGAACTGCTTGTACTGCAGCCACTTGGCGTTTAACAAGTTGAATAATGTCGCAGATGTTAACTTCCATTTAACCACTGCAACAGGTTGCCAACATTGTAGACACAGTGAGAAATAGTGGAAATCGACCGGCGGACAAAAATCCTGTGAAATGCCAGAGCTAGCTGGGGCTTATGCATAATCAACATCCAAAGAAAGTCATATCTGATGCTTTTTCATCTTCTATGCCCCACTAGGTCAAGATTAGCTGATATCCAAAAAATAATTTTGTCTGCAGAGGAGGTGAATCAACTTGTGTAAAATTAACTGGCCACGTTTTCTCTTCTCTCCTGTCGGTTTCAGCACAGCGTATATGGGATATGACAGGCTTTGTGAATGGAGCTCTCACAAAGAGAATGCCAGTCACACATTTTTCTTCATGCCGGCCCCCCCCCCCTTCGCTCCTTGCTCTCTTATGGCTCCCCCCTCTGTCCATCTGTGCCAAAGATCTAAGTGGTTTTCATCTCTTTGTCGGAACTCTGCCTCTCTCTCCTCTCGTTATCTTTTCATCCTGGGAAAGCTCAAGTGCGGCAAACACGCTCTCATGGAGGAGTACGAGTCATGTTTGACCGTGCTCTACAAACCCCAGATCACTTCACATCACTCAAGTCCTCACAACAGATGCAACACATAATCTGCCATCTTTGTGTTGTTGACTCGTCTCTTTCCGTCCACATTTCAATTGTCATATTATCTACATATTGTAATGTGCCTGTTTTTGTAGCGGTGTGTCCTTGTATGGCCTAAGCCTCTTGTATTTTTTTTAAAAATATTTTTAAAATATTTTTTTAAAGTATGGGATTTGCAGGCTTGATTGCAACTGTACCTTTCTCTTCACTACTTAAGTTAGATTTAATCAGATATCTGGATTTGTTTTTGGACATTTTTAATATCTCAAGAGCAAAGAACTAAAGTGAAGCACCCGATGGTTCTAAGGGAACATATGGTGAAAAAGTAAAAAAAAAAAAACAGACAAAAAATCTCATATTGATGTTAAAAGAAGCTTGGTTATGTCCAGAGAAACCGGCTGCACAAAGTAGAGATCTTTTTGAAATTTCGTCTTTACTCCCTTTCCTCAAGGATTGCATGCTCCGCGCCTGCCAATAATCTATATTGAACAATATTTCAAAGGGAAGATTCACTGTCCTTGGATGTGAAGCCTGCAGTGCTGCAAGAAAACTCTCCTCTCCTCTCTCCCGCTCTCTCTTTCCATTATAGTTTTTTTGTCTCCCCTCCTCTCTGCCCTTCCAATCCACCCTCTGCTCTCCAATGATCCCCCTTTATTAGCTTCTGCTGTCATCTGACACTTTTGTTGATCACACAATCTCTTTCTCCTCTTGCAGTGATTGTGGTGGAAAACACACATTCGCTCACTGACAAACACAGGTGTACACACGCGCACACACACACACAGGTACGCTAGGCATCACGGCACGTATCACACACCATCAAACACGCACCGACACGGTGACTTCATGATCCCAGAAAAGCCCTTCCATTGGTGTGGATAAAACAAATGAATCAAGGCTCTTGTTGTCTGGCTCTGGGATGTAGTCGGTGCTGTTGGCTGTCAGATACGCTCTTATGTGTCCCATCATCCATATGGAAAAACATGACTAGGCACAGGCAGGCATAGAGGTGCTCAAAAACGCACATACGCGTGAGTGCACGCTTTCAAAATTTAAGGAGAGAAAGAACACACTGAATTACTGGACATTTAGAGATCCATTATTTGATATACTAATCTTTTCTCTCACTGTCACTGTGTTTCTACTGTTTGCGCTCTGCGTTAAGCTCGCCCCAGGGAAGTGATGACTGGGGTCCGAGTGTGTGTTGTGTGCATGCTACTGTTGCCTTATTGTCTCCTTCACTGTGGTCATTTAATAAATACCTCTCAGCGTGGTGTGTGATCAGGTGATATCGGTGTTTTTCACTTCCTTCATCTTTTTACAATATCTTCATCCTTTTTTTGCATAATAATACAGCATCCTGCATATAGGCCACATTTAAAGGGGCTGTATGTAGCAATTTGAAGCAATTTACACGTATTAATCACTTTTTTATTGGCCGTATGTGAGTGGATTGTTGAAAGTTGGACCTTCCTCGTCTCTTTAATGCTTCTGGAATGGATTTCTTAGTAATGAACTTGGGCCGGATTTTCCGCAACAGCCCAAAGGATGTGACTCTATGCATGATAGCCTCGTCTCAGTGCCGCTTGCAGAGACCAACAGTAGCAAACGCTAGTATCCAGCGCAGCACACAGAGCCCCTTTAAAGAAAAAATGCAGACATTTTATGAAGTGTGGGCTGGATGATATGGCTCAATAGGACTTAGACATCTACTTTGGTAAAAAAGTTCAGCACTGATAGAGTAGAAAAAGTCTGTTCACTACTTTATCTGCTCAGCTTTTGTTATAATAATGCTGTGTCATCAAACACAAAAACAAAAACACAGAGTATTTTTTCAGTCTCATAAATGCAGTAAGTTAGCCTGAGCTAACTTGCCACCTGGAGTCACCACGGTCCTGTGAACTGGGGCCAGTTCAAGTATTGTGTACCTTACATCACTGTTTACAGGACTGCTGTGACTCAAGTGAGGCAATGTGGCATCTTAGCCACACATCGTACCTCCATGTTTTAAATCTAAATAACCAATCCTCCAATAAAAATCGAACACATTCAACACAAAATATTATAAGTTGACTCTTTCAGTCTAAAAGGAGCATATTTTCCCAACTTTATGGGAGATAACACAGAATTTTAATCAGCTAAAGTCATGACACTCTGGAACAAAATGTGTGACAGGTCTTCAGTGTTAGAATGTGCATGAAAATAAAAAAAAGTAATATTAGTTTTTTGCTTGAAGGACAAAAGGGGACAAGGGGAGACTGAATTCAGTGGCTTCAAAACCAGAATCAAGTTAGACGATGGAAAAAAGAAAAAAAAAAGAAAAACAGCTTTCTGGTGTTTATGCAGGCAGAGTCTGGGTTTTTGAAAGCTGCACTGAATTCAGCACCAGTTAAATTCATGATTATATGGAAGATGCAACCTCTTCAGAGGTACAGTGAAACTTTTAGGTTACACTGGACTTATTGAAGGATTTACAGTAAAAATAACTACTACAGTTGAAAAAAGTTAAGCCAACATTTTTTTATTTAATCTTTTATTATTATTTTATTTAAGAGTGAATAAGCAGGGAAACAGCAATTTATAGTCGATTGAAAGCACCAAAGAGGTTACTGAAGGTTAGTCCTTTCATCTATAACAGCCATTTAATGCTCAGGTCAAAAGCTAAATCAATGTCCCGGACCCGTTTTGATATCTAGAGCTCCAATCGAGCCAAAATGAAAAGGATGGGGTCATGACATCAACCATTTGATCCCTCTCTATCCTGTCTGCAGTGAAGAATCCTGATAAAAATACTGCTTTCATAAGGCAGTTTATTTGTGTGGGTGAGTGTGTGTTTTTATGTGTGTGTGTGAGGGAGAGAGATTAGTGTTTCTTTGGGTCAGATGAACACTTCCCTCTATTGCAGTTAATCGATAAAGTCTGTGACTTTTCTCTTGGGTACCCACTCTCCACTACTCTTATCTCCTTCTTCCCCTTTCCTTTCCTTTCCTTTCCTTTCCTGATGGTGGGGGAAGGACCAAAGCATCTAAATGGTCTCTTGTGAATGAAGTGAATTGAGACAGAGCTCATCGACATGCATGAGCAGCTCCCATAAAGTAACTACGCATATCAATCATGCTCTGCGTGACTTGGTGTTCGACAGGATTCATGACCTTCTGTGGGATTCCTCTGGCAAGATACAGTATAACATACACAGAAACACACACACACACACACACAGACATTGACATATGCATGTGTGTACGCTCACATTTCAATGGCACACACACACACACAGACGCGCGCATTCACTCTTTCAACCACAACCACACACGCGCTGCTCAGCACTCTGTCAAGCTGTCACTGCGGTTTGACACCAGCTCTCCTGTCTCATCATTAGTTTTAGTGAGAGATGTCCTGTCCTCTCAACAAAAACAAACATGGCAGGCGGTGACGAATCAATTAATCAGACGAGGCATTTGCCGATAGTTATGTTTCACTTACAACTAATGTGCATTGAATGTCTCAGAAAGTTTCCAATAATGCACGGACAACACGTTCAATCAGCATCCTGCGGAACAGTCTTGATCGATGAATCATCAGCGTCAGATAGATTCCTGTCAAAACAGCAGCTTTCTATGACTGATGGTCGTCTTCCACACTAACTGAACTGATGCGCCTCTGAGCGGGACACAACACCGCGCAAATGTTTGTGTTAATAACTTCTTCCCATGTTTTTTTTTTGTCTCACTGCTACAGCCTCTGGCATGATTTTGAAAAGTGAATCCTGTACTAATTTCATTCCTTTCTTGGATTTGGGTTTTTTGCTGTTGATCTGCTACTTGTGTTGCAAAAATGGATCACAACCTAAATCTCAGAGTTGTTCTAGTGTCAGGGCATTTCTTTAGAATGATGGTAAAACACAAGATACTCTTTTGTTGTGTGAATACACCCTCATAGAGCCTTATCACAGCCTACTACCGTTACAATACATAAATGTACGAAGCAATTTCATGGCTCCCTATTAAGTTGAACAATTCAAACAGATCTGCCTAGTGTCAAGAAAAAAATGTCAGTACTTACCTTACACACAAAGATCTTGACACATGAAGTGTGAAAAGTAATCTAAGATGCTCCTTTTGTGTTGCTAAGCAACAAAGCAGTTGACGCTGTGTATGCATAATGCACACATTGAAACGCAACACCTTTATTTAACTAGGAAAGATTATAAATATATATATATAAATATATATATACAACAATATATAAGCTGAAAAAGTTGTCGGACGTAATGTAGAAGTGAAACATTTGCAGGATAGATATCAGTTATTTAGTTAGATGGCTGCGTAAACTGTCCAGTTTGTTTTTTTTGTGATCTCTCTCGGTATGTCTGTGGTGTGTGAGACCAGAGGAGAGAGTGAACGTCTCTGCAGTGCAACAGGTTGAGCCCTCTGGCTTTGTTTGCATCATCCCTTTGTTTTACTCGTGATTGCATCGCCTTGTTGAGGAGCCTCCACCCATCCAGCCTCTCTTCCCTCTGGCCTGGCTGTCAGACTCTCCTCTTTCGCCAACCACATTTGCCTACTTCTTTCTCTGTCTTATGATTATCTACTTCCATTCTCTAGTCTTTTCCTTACACCTCAAGCACCTCCTCCCATTGATCTCTTTTCAATTGCCTTATCAAATCCCTGGTTACATGACTTCATCTCTCTGTCCCTACTTCCTCTTCTCAGTCTCATTCGTCTCTCTTTGCCTCCGCTGCTCGTCTCAACTTCGCTTTTTTCTTCCCTCTCTGTTCTTTGTCTTCTTCCATTTATTTTATCTTCTTTCCTATTTCTATATTTTTCTGCTGTTTCCTTCCCCCCTTTTTTTCCTTTTTTAAATTTTTTTTTGCTTATCCTCTCTCCCTCTCCTGCCTCTCTCTCTTCCTCCTCTCCCTCTTGCCTTTATTTCCTCCTCCTCTCGCTCAGCCTCCCTTTCTCTAGTCGATCAGACAGTTGAAGCAGCCAAGCTGCCGGAGGCGAGAGCAGACAGAGGAGCCGCTCTGTCCGACCTCCCTCCCTCTCCGGAGAGGCAAACTAATGCCGACACGCCAATAAGCTGTAAGGAGACAATTATTCACCATTTATATCAGCTCTACGTCTTTCTGAGTTAGCGCAGCACACCTCTGGAACCCAGCGCTGTTACCCCACATAGTGTTTTTTAATCCTCGCGTACTACATGGTTCACATTTTTCATTCGCAGAGATGTGCACCAGGGAAGCTGTTGCCTAGAGGTTACAGTTTGCTTGTTACTGGAAGATCATTGGTCAAAAGTAAGCTAACTGAGAAAATCTGAGGGAAGGGAACATAAATAAGACATGATCTCACATCCCACTGCAGCTGCTATCAATGTGCCCTTGAGCAAAGCAGTTAACCCCCAGCTGCACCGCTGGATCTGCTCATGTCCAGCAGATAAAGACAGTAATTATACTCGGCAGCACCCTTGTGTAAATGCGAGTAACTGTAGCTGCTAAGTAACAAGTGTTTCGGTTAAATAATAGTTCAATGTTGCTTTTTTTGTTAAACGTCTAAAACTGAATCATGCCTTCCATTTTCTGTTTCTCGAAGAGAAGCCTTTAAAATCTAGATTTTGAATGTGTTTTTGGGGTTTGTGAACTTGAACTTTTGCCAAGTCAGACACCATGCACTGCAAACACGACACCGAGGTTAAGACGAAGGATGGGGAACTTCAACAGAGCGAGAAGCAGTGAACTTTAACAAGCATCCTGTTTGAATGCAGAGCTGCTGGAAGCGTAATGCAGCATACTGTGTGTGTGTATGTGTAGCTACATGTGTGCATGCATGCATGTTTTGAGTTACAGATATTAGAGAGAGTGTGTGTGTGTGTGTGTGTGTGTGTGTTTGGATGCATGCATGTATACAATATGTTGGAGAAGCTGTGGTATGCTAATGAGGTCTTGGAAGAACAATGGAAAGACTGAAGGAGGGAATGATTGACTGCTTGCTTGATGAGCAAGTCTTATATTCAAGCAGGCATCCACACGCATATTTCTACAGTCACTGTAACCAACAAAGTCAAATGCACAAGTAGGCATTGTGAATATCATACCGCAAACATTCTTGCTTTCTCTTTTCTTCTCCAACACATCCACTTTCAGAAAATGAGAACAAAAACACGATATATGAGGAGAAATATTTTCTGTTGTCAGTTACAGTTGCAGATGCACATATGCTGTTAAGAAAATGCTACACTCGTACAGTCGACTATTTTAGGAGTATGGGTGTTTGTGCATTTACCCACTTGGCTTAGGAGCACAGCCGAAGACAATGACTCAAGCAACTGGGACTGAATCTGCTCTACAGTTGTTTTTTTCTCTGTCTGTTCTATTCTGACTGTTTCTTAAAAGAGAACAAAGACAGAAAATCCTCTAGTAAAGGAAAAACGTCATTAAAAGTCACAAATGTAAGTGGACAAGCACACTCGCTGTTTCCCAGTACCTTAAGCTATAAGTGTTTCCAGCTAGTTCCAAAACAGAGAACATGCAGCGACAGATTCAGCCTTCTTTTATTTTGAACTTGATTTCTGGCTGGAGATCACGCTCTGCGTTATGTCTGATCGAGTTGGAGTTTAAGGTGAACAGGCCGCCCACTTCCTTCCTGTCTGTTCAGTGATAACAGTTGTAGAGCGCAGTGAAAATTTGTTCTCCCTGTGAATCGATGCTAATCACATCATTGTGCTCCCCCGTCCCCCACGCCTCTCCCTGGGGTTTCACACTCCTCTCTGGCCTTTTCCTCCTCACCCGCTGCTTCTCTCACTCTGTCTCTGTCTCTCCCCTCCTCCCTCCTGTCTCCCCTCATCATACGCGAGGTGAAGCCATCTGAGGCTGGTCGCACGCAAGCCGGCCCTCCTCATGGGTCAGCGCTGTGCAGACTCAGATATTGTAGTTGTCCCCACTGCAGAGATCTCCCATCACGCATCTATCATCCATTATTTCTGTGCTTTTTGGTCTGTAACCTGGTGTACCCTTTCTGTAAATCTTCTGAAGTCACTGACAAGCGTCTTTAAAATGCTGTTGAATTTGGTCTGTCATAGGTGAGATTTGAGAGTTGTGAGAACTCTTTGTCAGTTAATAGCAGTGGTCTGAAATCACACTGTCAGACAGTCTGACATCGGGTCTGTCGATCGGGTCTGACTCAGACCTGATCGCCAAACTCCACCAACCATCGATTTCAACACATTATGACTTAACCGACTGAATAGGTCCGATTGCCAGTCACTCCCCTACTTGGTTAGGATTAAGAAAACATTGTGGTTAATGTTAAAACATCTACATCATCTACGTAACTGCGGTTACATTATGATGTAAGATATTAAGATAACTGAGTGTTCACTTTTGCTTTCTTGCTGGACAAAAACAGCAACATCCTGTACTTTGTTAACCCATCCATGCATCCCCGACCTCTTTTCTTTGTGGGCTTTCTAGTCCTTATACTTCTTCGCCTGAATTCCTCCTTTTCTGCTGTAATACTTACAACAAGCACTAGAGGTCGCCACCTTATGAGAAACGTAAATACGGGTCATAGTAAGTTGCTTTCATGGTCAACCTATATGGTCATTTTTCTACGATCTACGATCCAAAGTCCACAAGCAACCAATCAGAATACAACGTGAAAAGACCTCCTTCCTCCTCCTTCCTTTTTGAAGTTTTTTGATATATCGTAGTGCCAATGCCATGGCCGTTGTCAAAATATGAGACAAGTGCAGACTGATGATTCAGATTGATTGGAGCTGCAGCGGTTAGTCCATCGAAAGAAAAGTAATTGCCAGCTGTTGTGCTAATGGATTCAGTGTTCAGTGGTTTTTCAAGCAAAAATGTCAATATTTTCCAGCTGCTTAAATGTAAGGATTCAATGCTTTTCTTCATGCATGATATGAAGAGTTTGGGGGTTTTGGACTGTTGGTTGCACCAAAGAAGCAATTTGAAGATGTCACTTCCACTCTGGGAAATTGTGACGAGCATTGTTCACAATTTTCTGACATTTTATAGACTGAATCCTGAAAC
Organism: Pagrus major; assembly: GCF_040436345.1. Lineage (NCBI taxonomy): Eukaryota > Metazoa > Chordata > Actinopteri > Spariformes > Sparidae > Pagrus > Pagrus major. Next base: position 29,987,472 of record NC_133218.1, read on the forward strand.
CTAATCATAAAAAGAATCTGCAGATTGATCGATAATGAAAATTATTGTAACTTGCTTTTCAAGAGTTGATGAAACATCTCTCCTTGCATCCGTTTTTCTTTCCATCTTTCTGCTGTAATTTACCAGCACCATCGCGCCATCCAACGTGCACAAAACTGATATCGTACAGTCTGACACAACTCGTAATACTTTTGTTACTGCAGACTCTATACTCTAAAAGACAAAAGCACTGTCCCACAGTGAAGATTCAGCCTTTCGACCTTCTGATGGAGACCAAAGTTTCAATTTTCCAATAAATGCCTGCATCTCTCATCAAACACTGACACTCGTAACACTCCAGCATTTTCGTAAAAGGCTTTGTTCATGCAGATGCAGGAGTAATGTGATATATTTATAAATCTGAGTCATCGATACCGGCTCTAGTATTACACATACACCCACAGGACAATGACCTTTTTTTTCTGCTGCAAAGATGTTACTAAATACATGATGTGGTTTCTCTCCCTTTGTGTTTGTGTGTGTGTTTGTGTGTGCGTGCAATGGCTTGTCTCTCCGCGTGTGTGTCCATGCGATCACTCACAGCTCCAGCCAACGCCCAGATCGTGCACTCAGGCGCAGCGTGCAACGTCAAGGATGATAACATCAGTGAGAGGATCTACACCATCAAAGAAGGAGACACACTAGTGCTTCAGTGTATTGTTAAAGGGCACCCACGACCACAGGTAAGCTCCCGAACCTCCTGCTGGTCATTAATACAAGACATGCCACACTCTGTAATCACTACACACTGGTTGAACTGATTATTGGATGGATGAATGGATCTGGTCAAATTTCACACATGGTTTATTCAGACTGGTGTCAAAAAGCCATCTGGGAAAAATGTGTGTGAGAATAAAAGTTCAGTGCCTGTGTCACAGCTTAATAACATAAATGCCATGTAGACAAGAACAGAACATTTCTTTCCTTTTTTTCCTTTTTTTTAAAACACATTTTTATGCCTTTGTGCTGGTGATAGCCGTGGCCGGAGGCATAATGTTTTCGGGTTGTCCGTCCATTGTTGTTCCAGTTTTAAGACAACAAGAGGTGAGAAACAACCCAGTGCCACAGCGTCTTGACTTTCGAAAAGATTTATTCTGATTCCCAGAACCAGACATATACATCTCAAGGAGAATGAGTCAAGATCAAAGTCGTCACAAAGTTTTTATACAGCCGAGGATCGTCCAGATTGTATAATATGGTCTAGTTGGTTATCTGTGCTGTCCTTTCTACAAGCTGTCCCTTTAAGTAAACAAACTGACTTTAGTCAAGTGTGACATCCAGCTGTCCCTGGGCCGATGAATACTTGAAGAATACTTTGTACAGTTCAAATGCCTTTCATCAGAGGTTACAGAAGTCAAAATATAAGTCCAAATAAATCATCAGTAAGGATAATAAACAATTGTAAACCATACAGTCTTTCCATTTATCCATCCATCCATCCATCCATCCATCCATTCATACGTCCATCCATCCATCCATCCATCCATTCATCCATCCATCCATCCATTCATCCATCCATCCATCCATTCATCCATCCATCAATTCATCCATCCATCAATTCATCCGTCCCATTTGTGAACAACATATAGACTCAAGGATTATCTGATTCGCTGCGACCTAACAAAACCACAACTAATGTCCATAAATAATTCACATGTTTATTATAACAAAAAACAAATGATGAAGTGGTGACATTTTATATGCAAAAGGTCAAAGGTCAACTTCACTGTGACATAATGTTCTGTAAAAAAAGAAATTCTGGACATTATTCATTGCCATCACTCAGGAGCAGAAGGGGAGACTGAGACAAAATTTCACATTAGGTCGGATACTTAATTAGTGACGCTAATCTTGTTTGCCCACCTTGAAACTGTGCTGATTGATCGGATCTTTAATGCTGCTGGCCTGAAGATGTGTGTAGAGCATCCGTGTTTTAGAAATTGTTGCTTCCTCTTGTTCTATCAGAATCGCCTTGAACCTACACAATGACAGACATACAGCAGTAGTTCGCCATAAGTTGATACTGAGCCTCAGGTTGTTGTTGCACGATGTCACAAAGCTCTCCATCAGTCCTCCGTATTCCTCTGTAAAAATAGTCTGCATGTTTCCAACTGGGAATTATTCACTGGAATCAAACATAGAGACAACTTCAGTTTCACCAAGGACTACACTTAATGCCTTTTATTGAATCCTTCAAAGTCTTCTCTACATAGGCTGTGTAATGTGAGTAGCGAGGCGGCAAATTCTAGTGTCTATATCAATATTAATATCTAGGTGATCAGTCCGCTACATGCTTTTGTCTGAAAATAAACTGCTCCATCCCCGAGCCAATCAGAGTTGAATTCATTCAAGACATTCTATATTTGCTAACCTTTTGCTGGATCTCAGATTCAAGCTCATGTCTCTTCATTCGTCTTCATTTTCCTGACACAAATATAGCAGAGCCCAAGGTCTTATCAAGCTGCTGATGTGATTATAATGCTTGAACAGCACCTTTAAATCTGGCAAAGTCTCACTTTGTTTTCACCCAAGCACGTCGGGGCAAAACATGCGGGTGACAGAAAAGGCCGCAGGCGACGTGGACACATTGTATGATTAGCATCAGTTACAAAACACGCCTTGCCCCGGCTAGCGTAGATTTTATGAAACATCCATGAGCCATTACTCATGTTTATAGTGTCACTGTGCTTCTGTTTGTGCTGAGTCACACAATCTCCACCTTTATTCGCCTTACAGTGGCACCCACTAAAAACATACACTGCTTCAGTGTTCTCAGGTGGACTTTAATAGCAGTTCTCTCCTACCTGAGTCTTCCATGTTGTCAGTGACTCACTCACTTTATTTGGCTTAACATTACACAAATGGTTTTGATGAATAAGCGCGGCAGTAGTTCGGGATTCGGAGAATATGTTTGCGACTTAAAGGTCATGAGATTAATTCCCCCGAACAGCTGGTTGGCTAAATGTGCTCTGCCTGCTGTAGACACTTATTTACAATCTACTTACACTTTCAGGCTAACTGTGCAGCTGACTTGTACAGTACAAGACACAATGAAGGTTCATAAATACACAACTCGATATATGATAAATCACGGCATGAAACTATTTGCTGTCCACCTCAGTGCACCGCTCAATTTCCTTCTGTCCTTTTTTAGCTACGCAGGAAGTAAGTGAAGAAGAACAAATGCTATTATACAACAGCTCCGACTGGGTTGCACATGCTGCGCTCAGAGTGCAGCCGATTAGTTGGTTAAAAAAAGAGAACAGCCTTTATGCTTTCATAAAGACGGATTCTGTAAATGAACGCATTTAAGCACACACTCACATGCCTGAATATATGCACATACATACATACAACATGTAAGGGTACACACGCGCACACGCGCACACACACACACACACACACACACACACACACACACACACACACACACACACACACACACACACACACACACACACACACAGAGAGAGCAGTAGACTCAGCCAACACTGGACACATCTGGTTTCCTGGGTTGAACTCCAACAAACATTTTGGACCAGGGTCTCTGCGTGCGTTTGTGTGTGTGTTCGTGTGTGCGTGCGCTCACGTGTGTATATGTGTGTGTGAGCTTACAGAGCTTGATCTAAAATGAACAGAGATGACTGTGGAGGGATTGTGTGTATTTGTGTGGGAGTGTGTGAGGTGAGAAAAGCAGTGTTCCTCACGGGTGCATGTCCACTGGCATCACATCAACATGAATAAAACAGTACCCGTGTTGAGGCCTTGTTTTCTTCTGTTTGTGTTTATGTGTGCATCGACTATGTGCATGAGTGTGTGTGTGTCTGTGTGTGTGTGTGTGTGTGTGTAAGAGGCAGCTTGCTTATGTGATTCTTTGCAAACTAATAATTTGTGCGTAGCTGCAATATCTAATTACACCCTGACTTGTTGACCTAACCTGTCTATACTAACTGCGGCAGTCATTTCCTTCTCATTTGATCCATCCATCTTTCTCTCTCACACACACAAACAAATACACACCACATTTACATGCCGTGTGCCCCTAAAACAAATACAAAAACTTGTAATAAAACTTTTATTTTCACCAGCAATGGAATACTAATCATTATAAAAACGTACACTGGAAAACACATACTAACGCAAGTTCATTCCCCTGCAGCAGTTCAAAGATGTAGGAAATTGCGTCAGTGATTGCTTGTTCTGTGGGTCGGAGGTGGGAGTGTATTTTGAATAATGATCACATTGGTCACATTGTCAGAATGTAAAAATGTATAAAGTGTGTGTGCATAAGCAAGACTTACACTGCCTCTGGCAAAGAGACATTGGTTGAGTGAGTGTGTGTGTGTCTGTCTGTGTGTGCTTTTCTGGGAGAAAGTTTGTATGTAGACACACAGTAACAAACAAAAGCAGATGAAAAAAAGAAACAGATAACAGAATAAGACAACGTTGCAGCGGTGGAGAGTACAGTGCTTAATGCCCTCGGAGAGAAAATCTGAGGTTGAAACAACTTATCTTGATTAAATCGTCAGTGTGTCATATTGAAGAGTAAAATGTGTGTTTAAGGGTCGGCTCCAAATTGCATCAGAAATGATGAAAGATTCCATCCAAGATCCAGTACCAGTCTGAAATAGTGGGGTTTTTAATTTGATCAAATATGAAGAAAGAAAAAAGGTAAACTGAATCACATTTTACAGTAAAAGGGTTGCAGGCAGATCAGATGAACTGTATGCAAACATGACAGAATTGTTGTGGGCAAGTCCTTGTAGTGACATCATCATTAAAGTCAAACAAAACCAATTTTCATGTATTTTGAGAAGAAAACTTCTAAAGTCGAGTGTTTTTGATCCTACGCACCTGTCACTGTAAATCATGACCTGAACATAGAAAAAATCAGTGAGGGTTGCACATAGAAAAATTCACTCTTGACCTCGGGATTAGTAAACCTAACAAAACCATCTCGATCTAACCTCAAGGCCTTTTTTACCAGTTTTTTTCTGAGCTTTCCGCCACATCTCAAGGTCTTCGCTGGCGGATAACACCGGCTCAGGTGTGATCTGAGAAGATGTCATCATGTCATGATGTCAAGTGACAGCCAAGCCAATTTCAATTTTCTGATGAAGAAGGTGAAATGCGGAAGAAAGCTCCAAAAATCTTCTAACTTGACCTGTAAGTTGAGTCGACAAAAGCATATATTTTTCTGAACTGTGTCCCTCAAATACAAATTCCTACACCAGTGTTGACTTTAATCGCTGTAAGGAAAGCCACCAACAATGTTTCATTTCATTTCCTTGCTTTTTATTTAATTCAACAATGATGTAGACTCACAAACAAGTTAAAATAACTAGAAAAAACAGAACAAAACACTGAACAATGAAAATCAGTTAAAACAGTTAATTAAACACAATTAATTTTATTTCTGATTATTATCATTTCACTTGAACAGTCCATGGTTTGTTCTCTCAGATTCAGAATGCATCAAATATAAAACATAGTGGGGGTTAAACACCTGCAAACGACACCTGCAAATGAAACACTAACAGTAATTGACCTGCGTCATCACACATGTAAATATAGATTCAAACATGCTGTGATACTTTATGTTCATGTTTGTTATAGAGAGGGAGGGACAGAGATTAGATAATAAGGATGCAGGATGAAACAGTGTAAGGACAATTAAGGAGAAAATCGAATGATGACAGATGACAGAGGCGCCAGAGGAATGAAGAAAGATAGAGTGATAAGAGATAAGGGGAAAAATTGGTGATGCTTATTGAGATAAAGAGGAGGGAACGATTCAAAGTCGAGATAATCATGTCTTTGTGTGTGTGTGTGTGTGTGTGTGTGTGTGTGATTATCTCGACTCATGTTTTAGCATTATAGAAGAGAACAGTAAAGATTTAGTTCAAACAAAGAACAGTTTTGTGCTCTGATGAGGTTTTGACTGCGCGACCTTTGTCTAATGTCATCCTTTATCCGTCTCCCATTTTCTGCTGTCACCCTCCGCAGGTCGATACATTTACAAAGACACAAATTTTCTAAAAGAAATTAGTAAACAGAAATCAGCCACAATAACCAGAGACAGAGATATACATTCGCCTGCGAGCGTTAAAGTATAGAATAAAGTAGAATAGAGTGGAAGTAAACAGTGAGTGTGCTGACCTCTGTCCCAGTGCGTTCTGCTGGAGTAGCACACTGCAGCATTCTGCAGTCGGTCCCTTTGGGCTTACAGAGTTTCCTCTGCGCTCCATTGGCTGTATTGATAACCTGATCCCTGTCACCCCAGCTCTCCTTCATCCATCCTCACAATTTTTCCATACCTCCTCTCTCTTCTTCACACATGGGCCGGTCTGTCATTGCAAGTTGTTGTTTCTGACGTAATTTGGTTGCTAACATGAACGCTCAGAAAGCCTGTTCTCTTCTCTCAGTGTGTTTTACCGCCATTTGCTACAGAAGAGAGACAAAATACCCAAACCAGAAAACTCAGGGAGCCTTGAGATGTAAATAATCCCTGACATTGACCTGGAGGAGCATACAGCAATTCCTGCCTGAAAAGCATATATTCATAACTCAAAATGAGGTGATTAGTTCGAGCTTGTTTTGACAGAATCGCATGTTGCTGACCGTGTGTGATGATAATTGGCTGCTTCATGCCTCGATTTATATCCATGCAAGTGTATTCAATCTGCAGTGTTGCAGAGGTTCTTGACATTTTTTAGCCAATTAGCAGCGATCTCAGACAAATATATTGTACACATGAAAGCCCTCATTCTGAAATCTTATGCAGCATGCCCAATGCTATGCTGTGGAAAGATTGTTACCTAAAGCAAGACTGGTCAGTATTTTCAGAGCAGAGGGATATCGAAACCAACTGTAGCCAAAACATGTAAAAATACTGTAGCGTTTTACATCCGTACTCGCAGAGAGGGTGTAAAAGCAGTGATAGTTTTCATCCTGTTTTGGAACGACTCCTCTTGTTCTTTGGTGTATTTGTGGATTCACAAAAGCGGACCATGTCCTCCCTTTCTTCCCCCTCCTCTCTGAGAAGTTTGTATTGGCCTGCAGGTTCCTGCAGACACACAACATGTTCAAGTCTTCTGGCTGCTTTGCTATTATTTATGGATGTACTCCAGTTTTTCGAGTGAATGTCCTCATAATGCTCTCTGTATTCACCCTTCAGAGAAACAATATGCTTACAAATTTGTGCCGACAACATTTTAATACGCTTGTTGATAAACGCGCCTGCTGCTGAGCGGACCACACTGAGTCTTTAAAAACATTAGAGCTTCATATTTTATTAATCAGATAAGCTGTTTCATAGCAGTTCAGAATCTTTTATCTGACTCTGGTTTCTGGCGTTGGGAGAGAGCCGCTCGTGTCCCACATTTTGATGGGTCTATTTAAGATCATAGGAATATGATGTATGAGTTCTGATTGGCAGTGGATTTTTTTTTGCATTCTCAGTCTAGCTGTATTACCGGGAAAGACTTTTATACTGTGCATTATTTTTTAATGCAAGGACCATTTTGCTTGCAAAACTTAAATCCGCATACTCTCGGACTGTGATGATGTAGACTTTCCCATCCACTTTCTCTCTCTCTGTCTCCCTCCTAACCTCTCTCAGAAGGAGGATCCAATTTAGCCATGTGAGGCCGGCCCAATAAATAGCTGCTTTACTGAGAATGAGTCTGATTGAGGATTTATCCAATCCTTTATCAAGACTGATTGTTTACCTTTGCCTGAGCTTGATTGGATTGAAAAGGGAGCTCTCCCCCTGATCCATACAGAGGAGAGAGAAATCTAATCATTTCTCTCTCTGTCTGTCCTTCTTTGTCCATCTCTTTCTTTCTTACTCTTTTTTGTCGCGGCCCTTTTCCCTCATATCGTGTCTTTCTCTTCCTCCCTCTCTTTGTCTTTCTCACACTTCCTGTGCTTCCCCGCAAATCTCTTCACATGTCTTTGTTCCCTCCGTGCTTCTTTCATCCTTGTCTTATTTCTCTATCCCAAACTGATCTTTTTTTCCCCCGTCTTCAATCCTTACCCTGTCTAGCTCCCCTATTTTTCCTTCCATCCCTTGCCCCTTTCTCCATTTCTTTTTGGCTCCCTCTAGCCTCTATCTTCTTTACACTTCAGCCCAACTGCAACAAGCCATACATCAAGTCAGTAACAGTTAGTTTACCCGAAGGAGCAGCTTGGTTCAGGAAAAGTCAATTTTGTGTGCATATATTTGTGGAAAGACACAAACAACCCGTCCAAACTGTAAGATATACAATGTCAGAATTCTGCATTAAAATGTCTAAAAGCAACTTTGTGATTTATTTTGTTGAGTTTTGTACTCACATGGTTTCTATTGTTTCCAACAATGTTCAAACTCGGAGAAATCCACAATTTACTTACAGTAAAGTTTCATTTGGTTGCTGTCACTACGTCAGCTAAGAAGACTGAATTTAAGGTGGAATAACCTGAAAACATTACTTCTTTTGTCAACATTTGAGTCACATCAGATAGATTTTCACTAGCATATACATCAACACTGAGCTGATTTTGACGTCAGGAACATTTGTGTTTATTTTCATTACTCACACAGTGTTTCTCTGGATTCAGAGCAGAGACCGACGTGACTTCAGGTGTTTATTCCTCCAGAGGGTCTGGCTCACATTCAGACTTGTAGGCAACAGGCAGCCAAGTTCTGCAAACAACAGCTGTGTTCAGATTTGTATGTGTCATACTAACCATATTGACATTTCTGCAATACGTGTCATGTCACGTTCGATTTTACATATACATGGCTGACTTTCATGTCGAGAGGCAGAGGGGATGGCGGTGGCCTTAAAGCTGGACAAAACAGATGCCAAGCCAGAGACCACCCAAGATGTTGGGACGATATCCAGCTGTGTTTGTGCCAACAAACCCGGGTATTTTAAGCCAAAACATGGTCTTTTCCTTAACATAACCAAGTGGTTTTGGACCATAAGCTAAACTAAACATAAAGTAATGTAAAGTTGCAACATAAAGAAACATATCCGTGGTTTGCAGAAACATACACAGCCAACATTGATTCTGATGGATGGGTCAACAGGTTCAGGGCAATGATATGCAGTGATTCTCTCATATGCTGTCCTCTTGTCAAGCAAATTGATTATTTCTGAATATTTTTAGACCCTTCAAAGGAAGAAAGACAAGATAAAACACAAGATAAAACCTTAGTGTTAGAGGTCACCTAGAGGGTGCTTGTAGCATCACTCAAGTTAACTCCAGGGACAGCGGGGCTTTTAGTTAACAAAGCACTGTAGTCTCGCTCACAAAGCTTTTCTTGTTAGGTATACACACATAGGCACACACTCACACGGAGACACACACTCACATGGCTTCTTCAGGAACACAATAGGGGAGTAAATGGTTTTTCTGAAAGTGATTCCTACCTCCTTATTATTTATTCATGGGTCTGCTGGTCATTGCAACCTTGAGACCGGCATGTGTGCGTGTCTGTGTGCGCGTGATGAATTCTATAAGAGAGGAAAAAGGTGGAGAGAGCCATAGAAGAGAAAAGTGGAGAGGCAGAGAGAAGAAAAGAAGCGGGGAGGGAGGGAGGGATGGATGGAGGGAAAGGATGAGGGCTGTGGTCTGGAATATGGGTTTGGATTTCCGTCCTTGAGGGGTGAGTGGAAGGCGATCGATAGTGAGGCTGAAAGCAAGGCTGATCGGGTGGCAGCACGAGGCTGCACAGGCACTCAGTGGGAACACGACCTAGACACAAACAAGGTCAGTGCCTGACCCCTAACTGGGTGGAGGGATGGAAAGGAAAAGGAGAAGAGAGTAGAAGAAGATGGGTAGAAAAAGGTTAAAGAGGAGGCGGAGGGTCAGTGGACAGGTGGGAAGCAGAGGTTGAAGATGCAACTGAACTATTTTTCATCTCCCTGGCAAAATGAAGTCGGAGCAGTGGGGCGGATAAAAATAGACATGATGAAGGAGGTGAGACAGGGATATGTGGTGATGGAGTAAAACGAGAAAAACGCGCAGCATCAGACATGGAAATCATTTACAGATTCCAGACAGAGGAGGAAAAAGACGGAAGCGAGACAGGCAACCTTTCGACTCTCTTTGATGATACAACTCTCTTTTAAACCTCAAGAAAAAAAATTGCTTCCACCCACCTGGAATAAAAAACCTCACCATGTTTCACCTGCAACCAGATGCTTGAGTATATGGAATGAGAGTATAAATGTAAACAGGAACATAAGATGCAGAACAATTGAACATAGATTGCGGGTGATGAGTACTCCACTGTGAAAAGAGCAAGCTGACCACTAGTGAAAGAAACAGGCAGGGTCGAGAAATGAGGATGAGCTGGCAAATTGCGTTCATTATGTTCGCTGAATTCCTTCAATAGAAGAGGAGATAGAACATCTGCTACAGCACATATCTTTAGGCAATGCTGCATCTTGTGTACTTAGTGTGCTGCACACAAACGCCCTGTGTGGTGTTCATTCAGTGTTCTGGAAGGTCGTTCTGGTGCTGGTACTTTTATATAAGCATAAAAAAGCGAGGGATGAAGGTGTCGCCACTTTTTTAGTTGTGGCTTAAAGTCGGCAGAATAGCTGCCTCTGATTTATTGAAAGTGTTTGGAAAAGTGCAGTAGGCTAATCAACCTTTTTCACTGCAATCACTTATCAACACTTGCTGAAGGCAACTTAACACGCCCGCGTATCTTTGACTTCGCACTTTAGTTCAAATTGAAACCGCAGCCGGACTAAGCTACTTCAGATGTGTCTCGAGCTTGAGCGTGCGAGCGAGTCTTTGCATCTGCGTCCTCGACTGCTCGAGACAGTGAAAGGGATCAAAGATTAAATGAAATTAGATCGCAAAGCAAAAAGAAGACAAACAAACGGAAAAGAACCCTTAGTATTGTTGGTGATTAGTCTGGGGGTTACGACTGGACTTGACTTCACCATGTCTGTACGTTTGAGTGTCTCTGGAGTGTCTGCTGCTGTGGTAACGCACTGTACTTGGCAGACAGGCCCTTCTCTGAGGCTAAAAATAATAAAAGATGATGTCTAAATGTCTGTGCTGGAAAAAGTATTTATATTGAAGAGTGGCTAGACAAAGAAAGATATAGATAGATAGATAGATAGATAGATAGATAGATAGTCATTGTCATTCCTCAGCATTCTCCATCACGCTACTCAGCAATGACATCATCTGCTCTACACACACACACACACACACACACACACACACAAAGCAAGAGCTCAAATTTTGCTGTCTCTTGCTTGTGCTAATGATCCACTGCTCATTACAACTAACACACCCAACATGGGCGGAGCGTGTAAGATAGCGGCTGACACTGCTGCTGACGGCTGTCGACAAACAGGCCGTTCAGAGAGAGAGGTTCTTGCGTCTGCTGGTTCTGTCGGCCCCAGTTTGTTCCGCTATGACTCAAACCTTCTGATGGTCAAGGTTTTTTTCACATTGCAGAAGGCAGGTACTTCAAGCGTACAAGCGCTCAACATCATCACCAAAGTCATTATCAATGACTTCATCCACACAGTCATTAAATAGTCCATATAAGATCCTGACTTTATGGTATATGCTGATGATTCCTCGGCTTCCTGTAACTTCATCACTGCCTTGGTCTCATGTTACAGAGGCAGAAAGAGCGATAAGGCATCCATATTGAATGACAAGGTTAGAGGGAGGGGTGGCGTGTTCAATATCAACGAGTCAGTTTTATTGAAGTCTGAGCCTGTGTGATGTCTGCATCGGGGGGTGGAGGGTGTTTTACTCTGAAACAGACTTTATAGAAAAAACAGACTGAAGGCAACTGTTGCTCGGTTTGGTTCAGATGCAGGCGGCTACATAAAATGATGTGTGTGAGAGCTTATTGATGTGAAATCAATTACGTTCATATTGACAATAATGGAGTTACGCTACTGGCTTAAGATAGTCCTGCCAATTACCCAGGCTATTGATTACATATTTAAAACGGCGATCATTAATTAATGGAGATTAAATTAGAAAAATGCCTTTTAACTGTCACGAATAAACAACCATCTTCTTTCTCTTCACTCTGTTAAATTTCTTCTTTACCCTCCCTCATTTCCTGTCTCCTGCGCTCCTGTGCCTGTTACCCGGTCCTCATGTGTTCCCTGTGTTCCTGATTTGTTCCTTGGGGTTTTCTGGTTTGTCCTTAGTTTCTGTATTGCTTTGGTATTTTCCTGCGCCTGCCCTTTTTGCTGCCTGCCCTTTTGTTACTTGGATTTTGGACTTTGGTCATCAGGGTGTCTCGCTGTGTCTGGGTCCTTTCTCTGTGAATCGTGACATCGCCTGCTTCAGCCTCTCTTCTTGTGCCTCATGCCATCTCTTCTTTCACTTTCTCAGATTTCTTCAGCTCCTTCACTTCCTTCCCCTTCTCTTTCCCTGCTAATGTCTTCTCTCCTGCCACTTTCATTCGCCCACATTTTCCTCATACATTCCCAGATAGTAACTTCCAGACAAGAGGCGATGCTTAAAATTATATGTATTACTCTCTCTAGTCTCTTTCTCTTGTATTCCCTCCATCCCCCCATCTCTTACCCCAGTGACAGATAATTAAAATAGATATTTCCATGTACAAGTTTATTCAGTCTTATACTGTATGTCATCCACACCTTGTCAGTTTTAGTCATTCAATTTAGCCATTGTTTGAAAGGCAAAGCAGGAGTGATTACCTCTCAGTGTCTGTTCATCGGCACAAACTGTTATTACCAACCTGCACTACTGCTCTTCTTGTCACTGTCATTTCTCTCTTCCTCCCCCACACTTTCCCTCAGAGGTTTCATCCTGTGTGCTTACGCATGTGTTTGTGTATGTGTGAGTGGGTCTGCGTCCGTGCCAAGTAGTATTCCCCGATAACAGGATTACTATCTTAAGCCTATTCACGGTAAGTGAGCCAGTTGGATGGATAAAGCACTGTATCGTCGACTCCGCTGGCGCTACATCAAGAAAAGAGTTAGAAAAATTGTAGAAGGCAGGCCTAGCAAGCTCTTGGTGGGTTACTGAGAGAGAATATAAAGGACTCACACTCTGTAACACCCTGTGAAGCAGCAGCGGTAGAGGAAAGAAAGCCTTGCAAGCTCAACATTGCTTAGAGTGATGTCAGACAAGGTAACAAGGAATGATTTAACTTTTCATAGCAGTGTTTTACACGCTGGTTGATGGTAGATTACACTGAATATGAAGGCAGCTGATTATAATCCTCACTGAGGATCTGACTTGGCTCTGCCCCAATGAGGCATGGACACAGGCCCTCTGGGAGTGTCTTGTGGTATCTGGCACCAGGGCATCGCAGCAAATCCTTTGAGTACTTTGGGTTGCAATTTAGGGCCTCCATGGATCGGACTTGTTCTGGCACATCCTACAGATGTGTGATCGGATTGGGATCTGGGGAATTTGGAGGCGAGGTAGATCTTGAGCTCTTTGTCATGTTACTTGGGCTATTCCTGAGCAGGTTTTGTGTTGTAGCCAACACTTAAATGATTAAACAGGTTGATTGTCTTCAAAATAACACAAGTCAGAGTCTCTAGAAACTACATCTATCACTGTTTCCAGAACATGGCCGTTGCTGCATTATTAATTTTTACACTAACCCTAACCCTGTGGTAGGACTCATTGGCCTTTTGGGAAAGCTACTAACATCGAGGAATACCGTGGCGATGGGTGATAGGTGCCAGAGGGATGTTAGTTTCTTAATTGCTCAAGCAGAAATGTAAATATGAGAGTGCGAAGCAATTGACATGTGACCCGTCCAGTTTGTTAGCTGCATCATAATCAGTCAGGATCACATGAGGGCAGTTTGTCAGCATTATTTTTACTATTTGTGACAGCTGTGCTGAATACTGATAATATATTAACATAAAGAGAAAGATGTAAACAACTGTCTCAGCCTCCTTTTTTTTTTTTTAGGTTTAATGCTAATTCAATATTAAGGTCTCTCATGTATTGTTGTGTAGTGTTGACAGTTCCCAGTTTAGACAGCAGGGCAGAAGGGTCCGACAGCCATCGGACCATGGCTGCTGGATCCTGTTGTGATGTGTCACTCTGCAGAGATGGGAGAGGCTCAGAGACACATCGGGGGAAGGGAGGGAAAGTGTGTTTTGGTGCATATATGTGTGTGCGTGCATGTTTGTGTAGATGAGAGATGTCAAAGAAGAACAACATAAGACTTGTGAAGACAGAAGGGACAGAGAGGGAAACACAGAGAGAGACAGCCAGGAAGAGAGATGAGAGGAGAGAGGGAGACAGACAGCTGCAGGCCATTGACCTGTCAGTATGGTTGACACACATTAGCCTTCTTCTCCCTCATCACCTAAAGAAGCACACACTTTTCTCTCTCCTCTCCTCTCCTCTCCTCTCCTCTCCTCTCCTCTCCTCTCCTCTCCTCTCCTCTCCTCTCCTCTCCTCTCCTCTCCTCTCCTCTTCCACACTGCAGCTGTACCTCATTTCTTCCCGAGCATAGCTTCTCTATCTCGGATCCATATTCATCGTGCGTAATTAGCTTCCCTCTTCCCTTGCAATCCGACACAGATATTAAATATTTTGATTTTGAAGCTGGAATGTGTAGCCAGTTTATTTGGTACACACAGCCAAATCAAATGTTATCCAATATGAGAGCTCTTAAATCCTACGTTTATGAAGCTCGTAATGTTCACTTTTTTGTAGACAGTGTGCCAGAGAGGTGTTGATTCAAGTCTATCATTCTGGAGGCTGAGAAGCGAAAAAGTGTGTCCAATATTTTGTCCACTGTCTCAACAAAAGCTGAACGTTATGAGCTTCATAAAGTTAGGTTTTATTGCAGGGCAGTTGTATTGGATTGTGGTGGATTTAGCCAGGTGTATGTACCTGTTACAGTAAACCTTCACCTGGGTGTATTGTGAAAATATCCACTTGTATTATGGAGTGCGGCACATTTGCTGTTGTGGCTGGAGATGCCTTGAGCTGCTCCTAAGAACATGTTTACTCGCTTGTCAGGGCGCAACATGGTTGACAATGCAGATAAAGTCTGTTTATCTGATTCACATAAACAGCAGGCGGCCACAATAGCATTCACAACAACTCATCCAAAACATCTCTGCTGCATTGTGAATGCGGCTGTGGCAGAGGGAAACTGATTTCAGCCTCAACTAAGAGCGGTGTTTCAGGGAACTTTCAGGGTTTGAACATAGAAACTTCAAAGATGAAACGGCAACCGAATGACACCTAGCAGAATCTGGAAATGTGTTTCCAAATGGATGCAATACCAGACGATAGGTGGGGGACTAAACTCCAGACTCAAACATACTTTCCAGGAGCGTAAACAAGGCAGTGTGATACGATTCAAGGACGTGTTATTACTGTTTACTGTATGGCTCTTTCAATGCGGAAACTGCAATGCATCTGTTGGAAACAAATGTAAAGGGATTTATTGAGACAGCGTGTGACCACTAATGGAATATTTACTAGCCCACTGGGCTTTGGTCAGTATTTTAGTGGATTCTCCAATAACCACAGTTTGAATAGGGCCTAATAGCGCCATCCAATAAAAGCACAAACACAAAGTGGTTCCTAACTTCCTCCCCCAAACACTCTGACAAGGCTGTTTTCTTCTCCTCTCTGTACTGTTCTCCTGTTGAAACATCTGTGTCCTAGACAGCATACAGCTCCCCAGCTGAATACAAAAAACAGCGAACAAAAACCTGCTGCGCTTCATGTCGAGCCGGATCCCAGGGGATCCCAAACCTTCCCTTCGCTTTACACTTCTAACCAAATGTAAGAGCTATTACGAAAAACGGCTCCGACTCCACAAATGCATCTTCATCTCCCAGCATGAGAGTGTGTGTGTGTGTGTGGGGGGGGAGAAAAGTCTGGGGGAATGTGTGTGTGTTTTTCTAATGTGTGTCAACGGATGTGCATTTAGATCTGATGACAAGCGCCTGTTTGGCTTTCGTGCAAAGAAATACAAAAAGGAAGCGGAGAGAAAAGCACCCAGGCGTGGATAAGATGAGGGAGAGAAAAAGGGCCGAGAGAGATATACCAGACCAATCTGTCGGGACCTGAGTGGAAAAAATAGAGCAGCGTCGCAAGAGAGAAGAAAGAGGTGTAGCGGGAGAGCGAAGGAGGTCAGAGAAAGGGAGCACAGGTGATGGTTTTAAGCTGCCGGTGTCACAGGCAGATATAGGCTCCTCTGCTGTCTGGCTGTCATCTGCATCGCACACAATATCCCCTTTATTCGCAATATCACCTCTCTCTATTTCGCTTCATCTGCCTCCCCGGTGTAGCGACTCCGAGTGTGATGCACTTTTTCTCTCCCCATCACACAGCTGCCAGCGATCCTGTGTATATCATTCCCTCTCATTCTCACTCTCACTCGCTGAAAAGAAAAAAAACAAACTATATCTCACTTACACATGCATTATTTTATTCCTTCCTATTCCTCACCGGCTCACACTGTTTTTTCTTTCTTCGCTTTGTCTCACTGTTTCCCTGCATACTTGCATACTTTCCTCGTGCCTTTTACCCCAGGATCTCCTTATATAACAATACTCTGTATCAGCTCATATCCTAGTTTCACCCTCACTGACTTTCTGTAATCTTTTGAGTGCAAAACATCATCCTGATCTCGCGTTCAAAAAAAAGAGACATTGTCGGTAAACAATCAGATTTTAACTGAAATATATTATTGTTTTACTTCCCTTGTTCCAGAATCCCTATCGCATAATCTTAACATTACAATTCTTCTAAACTTGAACGTATAATCTTAACGTTCCTGATCCTTTGAGTGACTCTAAAATGCTCCCTTTCACTCATCCTTTAATCCTTGAATGGAGAGGATAAAAGCTGGAGAACACAGATGCACACTTCACGCTCACTCTCCCCTTTTCTGTCCCTCACAAAAAGGTCCAAACTCACGCATACACACACACATGCAAACTGGACTCACTAAACCATGGAGAGACAGGGTTCGGTTCATTGCTCACCTTGGCTGGCTGGATCAATGGCAGCCTGCCTCTTGCAAATCCCTCCCACAAACAGAGCTGAATAAACAGACAGGGAGCGTTTACACAGACCCTGGTAATCTGCTAATCCATATAACCTGCTTTCTAACCAACACACACACACACACACACACACACACACGAACACACACGCACATGGACGCAGGAGGGAATATGTACGCAGATACTGTGTACATATCCAGGAACACAAGCAGACAGCAGTGCATGAAAGCAGGACACACACACTTCTACACTCGAACATTTGCATGCGTGCATACACAAGCACGCGCACCATATCAGTGACTTTTGCCCATTATCCTCTCTGACCTCCTCAACAGGACATGGTTGATAGTCTTGTCGATGTTGATAACAGACCGAAGGGTTAATAGGGATTAATGGACTGTACACATTCAGTCGCACACCCACACACACACACACATACGAGAGCGAGAAAACATTTCAGTGTTGATGAGTTTACAGGCTTTCATGTGTCTGTGAAGTGTGTGTGTGTGTGTCTGCGTGTGAGTGTTTGTGCATTTGATTAGTCGAGTGAAAGTATCATGTAGCTGTCAGCCGCGCAGCGTTCCCACGGCTTGATGGGATAATTGAAGCGTGAAAAAGCCATATAGAGTTTGTCAAAACTCTTAGTGGACTGAGTTCAGCATCATGGAGCCCACGAGTACAGCGCTTAGTGGCATTAACTTCCACTCTATGGAGCAGACAGAGATTTTATCAGCGAGATAAAAAAGAGACATGACCGCATTTATGATTTTGATTAGTTATCCAGAAAATTTAATGACCTGCCCAGTGAAATGGAGATTCTTCCTGTCTGTCTCGCTCTTGCGCTCTCTCTTTATACTTTCTATCATTTCAGTTGCTTCATGTAGACACATTTCAACAGCCACTCTTAATAAGACCATAAAGGGTTTCTAAACATGATGTGCTGTATATAGAAAAGGTTTAAGATTCAGTGTGTGGCTGTCTCTTTGTTAAGCATTGATGTATTTTTCAGTTATATTTTGAGACAGCTCCATCTTGGCTGTCCGTCATATTAATTGAAAGTTTGTGTTACATTTTCACCAGTAATTCTCTTTCCTAACAAACTGACATGAAAGGCTGTCTGGAGGCACATACGCCAACACAAATCAAGGTTAGAGAGGTGGTTTCACCAACAAGTCCAATAAATTAAAGAACAAAATGCATCATTTTTCGTCAGAACGACACATGCCTAATGGTACGTGTCCACAGCGGTTTTCTTGGATGCGTGGGCTCCCAGCTTCCCAGTTTTTCTAGATGGCACTCCGATTACCATGTAAACACTTACTGGCTGCATCTGTTTGGATGAACACCACTCGTGGGCCACTGCTCTGGGAATTCAAACAAAAAATACGAAAATGGTTCACTGA
This sequence comes from Pagrus major, assembly GCF_040436345.1. NCBI lineage: Eukaryota > Metazoa > Chordata > Actinopteri > Spariformes > Sparidae > Pagrus > Pagrus major. Next base: position 30,005,923 of record NC_133218.1, read on the forward strand.
AATGTGTTTCTGAAGACATTGTTAGGCAAGAAATAAGTCATGCTGTTGCTGAATCGGTCTTACAATGGTTATTTTTTAATAGTGTTTCAGGGAGGTCCAGAGGCATTGTTTTGCACCGGATACCACTGATTTGCATAAAGTAGCCAAGACCTCAACTTTATACAAATGCGGAACGGGCAAACGTGACGCCCCACCTCTTGAAATGAATCGCAGAGCTCCAGGAATGCATTGAATGGCTGTTGACATAGACAATAAATGGGAAGTGTAGAAACGATGAATCCTGTGGACACGTACCATCAGAGCATTACAATCACAGCTGCTTAAAAAACAAAAACATTTTATGGTGTGACAAGGAAACTTACTTGACTTAGGAGAAATCTGCCGTGGTTACAGTGATAGACATAGTAAAAAGAAACCAAAGATGGACTATTCATAAGAATATAAGAAACAAACAGATGAATCCTCTTCTAAGCACCCCAATCTTCTCCTTATGCAGACTTTGTAGCTCTATAAGGCCATCACACAAAATGTCCTCCCTTGCTCCCAGTTGACAGCGGTCCTAACTCCTGCAGGGCTTTGTTATTCTAACTAACTATCCTGTCTTTTTTGGGCATTTGCTAACATGTATGTTGCTGTCGTTTTGGGATCCCACTCCCATTTTGTTTTTTATGGTCTTTGTCTCTGTTGCAGTTGTAACTTTCTACTACTACTACCACTACACTTTGACTGATTCTGTCCTTCAGAACACCTCGCTTTCACCTGACAGCATCTCTGTCAATTCAACATTTCCTCCTCTCCCCCCGACTCTCCAGGTACGGTGGACAAAGACGGCAGGCAGTGCATCAGACAAGTTCCAGGAAACATCCATCTACAACGAGACGCTGCGCATCGAGGGCATCCAGAGGGTGCAGGGGGGTCGCTACTACTGCAAGGCCGACAACGGGGTGGGGGTGGCTGCCATCAAGTCCATCCGCGTAGATGTGCAGTGTAAGTGGGCAGGGAGAAAGAGGTCCACTTCTAGACCACAGCTGACTATCACTACAGCTATTCCCACCGTTAGAGAAGACTGAGATGGGGGAGAGATGGAAAGATTGGAGGGGGAAAGATGAAAGACAGATTGGATGGATGATGAGATTTCAGGTGGGAATGGCTTCCAGGAGTATCTGATGACTTGTGGTGGAAAGGATGAAAAGCATGGTTGGAGGATTAGGCGGGAAGAGGATAGAGGAAATAGCAGTGCAGTATTTGAAAAGGGTGTAGATAAGAGAGTGCAACACATAAAAATCACAATTTTAAATCTCCTTTGCTTTTCCTTTGGTGTACCATTGGTTGACTGTATGGATAATGCAGGTGTGTTTACTCCACCAATAAGAGTAAATAGAGAACAAAAAAAACTGCTTCATCAGATACTCCTTGGAAAAAAGTGAAGTCTGTGGGACATATCGAGACTTTTGTAACAGTTAGTCCAGGTGGTACGGGCTCCCTAACCCACTGTTTCTCAAGTAAGCATTCAGTCTATAAAAAGAAAAAAAATGGAAAAACACAACTTTAAAGTCGGATTATTGGCTGTTCAGAGTGAGACATCTTCAATAGTTGTTGGCTCTTTAGCTCTGTCACATCGTATGATTTGCCAGCGCCTGCCACATTTAGTATAAATGACTAATGAAAATGATGATGACCTCTCCAATTCAGACATTATTACAGATTGTCTGTGGACACGCAGACAATAGTGAGAAGCAGTGTTGTGTTGTAGGGGCCCCGTGCTGCTGCTTGATTCACTGCCCCACTGTCCCTGTGAGTCAGGGGCCAGGTCATGGCGACAGGTTGACGCACATTCAACTATAGACCCAACACATCAATACTTCTATACGGTTTCTTTTTACATTCCCAGCACCCTAAAATCTTTGTCCATCCGTTGCATCAGTTTATTGCACAGACAGTTCCTTCCTTCATTGATTCAATCATTTTAATGGTAGGTTTATAGACTAATAGAAAAAGGCTGATTTTCCAAGGGCCCTATTACACTCAACATCCACTACCTGCTTTCCATTTGCTGAATCCATCTCTTCTTCTGCTCTGCTTCGTGTGCAGTCCAACACCATCGTCTTCAGCCCCTCCTTTAGCACCAAATCTCTTGCACCAGACTGTGCAGTCGAAAGCATACACGCACATACAGACACACACATGTGTTCCCCCAGTGCTTGTCCCTCTAGGATTTGTCACTTACACACCACCCTGCCTGAGCCTCTTAATGGGGCTCTCCCTCCCTCTCTCCCTCCTTCTTCTTCCTCCCTCTCCGCTGTTAGTGTTAGTTCTCCCCAGGCGCCGGCTCGGCCCCTGCTGGGATGCTGGTAATTGCAGGGGGCCTGGGTAGTAAACAGGTTGTATTGTGTGTGTAGTTGTGACAGGTCTGTGAAGCTAACCAGCTCTGACGGCCAATGCTTGTTCAATTCCCCATCCCCCATGCCGCGTTACACCCAGCGGCGGTCAGCCACGCTTCCTACACAGGATGACTTTAGTGCTAGAGCGATGTAACAATTAGCCCGGGCTACCAGGGAGAAAGGGAGAGATGGAGAGAGATAGATGAAAGTGGAAAGAAAGATGGATGGGAGAGTGAGAAAAGACGGGTCTTAAGCAGGGAGGGAGAAGCAGAAACCACCGAGGCTGAGTGTCCCTGAAGATGCAGTTTGAGCAGTAGCACAACGGGAAATATAAGCTTGTATACTCTATTTATATTTTAACGAACAGACAGGTGACAAATTAAAAGACAAGACGACATGGTTTCTTAGTGAGGTGTCGAGCCATGAGCCACCAGAAAAAGCTTCCGTGCTCATGATGTGGATTCTAACAAGTGTCTGAAACTTGGATGTACCTCAGAAATCTCCAATAGGTGATCAGTCAGATTGAGGTGTGTTAAAGCTATAGAGTATGATTCACCTCGTTTTATTCTCATTAAACCTCGTGCCAGAGCTTGATGATGAATAAGCCTAAATCTAAACCAGTCTATATCAGATAGGCAAGTTAGTTTTTTAACTGTAAGATGGACCGCTTGGTACATATATGTTGAAAAATGACCAAATTAAGGGGTTAGGGATTTTTCTCTTGCCTGCATATACTACATGTATGTACAGTATGTTTAGTGTAATCCATGCGATTCATTTAAAGCTGAAAAAGACAATTCTAGGGAAATATAGTTAATTATTGAGTCTCATTTCCGAGGTTGTCAAATGCTGACTCTTTGGGCTGTCCACCGTCCTGGTGGCTCTGCCCAAAGCGCCGGTATTTGACGACCTGGGAGTGAGACAATAATTAACTATATTTCCCTAGAAAGATATTCTTCTTCAGCTTTTATAGACTGGTGTCATAATTTGCTTGATTGACAGGTAGAGCTGTAACGATTAGTTGAAAAAAATCAAACATTTGCTGGTTCCAGCATGTTAAATATAAGGATTGATATAATAGCAAATGACACAGAGCAGCAGTAGTTGGCGAGTTGAGAGTGAGACGCAACAATCAACTTTCTAACAAATTGGACTTTTAACAGCTGACAAGGTGGCAGCTAGTTGTAAACACAAACTCCAGACTCCAAACTGCCCTGTCAAAAACCAGTAGGAAACGTTGTGACCATGTCTTTCTACAAAGATAGTACAGGAGAAACAGAACAGTATGTGCAGAATTAAAGAAAAGATAATATCAATTTCCATCTTGCTTAATTCAACCTAAAGGGGACTCCACATTTTCATAGAATAACTAAGCAGCAAGTACAGAAAAAAAGCTGAAATAGAAAAGAACGGTGATGGATTGAGGCTGAATAGTGTTGGAGTAGTCATAATTTACACTCAAAGAAGGGGGGATAGAGGAAAGAAGAAGAGATAAAAGAAAGGGGAAGACAGATGGCGGAAGAAACAAAAAGGAAAATGAAGACAGCGAGAGGAGAAATTTAGGCAGGGGAAAGAGAGACGGAGAGAGATGCACATAATAAGGTAGATGCACTCATATGCTTTTCAATTTGGATGCATCCAACAGACCAGTTATTGGACTAGAGGGCAGAACATGTTGTTACCCGCACAAGGGACAAACACGAGCTTCAGCTCTCCCTCTCTCTCTTTCTCTTCCTCTCAATCACACAATTTCAATGTCTTTTCCCACGTCTCAGCTTTTTTATCTGAAATGACCAGGCGCTGCACTTTCTATTCACTCTTTATTTCTCCTCCTTCTTTCATGTTGTCCTCTCATCCTCCATGTTTTCCTTCCTCCTCTCCTTCCCCTCCGACCCACACACACCACTGCGTGATGAAGCAGTGTGGGTTTTTTTTGTGTGTGCGTGTGTGTGGGTGTATGAAGTGAGTCAGCTGGGGTCTCTCCCCTCTCAGCTGTGAGGCTGAACCGAACACAGCGGTCTCTGGCTTGAGGTCATCTGCCCTGCATGCGGCTTTAACTTTGCTTTCATATAGTCGCATGGCTGCAAGCAGGCATGCAAGAAAGCACACACACACGGACATACAAACACAAATGTACTCATAGTTCACACTTTTATATGTAATACACACGCACACACATATTTTGCATGTAGACACGTGCACACTCGAATTTCTCGAATATGTCCAAAAGCACACACGCGCACACCAAACACACACACTCAAAGTGCAGTGTGTGAGGGCGAGAGGAGGAGTATGAGGAAGGATGAAGAGTGGAGAGGCTGAATGATTGAAACTGAAGAGACAGCAGAGAAAATTAATGGAGGGTATCAGGATTGGAGCAAAGAGGCATATTCAATATTCTGCTTGAATACAAGGCATATACAGCAGCTGAGTATCTCACTCAGTCGTTCCTTTCCTCCCTTTTTTTAATTTTGTTCTCTTAACTAGAGCTGGGCAATATATCGATATATATCATTATCATGATATGATATATTTTAGATGTCGTTACATTATGATATGGCAAGTGTCTTTTCCTGCTTTTAAAGGCTGCATTACAGTAAAGTGATGTAATATTGGGAACTTACCTTACTGACTCTTTTTCTTGTTCTAATACTTTACCCACTTAGTCATTATATCTACTTACTGATGATTATTTATAGTGAATGTCATTGTGTTAGTATTTTAGTACCAAGTACCAGTCTTCATCTCTACAATACAATACATCTCTACAATGTTGCAATATCGATACAGAGACCATTAGGCCAAAAGTATTGTGATATTTGATGGGGAAAGTCCGATTATCAGCCTGGCCGATTATCTGGGTTGATGTCCAGCATTTTTTCAAATATCAGTATCGGTGGCAAATTTATTCAAAAATGTAATACTTCCGCTCTAATCCAGCGGTCTGCGGTTTAAAATTTTTCAGCCCTGAGATTTTCAAAATGTAGAGGTATGTATCGCGATATAGCCTAACAACATTGTGATATTATTTGAAGACCATATCGCCCAGCCCTACTCTCTACCTCCCCTTTTGTTTTTTTGATCTAAAACTCACACACACAGACCATCTGTACAATTTCCTTATTTTACTTCTATACCCTGAATCAAGCCTGTGGATCGGTTATTAATTAAGCATGTCTTTACTTTTTAACCAAAGGGATTTTTGAATAAATCAGTTTGTACAGAATATTTGATGCCAGCCAGCTTGTTTTCCATATGAAAACAAGCTTCGGTCGTCAAATTATAAAGTCTATGGAATGTACCTAATGAGCAAATACAAGTGAAACTATGCCTCCCTGCTTTCAGTCTTCCCTTTTCCAATTCCACAGTCAACATACGCAGCAGGCGTCCTATTAATCCACACCCTCTTAGACTGGCTGCACTGATGCATTTCACTCAGCAACACCTCATCCACCTTGCAAACGACCTTCTTTCCCTGTTAGACCTCCATCACATGGGGGTCACCTGTATCAACCAACTGACCAATGACCTGGCACTCTAACCACTGAGGCAGTGGGGCAGTGAGCTGGCGGGGTTTAACTTTGAGTAGCCTCTACTGGTGGGATGGACTTGGTTCAGAAACCCGACCAATTATACTTTAGTTTATATCAGAAACAAAAAGAAAAAAGAAAAAAAAAACAATGGTTGTCTCAGCTTTATTCAGATCAAGTCCTCTCTTCAGGATGTGACCAGGTAAGTGGAAAAGTGTTAATTATTTGAGTGTTGATGGCAATGTTGTGGCAGTGGAGGGTAAAGATGATGATATTCACGATGCTGGTGCCTTTGCGGGATGGTTTTTTGCTCTTGTTTTAGTCATTGTTTGTTTTGCTCTGTGAAACTGTTTGACTCAAGACTCCAAAAAACAGAGACAACAGACTTACCCTGAAGCAGGGGTTTTCAAAGTCTGACACTGTGGGGCCCCCTCAGACAAAATCGAGACAACTGCTGTTTGTTCAGTGTTCCAAAAATATATCACAACAATGTCAGTGGGACATTCTGAGCCTCAGTAATATCACAAAAATATTGATAGTGCAAAAAGTTCATATTAATGGATTCTGTGACTCCTTTTATCCTCTGTCTTATTTCCATCTGGGGCATAATCATGCATAATCAAGTTTTTGCGAACTACAGGGGATGTAAACAGGAAGTTTAAGGTTACCATGAGGTCAGTGAGATGGCTGTGGGCTACAGCTAGAGCAATTTTTTTGAAAAACAATTTGTTTATATTTTGGAAAATTAGCATCACGAAAAGTTTGCCGGATTGGCTGTTAGCAGTTCCTGTTTGCAGTGTGCCCATACTGAAGAAAAATATAATTAGCTCACTTAAGTTCTGGAGTTACAGCACCTTTTTTCTATGGTTTCTACATGCATTTATATTATGCTATACTGAGTTAGCGTAGGTCACACTGAATCTAAACATATCATGTCTGTGTTCACATTTGACTAGTAATGACACCAAGCAGCTGTACTATTTCTCATGCAAATTGTGGCAATTGGGCACTAAGAGTGCTCCAACTGCCTCCAAGTGCTGTTCGTCACAAAAACCGCTGCATCTCCAACTGCAGAGCGTGTTGTCAAGCAAGAAAAATCAGTGGATCGAGCTACAGTAATACCCTTTCCACAATATACAAAAAATCCAGTAACACTTCAGCAGTCACAAGTATTTATCAGCTTCAACTCCAATCGGCAGTGATGGAAACGTGACACCTGCGTGACACGCTAATTATCGCCCCTTTGCTAGCAAAATGCTTTGACGGGTGCTGAAGTTTGACGTTTGTATACTTTTCCATCCAAACACATTGTTAAGTCGGCATTGACTTCGAAAGAGCGACTGAAGTAAAAGACATTAAAAAAGTAACCACATTGTAAATCGCCTCCATACTGCATTGGGGAGGGAGTTAATTGCCTGCTTTTTGCAGGTTTGCCTGCACACATATAAATGCTAATGTTGGTGTAAAAATGGATAAGGAACATGTATGTCTTGTTCTTAAAGCATATATATATAATGTTTAAGAACATTACATATGCTTTAAATATACCACAAGTATTTAATTTAACAAGAGGGTTAAGGTGTTTTAGAAGCAAACCAAGTTGATCAAAAAGAAACTTCCGGCTCAGCTGATTTCCCAGGCAGACTGAGTTTTTCAAAGAAACTGGCTCTAACCTCTTGTAGTATTGACAGTAATGACCATATAAGTCAAAGGAGCATAATACCATGAATCGCCAAATGTACACAGGCTCCTTCACAGCTTCGGCAGTTATCACCCTAACTGTCACTGGCTATGGGAGTCAATGGAAGAATGTGTAATCTCTAGAAATAGTCCCACAGCAGTAATACAAGTGCTCTAGAATTGGTGTTTTTGACAGCAGCACACAAACACACACACACACACACACTTTCACACCTATAAACAGCAGGCTAGGTGGCATTTAGTGTGTCCGTGTTGGCCAAAGTCTTCTGTCACAATAGGGACTCTGTGCCTCAGGTTGATTCCAGTCCTGGCTGGAGCGGGAGGAACGGCACTGCCGCTGCTGTCGGACAATAAGCACACACACCCATGTAAACGCACATTTGGTACGAGCTGCGCACGCACACACACACTTTGACACTGAAGGCAAGTAAACTGTTGTATAGGCAGGAAGAGGTGGCTACAGGTAGTTTGAAAGAAGCTTTGACCTTTCAGTGGGTTCGAGGCTGAAGCTGCAGGGTGAATCATTGGGCCGGTCTGAGTCACACACTCACACAAACTTTCGTCCCTTTGCTCATCATCTCATTTCTCCTTCCCGAACTTTCTCTGTTTATCTTCCTCACTGTTACTTGTTATTACTCTCTGCTGCTCTTTCAATATATATTTCTGTTTGTGCATGCTTCTTTGTGATTTGGTTGGGTTGTGTTTTCTCCGTCGTCTCTGTTGGATTGTCTCTTCTACTTTTGTTGGTTTCGTCTCCTGTCCAATTTTCTGGCTTATTCCGGCTGTGTGTATGAAGGAATGGTCATTGCTCCCATGCTGCTCGTGTTATTGAGGAGGCGTATTTTAATATAGTTTATATGGTTGTTTATTTTTTCTTCAAACTTCACAGTTGACCTTCACACCACGATTTGATTTTGTTTGCAGCACATAGTTACAACAAGTACATTAGAAATATAACAAATTATGTAAAATTCCTGGTGATCTGGAAGTTATACTTGGCCCAGGGAAATGCAGTATGTTCTGTTGATTTTCCCAGGCAAAACTCAACTCAGTATTCTACTTTCCACATTGCTCTTTCTCAGCAGATCAAATAGTCTCTTTTACCTAATGCATTTGAAAGAGCCCTCACAAGTCTGCCAGAGTTAGACAGCATGCTTTGTTAATGACCATGAATTCCTTGTGTTGCCCAATTTGCAAGAAAAAAATTATTCACTGGCGGTGCATTTTGTAAAAGGGCTGTTTTCCTCACGGTCGACATTGTGCTTTGTCACAGCACTAAAAGCACAGGTGTAACTAATCACAGTAATGAAGGCTTTGGTCCATTTAAGTGTGTCAAGGAGCCAGTATGTTCAATAACAGGGTGCCGTGACCGGAACAGCTACAATTGAATGCAGCCATTATCAGTTCCACATATTTGACAAATAAAAATGTCTGTAGCGGGAAAAGTCCATTATGATGCAGAATGAACCTGCAAGGCTGGAGGTTTAATGTGTGAGATTTAAATGTGTGTGATGAAGAATAAGATGCACAATAGGGACATACTGTGCAGCCTATAGTGACATACATCGTCATTCAAAAGCAAAACCATGCAGTAACGGCATTTCTCTGTATGCAGTCCCTCTGACGTCTACTTTTGTAGACCTGTTAAAGTATTAAAGGAGACCTATTATGCTTTTTTTTTATTCAATCATTCATTATGTAATGTAGGTTCTTGTGCATGTAAAGGGTCTTGAAAGTTAAAAAGCACAAAGACCGCGACAACGGGAGCTCCCCTCTCCCACAGAAAACACTGCTCCTGAAACGCCTCGTCAGTTGGCAGCCTTTCCCTCTGTGACTTCTTGACAGCACGGTATATCATCATGTAACACATTTGCGTAATTTATGCCTATAATCACGGTAGAAGTGAAGCTAACTGCAAGCTGAAAACATGACAGAGCCTACTAGAGACACGGCGAGCGTTGCTGGCTCAGGCGCCCATGAGATGACCAATCAGAGCAGACTGGGTATTCAGAAGGGGGGCCTTAAAGAGACAGGAGCTAAAACAGAGCACTCCGGACTGAGGGAGAAAAAGAGAAAACTGATTTTCTCATACTGTTTTTTGAGCATTAAAGCATGTAAACCTCAACTCAACTCAAGCCTCTAACCTCAAAGATTTGCAAACATTTTTCCCTTTAAAATCATTTTTTTTGCTGGATTGCTGGAAAATGGTAACAGCGTCTTGGTATCAACTGTCACAACAAAGCAAGTTCCTATGCATACTGTAACAATTTACCAACAGATGCACAATACAGATACAATACATGGTAAATTAGCACTCACAAATGCTATGACATAGACACACTTAAGAAGCCATACATAATACATAAGACATTTTCATTTAGCAGTGAATTTGGGAAGCTTATAATCAAGTCAAAGTGTCACTGCCACTTATTTTTCACCTTTCATTAATGCACACTGATGCCTGCAAAGGTGCCAGACTGAGAACATACTGCTCATATCTACTGTTCCTCTCTACATGGGTTTTTACATTATGTTATGTTGCATGCATAAGGGAATAAATACAGGCAGTCAACCTCATGTACAAGACTTACAAAACCTAATAGAGTTTAATGCTTCAGCTTGCATGCAGAGCATTCATCTGTCCACACTGCCAAGTTTCATCTTCCTCCTCGTCTCTTGTAGTCTGATGTACTTGTTGGCTGCGACAGAAGGAGATGCTTTAGTCAACCATGATAATTTCATAACATCGTATAATAAATAAAGATGGCACATTGGCTCAGTGGTTTGCACTGTCACCTCACAGCAAGAAGGCTGGATATCAACCCAGCTGGAGCACTCATGTTCTACTCATAGTTGTGTGGATTTGCTCCCGCTTACAGTCCACAGACATGCAGGTCAGCTGAATTGGACACTCTTGTCTGTCTCTGGGCTTCAATTTTGTGCTTTGTGATTTTAAGTTTATTTTTCTGAAATACACATAATTTATGTAATACAGCAATTTGAAGGAGATGCCACTAATGAAACAGGCGCAACAGAGAAAAGAGTTGAAGGGCAGAGATGAAAAGGAGTTTGAATATATGAGATTAACGAGTGGGTACATTTCTTTTGGCATGGATAAATAATTATCTGTCCTTAAACTCTAAAAAGAAGTAGTCTCAGGGTGATCTCCTCAAACTGAAAGACATTTGAGACAAATTGATCTTGAATATGTGTTGTCCTGCACAAACCATGTCCTTTCTACAAAAACCCTTTTCAAAGAAGCCCATTTGGGTTTTAGAATGGTACGTAGAAGTTGCATTGTGTCTTGACAAGTGCTTTTATTTCAATTTAAAATATTCTGTGGAGTTCCGGGGAGATTGAGAGCTGTTCATTTACAAATGTTGTAAACATCTTCATGTGCTATTCATGCTTAACTGTTGTCTGTTGTTTCTTAAAACTTTCCAGGGGCAAAAGAGTAGTCTGGGTTTTTCCCATTATTTGTATCTTATTGAAATGTTTCTCTAGCTCTCTTATTTTATTTGTTAAGATCTGTCTAGACTAGACTGTTGCAGGGGAAAGAGCAGTGTGGTGTGAACTGGCCTGTCTCAGCTCTACTCAAGACCGTCTGATGGCGTTGCCAGCCAGGGGCAGACTCAAGATATTTGAGGGGCAGCGGCGCAAAAATATAAAGTGCACCAGCTGTATGGGTGGGGCACCAACGTGCAGAAAGGGCATTGGAAGGGCACCCTAGTGTGCACTTTATCATGGTTTTATTTATGATTGGGGCATTCAAGAGGGCACTTTCTCAGCGTTTTTTCAAAAATGGGGGCACCAGGGGGGATCGCCAGGCTCATTTATATTTCAAGGCGTAACAAATTATATCCAGCTGCAGCATGCAGTCAGAACGGAGGTAAAGTGAGTCGTTGTAGTGATGATACGCCAGCACGATGTCTAGATGTAGTGGTGTGAAATGGAAGGTTTTCCAAATGTTGCATTGCAAGAAATTGCATGTTTAAATTTGTCTCGTTTTTTTAATCTTTGGTCCGAACAGGGCTGAAGAGCTCCAAGCCTTTAAGGACGCTTTCACTAGAACAGGTAGTACTGTAGACACTGAGCTCTGATTTAGTCTATTGTCTTTCCCAATAAATACAGTGAAAGACAAGACATTTTGGTGGGAGTAGGGTGAGGTGGATTTGTTGTGGGATTATTTTTTTGTTTTTTATTTTCTGCTCAATATTAGATTTGACATGTATTTCAGTCTATAAATGCTGAATGCAACCTGTGTCCATGAGTTGAGCCTTAACATGTAGACGCTTAAAAAAGACTTTCTAAAAAAAAAAATAATAATTTCTAAGTGAAGTGCACAACTGAATGAAAAATGATAAACGAGGTAAAGAAAATACCATGGACATGACCTTGATGCCTTCAGTGGTAGGTACAACCCTGGGAGCTAAATGGGTCCTGCATATTCTGACGTACACAAATCCTAACCTTAGACCTAACATTACTGCTTTTTTTTTTTTTTTTTTTTTTTAAAATGCCATTACCGAGTGTCCACCTGAATACCTAGCCTGCACATCCACATTGCGATTTGCACATTGTGAGCTGTCAGTGACTATCTAGGGCAGTCTGTACCAAAGGCTACCTGCTTTAAAGTAAAAAATGTTCCACTTAAGTGATGTATGGTGCAGCTGAACAGTAGCTCATTGAGTTTAATATGGTGCTAACACAGTCAGGGTGAGGGGTCTAGGTCCCACTGGGCCCATCTCCCAGAAATGTAAGCACTCATACTGTACAAAAGCAGCACGGCACTTTGGATTAAACCATCTTTCGAAACTGCATATAGTGCATTGATGGTATGTTGAGTATGTCGTTGAAGCTCATAATAATTCTGCTTTCATTTAAAGAATGTGCAGCATGTACTCATCACGTCCTCAGCCGAGGTGTAGAAAGTGCATAAATAGGCTGTGATTATAATGAGAATTATAAATGTTGATTTCAAGTAGGAAAAAAAGGCTATAATTTAAATAAATTCTCCTTGACTAGCGCAGCAGTGGTTGGGTTAGCGTTAGGTGCAGTGTGTAAGAACTGGCAACCTGCCGAAGGAATATCCAAATAAGGGGGAGCATTTCACCTGAGAACTGCTGCTCACTATACTCTTTGCTATAGCTATCTTTGGCTGTTAGTTGGTCAGTTAGCCATGCAGCTAGTGGCCCTATTAAGTGACCAAGTCTGTCTGGACTGAGAGTTCAAAGCACAAGGGAGTGTTTCTGGGTTTTTTATTTAGTCATTTATTATATTAAAAACTCCAGAGCTTGTGAAACGTAGCAATTTTGCCACGCGCATACATCTCCCAGCTGAAACTGTGTGGGGCTTTACTATTAGACTATCACCTCTTGAGGTACAAAGTGGTGATAAGACACAGGACGGGCCAGTGCTAAAGTTAGCATGCTTAGAATTCACATTTTTACGTTTTCTTTCCACAAACTTGCAACAACCAAAACTGTTGATGGCTGACGAAAAACAGATATCACGTGATGCCACTGGTGTTATACTATTGGCTCACAAAGGTTGTTAGAAGCTGGAACCAACTGTCAGAACTCTAACACAGATATAAACAAAACAATCATTTTGGACCTGATGCATTTCTTTAATTAATAATTCACAATCATATTCATGTTTTCAAGGAAAACAGATATTTTATTCTGCACCTTTCTACAAGTTCTGTTGACGTGTTATTTATAAAAAAAATATTTGTCTCCATAAAATGTTATCAATGACCTTAACAAAGCAAATACTGTTGATGGTAAATGCTTAACAGACTGCCTCTGTAGCAACTGTCTCCTGCTGCAGCAGTCTACTTGAAATGTTAATAGCTGCCAAATGCTAAGTTATTCAAGTTAAGGTATAAGCTCAGAGTAATCTAGCACAAGGACAAAAAAAAAAAAAGAAGCTTCCCCTGCACTCCAGTTGCTTGAAACACACAAAGCTGTGACTTCACTGAAAACTGGAAGGACGGCACAGTCAACAGTTTCACTTGAACTCTGAGGTTTACAGCTCAGCATAGATTTGAAGCCTCATGTTGCTGTGTTGATCCATCAGAACAGACTGTATTGCTATGCTACATTGAGTGTTGATTATATGCAAACAGCCTCAGGCTTCTCTCAACAGGACATTGTTGTGTTTTGGCCAGGAGGTTGTGAATATATAACACCGGAAATACACCGCCCTGGCCAAATTATGCCATTTTTTTTAAGTCTGTTTTTTTATGCCACATGTCATATCTGGAGATACTGATACAGATCCATACTAAAATATTATTTAGTTGGTTAAGTCTAAGTTTACAAAAGCATATGTGTCAAATTCAAACAAAATCGCATACCCACCGTTGCTTTAATGTCTCCTTATTCTATATTGCGCACATCTACTTAGTAATACCATCTAAAAAGAAACTCACGTTATGGCTGGACATGAACTTGATATGACCCCAGATAGCAACTGATTAAAAAAAAGTTGATGTAGCATCATCCAAGGTAGTGCTGTGCAGCTGATATCCAATATTAAAGAGCAGAATATGCACACTAATAGACAGGCCTATCATTCATGTTCTTTGCTCTCTCTTTGCATTTAAAAGATTCTCATTACCACTATCTCACCTCCAGTCAAATATGCAAATGAAATAATTTGACTCGTAATATGAAGTAAAAATATACCTCCACCATAAGGCGCCAGCCGCTTCCCTCTGAGTTCTCATTTGATCTTTGTGAGGAGGAGAATGTGATTATTATCACCTCCGCTGCTATCATACTATCATCATATCGTTGTCAGATCCACTTCAGAACTAATATGAAGGAAAACTAAGGTGGATTTCATTACCAATCACATATATCCAAACCGTCTCTTTCAGATGAATGGCCTTGACTTAATAAGAAGATACAGAATGTGTGTATGTTTGTGTGTCTGTCTGTATTTCAAAAGGGAAAATGAATTTGTACAGTAATTGAGTGTGTCGAAGTGCATGTGCTTGACAGTGTGTGTGCTAAGCAGCGACAGGAGGACTATTGTCACAGGAAAATAATACATCTCTCTTTCTATAAAATCTAATTTTCTCCCACAGTGCATCCTATTTTTATGACTGAACAGGCAAAAGATGTTCCAGAGATATGGGGCAGCAGGGAGGTATGAAAAGGTGAGGGTGCTATTGTCCCGTTCCTCATGAATACATATCTTTGATTAAGTTCATCATTCTGATATTTAAAGTCCTCCGTAAAAAGGGGAATGAGAGAGATTTTGTCCCCCCGCAACATTCAGCTTCATAGGCTCTTTCATATCTACGTTATGAGAAAGCTAATTATGTAGTTCACTGTTTATTTGAGCATGTTTTCGCCTCTTATGTCAGCGTGATCCAGCGTAGCTTATACCTGAGAAGAAATCATGAAAAACACTACCGTGGATAAAAAGAAAATCCTGTGTTCACGTTGCTTCGGTTTATTGTTTACTTCACAGTTTTGAAAGCTGAAATTGACTCTGTCGAAATCAAAGGGAAAAACACACCACTTGCATTAGCCCGTACTTTATGGTGTTATTCCCTTCCACTCTTATGTATTATTCTATACAAGTGGAATGAAGTTTCAACCTGGTCTCAGCAAATCATGTGTACCGTTTCGCCCAGCTCTGCTGTAGTGACAGCCGGCAACTTTTTATCATTTTTTTCCCCTATGATTAGGTCTAGGCAACAGAAGGACTTTGGTTAAGGTTAATGAAAGATTGTGGGTTCATTTAAATGTTAATACAGGAAACATGTTGTGCCTCTTGCATCAAGTTACTGCAGACTTTAAACCAAGACCACGATGAAACCTTAATAAAGTGCTACCAGTGCCTTTATACATCAAAAACTTTAATAATGCTGTAGATGCTACAGGTGGATATTATTCTGCAAGACTGCATATTTTGTCAGAAAACAAATACAGATAGTACAATTGGCATCTTGCTGGATATTTACCGAAATCATTTCCCTGATTATGTTTATATAATCTCACAAAATTCTGTCAAATTTGCTCTAGAAGGGCTACAAGTATCGTGTGCAGGAGAGATCCACGAGCAGATCCATTTGTAAAAATGGATGCTTGCTTGTGTATCAGGTTTATGGTTGTTAAGCATTATTGTACTCAAGTCTATCTGTTTGATTGCTTTGGAGCAGACAGTTTTAATGCAGCAGCTTCTCCTGATATTCATTTCATTTCAGTATCCTGAAATACATTTCTGATTGCCTTTACTGTACTTGTCTTAGCTGTCAGTTTTACAAAGCAAGCCATATTGCTTTTGAAATCTGATGTGGCAACCTGTTCCATTTCAGTCAGGGAGAGACTTCATTAAAAGAGTAAGTAAATGGGTTTATTTGACATCGAGTGTAGGAAAAGTTGAAGAAATATGTTCCCCATTCCATCCTGCAGGAAGATCTGCATGGATGAGATGGGGAGCGGGACTATCGATGAGCTCGGGGCAAGGACCCATGGACACTGGTGATTACGAAAACTGGGCATGAATGTGGTGGAGAAGGATTGCATCAATATGACACCAACATGACAGCTGAGAGCGGCAGAGAAACAATTTTAAAAACTGACAGAAACAAGATGATTGGCTCACAGAGATCTCTGCAAAATGTGACTGCTTTGACGAGTGAAGTGAGTGAGAGTCAGCTAACGTAGTTGGAAACTGAGAAAGGAAACCGGAGAGAGAATGTGAATTTTACTGATTGAACTTTTGCTAACCTTTTGTTTCTTTCACATCATGCGGGAGCGTGAAACTTAAGTTAGGTAGGATTACATCATATCACAGTGAACAACCTGTCTGCTTTGATTTGAATCAGAGTCAAGTCAGTGTTATTTGGCTATGCATTAGTAATGTACGTGCAAAACACGATAGTATAAGCAGAGATGAGGTTATATCTGTACAATTAGATTATATACTGAATGGAATCTGGTGGATGGTTGATGAAGCACGTTCAAAAACCTTAAACACTGTAACATGATTTCAGAATGATTGGCAGTTTTCCACAGTTCTTATGATTTATAGTTAAATAACAAAGGCATTGCCGTGGCCCTTTAATGGACCAGCTGTCAAATGGCATCTGTGTAATGATCACACATACTTTTCTTTGCCAGCTGTGCTACATTCCAAATGTTTTTCTGTTTGCATAGAAGACATTTTAGTCTGCGTCTGATGAAGATGTGTCTTGTTAATAACAAACAGAGAGATTCCATTGCCATGAAGCCCATTGAGATGAAAAGCAAGAGTTATTTTAAGTTATTTTATGAGAAATATAAAAATAATAACTTGAACTCGAAATAATCACTTAGTATCAAATAATGAAATAATTACAAAGTATCTTGACATAGTGACTAAATACCTCGAAATAATGACTCAACATCTCAAAACAATGTCTAAATACCTACATTTAGCAGATGCTTTTGTCCAAAGCGACTTACAGTAATTCATATGTACATTCATACACTGATGGCGGTGGCTGCCATGCAAGGTGCTGACCAGCACATCGGGAGCAGTTTGGGGTTCAGTATCTTGCCCAAGGACACGCCACGACATGCAGACCAGGGGAATCGAGCCAGCGACCTTCCGATAACAAGACGCTGGCTGTACCCCTGAGCCATAGCTGCCCAAAACCTCAACACATTGACTAAATACGTAAAAACAATAACAATACCTCAAAATGATTACTAAGTATCTTGAAATAATGACTAAATATATCAAAACAATGACTAAATACCTCGAAATAATGACTTAGTATCTTCAAATAATGACTTGTCCACTAAGTCATTATTTTGAGAAATGAAGACATTTTCAGACATTGATTCGCTACTTCAAGAAAATCTCTTTTTTTGTGTCATCACATTGGGCTTCCATATATTCTTCACTTAGAAATATGACTAAAACAAAATATCAACACCATTGTAACAGCGCTGGTGTTGCAATATAGCTTCTGTTGCCATGTCTACAAGTTTGTATTCCTGCATCTTTCTTATTAGACATCTAAGGCACTTGACCCTCAAATGCTTCAGAGCAGCTGCTCAGTGGTAATGTGACTTCGCTGCCCCTGTGTATTAGGGCATTGCTTAAAAAGCATGCATCGTCAGCAAGGCTTGCCGGCTAAATTAAGGCAAAAAAAAAGGCTTTCATCCGACCTGAAATAGCCAGCAGTGCATTGTATCTCCTACAGGGAAACTAGCCGACAATCCGACCATTGTCTCACATTAGGGCTAATTAATTAGCACTTTGCTATGGTATAAATCCCTAATGGAAGCTCACTGACCTTGGAGTTATTTTCAGTCCTCATAAGGCAAAGGCAGCCCTCTCCTGGGTGTATTTATAATAAAAATGTATTTTCCAGTTTGTGTTCTGTTGGTGTGTGCATGTCACACATTAGCATTGTGTGGGTAGGCTGATTGTGCAAGGTGTTGGGTTAAACGATGAGTGGAGACTAACAGAAAAGCTTGATTATGCACACTAGGTGTAATTGCACTGCTGACATGATATTAAAATTGTAAGTTTAAACATTGTGAGTAATGTGGCATTGGTTATTGTTTGGCTTTCCCTTAAGTCATTTTAAACAGTCTGTAAGAGGAATCACAGTGTTTACACTTCACACTGACGGGGTGTCATGTGTAATGTGTCAGTTTCTCTGGCACCGTGACATTGGCTCTGTCATCGATTGACAATTCACGTGACAGTGTTGTGAAAACGTATTGTGGTGTGATGCCCATCTGTAGTCACATACAGGGTTAGGAGAATGAATGTTAGAATGAGCAGAATGTTTTCTTTAATTGTGCTTTGTTATTACTACATGTAAAATATGATTTGTCTATATTATCATACCACACTTAATCAAATGCCAGGGAGTCATTCTGTTTTCCAGATTCATTAAACATCTGCCAAAACCAAATAAGTACAACCCCAGTTACCAAAGAGTTGGGATACTGCATGAAGGCAATATATTTAATCTTTAACGTCATCAACTTCACTGATTTTTGTAAATTTGATGCCAGCGACATGTTTCAAACAAGTTAACAGGGGCAACAAAAGACTGGGAAAGTTGCTGAATGCTCAAAAACACCTGTTTGGGGACATTCCACAGGTGAACAGGTTCATTGGTAACAGGTGATAGTATCATGATTGGGTACGAGAGGATAATTCTTGAAAGGCTCCAACACAAGCAGGGACGGGGCGAGGTTCAGCACTCTGTGAAACACCTGATTGTACATAGGATATTGCTACATGAGCTCTGAACACTTCGTCAAACCGTTTTCAGTAAACACGGTTCTTTTGCAAAGGATTGCATTCTTCGTATATTTATGTTTTTCACAGCGTGAACAGAATTTCAGCTTAGCACTGTTAGATAGGCACCCTGATTCAATCCTTCTCGGTAATTGTTAGCAGGTGTGGAGAATCCAAAAGTAGAAACTGATGAGTTGTGAAAAGGGAAGCCATCCTTTTCTAAAAAATCACCGGAATACTTCTATTTGTTGAATGCATACAGTTGAGGCCCAAACTAAAGGTGCATTTCAGGTATTTATGGTAAAACTATACTGTATGCTACCATATATAGACACTGCATTGTTAGCTAATAGTTGTGTGAATTTACAGTGAAGGTAAAAGATGAGTGTTCCTTTTGAGATATGTGTTTTCTCTTTGGACTCCTCATCACTCCCCAGTAAATATAGCCTGTAACACATAAGATCTGTTACCAATGGATCTTCATGCTTCAGACAGCCACCCCTGGCCTAATTATTTCCTCTCGCTGCCAGACACCTTGTGCGAGCCTGCGAGGGAGAGTGAGTTAGAGGGTCTGATCGAGTCTTTAGCAGAACCCCTGCCTTCAAGCAAAAAGCATCTTTTACAATCTGACATGTGCCTTCCCTGACAAGTCGCTCAGTGTCACCTTGGCGGAGGAAGGTACACAGACATCAAAGAAGCCACAACTGCAGATAATGGCTTCGCTGTGTCCGAGAGAATATGGATCAAACCTGAAACAAGGAAAAGCACTTCATTTTTCCGACAAATCTTTTGATCAGCAAAGAGAACAGAATAAAGAAAATCCTCTTTGCTTTTTAAAACCTCAAAAGGAATTATTCTTGCTCCTTGTATCACATTAATACAGGCATTTTTTATGTCAAAGATAGAAGTATCCACATAAAGGACTGGCGTTATTGTACTTTAAATTCCTCTTGAGAACAATGTTTAGTTAAATGCTTGCGATGGAAAATATTCAATAGCGAAGATGTCTGTGAAAGAAGAAGCTTTCATTCAGCCGCTACCACTCTGAACCTGTGAAACATTTACACACAGGTAGCAAGTGTGAGAATTCCTCGGCCATTATCCTGCACATACTGTATTATACTTTCTAGTAGCAATGTATTCATGTGTTTTATCATCATCGTGTTTTGAATTCATAGATGCACTATTTATCAGTAATATTCCCACGTCAGGGGTTTACTGTGTGTCAAATGCACTAGCTCAGATGATATCATCATTTTCTTTTTAATAAAATTGTGCATTTTCGTCTCACGCTCTGGTTCAAAAAACAACTCTAATTGGTCTGATAGGTGTGATATAATCGCAGGTCAGAATTTTAATCTCTTAAAGGCACCAATTCTCTCAGCGTAAATGTGGTTAACATAAAACCTGCTACTCACATAAAGCTATGCTTACAAATGACTCTGCTTTGCATAATGGGGCTGCTATAGGTCAAACCTTTAAAGGTATGCAGGCAAATTTCAACCTCATTTCCATGAAGGCTATGCTAATCACTTCGAAACGGGCTCCATTCAACAAAACTGCGACAAACTCTCTTGTTTGTTCTTTTTTTTTTTTTTAAATACTACTGCATATATTAATTTGAGTCCATTACACACTTAACTTGCTAAACTGTGGAATTAAACCTCACTATGTATTGGCCTGAAAAAACTATAAATACTAGATATACCACAATTTGGACATAAAATGTCAAAGTTTAAGATAGCTTAAAGGAAACCGAGGTCTTTTCTCCTTTCCTTCAGTGTTTTGTAAAGGTTCATGTTCATGTTCATGTCAGAGATCTTGAAAGTTAGGTTAAGAAAAAAGTTTAAAAAATCTGCATCATCAAAAGCTCCTCTCTCCCACAGAAAATACTGCTCCTGAAACGCCTCGTCAGTAGCCCCGCCTTCAATTATGTGACTTTGTGACATCACACTACATCACTGAGTCACACATTTGCATAATTCATGCCTTGCGACTAGTTGCTCTGTTGTTGCTGTGAGCGGTGCTGGGTCAGGCGTGTGTGAACTGACCAATCAGAGCAGACTGGGTATTTAGGAGGGGGCGCCTTAGAGGGACAGGAGCTAAAACAGAGGGTGTAAGACAGAGGGGGAATACAGAGCTGCAGCACTGGACAGGTTGAGAGAACTGATGTGGTTTTTGAGCACTTTAGCATGCAATTCAAAGGCTTTATCAGGGCAGTTTACCTGACTCATTTAACCATCAGCCTGAAAGAACTTAGTTACCTCAAAGATTTCCAGGGGAAGTGCTTCACATCGGGAAGCCCAAAGAAAAACGTCCTTGCATTCACCCAGAATGTCACTATCGTCTTACTGTAACAGTGGCTCCGGTCCTTAAACATCATGCTGTCACAGCGCTGTTGCTTTGGACCCATTACTTAGTTCATTACGCAAGAATTATGTCCTCTCCTCTGCTCCAGTCTTCACATCTCTTTTGTGAGAGGTCATTTGGTCTCCCTGGAGGACCATTCAGCTGGGACAATTATATAGCAGTAAGTCACAGAGGGCTTCAGAGAGAGATAGGCAGGACGGGAAGTATCGAGGATGTGGCTTCCACAACACTTAGCTATGAATGGTTGTGTGCATACGGTACTATCATAATGTCAAATCAGAAAAAGATCAATCCAATCTTTCATATTGTCAGATATTCAAATATTGACAGGCACTTCACCAAGAGACCTTTTATCGTAACTACAGCCAGGGTTATGTGACTCTTGTGTATATTGAACTGTATTGATTCACAGGCTGGATGTGAGCCGCTTAAAAAACAACCCGTGA
The DNA here is from genome assembly GCF_040436345.1 of Pagrus major. Taxonomy (NCBI): domain Eukaryota; kingdom Metazoa; phylum Chordata; class Actinopteri; order Spariformes; family Sparidae; genus Pagrus; species Pagrus major. Next base: position 30,027,619 of record NC_133218.1, read on the forward strand.
CAGTCATGCAGACACTGTTGTAATTAGCTTGGTGCCACTTCCTCAATAAACTGTGTGACATTAAATGTTCACAGTAACACGAGCTCCTCTTAGTAATATGAAGGAGAACAGTTTGTATCAGCTAATGGGTGACAGTGTAATGCGAGATAGCAGTGTTTTAAAACGCTCATTCTGCATGCGCAAAAACATTGCTAGTTTGAGGCATTGCTGCTACAAAAATGATTTAAATTGCTATTTAAAATGGTTCTTTGCCATCGGTTGCTCCTCAGGCACTGTGTCAAACAAAATAAATATCAATGTAGGACAAAAATATTCCTGATTACATTTGACCAGCAGGAAATAAGCAGCGTTGTATCACAGTAAAGAGTTTCTGTGACAATATATGATTTAGTCTGCAGCAGGTACAATACAATAAGCAATATATCACAGCAGTAATTCGGTCATTTTAACACAGCCTTATCAAAGGTCCCCAATTAGTGCGACTTGAGAAGTTTCATAGTTTGCTCGCAAATCAGCTGTACTTGTCAAGACAGATGGATGAGCAGATGGAGGTAATGAGCACAAACCACAATCAGCCCGCCATTACTTCCCTGACATATGCTTGATATGACATGTTACAATTACACTGTCACAATGGAGCCTCATTTATCCAAATTTCAGGCACCATCTAGTTGTGTCAGATTGCTTCGACACAGCAGAATCTAACTGATTGAGCATCGAGATATGGGTTAGTTTGCTCTGACGGCCTCTCTTAACAGCGTTTAAGAAATCGTAATCACAGTATGTGAAATATCTCCGAAATGTTCTTTCTTTACGCCTCATCGACATACTGTATCTGCTTAAACAATCCACGATCATTAAAGCATACTCCAATTACTCCAGAGCCACATATCTTAGCGACGATAGTATTTTAAAATGCATCACATTCTTCATTTTTATCTCATAATCTGAAAGAGGACATTCCCATAGACTTGTCCCGTTAGTCCAAGTGCTGATGGCTATATTTTCTCCATCATCTTGGTGCGACTCCAAGGGTCTTGATATTAGAACAAAGGCAAGATGGCTGATTTGTGAGTACACTATATGTATGGCCTATAGCTGGCTTTGTGTGTGTGTGTGTTGCTTCCCAGCGTGAATGTGTAAATTCACAAGGTTCTGATAGAATGGGTTTAAGTGACTGTATGTATGCATGCATGCACAGACAACACACTCCCAACACTTTCCTTACCCCGGGTTTTGGTTGAGTGCGGTGAGTCACTGATAACATGCGACATGGGTTTCCATGACAGTTTGGGGTCACTTGTGTCCCCAACCCCTCCACACTTACAGTAGGTACTACATCACGGTTAACTCCTTTAAAAGCAGAGCTGCTTGAAGGCTTTGTTAAATATAAAGTATGTATGACAAAGACAAAGGTACAGTGTGGAAAGAACGAGAAGGAAGAGAGGGCGTTGGAGTGAAGAAAAAAGGAGCAGGAACACAGTGGGAGTGTAGAGCACAGCTGCAGATAGGTGAAAACCAACAGTAAAGGGAAAAAATGCAAAATTGTTATAGAGAATGTCTGAAAAATTGCATAAGCCGTTATGTTGCAGCCATCACACCACAGACATTAAAAATGGCCAGGAGGAGTCTAGATTTTTTTTATGGCAGCTCGCCAATGTCTCATACATAGTCAAGTAAGGTAAGGCTTTTATATCATTTTGCTTGGTGGAAAGAAGATAAGGAAACTGTGTTTTACTGATCAAAAAGGCTGACTGTCAGACATTGATATGAAGATAGGGAGATAGAAAAGAATATGATGTACAGAAATAGTAATGTATTAAATCCACTGGGTTGGGCTCAGATCACATTTATTTTCATATTTAAAACACATTATCTGTTCTGAATGAATTTGCCTGAGAAGGAAGACCACCATATAAGCACACTGAGTGCACACATGAGCACACACACTTTGACAACAGGGTTTGGTTATAAGCTGTCCTGCAGACAGCTGAGGAAATAAGCCCACTTCACTTGTCCCCATCGTGTGGCCGACTTTATCTAGAATGTGTGTTGTTTTTTCCTCCTTCCCCTTTGTTTTTCCATCCCTTATTTATTGACTCTCTTCTCTATGAAGGTTACACAATGCAGTGTAGGCTTGAAATTATGTTGACCTTACCAGCGACTCTTGAAGCACACACTGATATTTTTCTCAGGGAAAATAACCATTACGCTGGAATGAGACATAAATCAAGTGGTTCACGATGGGTCTCCTGCAGTGCTGACAACGTAAGAGAAAGACAGGCAATCATACAAGGAAGGAACTGAAAGAAAGACGTGCAAGAGTGGGAACAGTTCACTAAGTAAATGTATGGTGATGCTCCAGGATTGATACAGCGCTACCACCAGTGCAACATGTAGATTATGATGCAGAGGAAAACGGCTTTATTTTATTTGTTTGTGGCAGTGGTGCACAAAGCCTGTCTGACAACTTCAAGAGGAACATTACACATATGGATTTCTAGTTTAGGCCTGGTATAACAACAGCAGCACCACTTCATTAGAATGAGATTAGATTACTATATGCTCTTGTTTTCTTACAGCATCATTTATCTAAATTGCCCAGTCTTGGCAGAAATTATACCATTGATCTTTGTTGAGGCATTAAGGAAAACAATTTTCACTTCATTCACTTCCCCTGTGATCAAAATGACCTTACGGACCTTCTTTTAACCCAATTCAAATGTGATAAACTGGCATCACCATGACGCTGCAGTAATTAAGACGTCCAACTGTCTTCTCAATTTTCTCCAGTCAATATATCTGATCAGATTTCAGCCGGTCTCTTTTCACTCAGCTGTCATCAATTTGCAGCTACTCATGGCCCCTCCGGGCCAATTATTGACGATGTGTTGGAGTGGGATGAGGATAAAATACGCTCTAATTTTAGTGTGCAAGGTTGAGAGATGGTTTGATTCCTCTAGTACATTATATTTGTTTAAAGCTGCAGAGAGTCCATTTGGGCTGGGGTTTGTAGTTCATTTTAGGGATATTATCGATAAATCCCACCGCACACATGGTTAACTACCTTTCTGGCAGCTATTCTTAGCAAGAGGGACTTCTGTCTGACACCTAACTCGCTATGAGATGGAAATGTGGGGCTATAAACCAAACAACTGACAGTGAACCTTTCATTTCATTTCCTTTAATATTTTTTACCGCCCTCGCAGGTAGGATGGCTCCTCAAATGAGTCAGTTCCCCCCAGCCAAAGACCCCACTGGGCAGCATCTGTATTCATCAACGCCATAAGGCCAGACCAATTCTAATATTATTTTATGGCGGTGGTATTTTTCACCCAGCCATTCTCCAATAACTTCCAACTTAGATTTTATGGCTCATATCTTCCTCACTTTTTCCCCTTTTCAGTCTCTGTACACTGTACCTCCCCTTCACTCTCATCCTCACTCACTCACTCTCAGTCTCTGTTGCTCCGTCTCTAACCTCACTATCTCTTTCACAATCGACTTGTTCTGTGGTTTTTGACCCTTTCCTCTCCTTTCCTTTACTTCCTCCTTTACTTTTTCCCCCTTCCCTCCTCCCACATCTTCAGTTTTTCATTATGGCCAGCTGCAGTGGGCTGGGTAATGAAGGCAGTGTTATAAAGCATGGGAGGTGCCTCCCGGCAGGATCACAGCCTGTATATCGGCACATAGAAAAAAATTGAAATGAGGATGGAGAGGAAGGGGCAGAAACTAGAGGATTAGATGGCCAAGACACATAGAAAAGATAAAAGATCAGGAAAAGGTAGCAAAACAATACAGGAACAAAGGAAGTCAACAAAGTAAATGTGTTTCCTTATGTGGTTCTGTCAGCCTCTGTGTAAAATCCCCTGTAGACCTGAGTGAAGAGGGGAGAAAGAGCAAGAAAACTACCAGATATGTCAACAGATAAATACCTTATCAATGAAGCAAATAAACCAATATCAGGTTCACCTGAGGAGGTAATTATTTAGCACATATCTGTTTTTTATCAGGCGCAAGCAGGAACCGTCTGTCTCCGTCTCAGGCGAGATCCAGCTTGAGAAGGATAGTACTTGAAATGATGATGGGATTCAAGTTAGCAGAGACTGAGAAATAAGGAGAAATGAGATACAGAGAATAATGTATTGTGAAGGAACAGAGGGAGTTGGCTGTGAAAGGGCTACTCATTGGTCTTTTTTTGACTGCAGCAGGAAGCACTTCGTATTTTATAATATGATATATACACAGCGCCTACACATGTATATGTTACATAATATTTTTTAAATACTATTAAGAAATCCCCTATATTAGAAGACTCTTTTGATGGTGCCATTTGATTGGACTGAATGTAAGAATCCATCTGTTTCACTGAAAACTTTTTAAATTAGATTGGAAAAAAGAAGCTTAGAAAACATGTTTCTCCTCATACTCCTTATACTATTTTTTATTTTTCTTTCCAACACAGCAACAGAATAACATAAAGCTTTTAACCTCAGTCCTGAGTGAATCATAGCAAGTGAATAATACAGCACATCTGCTCCCAAACCCAAAATCAGTTCAAAACAGGTCTGCAAAACCTTTGCAAGTGTTCCAGCCTGGGGAAATAACCTCTATCGCTGAAGAGAAAGTACGGTGGGACAGAAAAACAGGAGGCGACACAAACAGATAAAAAATGTAAAGAAGGCAGGAAATAAACCCAGCAAAAATCTGTAAGGGGTATCCGGTTGGTGCACCACCACAAACCCATGGTGTTAAATTTTGTTAAGAGTGAGCCAGCTCAGCACTTTCTGAATGCATTCAGAGCTGGTGGTGGAGAGTGCCACACAAATCAGTCTGGAGACTAGGCAATAACCATCACAGCCACAGGCAGGTGGGTTATTCTCTCTCAAAGTGTTGCCTAATAAGCTTTCTGAAGAGTTCTGCTGTGGGCAGTTTCTAAAATAACACTCGGAGGCCCATTGGTGGCCTGAAAAGTCATATTTCTATGTTTCGGTTGAGAGAAGGTGGAGTTTGACTTTTGCAAGAGAGTGGCTCAGATTCTGTAAGGCGCACACACATTCAGAATTGACAAACTCTGTTTTGTTATTGTGAACTTACCCACTTACACAAACAAAGTCACTGACTAGTACGTTAGGAAATAAGGGCAGCTGTAGATGTTTCTATCCCCCAAGAAACACAATTAAACCTGTAACACCTGTAATGAAACTGTATTGACTAGCAGATAAAGCAAAGTTAACAGCGTGAGCAACTGCAAAGATCCAGCTAATACGTGTTTGTGTGTGTGTGTTCATCTGTGTGTGTGTGTGTGTGTGTCAGTTTTTGTTACCTTCTGGGGACTGTTTCTGGCAGAAACACTGGCCACGTCAGGACCAATAGTCCTAATGGGTTTGGGTTTGGGTAAGGCTGTTCAAAAGAATGGAAGTCAATGTAAAGTCGTAACAACTAAAGTGTGTGTTTGCGTTTGTCTGTGTGTGTGTGTAATGAGTTGTGATGGGAGTTTTAGTGGCTGTGTCATTTCACCGTTTCATCAAATTTAATCATATTCATTTATCCACTCTGCCAGCTATGAGTGTCCTTGTTGCACATTGCTGTATTTTATATATAGTCTATCAGAGGTATTTGTCAAGTAAATTCAATTGTGCTCTGACCCAAGCATCTACAGCTGAGCTCATAATATTGCATTACTGCGATAAACTGAGACTTTCATGTGACCTTTGACCCCATAAAGCTTCCTGAAGGTCAGAAATACCATGAGTGAAATTCCCCTACGTCCACAATACATAAATAGTTAATATGACTGCAATATAGACCAGAGACATCTGTACAAATAGAAATATTACTCACTCCCTAATGACTCATGAGGGGACAACTGGACCACTCGGGTCACAAATATTGTAGCATGTAACATCTGATTTATGATGATGATTTATTTCCCTAAGTAAGCTCGTATAATTATTGCTATAATTGGTATAAAAAGTTAATAATGTTTTCTCTCTGATGTCTCAAAATTTAGCTGGGGCTATTAAATATTTATTGAGTAAGCAGATGGGTTTTCAGTGTCTTGCTTGAGGGCATTATGGTAAGCTTTGTTATTAGCTGCCACTGAGCACAGCTGAACCTTTGACCTGCCAGATATTGGGTAATACCTTTTGCCGAGGTCATGAAGAACTAATTGTGAGGGGATGACAATATGGGGCATTGAGTTTTTTCTTAGCAAAGCTTGTGGCTCAGTATTGCAGAGTAACTGTTCCATCTCTTTTTGTTAGTCTAACTACAAATACGTCAACAAGTTATTCAGGTGATATCCACACACTTATCATTATTGTTTACCATCTTTCTGTCATAATTCTACATGGATGGAATTTAAGACTGATAAACATCTCAGATTATTTTCAAAATCTTCCTCAGTGTGAAGCTTCCTGGGCTTAGTTTTATTACACCGTGTTTCGAATTTGATTTGGGTCTACTTAAGTTAGCATGCTAACCAGATGTCTGGTAATACAACCAGCAGCAACGTCTCGGTCTAGACAAACTCTGCAGGGCCACTGGCTCCACTGCTAACAGTGCCATGAGCTAATTAGATAGCTAGCTACAGCCAAGAATAGCAAGCAATGAGCAACAGTTAATGGTTTTCTCTGGCGATATGCTGCCTCCTATAGTTTTGGAGCTACCTTTGAATTTGGGTCATATTTTACACCTTTAAGAACTGCAAAGTACCCTTCCCCTCCACATTATAGTCACCTCCACAACTTTGTAAGGTCAGCTTAGTCAAGCCAAAAAAAATATCACAGGTAAAATCCATGTTAGCGCTAAAGGAGTGAAGATAAATACTTTTTGAAGGTGGTCAGTACTTCCTGTATCAAAAGAAGGAGAAGTGTGTTGTTAAAATGACTTGCTACAAGATGACTTACCCAAAATAAACTTAATATTCCATGTTTTATTTGGTTTTACAGTTTATAAAACTACTGAAAGAGAGAAAAACTATCCCATCCTCTCACTGAAACTGGTGATGAGACCCTATCTTGCGTTTTCCTGAGCTCTTTTTTCATTTCTTCACTGTCTCGCTGTTGAGCAAAAGACAATGAAAGTGAAGTTGTGCCAGAATACCACTTTAGCAGCGCAGGAATCCGCAGAAGTGGTCTAGAGTTGTTTTAATAAAGGCACTGTGCAGATTGCCCCCGAGTCTAGTGTTCGTCCCTAAACACAACACAATAAAACACAAACAATTTGATAATTATAAGAGCAGCAACAACCTATATTACTGTGCGTGTGTCTATATGTGTGTTCCATACACTCTATTGCTGTGGACCACAGTGCCCTGCATGCCGCAAAGCTAATTAAATATACAGCAAGCCAAGACCAAGGGTGTGGGCACTATGCATCTGTCGCCTGGTTGTGCCCCCACATTGGTGTATGTGTGAACTGTCTGAGTGTGTATACATACATACTAACACAAGTGTTGAAGAAGCTGCGGTTTCTTTTTCCAGACTCCTGATGTCATCATTCTCTTTTTTTCTGTAACCCGCCATCAAGACATTGTTCACACAGTAGTGTATGGATCCCAGCTGTCTCACCGTGACCCAGGCATTCATATGACCCCAGAAGGAATGAGAAGGACATGTTTTATCCTCTCAGCTCCCTATAGATAACTTCAGAAGGCACTTAGAGGGACACAGAAGGACTTTCTTGTTTTTGCCCTTGGGGGTCGCAGCGAGGGATCTGAGATTCATGTGTTGTTTTGGCCTCAAGGAGTTTGTGTGTGTATTTCGCGGTGTGTGCTTGCCTGCGTGTAGGCATATGTATGTGTAAAGTGTGCTTCCCCATATTATTGCATAACTGTGTCTTTCCGTGTTTTTTTTGCTCCTGTGTGCGTATGTGTTATTTTAGCCCGGAGGTTGAGTGAGTGAACTATGCGTCTTTGTCCCTTAACACCCTGTCTGCTGTCACCACCGCTGTGCAGCTACACTGTCACACTCAGGGTAAATAAGCGTGCCCAAATTAGTCTTTTATGGCCCTAAAATAATAGAGTCACACCGTCATGAATGTTTAATACCATTTCCCAGGCTCTTTGCTGACAAAAGCATAATTAAGGCTTGTACATAACGCGCTGGCTCAACGAAAATGCACCATTTTCAGCAATTTCATGAGTGTTAGTTTGGGAGAAGAGTCATTGTGTAATTTTTCTTAACACGGCTTCCTGTGCCTTGCTGTTAGACCTAACAATACAGGACATAGAACAAGATGCTGGTGTACTTTTGTAGGTAAACTACAGTGTTCTTCTTGTTCTTTGTAATTATGTGGAAAGTTGAAAGATGATTACAGCGAAAAAGAGTCCCGGTGTGCTCAGGAGAGTGTTAAGGTAGCTGCTCTCTCTGTCTGCATGTGTAAAACTAATTATTTTAACAATCTACAGAATGTCATTACCTTCTCCTTTTGGTTTATAATAATAATAAAATGATATATGTTTGCTATGTATGAAAGGTGGTCATCGGATCAGGACAGCTCTCAGGTTAGTCAGTAGTCTGACTCGCCGGATGTTGACTGATGGTATTGCCCAAGCCCCCAGGAACAGCAGCAGGTTTTGGAAGCCAAATCTCGTAGTGGCCAAACCATGTAATTACAACAGCATGTGATGGACTGGGGCCCAAAAAGTCTTTTTCCCATATGCTTACATTGTGAGAGGAGAAGGAGCTGTGAAACGGCTGCTAACCCCGCAAAATGACTTGTTTCTAGACTAGAAAAGCTGCACAATTAAACCATTTTATCCCCATTCAAGTTAGCCGGGCGCTAAACCGGAAGGTAGCCGGCACACACACACACACGCACGCACGCACGCACGCACACACACACACACACACACACACACACACACACACACTTATTTGCATAGGTAATGAAGAACTATTTCAGTGCTGTGGAGGTTTGGCTAGGACTAGTTTATCAGTAATTCTTCTATGATAGTGTCTTGATATTGGGCTAATACAAGGAGCTGGATTCACTCATTTCATTTTTGACTACATTTTTCGGGCCACATCCCTCTGCTTCCTCCTCTTTATTCTCTGTGTCTGTCTGTTATTTCATGTCAGCACCTCTGTCTATGTTTCTTCATCTTCTTCTCTCATTCTCTCATCATTCTGCTCTTTTTCCTAAAAAAAAACAAACTCTGTTTGCCTCAATAGTCATTTCTCCTGTAAAGGGCCGGGAACATACTTCACACAATCACATTGCTGTTTTCACTGCATCAAGAATCCATTGCAGATTTAATACATAGAACACAGTAATAAGGAGGCTGGAATAGTCTTGCCACTGTTGTTTCATCTCTTCTCCTGTCTTCTATCATTTGTTTTTGGCTAATATCTGAGGGATCAGTAAAGAGAGAGAGAGACACAGTCCTGTGATTTGTGAGGAGAAAAAAACAAAAGACTGGCAATTTTTGTTGGTATACTTAAAGAAACGGAGCAGAGAAAGTCAGCCTAAATCAATCTTTACTTCTCAACATTGCATTTTAAACACAGGCAATGTTCTCGTTATTTCCAAATGTGGGCCTCGTGCATGTTTTATGCCGTCTTTAAGGCGATGTCTATGAGCAGAATGCTGAATAATTGACGAGACGCGAAGCTGGATCAAACGGCAAGTCTGCCTCTGTTTGTGCCTCTCTGTATGCACAAGCTTTTCTCTCTGTGAGTGTGTGTGTGGTCGATAGCCTATAATAATGTGTTTTCAATGTACACGTGTGTGTGCGTTAGGAAAAAAAAAGATGGACAGAGTTAGTTGTTCTGTTTTTGATTGCTTATTACTGCAGACTGAAATATGTTGGGACTACACCGTCTATAGAAACGGATTTCTGACTGTTTTCTAACTGATCATCTCAATATTGTTTGGGGCTTTTCAGCTGTTATTGCACCGGTTTTGATCAGGTCCAAACGTCCATCGCATACAGTAATAAGCCGTCCAAAAACGCTGCCTTTTACTTTTTAACCAATACTGTTCAAACATGCTGATAATAAGAATAGTGTGGCTGCATAGCTGCATCTTTAAATATCCTCAAATTAGCTAAAAGTCCACAGGCCAATTAAAGGACCAACAGACAAAGTGAAAAACGTCAATCATCTCATTACGTTCCCATGCTCTTCTGGGAAACCTTGGGTCCTGGCTTTCCTGTGGATGCCACCTGACACGCACCATCAACCCAACACCATTAGAGCACAAGTACACCGCCCTCATTAAAACGCCACTTCCTGATGGCAGTGAGACCCCCAGCAAAACCCTGAGGAATGTGGAAAAAAGCTCTAGATCCCAATCCAATCGAGCATCTGTGGGATGTGCTGAACAAGTCTGATCCACAGTGGACCTAAGGCGTTGTCGGCAGATCCTTTAAGTCCTGTGCGTTGCAGGTTAATAGAAAAAACAGGTGCTTTGGATAGATTGGTCAGTCTTTTGAAAGACTCTTGCGAAGGCTGGTTTTGTGTATCCTCACTCATGACTCAGAGCAGAAATAAGAGCACTGGAACAGCCTTCGTGACACAAATGTTTCTTGAACATGTGCATTCTGTATTTACGTTGTGCTCAGATTAGTCAAACCACGCTGTGTAAATGTACGAAACTGCTCTGATGCTGAATTGGTAATCAATCAATATTCCAGTATAAGCATGCACTCTCAGTCTTGTTATTTTTTGTCATGCAGTTTCTTGAAATGCTAGCAAACAGAAACAAAGCAAAGCGGTAATTGAGTGTCAAAACTCATCAGGGTTTCGCAACAGAAACTGCATTCTGAATCCACCAACGTGGTCAGCCTTGTGCTCAGCGTCCAAGGTAGCAGCCCCTATTGCGCTGTGTTGAATAGAAAATACCTATATCCCATCTGATTAGGGTGAATACAGTGTTTCAGCCTCTCCCTCCCTCTTCAGTTCTCTACCTTATACGTGCACTGTTTCTTTCCCACGTATTATTCAGCAAATTGATAATGGATTCTGCAGCGACCTTCTGTGAATTACAATGATTATGGTCCTGTTTATCGGGGATAACACCGTGTTGTACAGTCGTAAACAGAGCTATCCTTACTCACACAATCACATCCACACACCACACCACCACCTTATTCTCCTCCATCGCACGCTCACACTCAATTGAACCTGTCATCTTCTCTTTGGTCCCCTAATGGCCGTCTACTCCTAGAGAGCCATTAGAGTACAGGACATGTTATTGGAAATCAAAGAGGATTTGGAGTCCGGGGCGTCCTCCTGCAGGGGAGAGCACCCAGCAGAGGTCAACTTGTTACAAAAACACACTCGGTCAACCCTGACCGCTCACATGGATTGCTTCTGAGTAAATCTCTGTTTCCATCATTGCCATGGCAACTCAGGTTATTTCCAAGGGTTTTTCAAATTGTGATTGTGATGAACTGACGACGTTCAGGCATATTGCTGAGTCTATAAAAGAAACCGTGCATGCATACGACTCAAATGAAATCACTGTCTGTTTTATGTCTTGCACGCCGTCACTCAAGATTTAATCTATCGCGCAGGGCGAAGAGATCTGGAACAGGTTGTGAAATCATTTTTAAATTATAGCAGATGAACTCTAGGAAAGCTCTGCTGGTCAATACAGAATAAAGGGGTTGTTTTGCTGTTGCCATGCATTTCTTCTACTGGGTTTATTCTATTTGCCGGCAGCGTAGTCGCTCTATGTCCAGCATTTGTAATTCTCATCACACGTCTGATCATCTGATGCCTCTGATAACAAGCAAACACTGTCTGTATGGGGGACGCTTCGGTCTGCTTGTTAGTTTGCCCTGAAATTTGGATTAAAACAACAAACATTATTTCAAGAGCAAACGTAATTGGAAAACCTGACCGAAATTGTAAAATCCTCTACCACAAACAAGTTGGTAAATTTATAGCAGTTTGTTTCAGTTTGTAATATAATTGAGATGAACTGGGACCCGGAAATATTCAGAACAAAGAGAAGTAAAACACTTGCATTGATTGCATTAACAGGCAGCTGGTCCAACTGGTTGCCTGATCAAGACTGTATGAATCACAGTGTTGAATTGCCCCCTCTTGAATTAATTTGTGTCAGCCAGATAAGACAGCGTGCCAGAGATATGCCTTATTTCTTATTTTCTTTATCAAAAAAATTTAAATGAAGTGAAGCAAAATTTATTCATGATTTTAACGGAAGGTGTTTGCCATTATGTAAATGTTAAAGAGCTAAAATGACAGAAGATAAGGTGACGGTTTTTATAGACGTTCCAGTTTTACAGTTTCCAGCTGTTTTTTTTTTTTTCCTGCTGTCTGAGTCCAGGTTAAAAATAATATCCAAGGATTCAGGTTGTCGAGGTAACCTTGTAGATTTCAATCCAGTGTGGGACGTGTTCTGTTTTTGATATTGTTCCAGTAATATTTTTATCCCATGGTTTTCCCATCTCTCCCAATATACTGTCGATAATAAAGGAAGCTCAAATGCCCAGAAAGGAAAATCTGTGAGTAAGTGAAAAGATCGCTGGCCAAGTACTTCTAGTAAGTTGCTTTGTATATTGTGCTTTAATTCTTAACTGCAAACTCAGTTTGCCACATATCTAAATCAGGCACAGCACCAGGATTTCAACTTTGTATGGTAAATTTGGCTGAGCCTTTCAATTACAGATGTTTATACTGTGTGCCTTCTTTTCAGTTTCCAGTCTCGCTGGAACAGAAATGATGTGCTGTGGAAGGCAACTAGTGAGTCTGGTTGATGATGCAACTTTCTAAACTTTTTTTTTCTAAAACATGTTCAATGCAGTTTATTATTTACCCATGACAGTTTATATTTATAACAAGCGCCACACGCAGGTAAATTGCTTTAATCGTACGGAACTGAAACAGTGTCATATCTTTCATGATTATTTTTATTTTTTTTATTTTCCATTCATTCAGAACACTGACATTTTAATACTAATTAAGGAAATACCCTCTTGTTTGAATGATGTGCCTGGGTTATCATTTGTTTGAGTTGATTGCAGGGAGAAAGAAAGAGGGAGAGAGATCGACTGCTGGGTGAGCTAGATTGACTTTTAACGAGAGAGAGAGAAAGTGGTGAACCACGCTGTCAATGCATAAGCTTAAGAAACTGTTTTTATCTTTTCAAAGCAATAGGCCTGTACAGACAAGGTATCTTCAGCTGAAATTAGACAGTGACAACTTCCATACATGCAGCCCACATACATTCGTGTGTGGGCTGCAGGGCTTGTTCAACGTAAAATGGCCTGTTGTGATTGGTCCAGACTTCTATCACGACAGCCTAATGAATGCTTTCTATTTCTTTTTTTTAGGAAATGAAACAATTGTATTCTTTATGTTGTATTTAAGGCAACATTGTGAAGAAATTGGCATTTTGTGCGATTTGGCGCCCCCTACCAACACCTCCGTAGTAAATACAAATCCCAGGTCTGTATCAATTTGTCAGATGTATTGTAGGTGCTAACTGAAAACAAAACTCATCACGTCATGACAACGTTGTGTGTTAAAAACTTGTATTTTGAAGTAAACATGTATGTAACGCTGTGATCCTACCCTCTCACTGAAGTTACACAGTGCAGGAACAAGTGATAGGGGGGCGGAGTGGCTGAGACAGAGACACTATTCAACCTATTACAAGACACTGTACCATCAAAATGATTTTCGGGGTGTTATTATAAGGTTAAAAAGTAACATAATGTTGCCTCTGAATTAAAAGTAAACGTAAGGAAAGTGTGTGTTCTCCTGGTCTTTAAGGATGCACCACTTTTACAATTGGATGGGTGCAGGCCCACATACAATGACGCACCAGATCTACAGGCTACATATTCAATCACAGTACCAACAAAATTAAAATAATTATATAATAATAATTAATAAACAACACAATACAAACATCAATAAATCCACATTTTTTATTCATTGATAATTCAGCTCATTTGAAAAGTAGCATTTGTTGTTTTGTTTTAATTAAAAGACAAATCTCCCTTCAAAATCTCCTTAATACTACAAAATCAAAAACAAAATTTAAAACAGGATATAATCCAGGTTTGTCAGGAAGGTGTTGTCTTAATGGACAGACATAAATCAGAAATAATTAGATAGTGTCATTAGCTTTGGGCTGGAGAGGACAGGTGCCACTTCTTATCACATTGTATTACACAGTGCAGAACTTTTGTGTCCCCCTGCTGGCAGTGAGAGTACTTACACAAACTATCGACATGCTTTTGACACCGTAGCCTCCGCCATACTCCATTTGCTCCGTCAGTTTCAGTTTTGTAAAATGATGTAAAACGCATCGCTGCAGCGTGGGAAATTCTCCACAGATTCCAGGTTTAATAACTTCAATATCCTGCGAAATACAGACAGATTTATCCGCCAGTGATGGGCTTAATCAGCATTGTGTGGACAGTCATTTATGTGTTAAAGTCCCACACTGCAGGTTTAAGTTCTCAAAAGATATGTGATCTTGTGCTTTATCCACGGCTATTCATCCAATCTAATGGCCACACTCTAAGGGAGAACTAAAATGTCTTAGTGTCAGCACCGCTGTGTGGTGTCTAAGCGGAAAACAATGCCAGAGCCCCAGTGCAGCTTCAAATTTGGATGCATAGATGTAAATTAAAAGCTGTGGCTAACAAAAGCAGCACAGTGCAATTGATCTAAGCTGTGTGCAAAGGCAGGACTTTGGGGAAATCAGAAGCTTCATTAAAGTTTCATATTGTATTTCTGTACACTTGCAGTTTCGTCCTGTGTCTCTATTTACCTAAGGGCCCAAACTGAGGAAAGTTAGACACCCCCCGGGACACTGGATTATAAAAGCTTTAACAACACAATGGTCAGGTAAAAAAAAAGGCCGTAAAAGCACTGGCATTGTTTCATCCACGTAAGAGAATTTTGAAAGTTAAGTCCAGTAGGGACATACTTTTTGTGCTCCAGTAGGATGATTTTGTTCATCAGACTGTGATGATACTGGCAGTATAGGTGAGTTATGTTTACCATATAATATGCTAGTTATGCTATCAGAATCTTCTCGACTGTATATGAACATATGATGTGGATGTGTGAGTGACTCTACAGTGTTTGTCCATTTACGGTTATGTGATGGTCTTGACAATCTACTTGTGTCTATCTGTGTCTGTCAGCGTCAATCTGTCACATTCCCCTTTCTCCACAGTCATAGTGTCACAAAACAGACAGAATGACAGCAGATAGTCACTTTCACTCACCCTCTCTCTCTCTCTCTCTCTCTCACATACTACCCCGGCATTAGTCAGCTCGGATTCCCCCTGCGCTGCAAATGATCTGTGAAAATCATACAGAAATCCTGTGCCAGTTTTGGACAAATACAAAAACAAGCCCGCGTATTCATGCACATATTCACAAATTGAAGTATACAAAGGTGCCTGCTCTTTTGCCAGATCTCTTTCACACACACATGCACACGTGGCAGGACCAAGAGCCTGATATCTTTGATAGCTACCCAGGTTTGATGGCCTGTTGCTGGCAGAGGCTTTTAGAGAGACTGGTTGTGCTGCCTCACTGTCTCGTTTCCTGCTGGGCCTTTTGTCCCAATCTGTGGGTTGTCGTTTTATAAATGAGGGTGTCCGCGGGGAGATGAAAGGGATGGAAACAGGTGAGCACTTTACAAAGGAGAGAAGTGAATCACTGAGAAAATCTCAAATAACAGAGACACAAAATATTTCGCCGCATGCGAGTAAGCAGCTTAACCAGGCTAGACGCAGTGTATGAAGCTCAAATTCATCTTTTCAAATTTAGAATTTTTTAGACAAATAATGACTGTCATGTTTATTTATCCCGTTTTATAACATTTTAAAGATGTCATCTTAGCTTTTCAATGCAGTTATGCTGGCCATTGCAAGGTCTGATCTGTTTTTCTATTGTTTTTATGCGCAGGTATCACAGCGTAGGTACAGAGGTGACATTAAATCCCTCCAAACTAGAATCACCGCATCGCAGCTGTATGCCTCCGCGCACCAGTCAAGTTGCTGTTCCCAAATTTCGGTGTTGAACAATGGCCAGGATATTTTTTGCAGAATATTATGATGTAACAGTGCATTTAACCTCTGACCTTTTGGATATCAAATGTCATAATTCATTTCATCCTATTAGACATCTGTATGTGGACTGTTGGTGTAATTATAGAGAAATCCTTGAGTTATGTCCAAAAATGTGTTTTGTGACCTTTGACCTTCTAATTCTAATCACTTCATCCTTGAGTCATATTGGACATTTGTACCATATTTGAAGAAAGTCCCTTGAGGCGTTTTCTGAGATATCGCGTTCACGCTAATGGGGGCGCCATAATGCCACATGATGACCTTTGACCTTTGGCCACTAAAAATCTAATCACATGGCCCTCCAGTCGTAGTGGACATCTGTACCAAATCTGAAGAAATTCCCTACATGCGTTGGAGATACCGTGTTCACAAGAATGGGACCGACCGACAACCCAAAATCATAATGCCTCCGGCCACGGCTGAACCCAGCACGGCGGGATACAAATTTTAAAAATCCACTTTGATTTTGTGTTTTTAAGCTTTTTTGAAGATAATTTAATGAAACATCTGTAGTAACAAGTAACGGTCTCAAACCTTCCTTCCCATTAAAAGGTTTCTGCACATTTTACATTTTATTTAAGTGCAAACCTTTTCATAACCCTGTGACTCACTGTTCGTTTGAAATACAAAGCTATATTGTGGAGTCAGTCACAAAAACCACCTAAAAGAGTTAAAGCTGCTCTGATTCTGTGCTAAGGCTGCACACGCTTTGATTTCTATCCAGATGTGAGTGCGTGTGTGTATACATGTGCCAGTGTTTGTGACACAGCCCTCATGAGACAGCCGTGCCCTTTTCAACAACACTCTCAAACATTTCAACCAAAGAGGTATTAAATACAACTCCATCCATCATGTGGGCCGGGCTGCAGTCACAGCTGATGGTGATGAAAGAACATAAGAGTGACACTCCCATCTCACCTCTTTTCTATAGCGGTATGCGTTGTCGATAGCATACAGCGGGTTTTTCTACAGGAGAAAGGAAGTGAGGGACCAGGGCAGAGAAGAAAAAAAAAAGGAGGTGATAGGGAAGGGGAGACGTGAAATGGAGAGGCAGGAGCAGGGAGGAAAAGGCTGCCCTGGTCTTGGCAGAAATTGTTTCCGTGACGTTTGAAGTCCGCAACAGTCCAATTAGGGTGCAAATAATCGGGATTACACACACACACAACCCTGCCCTGTAAGAGATAGAGGCAAGGAGCGAGGAGGAGGAGGAGGAGGGGATAGAGAGGGAGGGTTGGTGATGAAGAGTGAAAGTGGCAGTGAGGTTTGGAGAGATGGCAGAAACCAGGGGGAGCAGCCTCCATGCTCATGACAGCAGCTGAAATCCTATCGAGTGGAGGAAAAGGGAGATGACACTCCCATGGAGGAAATGTGTAGGGGGAGACGAAGGCAAGTGGGGGGAAAGAGATAAAAATGACAGGAAAAATGTATAAAACTAGTGTGTGAGAGAAGCAGCGAGAGAGGGAAAATTGCGAAACGCACAGATTGTTTGGACGTGTGTTCTCGTTAGATGCGATGATCAATAGACGACTGTTTGGACGTTTTTGGTCAGTTTGAGTGGGCAGTTCAGCCAACAAACAGCACTTGTTTACCATTATTTACAGTTGTGTCCCAGTTACCAAGTCCCTCCGCTGCCACACACAATATTGCCAGTGTTTTGAACCAAAAAAAGACGACAACATCATGCAGAGAGGAATGTTATTTAAACTACACATAAGAATTTGTACTCCTTTAAAAGTGTACCTTGTGCTTTTCCTTGTCGTTCACTTCTGTGGCGCGATGAGGCTTTAATGAACAAGCTTCTGGGGTGCGATTAGCAATATTCTCACCCCTCGCAGCAAATCTGAGTCTTTGTGTTTTTATTTTCCTCGGCTGTGTCTTGCAGACCTCGACACACCAGTTCTGACGGTGCACCAGACCATCAGCGATGTGCGCGGCAGTTACTACCAGGAGAAGACGGTGTTCCTGCGCTGCACCGTCAACTCCAACCCTCCCGCACGATTCATCTGGAAACGTGGGAACACGCTCATTGAACAGAGCAAGGACAACGGAGTGGACATCTACGAACCGCTTTACACTCAGGTACACATGAACACATGCACAGCACAGACACGCTGCCAGGTGCGCAGTCACTCCTCGCTTTCTGCCTTTCTCTTTAAGAAGTGCCTCGCCGAGTCCCCCCCGCTGAATCCTATCTTCGTCTGCTCAAGTTTTATTCTCGTCTCATCGGAAAATCTTTCACTTTAAACCTCTCTTGCTTTCATCTAGTTTTTTTTTTCTTTTCCTGCCATTTCTTCTAACATTTAGTGCTCACATGAAGACTACTGGTGGCAGGAAGCTATTCAACTGTTCACTGAACCCCCCGGAGAGCAATTGTTCGATGGCTTAAGCCTAAATTTATCAACCCCAACCAAGTCTTTATTCAAGATTATGTCACATTACGAACATAATCACCCTAAAAAACCTCAGGGTTGTATGCCTCCGCACACCAGCCAGGTTGCTGTTCCTGAAATATGACGTTGAATAATGGCACAAACATTTTTTGCACAATATTATGATTTCACGGTGAGGTTGACCTTCTGAATTATCGGTTATAAAATGTCATCATTTTGTACGTTAATCCTTGTAGACATTTGTGTGAATTTTGACATTATCATATGAATTGTTGAGTGGTGGCCAAACATGACCTTGACCTTTGACCATCAAGATCTAATTCGTTATGGTGAAAGTTTAAATTTCTTTATAACGCAACTCTATGTTTGATTTTCAGTTTAATGTTGTGACAATGTGCTAATGATCTGGTGAGGTCTAGGTACAAAAGCCACTTTTGGTCATCACAAACACGGCCTGAGATCTCCCGACTTTCTGTCAAAAATATGTCATCAAACATGGCTGGAGATTGCCCAAGGATCTCCTCAAAAATATCAAGGGGTGTCAGGCTTCACACTCACATGTGAACTGTGCCTTCTTGCCTTGCAGTAAATCCAACAACATCCCCACCACCTCCCAATATCTGACCACCTCAGGTCATGAGAATGCAATGTGAATGTGATATGACACGTGTATTTAAAAAAATGTTAACATACAAACATGAATGCATCAGTGGTTTGCAGAAACGTTATCATTTTATTATGGTGACCAGATTATATGTCAGTTGACAAGTGACTGAAATTTTCTACAGACCAGACACTAATACAGTAATATTTCTTGTATAATGAAATACATACTTTTTATTTTTAACTATGCGGTATAGCCGATGGTCCACAGGCTCCACATTTAACTCATGATCTAATATTAAAGCTGTGTGTGTGAGTTCACAGACGAGGGAAAATAGCTGACCATCCAGTCCGTCCATCTGTTATTTGATCAGTTTAACAGCATTAGCCAGTAAGTTAGCCAAATAACAAAAACAAACAGTCCCTAAGCCTGATCGCCAAGCCTGAGCGCCTGTTGCACCAACACAACTGCTCCATTTTTCTCCACTTACCAAAGCATCAGTCAGCCACAAAGCAGAGCCCCTTGAGTTCAATTAGCCAGCCAGCGGAGCTCTTCCCACGGCTGCCTCAGACACTGTTAGCCCATCACCTACTGTAGCAGACAGGCAGTTATACAGCATCACACACAGAGTCTTGATCTGAAAAATCACAAGTGATGTTGAAAGAGATGTGAGAACTGTTCCTGCGTGTCCAAGAGAGTTTGGACTTGCCTACATTAGAGACACAGCTGCTGGAGTAGTAAGAGACATTGTTTCATGAATGGTCCGGGAGAGGGAGGAGGGATTTCGCTCTTTGAGCTGTCAATCAGATCAGTTTCATTTGGGTAATGGTCTCATGTGAAAGCCGTTTGAAATTCATCATTCGTATTACTTTATATGATTGGAGACGCTTCAGTTGATAATCAGGGCATGTCAGACCTACAAACACAGTATGTGTTTGTGTTCGGCGAGCGTGCGTCTGTGTGTATGTGTGTGTTTTCTGACCCTGTTTACCACACTGCGGCTCATCAAAAATTGAAGTGACTTTTGCACAAGATTACAACCCAGTTTAGAACAGACTAGAATAAAAAGCTCGGAGCTTTCTCACTGATGTAATGTTATGTGCTCTGCAATGGAAATGTGCTTGTTTTTGATCTATTATTGGATTGATGTTTATGTGTCTTTCATGATAACCGCATAAGTGATTCTGCGGTAAAATATTTTTGAAGAATTAAGTCTTTTAGCATGATGCTGTCGTGTGTGTTTTGCCCCATCTAGGGTGAGACCAAGGTGCTGAAGCTGAAAAACCTTCGACCCAAGGACTTTGCCGATTACACCTGCCAGGTTTCCGTCCGCAATGTGTGCAACATCGAAGACAAGTCGGTCACCTTCAGGCTCACAAACGCCACAAGTGAGTTTTTTTGCACAAATGCTTATAAAGCTGCCGTGTGCCTTCACAAAGCCAAGCTTTTTTGTCCTTCGCTATCAATTTCTCGCTTTGCCTTTTGCTCCGTCTTTCTCTTTCTTCGCTTCTCCCGTCTCGTCTGACTTTTCTCTGCGTGCTCGTTGTGTCTCTGCTCAGGAGTCTCTTGCTCTCTGTCTCTTTCTCTCATTGTTAAAACGTCTCCCGTTTTTACCTGAGCAGGAGTAGGCATTCTCCTTTCATCATCTCATTTTCTCACATCCTGTAATCTTTCCTTGTCTCTTCCTTTCCTTTCTTTGCATGGGTTTTTCCTCTGCCCTTCTTTCCACTCAGATTTTCTCTCAGCCTCTGCGTCTCCTCGCCTGCCTCCCATTGTCTGTCTGTCTTGTTTTTTTTCTATCGCTGCGATCTCATGTCAGGGCCGTCAGCTGTAATTCAGTTGTCACACTCTCTGTTATCTTCAATTCAGTCTACCCCTCTGTCCGTCTGCACGCCATCGCCCGGCAACTCTGTTACTTAGGACAACATCGTTGCAGTTGACAACCCTGATAGACTGATACACCACAAGGGAAAGCCTCGTGCTGGTGCAGATTTTTATTCTTGTTCTGTTGCCTTTATTTTCTCTTTTAGTCTCCTCTCTTCTTGCCTCATGCCCGCCAGCCTGAATGTATGCTAAATAGCATTTTGTGTGATTTTTAAACCTGTAATCAGTTATATTTAATTCCTCTCAGTGGTGTTAGTGTATTAATTTGGATCATCCAAACACGCTTGTTTTTCTATACGTTTGAAGATTTCAGGCTTCCGGTCTTTATCCAGTCTTTCTTATGGTCAGTGGGGCTGAATGGATGGTGAATACAGTGCTGCAGCACTGGACAGCATAAGGAAACTGATGTGTTTTTTGAGCATTAAAGCACGTAAACCAGTAATCTAAAATGAAATTGTCTCCTTTGATAATGCACAGGCAATTATTAAGCGTTTACGAAATAGTCAACCTACAATCGGTCAAATGAGTAAGAAAATATTGACATATCAGATCCTACACATAACCTTTGACATTACTATATATTAATTTAGCGACAATTATGCCCAAGAGGCACAAAAAGATATTTACATGGACAGTGGGTAAAAATTCAAACACAGCAAAGAGGTGGATTCATACTCCTGTGAGATCACAGGTCAGGAAGAACATACATTTAAAGCTCGGTCTCCTATTTGTTTCAAAAAGATCATATATAAATGTTAATTTAAATTATGTGTACATTAGTAAATATAGTTTCAGGAAACAAAAATGATCTTTTTAAGTGCATTAATGTTTGCTCTGTATGATATCTCAGTCTCGCACTAAAGAGGAAAGAGATAAAAGTTTTTTTCTATGTGTTTTATGATGGCCACAAGTGTCCATGACTTTTTACTTTTACTTTTTATTTACAGACTTTGAACTGAAGGAGAGGTTATCAATTGAGCAATAGGGCCTCTTTCAGATAAGACATAAAGTTCCCCAGGAGTCTTCTAAAGTGAGCTGAAGGTGGGGAAGATAAAAAAAAAAAAAACACCCTCAAAGACCAAACTCTGTGATAAAGTTAAGAGGAGACGAAACAGAGTTTCACACCTCTGAGTGGAGAAAGATGTGGCTGCAGACAGATATAGATAGAGGAGGAAATTAAAGGCTGAGAGTGGAATCAGACAGAAAATGAGAGATGGACACAGCGTGCCGAAATACTCCGGAAAACAGAGTGACGCTAATGAATCAGCTTCAGGTGAATGTTTCCTGGCTCACAGATGTGCTGTTGATTAGAACAGAGATGATAAATGTTGGATTATGATGTGAGAGATGCTTTTAACAGAGTGACCAAATGGAAACAGAAACATAAAGATGCTAAAACATGTGGGGGAAGGCTAACACACGACTGGCTTTTGTATGTTTATTTTACCCAGAAAGTGTAAAATTACATTATCCCTTGTGCCAGTGAGCTCATTTTTGAGTCATTGACCTTCAAATTAATACATTATAAAGGGTTGTTCCAAAGAAAAAGGAAGAGGAGACTGCTCAAGCTGTAGTGATGGGTGCTCTTCACTCTCATTCTTTCCTGTCCTTCGCTCTCAGACTCCTGTGCCTGAGATCGATTGTATCCACACACCTCTGTCAACACACACACACACACACACACACACACACACACACACACTAACACACAGAACCACTGCCATGATAACAATAAGAGTGCGCTTGATGCTGGCATACGGGCTCAGAGACTTGCCAGAACAGCCAATCTGTCTGGACCACACAGCCTCACAGAGTGACAGAAAACACACTGCTTAGTGTCTGTGTTTCTATGTGTGAATTATTTTTCTTCTCTTTTTTTTTTTTCTCCATTGCCTTCACACATCTCTTCGAAATAAGAGCCAGGTTACCAGCTGCGCTAACAGCCATACAGCCATTGCCCTAAACGTCACATTATGTCCTTATCTTTTCCAGCCTGTTCTCACTCCCTACGCTGTAGGTACCCAACTGATGTCACTTCTTCTCCTCTCCAGCGCAGTAGTTTATAGAAGAAAAGAAGTCATATGCAAAAGTCAAAATGGATTTTGATTTTAAGTAACGTTATGTATGAAGTTTAATTTTACGTAGCAGCAGTTTTATCAGAACTGGACAACATTTCTTTAGTCAAAGAAGAGCAAAGCACGGCACTGAAGGCTTTTCTTGATGGAAAAGATGTTTCTCCTACTGATTTGTTAGCCTGTGATAGATGGTTCCAGACAGGTGGTTCATCCAATCACCTTCCAAGTATTTTTTTAAAGTGCCTGCCCTTTTTCCGAACTGTGTCCAACGCCTCCCTCCCAGATGGATTCGTGAAATTAACCCTTTTGTGAAACACATCCTCTGGCGTGTCAGGTTAATAATATGCTGTATGTTTGTCAGCGAACATTGCATATGTAATAATGCTAACTTGACCGCCATTCACATGAAAACTAATGCTACAATAGTAAGCAAAGCATCATCATTTGAAACTGAAGGCTACTGACCAAACCTTAACACACCTTAACCTAGCACACGCTTCCCATCATGGTATACGGCCATCAAACCAGAAAATTGTCGGGAACTGCCTCTGATACTGTCCAGAACTGTGATCAGTCTTATTCAAAATCATTTCTAAAAGTGAACTTCTCCCTTCGAAAATGTTCTTTTTTTTTAATGCTAGCATTACTCTGTAAAATCTCATAAATGATTATTAGAAAAATGAAAAAGAGGCGTTGTGGGACTAAAGTAATATAGGTTCAAATAACACTGCTTTTCAGACAAGTGTAAACATGCAGATGTTATCAGAGAAAATCACATCTCTAGACTCAGATCTCCAAAATAACCAGAGCAACAGATGGGGAAAAGAAAGAGATAGAGAACAGAGAGAGCGAACTAGACACACAGAGAGCAGAGGGAGGAAGAGAGAGGCAGAGAAAGAGACAGATGGACACTGAGATAGAGATAGAGAGATCGCAAAGGAGGAAAATAAACATTGAGTCGCTTCTTTTTTAAAAAAAATTTTATCCTCAGTAATATTTATCTAATGAGTGTATTTTGTTATTCTGCACTGATCTCCGTTTTGCCCTTGTGGCGTCGGTCACTGCTTAGATTAGATTCATCCAACTAGGTTACGTCATGGCCTCCGATTCACAGCGCTGGAACAAGGGGATTGATTGATTTTTCATATCATAATCCCAACCTGGGATTTGAGTACGGGGCTTCTGCCCCTCCAGTAACTGCCAGCGGCGGCCAAATCCTCTTCCCCTGCCTCTCATAAAAAGAACATGGAGGCAATGCTCCAGAGCTTGTCATGTTATTTAAAGTGGTGGTGTACAGGGGTGGAAGGGGGATTAATGGAACGAGGCCTGGATGTGTGAAGGGATGGAGAAAAACAGGAGATTGCAAGATTGACTTCCACCATAACCACAGTGGCCTGCTACTTTTCTAACATGACACTTGTTTACTGCAGTTTTACTGGCGAACAGATAGAAAGAAGACAAGGCAAACATTTATTTTGCCATTTTATTTGAAGCTTTAAACTTGTAGCATAAGGTTTCATTATTCATCTGACCCAAAATCTTTTCTAGTAGCGGGCTGCTGCAGAGGTCTTATCATAAAATAATAAAACAGCCAGGTGTATGGGCAGTAAATGGGTCCAGCCACTGTGGTGAAATAGTGCAGGGAAAAAAAAGAGCATCTCCACATCAAAGAAAGACCAAAGAGGAGAAATGTGAAATTGACTTTTTATAACTATCACATTCTCAGTAATTGTCAGGTTTAGAGAACAATTTACATTTCATATACATCAGAGACTTTCTGACAGTTTAAGTGCCATGTCTCTGATGAAATTGTAAAACTCTTCATTATGCCGCTCTACGTGTCGAGATAGGTGCTAATTTGGAAATGCTGACGATTTTACATCTCAGGTTCTGTTGACAAAATGCTGTTTCACAAAGAAAAATAAACAATGCTGCAAAATAAAATCCATTCCTGAATAATTCTGGTGGCAGGTATGTTGAAAGAAAGAAAGAAAGACACAGGCACCGTGATCTGAAGCCGTTTATAACCTTCGAGAGAACTGAGTCAGCCAGTAAATCTGAACGACGGCTAGTTGATTCAGTCTTTTATTGATTACTGTAACTCTTACTACAATACCTTCACAATAATATGACAGTCGTACAAGTGTGTAATATATATGATGAGATCAATATGTGGCAAGGCCTATAGCGTACAAATTCCCCCTTGAAAAGTTGAGGATCAATGGGCAATCTGCAATAACCCTTAGTACTGTAAAACCTCTGCGGTGGGAGATTGTACTGCATCTGTGCAGTCAGTTTTATGTAAGGCTGTAATCCACGACTGAGAGCGGTCATGAGGGAGAGAGACAGAGAGACAGAGAGAGAGAGAGAGAGAGAGAGAGACAGAGGGAGAGAGAGAGAGAGACAGAGGGAGAGAGAGAGACAGATGGAGAGAGAGACAGAGGGAGAGAGAGAGAGAGACAGAGGGAGAGAGAGAGAGAGAGACAGAGGGAGGGAGAGAGAGAGAGAGACAGAGGGAGAGAGAGACAGAGAGAGAGAGAGAGAGAGAGAGAGAGAGAATCAGGAAAAATAATGGAAAAATTAGAAAAAAATCTATCTATTCCAAGCTGTTGTTTGTTCATCTGTTATACTATTTAACTTTAGATATTTTACCAACAGATCATGTGTGTCTGGGCTTTACGGCTGCAGGTTAAAGGCCTCTTAGATGAATTATTACATTGTTCAGTTCCTAAACTTCCTCCTGACATTTCTCCACCAGTGTCAGATCCAGTCCAGTCAGGGGATCAGGGTGGGGATATACGGCCACACCACTGGCAAGAATCAATCTGCTTGTAAGGCCGCTTTGATCATTTTTTGTGAAGTCACTCGAAGGGGCTTTAAGAGTCTCGCAATTTCAGCTCCGTGCCCTCTGACTATGACCTTTCCATGTCGAAAACATATTGCTTTAACTATACAAGTAAGCATGCAGCCTCATGCCAGCATTGCTCATATTTATACCCAGTGATGGAATGTAAGTACATTTACTCAAGTACTGTACTTAAGCACAATTTTGATGTTCTTGTACCTTACTATTTATATTTTCTGCTACTTTATGCTTCCACTTTACAACATTTTGGAGGCAAATTTTGCACATTTCACTCCACTACATAACTTTAGTTTTTACTGGCAGATTGCATGCTGCGGCCAAGGTTGTGCATTTTTAATGCATTTACTTTATCTGCAGTAGGATAAAAAAGAGGTGGAAAAAAGTGGAATTTACTTTTACAGTACATTAAATGCTAGAAAATTATTACATTGCATACTATTCGTATGAGTGACTTTTACTTTTCAGTAGTTTTTTAACACAATATCTTTCCTCTCAAGTACGACTTTAGGGCACCTTTTAAAAACACTGTTTCTCCCCATGAGCTGCACTGTGCAAATGAAAGAGACAGATTTAAATTAGCAACCTTTAGGTCACATGCTGCATCTTTAAACACTCCCTATTTTCGATATAAAAATGTCTTCATACTGACAAGTTTACATTGTGTTAAATATACCGGTCACACCTGAACAGATCAAGCAGGTCTGCAGTTGCTTTCATCCTGTTGTGGTGTTTATTTCCAGGTACTCATTGCTCGCATGCCCATTAAGGATAGCTGATATGCACAAATGTACATCCAGATAAACAAATGTACAGTAAGTGCGTACACACAGGCACACATCTGCTATGTACATACACACACGTCTGCAGATGGCTCAGTGTTAAAGCATGTAAAGACCAAAGGAGTGTTTCCTGGATGTCTTTTAAATCCTTCTGTCTTTGTCACAGTAGACACAGTAGACTGTCATCGTTGTCACCATGTGAAAACATTTCCAAGTCTCTGTTTCTTTATAATTTATTTTTTTTCATGATGTGATTGAAATTTAGAGGAAAGTCCTCATCTGTCCTTTTTCCATTGAACATAAATTACATATCTTTCCTGAATAAATAAAACACAAAGTATTGGCGTGGCCATAA
Organism: Pagrus major; assembly: GCF_040436345.1. Lineage (NCBI taxonomy): Eukaryota > Metazoa > Chordata > Actinopteri > Spariformes > Sparidae > Pagrus > Pagrus major. The sequence continues at coordinate 30,054,647 of NC_133218.1, forward strand.
TGCAGTGCACTTCAAATACTTTGGGGTTTATCTACTCAACTTGCTTCAGGGTATTATGTCTGTGTGCATCGAGGTAATAACATCCAAATCCTTCATTTTGCAAATCACACCTCGAACATTTCCTCATGACGGCACCAAGGATCAGTAGCAACTTTTTGGTTGCTGGTCTGTCTCCAAACCCTGAGGCCAGCCTGCTGCCTCACCTGACTGACATGAAGGTGACAATCACTCTTCCAGGGTACAAAACACAAACATACAGCAGCTGTCATGACACACCTCAATCTATACCTTTAAGCTTTTACTTCCAGCTGATTTCTTCTCAGTAAAACCCCACTGCCTTTACCTCATATTTGAATTCGGTCCTGCAAATCTGAAACACGTAATGCAGCGTGGAAGCGAGAGAGAAAGCAAGTGATGGCGAGAAATCAGTGAACACAAGATGCAGAAAGAATGAGAACCAGGCACAGAGACAGAGACGAGAAGAGGTAAAGACACAGATATTGAAGATACAGAGGTGACAAACTGACAGAGAGAAAAGGGGGAAGTGGGAGGGAGAGAGTGTGAGCGTGGAAGAGAGAGGCATTTGTTACCTGGTTGTAAACCGCTGTGCTGCACATAAATCCCATTACTTTGGGAAGAGCGCTGGCTGATCCCACCGTTACCGTCACCCACGCATCCCCAGGAAATTGAAGCTATAATTCTCAAATCCTCAGTTCCTCCCCCCACTTGCTTCACATATAGTGTTCTCTCTTATTTTTTTTTCTACCCAGACTTTCTGTTCACTGTACTTTGGCATTTTTTGTTCTTAGGATTACGAGTTTCATTTGTTTTGTTGTCTATTTACACTTACTTACACACAAGTAGGTTCAATTTGGGCCACTCATTTTCTTTTAGTGAAGGAAAATAAAAGTTTATGCTGTTTTATTGTTTGTCAAATAAAAAGGCTCTTTAAACATGTTGGATCTCTCTTTATATTATAAAATTGTATAAAATACATACATAATCTGACCACGGTGTGCAGAGTGACACTTTGCGCAGGGTGTGAGCCAACAAGGGAACTTCCATGGGATCCGAGCACCATTTTGAAACTTTACAATTCAATACCTTGCCCACAATTAAAGGATAAGTTCACCCAAAAATGATAACTCATACGTTTATCTACTCACCCCCATGCCGATGGAAAGTCAGGCGAAGTTTAGAAATGTTTGACTGGACTACTATGAAACATTTCTGGAGCTTCGCAGTAAAACAGAGTTGCAGCATTCTCCTGAACAACTGAAGTAGATTGGGACTTATTTTAAAACAGAAAAAAGGAACCCATAAAAACAAAATATAATGGCCCCATCCAGCTCGTCCAGTGTAAGACAAGTCTCTGGAAGCCCCAAGATCCCAGATTGATTTGACTGAACCTTAACCGTACCCTCATAGCTAAAAGCATTAACACCCATCCCGTATGAAGAGGATGCACAAGCTCGACCACATGAGCATCACGTATTCTCTCTTTGGTAATTGGACCTTAAAATGCCAGTATAATCAATTATGATCACAAACAGGGCTTTGCTACAATACATCCCCAGCTGAGCTGATACTTTGCTGTATTTAACAGACAGACAAATAACGCAGCAAAACCGTTTCCATGGACCTTGTTCGAACTTAGGAAGCTCTTCAGGTCCACAGGGCTTTACTTTCCTCTCGCTGTGATTTGATACAATGGAAGTGGACAGTGCTATTTGTGTGCTGATTGCAGTTGTTACACCAGTGAAATTTCTTGTCAGCTTGAGAGCCATCACCAGTGAGGTTAGCTAAAGAGATCTCCCATTAGTGTGTGTTTTTGCATGTGCGTTTTTGTCACCCATTTAAGAGAGTACAAGCCTGTCTGTGCGTGTGCACAGAAGTGTGCACATTCTTGTATGAGTAGAAACATGCATCTGTAAACCAGTTTGTTGAGCCTCCGTGCACCTCTTTCATTACGGTGATTGCAATCTAAAAAAGAGATTAGATGAGAGGATGTACTGCATAAAGTCTATTAGAGGAATGAATTGCTTCCTGTACTCCGTGGGGTCGGTCTCTTACTGAGGATTAACTCTCTCAGGTCGATAAAAGCCTGGATTCTCCTCCTTCTTGTCCTCAAGAGCCCATTTAAAAAAGCCCGTCTGGAGTATACTCCTTTTAAAAAGCCCAAATATGAATATTTAAAACCTCATCAATGCATTCTCAGAAGGAAAAATGTTTTTCTAGCAAACAAAAAGCTTCTTTAAAAGATCAACATAAAATGGTAACAACTCCTTACAAAGTACACACATCCACGATTAAATAATACACGGCATAACAGAATTTTTTAAAATCTTTTTATAATTTCAGGTAGGTACATTGAGCACACATTGCTCTCACCTGCAAGTTGGATGTTTCTGAGCAACTCACAACTTCTTCTATGGGGCTTGAATGCCATGCCATGCTCTCTATTTTACAGCAAAACCCCATTATTGTCAATACTGCAGATCCTGAAATGGCCGGTGTTTGACTGATGCCTCACTTGATAGGATATCATATGCCCGCCCTGGAGCTTACAACAGCCAATGAATGATCAAGACCCACTTCTACATGCATTTTAAGGAATGGTAAAGGTGTGGATGGATAAAAGCCTCAGGACCATCACACACCTGTTTTCATGACCTTTCAACGGCCTCTATGTCTGCTAATTACAGAAATACTCGACTCAAAATCTGTCAGGACACACACTGACAAACTTTTTGACTGATTAAGTTTATAGTGAAAAAGGGTTTACTTTATCGAGCTGAATACTTTTTTTTAAAGCAATGTAAGGCCCTTTTATTTTTCCAGACTTCATATCAGCCAATGGCAGATTGACCGGCCCGGATTACACACGGCACATAGTGCTGCAAACACTTCTTTACTCAGGTTGCTGTAGTCTCATTAGGTTCTGACTCTCAGGTTGGATTTGTTTATTTTCTACAAGCATCTAAACCTATTAGCGAATCTAATCCTCTTTCATCTTCCTTCATCCATTGAATTGGAATTAATTCATATTGGCAAATAAAGTAGCTGTAGCGCGAGCTCCTAATATTGTGTGTGTGTGTGTGAATGGTTGTGTGTGTGTGTGGTGTGTCTTCTTTAGTTTTCGTGCCAGACAAGATACGCTCTTTAAACAAAGAGTATACGTGAAAAATGAATTAATATAAAGAATAATTGGGAGAAAACTGTGCAATAAGGTGATTGTTTTTCTTATCTCCAAAATGACCTGGAACCATTTTCTTAACAGAGTAATGTCATTAAACCTCACTTGCTGCATGAGGTCCTGCAGCAGCAATGAAAAACAAGCATATACAAGCCATATATGAATAATTCAAAAGGCGGGTTGACTTAGCGCATTTGAAACGGAACACAATGATCTTGTTTTTCTACTTTTTTGCGGCTTTAATTTGCCCAAATACTTTTTACAGCTCAACAGTACAATCACAGATTAGTAACTCGTCACTCATGAAGCAGCTAGAGTAGAGAACTGGGGCTTGACTGTTTTACCCTGGGTTTTTTTTTTTTTTACTGTATCTGATGAGGGAAGGGGGAGACCTTTTTATATTACTCCACCAAAAAGATTTGTGTAGCCACTCGAGGGATTTAACCAGGTGACATTTTGGTCACAAGCTCATTTATCTCTACGTTACCCTCATGTCACCCCATTTACACCCTGTGGCAAGATATGCAAAAACCTATTACAAGATGTTGCAGATAGGATTGGCAACTACGCGATGGGGAGAATGTTGAATGCCTTGAAAGCGCTCGGTTTTACATTGAACTAGGAGGTATTGTGAAACAGGGCTTTCACTTTCATTAAGATGTAGGGTGCCATGTAATTCTGGAGAGCAGTGGAGAGGTTTTTAAGGTTGAGTTGAGGTAAAAGCCAAGGTTCAGTTTGATGGAATTAGAGTATAATATAATATCTAATATAATTAGAGTTCCCAACCGCCAATTGCCAGAAGTAGTTTTATTCTGTAGCTAGTAATTTAGTTAAGCACAAACACTTACAGTAAATCAGGTGTGTTTATTTCAGAAGCCTTCAACTGATTTACGGTACTTGATCAAACAACAACAAAGAGCAATCAATGGTATACTGTACTTTTCTTTTTTTTTCTTCTTTTAGCCAAGTTGTTTTCCTGTTTTTCAAAACAGGACCATTTGCATTTAGAAATCCTGTGTGATTTTTGGCCACTAGGGAGCAGAATAACTTGTAATCCTCTTTGAAACCTGCTAATGCTAACACATTAGCAACATTTTTTAATAATAAATAAAAATCCAAGTCCACAAATCCAGCAAACACAGATCAACGTTATCACTCCAGAAGTCATGGGTCGGGAGGTAGCCTTTGTAACTCTTTCCCTCTCATTTAAGCTAGCATTAGCTCGTTTAGTTTCCACCAACACACTTTGGATGTTGGATAGCCAGCACCGTGTGCTGATTCTGATTGTGGTTTAGTGCTGTCCTTGCATATATGGACTTTTCAGCACATATCTGAAAATGACCGACTGCTGTTTTTGCTGGAAATCGCTCGAAATGTGCAGCGTTAGCAGTGAGACTGAACTGTGTTATGGGTCTATGTAGTAGTTGTGACTCAAACTGCAGCAGATGCAGGTTTGTCACATAATTCTCAGTTAAAAAATTACAGAAAACAAAGAAACACAGAATTGTTGAGAAGATATTGTCACAAATGTACTGAATGTTCCTTCTAAGAGTAAGACATACAAAACATACAGTACAAATGATGTGCAAACCCATCAGTGTTTCTGAAAATGACTTTAGATTCTCCATTATCACACGCCTGTTTTCATGAACTGAGCTTTTAACTTCCTTCCTATCTGCTGATTACAGAAGTACTCAAACTAACAGATACTGTTAATACAAATGTTTTTACTCATTAGCTGTTGTTTCCTGTTGTCAACTCCATCTGCTCTTGATGATGGTTAAAGAGTAAAACCAAAAGCTGTTGGCCTTTCAGTGAATGCTCTGCTTAACAGGCAGTGTGAGAAAGCTCGAAATGATCTCTGCATCTCATTATCACCCTGTATTTGGTAATTTCACAGACAGTACACACCCATGTAGTTATCAGGGTGTGTGTGTGCACATGATGGTATCTCTGTCACTGTAGATATTCTTCTTTCCTCCCTCCTCTTCGATGATTAATGTCCTTTTTTTTGTCTTTTGGCTCTTCTCCCCTCTCCTGCTTCAGTCGTGTCTTTTACTCGGTCTTTTACTGGATAGTGTGTGTGTGTGTGTGTGTGTGTGTGTGTGTGTGTGTGTGCCCCTCGCTCCCACCGCTCTGCCCTTTTTTTTGTATTTTGAAACTGCTGGGCTCCGATCGATCTCTGTCTGGCAACAGGATTTTTTTTTTTGCCCCTCTGCAGTTGCGTTTTGGGTCATCCTGTACTTTTCCTGTTAGGTCAGTCATAGGAGAATGACGCAGTGGCTTGGGAAAGATACAGGTGATGTGAGAGCAGGGGAACAGAGACATGAATTACCTTTGGTTTACTGATTAGTCTGTTCTGAGAAAAAGATGAGAAGTTCAGACACCCTTACATGAATGCACAGCCACATGTTTAGACCTATCCACATGCAACATCACATTTGCAGTCAGAGGAAACCTATGAGGTGGCTTGTGTGCTGATTTGGATGGGGGTCAGGTCTTGCCTATGTGTCCTGGGATTTATGCAGTGGTGATCCTCCATGGACAGCTGTAACACCCTTTTTTGAAATATCCATAACTGGTTCTGTGCATTTGGGAGGTCATAGCTGATAAAGATGTATTTATTCCAGTGTACGTCCCGTTGAGTTGGATACTAAATAAAAACTTTTACTTGCCGATAAAATAGACAATCAGTAGTTGTGTTTTAAAGACCAGGGCCTTTATAAGAATGTTCTTAGTACTGGAACTCAGTCTTAAGATCATTTCTGACAATGTTTGGAAGACAAGACAAAATCATGGCAATGGTAGAGGAGACGATGCCAGACAACATGTATTATTCAGTGGACTAAAGAGTGGATTAACAAACAAAGCCGCACATGCTCCTTGGGAGTGTAGCACTGCTGTGTATTGTCCATAAAGTTAATTCAAAGTTTACCACAAGCTTGGACCCGAAAGCATCCCAAACTGCAATTCCCCGACACGACCAAGAGGAGAATCGCTAAAGTCACGGCGAGACTTCTCTTAGAGATAAGATTGTTTCCACGACAAACAGGTTTTATAAAGAATACTGCTCATAAGTGGTTTTCTGCCTCAATCGTACTTAATTAAACTGATCATCATCAAGCCAATTTTATAAATGAGGCTCCAGGATGTCAAACCACTAATTCATGAAAATTGTGTTTCTTTAGTACGTGCATTATATTACATGCACACAGGTACAGTATTTACACACACAGGCACACACACGTACATCAATATAACACACACTCCCATTCTCACTTCAAAACAATGTCATCATTTGCATGCAAAATCCTGTAACCATCCTGCAATGCTGCTGGGAACCCTTTATTAAATCTGCATGTCACAGTTGCAGGCAGTTAACATCACATCTGTATGACTCAACATCTGTAGACCACCAGTCCTTTACAACGGTTGCAAAGAAAACAACTTTGCTCTGTTCAATGTGACAACAGAAAAAAATGATTTGCACTTGTGAACCTTTTCTTCTCTGTCTCCCCCTAAGCTCCCCCAATGATCCGGCTGTCAGTCAACGACACGGTGGTGGTGGACCCCGGGCAGGATGTGCTCCTGACCTGTGAGGTGACATCGGGTTTCCCCCAGCCCACGGTGACGTGGTCGCGTTATCCCGGGCCCCTTCCCCTCAGCGCCCAAGTTCGAGGGCCGAGGCTTTTTCTGCGGGCCGTCACGCCGGCTGACGCGGGCTTCTACAACTGCTCGGCTGTCAACAACGTGGGCAACCCCGCTCGAAAGAACGTCAATCTGGTTGTCAGGAGTAAGTGTGTGTGTGTTTGTTGCTAGATGACAGCGGGACAAGCAGTGGGAGAAATGCTATTGAACATGGGTGATCATGGTTTGCATGTGCATTATTTTCACTTGGCTGCTGGTTTGGATTCAAAATGCTTGACATAATTTATGCTTCTAATTTACCAGCTCTGAAACTATATTTTAAAGGTGCATTATGTGAAAAAAAACCTAAAATTATCAACAGAATATGAACAAATAATAGTTTTGAAGCTTTTGTATTGTGTTGGCGTGATATCTACTGAAGTTAGCATGCTAACTGCCTAGTCCCTAGCCACATTGTACCTCAAGAGATGTTAGTCCGATTAAACAACACCAACAATCTCCCAGTCTGAACAGAGTCGACTAATACGACTGATAGCTTTCAAGGTTAAAGGAGCAGTTAACCGCTACTCTGTTGATATGCTGCCCCCTGTTTGTTTGGAGGCGGCAAATTCTTACATAATGCACCTTTAACAATGTTGTAGTCATTCCATATTTCTTTCCCTTTAAATAGCTGACAGTAATCAAGAGATTATAAAAGCACACTGATTTTTTTTCTCTCTTGACAAAGCAAATACACATGCATACCTAATAGATGTCTGAGTATTCTTAAATCATTAGATCAAAGATACTGTATTTTCTGATTTAAAAAGTACCATCTGTCCAGTCCTTGCTAACTATAGTGTGCAAATGTATTCATGTGTGCGTGCACTGGGAGTGACTGTGTGGCGTGCGACTCGCGAGCAGTTGATCCATCATTACAGAGAGCCGATGTGAATCTCGTCAGAATAGGCGGGTTAAGTATTGCTCTTTTTTTTATAATTCCCTTGCCGTTAAAGCAGAAGCCTTCCATTCTTCCTCCCCTCCGGCTATTTTTAGCCCCTTTAATCATCTTTATTCACTCCAATTAGGTAGACTGGAGTGGAAGCAATTAGCGACAGTCTCTTCTGTTAGTTAACACTGTAGAGAACGTATGCTGGATGGGTTTCTCCTGTTAGCTTAATGGGCCTGAACGCATCATCACACCAGCACAGGTGGCAAGACGATGAGTGAGACACACACACACACACACACACACACACACACACACACACACACACACACACACAGGCACATCCAGTGAGTGCTAAGAGATGGGAATCTGCAGGTAGGCAGGCGACACAGTTGCACATGAATGCACAGCCAGCCACAGGCTCCCACATGGCACGCACACACAACATCGTCTCCACACTAAGCAGGTAAAGTTGCAGGATCATGTTAACCATATGGTCACCGTTTCACATCCACGGCTCCACCCAAGCATCTTGTTAACAAGCTCGAGAGGAGTTTGATTCGAGCTCTCCTCTCCTCCTCGCTGCCTGTCTCTCGCCTTAGTGGGGAAAATGGAGAGCTGTTTTGTATTCAACATGGAAATCTGTTGGGGAAACGCAGCCTTTGAAACTGAAAATTAAATGTGACAGAGTGAGAGTTACTCTTTGTCCTTGATTTTGTTCCCCCCTTCCTCTTTATCCCTTTGTTATTTTATTCTCTATCTCGCTCCTTTTGTCTCTCCCTCCTTCACAATTTGCTTCTTCCTCTCTCTCGCTCTCTTTCTTTCTTCTTCAATTTCCTTTTTCCTTTGGTTTCTTTTTTGTCATTCTGCCCCCTCTTCCAATGCTTCACACACTATGTTGCAAGCTCATCTACCATTCTGTGTTAGCCATCTACCCCCTCCCTCATCCACTTTATTTTTATTTTAATTGACTTTTTTACTCTCCCTGTCTCCCTCACAACTATGTCCATTCTGTTATTTCTAAACCTAGATTTAGTCGGCAGTTAGTTAGCGTTTGTCAAATTTAAATTTCATTCACATTCATATTTAACAAATTTTAACAAACTTTAGTGGCATGAAATGTCTAGATAAATATGTGCTCCTAAGGTAGAGGCAGCAGGTAAGAGACTATTGAACACATACCATAATAATCATAGCTTAGAAGGACCACTCAAACATAATTCTTCCGTAAGTTCTCTCACTAGCACAAGAGTTGCCAGTTCTGTATAAAACGAGAGGCAACAAGCTTTTGTCTCCATTAAAAGTGTGTTTTATTGTTTGCCACGTCAGCAAAAAAGACAGATTAGCCGTTTTATATGCCTGTTCACACATTTTGCCAATAAGAGTGCAAATGTGTGAACCCATTTTTTCTGTCTGAACACAACTGAATCCGAAAGAGCAGAAACTGAACCAGACTTGATGTGTAGGAACCCGACTCGAGCCTGGTGTAGTTAATGTAGCTGAAACGTCTTGGTTACCCAGTCACGCAGTTGTTACCATGGTTATAGCTTGCCTGTTTAGCCTGATATCACTTTCACTTATGTTATTTTTATTTATTTCCTTTCGGATTTAGTAACAGTTGCAGATTGCAACTGACTGAACACACCTCATTTCATGTGAAAGGCCTATTTCTTGGTTTGTCTGTTCTGGGCTACTGTAGAAACATGGAGGTGCAACATGGCAGATTCACTGTAAGGCCATGTAAACACAACCATTATTAGTTTCAGATGATCAATGAAAATGTAATTATAAATGTTAGATTCAATTTCTGCTCCTGAATGCCCCTACATCCTTCACACTGGACCTTTAAGTACATATGTTAAGCGTACTTTAAAAAAAAGTGTTTTTCTCTATTTATTCTTCAATGCATTTAGCTCTTTTCACCGTCGGATGTTAGTGAATATATGTGAGTAAATATTTTGCTTGTGACGTCCCTCCTCCATTATTAATATCAACACTTCCCCACAGCCTTCCTCTTACACTGTACCTTCGGTTTAACGCTTTCTTCTCTCTTCCTCCTCACCCTGACGCCACCGCACACAGCAATGGGCAACCTGACCTTCCAGATCACACCAGACTCCAACAAGGACAGCGAGACCATCCAAATGGGTCGGGACCTCAAGCTGTCGTGCCACGTTGATGCCACCCCGCAGGACAAGGTCAACTACACCTGGTACAAGAACGGCGCACCCGTCTTCAACTCAGATAGCCTGATTCTGCTACGCAGTGACCCAGACATGGCACCTGGCACCAGCAGCTTGGAGATTGTGGACATGAAGTTCAGAGACTTGGCGACCTACAGCTGCGTGGCCAACTTCCCAGGGAGCAGAGTGCCGGAGCTCCGTGTGGATGTCAACATCTCTCAGAGCAGCGGTGAGAGTTTCTTTTTTTTCACGCCTCTGTCAGTCTGAGACCAGTATTTATGACTTTATATGTTACACGTTATAAGGTAGTTATATGTCTAACTTGTACTGTCAAAAAAATAATAACAATTTGATGGGAAGACACATTTTTCTACAAGCAAGAAAGAACAAATCCAAATGTGCCAATTCATTATCCAAGCTGACTATTTCCTGAACACACAGTAAGTTTCGAGATAATTTTGAAAAACCACTCCCGAAAAGGTTATTTTGCCCTATCATTCTAGTGTATCTCCTTTATTCACACTCTTTCTTCTCAGAGTATTGCACTCTATGTACAGTAGAAGCCTGACACATGACACAAAGTTTTCTCCTTTTTGTGTCAGCAAAGAAAGCAACAGTAACCGAGCAACAGAGCATTAAAAGGGTTAGATGGGTGGATGGGTACGTTGCTTTCACAGAAAGTCAGACAGCAGGACATCCCTCATGTAAATTTGCAACCAGAGTGATAATAGACTTTTGCAGTGTATCCTTGGGAAAAAATGAATCATTTCAAGAGAGAGAAACTCTTAATTTCCTCCATGGATTATACCAAGGAAGAGAGTGTCCATTTTCCTAAGATTGCACTGTAAACCCTGCGTTGGTGAAATCTGAGAAACTCCAGGTTAGATGGACAGTGTATTAATTTAAACATTACATAGTTAATATTCTCTTTTTGTTTCCCAATCTGCATGGTAGTTTGACTTTTTAACAAACAGTGACATCCCTCTCTGTAACTATCTCTCTATGTGCCTTACCTTCTTGTTTGATGCAACACAGAGAATTTAAGATCACAGCGGTGTATAATAATAATGTGTATGTGTGTTTCTGTGTTCATTCTCATGTGTGATAAAATCTTAATGTGAGCACTTAATACTGAGCAGTAATCTTTTTTAATGTCCCTGCGTTGCATTGAAACTCTGTGATTGTCCAATAAAGTTAACCTTGTAAATGTCACTTTCTTTCATACCTTTTTTATTCTCCGTCTGTCTCCGATATCTAGTTTCTCTGTTCACACCGTCTGTAAATGTTTCAGTCATGTCCACCTTCAGACATGTTATATCACGACAGCCTTCCTCTTCTCCATTGTGCACTTAAGCACTTTTTTATTTACCCTCACGATTAAGAAAGATGAAACTGAATGACTCATGCACTTTTCTCAAGGTTTTTTCTTTGGGCTTACATACAAATGTATTTATATTTTAAAAAACAGAAGTCTGAAATAGCTTTCTATTTAAACAAAGATCTATCTGTCCCTTTTATTCAACCTTTACAAGCCACAATATATCAGATTTTCCTTTTTGGCTTTTTTGTGAAGCGTCTGTATGAATATTGTATGAAGATTGTTTTCCTTTATTGCAGCAATTTGTATCATTGTTAAGAAAAGTCATACTTTTCAAATACATTATTCATGTTTGCTGGAGTTTATGTAAAACAGAAGAGACTTAAACTCCCTCCTCCTCTTCCCTTGTGTCCCCTCCAGTCTCTCCTCCGATGCTGTCGGTTCCACCTGGAGGTCAGGTGGTCAGCGTGCGAGAGGGAGGCAACGCTGAGCTGGCATGCTTGGTGGTGGATGGCAAACCACGTCCACCCGTGCTGTGGTCACGGACAGAAAAGGACCTGCTGATGCCGTCAGGGGCGACCATGGTGGAGACGCCCGATGGCCGCCTGAGGCTAAAGAACGTCAGCAGGGACATGATGGGGCTGTACCGGTGCCAGACCGCTCCGTACAACGGACTGAACATCAAACGCAGAGAGGCGCAGGTCCAACTCAATGTGCAGTGTAGGTATCAGTACAGAGCAATGTTTGGTAGGCATCATTTAGGATTTAAGTATAAAGGATACCTGATGCCTATACCTCCATAGACCATAAAAACTTTCTCTTTGTTGCCATGGTAATGTCAGAGCTCTATTAACACTGCACTTTTCTGGTTCCCCTCCTTGAATAATGGTGTAATCTTAACACTTTTTCTCAAAACGGTGTACCCCAAAGATGGGTAGGGAAACGTATGGTGATGTAAAGAGTGTTTAAAAGGCAGAGAGAGAGAATGAGAACACACCTCTATGGCTTCAAGGAGGTTTTTTGCTAAACCTGCCCCTTCCCCTTCCTCTTTGTGAGCACTCCAGTGGGGTCTGTCATTAATAAAACTCCCGGAGGACGGGCTTTGAGAAAGGAATAAGATCTGTCTTGCTAAATGTAACACATAATCTCGATGCCTTTCCCTCCCATGGGGTTACCTACTTTTACTTACTTCTGCAGTGCTTGAACTGTGCTATATAGGGATGGCAGGTTTGACGACTCTGCCTGCACACTCTTAAAACTGAGAGAGCGTGACATGAAATACAAAAATGATTTGGATTCCAGAATCAAAACATACATCCTCGTTTATGCTTTATCAAACCATACAAAATCACTTGTCCCCAAGGCTGCATGTGAATGCCGTCTAGTTGCTTTTCAACTGCATTACTTTTCCTTGTTTTTAAAACAAAATCCCACTGCTTTTGCTTCCAGGAAAACAGCGTACGTATTGGTAGCAGGGGGGGGTTACGTCTATAATGTATGTACACCCTGTGGGCAAAATCAGCACACCACATAGAAGTTGTCATCAGCCACAGTAACACGAGGTCCCCTGCTGAATTTCCTAGCGAGTGACAGTGTTGTCATTCATATAGCATACTGCAACCAACGGGCAAAATCAAACATAATAACCTAAAGAAAATAATCCTTACAGAGGATAATTGGGAAGAGTCTGAGCTTCTGTGTGACACCACAAGCATACGAACGACTGCGGTGAGCAAAAAATTCAAGTGAAGTTGTTCTGGCTCTCATCCAAGATGCTCGATAAGTTCTGAACTGAGGAGTCTAAGAAAGTCTAGCCAGCTTGTTGTCTGTGCATCCATTGTTGGTACAACCTATCAAAACAATCCAACCTTGTAGCTATTTTTTTTAAATCATAAAAACTTAACATTCACTAATTTAAAATGTTGTTAGATGAATGAATAATGTGCTGTTTTGGTTAAAGCTTTCACAGCAGAGTATCACTGCATTGGTAAAAGCTTGATTTAATCAAGTAAATTTATGTTAACAAGAATTCAGTGTACAATACAGCCCTTTCAGCACACTCCCAGTGTGTCCTGTGTACAAGGTCAAGCTAAAAGGCTAATGCTATTAAAGTAATGAATGTAGGCTACAACATATTAGAAAAACATGAGGATGAAAAAACAAGTTTTGTGCATCTAAAACACATAAAAGCACAAACGGCTCAAGAAGAGATGAAACATGAAAGCGGTCTGCATTAATGAAGCTGTTTAACTTTGGAAATGTGTTTTTCCTGAACCAAAATTCTCAGATTTACAGTTTAAGTCATGGTATCAGATTTCTTAAAGGGTAACTCCACCAATTTCAATTTGTATAAAGCCTTTTGTGGCTCCAGAGAAAGCTGCAAGTAATGTCAATTTCCTGCAGTTGCATTGTGGGTAATGTAGGCACCAGGTTTTTTTTACTACATATTGTCTGAGAGTAATAGGCCTGGTAGGACTAATTTCCCTCTTTGATATATATATGTGTAAAAAACCCACCCAAAGTCTCTTCTCCTCTCCTCTCCTCTCCTCTCCTCTCCTCTCCTCTCCTCTCCTCTCCTCTCCTCTCCTCTCCTCTCCTCCTCTCCTCTCCTCTCCTCTCCTCTCCTCTCCTCTCCTCTCCTCTCCTCTCCTCTCCTCTCCTCTCCTCTCCTCTCCTCCCCTCCCCTCCCCTCCCCTCAGCTCTCCTCTCCTCTCCTCTCCTCTCCAAGAAGGATTTACAGGGCTCGCTAATGCAGGCGGGGCGGAAGGGCAACACTCTGTGAGCTCTGCTGTCCGCACCGGCCGAGGCTGATTAATGGACCAGGTGGCCACCCCACTCTGGACAGAGAAAGAAACAGAGAGATGACACAGATACATGAGCAGGACTGAGAAAGAGAGAGAAAAACAGGGTTAAGAGAGAGCTTGAAACAGGAAAGTGGGGTTAGGGATGGTGGGGAAAGGGGGAGGCAGGGCACGGCTGAGGTGCTGAGAAAAAGATTGGATGATTGGGAGGCCTCTTTTTTGGGGTTTTGTATCTCCCAGTCTGTCTGCCCCCCCCCGGCAGACAGACTGGGAGATACAAAACCCCAAAAAAGAGGCGAGCCCTACTGTTTATATTTCCTCTCTTCCATTTAACTTCATTTGTTTATTGTATGGGGTTTGTTTCGCCTCCTTCCATTTAGCGCTGCTGATCAATGCGAGGGAAGGATGCCATCATTTTTTTATGGCAGATATAATTAAATGGATACGCGCATTCTTGCAACTCACGCCTCTCCCACTTCCTCTATCCGCCTCGCATCCCTTCTTTGCTTGCCCACTCTCCCTCTGAGAGGTGGCTGTTCTTCCTCATTGCCGTTCTCATCATCATCAATCAGCTAACTGCTGGCCATGAGAGAGGACCTCTCTCCGTCTTGTCATTCCCTTTCTGCATCCTGCATTCTCCCATTCTCTCCCCACCTCCCGTACTCAATCATCGACTTCTCTCACTCTCACGCCGCACTTTCCCCGTCATTTGTCTTCTTCATTGTCTTCACCTTTAGGAGCTGTTTCTCTCTCCCTTCATCCCACCATACTCACCTCCTCCCTCTCTCGGTCTCATGTAAATTGATTTTCTCTTTGTGTAATGTAAATGTTTGGCTTGGTCACTGTTGCATTCCCGGATGGAATCCATTTTGCATTCAATAAGACAGATAGCGATGGTGTGTTTACATGGATTATGGTCCTATGACTATGAAGCATTGCATTGTGGTGCCGCAAGTCTCAAATGAGTAGCAAAGAGATGCAAAAAACAAAGCTCCAGAGAATTTGACTGTTAAAAAACTTACATAATTGTTGAAATGAATCCTCAAGGCATGGTAAGAGCTTGGAAAAACTTGTCAAAACTCTACTGAGGATGGGATGATTTATAAACTGCTCACAAACCAGCTCACAGCACACCTCCTCCTCTCTCCCTCCTCCCGCCTCCTCCTATCACTCCCAAGTTTGCCTGCTTTTTCTTTACCCTTGCCACCTGTTTCCAAAGTCAGATAGCCATCAGTATGCATATGTGTGCAGGGTATGTGACCATACACTAATCAGTCCATAGGATTACAGTATGACCTTTGACCACCGTCCCATCCCTCAGCTCCATCGCATGGTGCTGCAGGAAGTGTAGGTAACACAGTCATTTCAAGAGGTCAGAAAACACCCAGAAGTAAATGACAAGATTCTGTAAAAAATAAGAAAGTGGGAAGCTGTAAATATGTTGCATGCACAAGCTGGGAGACTAGTCTAAAAAAACAAACAGGCAACACATGCTGAGATGTTAAATGTTATGGAGGTTTCCAGTCCTTTTAACATGCAGGTGCTCACTCATGTTCCTGTGACTGGAGTGCAAGCATAGAATGGTAAACTGTGGATTTGGTTTGGCTGTGTGTACCCGTTCTTATAGTAAAAAAAAAAAAAAAAGAGGAGTAAAGGCTTAACTCACAGCGAGAATTCATTTCTTCATATTTTATTCATATGTCTTGTTGTATATGTTTTGTTTTGTTGTGTGTCTTGAACGCACAAAGTTACAGTTTTGGAGTTTTTATTAACTTTAACGATCGTTGCTGTCCAGTAAAAAAAAAAACACTTCTTTCTAAAATGTCAACTTTTCTTGAGCTGAGAAAAACAGACATGTTTTCAGCTTTGTGCCGATGCATTTTTCAGATGATTCAGTGGCTTCATGAATAGTTTGTGCGGCATAAAAAATAGAATTGTCTCAACTCGTAAAGGTGCACTCCTTCCTTTTATCGAAAAAATTCCAAAAACACCAAATTTGGAAATAAATGGTTTTCACTGGACAGCGATGCTATGTCAAAATGTGGGTAACACATATATAATAACCATTGTTTATAAATGGTACATTTAGAGTGAATTAAACTTGGCATTGTTTGCGATTTCGCGCCCCCCACTGTTTCTAAATGCAACACCACTGTGGTAAACGCAGACCTCAAAACTGGTTTCGTTGTTCAGTCCATGACCTCTTCTTCTTCTCCCCTGTTCATAACAGCCATGCACAATGTAACCTATGACGCCTAGTTCTGGCAAAACTACACTTTGTATAGCCTAATTTATTAACCTCACACCAGTTGATGAAAATGCAAAATTGCAAAAAAAAAAAAACAATGTTATGTAGAATGTAGGAGTACACACAAATCTCTGAAAACTTGTATGCTGAAGTAAACCATCACCCTATTACAAGACACTGCACCATCAACATGATTTTGAAGCTGTTAGTTTGAGGTAAAATAGTTACATAATGTTGCTTTAACAGTCAAATAACTGTGAATTAAAGTTCAGTTAATTTATTAATGATGGTTTTTATAAAGTGTTACCAAAAATGTGGAGGCCATACAGTGTTGTGGTTGTCTCCTAAAAACAACAGTGAGCTATTTCCCATTTGTAAAAGATATAAAGTATGAATATCAATCAATCGAAACTTGATTTTTGTTCCACCTTATTTTACAAAGAAGAGTGACAAGCTGATAAAAAAAAACAATACAAATGTTAACGGTAAAACAATTTGAAGCTAATGTGAAAAAATAAGATAAAAAAGCCAATAAGATGCATAACGTGTAATACAAAATAAAACAGAAACAAGGCAATAAAACATTTAGAAACAAGAATATGACATCTTTACAAAAGTAAGTAAGTAATGTGCACAAAACATCTGAAGCTAAAGAAGTAGGTGTTATGTTTGATGTTTTTATCAATACTGTGTGGTCTGTGTTCAAGAAATCTCTCCTATCAGCTGTTTGAACATTAGAATAATGTCTCAGTCAGCTCTGTGATTGTGGAAATCCCTCGTTGAATATCTTTCTATTACTGTTGTCATGACTCCTGCTGAGATGGTTAATTCTTCCCAGAGATTTCTACATTGTATCAGCACAATAAGAGCATCTCCCTGCCTCAGTTTCTGCTTCTTATGTTATCTTTCCATCTGTCTCTGCCGCTCCTCCTTAGTGTGGCTCATCCATGGCCCTATCTTTCTAAATTACAGGCATAACATAGATTAGACTATAATTACACATCTGTGTCTGATAAACTTGATTCATAAGGGACTCTAGTCATGCCGCCTCACCTCTGGGGGCCTTAACACTAGATCTCATCACCGTTAGTACGACAATACCGCCATTAGCATCTTGTCTATTATCTACATGATTAGCCAGGGGTGAACTAGCTGGCTGGCTGATTTGTGGCAGAGTCATTTGGCTGTGTTGTGTCTCGGCTGACCCCAGGGCAAGAGCAGCTAGTCAGTCATTAGCAGAGCCACATATCGCAGCTGACAGGTTAATTACAGCTGGTTAGGATAGGTTAGCAGCAGGGATGGGATTGTGCCTTGTGGAAATGCCTGATTCCCCCGAGGCATTAACAGTTGCTCTGTGTCAGATGATTTGTCAAAACGAATGTTTTCTGATGCTGTGAGGTAATTTACACGGCGGAGAATAAAAACATGACTAGGCATGGAAAATGAGACATGCACGATGGTAATGTATGCGCACTGCTGCAGCCCATTTTGCATTGTCCACATCCCTAAGCTCAGAAATCCTTCTCAAACTTTTCTGTTTCAGTTTATCTCCATCTCCTTCCTTATGAAGTGAATGGATTTTAAAATGAAAAACGATTAGGGATAATGGGTTTTACATGGATTCACCTCGTCGCTACGCTTAATCACAAAGTAAGTGTCCCTAATATGTTGTACTGTATAGTTTGTTATCGATGTGTTCATTAATGGGAGGCCGATCCGACTATTCATGCGTGTTTGCATATGCCAGCGCGAACTCAGAGCAAACTGTGCTGTGAAGTAACTGAGAAACACTAACATGGACCAAAACAGAGCAGACCTAAGGAGATGTTTCCAGTTCTGCAAGAGTGAAACCATCAGTGTGTGCTTCAACTTTTGTAAGATTTTACTTTGTTTTTTTCCTTTGTCTTTATGGTCATAGAGCTATTTACACATGCATGTGACATCACTGCAGCCATACATATTCTGATAGCATAGGTTTTCCTGAAAAAAAAAAAAAAAAAAGATGTTCATACCTTGATGGTGCATTACAGGGTGATGTAATACAAGCATTATCACACCAACATACCAGGCGAACCAGAAATAGGAAGTCAATAGCAGAGGTCTTGGGACTGTTTGGCCTTGGTGGAAGTCTCATTCTAGTTTCTTTATGTATTCTCTTCTATTTTTAGTTTTATATACCTCTATTTTTTATCTATTTTACTCTTTTACGTCTTTAACTTATTAATTGCAGAATGCAAGAATGAAAGAATCAATGAATAATTTAATGGACAATATTTACATACATTCTTATAGCTTCTTTGGCTTCTGCACCTCATATCTTTAGATTAGTTGACATGTAACTATACCTAAACTATGTCTAAAAACAGTTCTTTTGTCTCCTCAGATCCTCCTATACTGGACCCAGTCTTCCAGGACATGCGCTCAAGGAACTTTCAGATGGTGACCCTGAGGTGTACAGTCCTGCGGTCGAACCCGCCTCGCCTGACAGACATCCGCTGGTTCCATAATGGCGACCTCATTCGTATGCCCATGCCAGACCTGAAGGAGACACCAGAGCTGAAGTTCAAGCTGGAGCCCAACAAAAACGGCTCCTATGAGTGCCGAGTCACCAATAATGCAGGAACATCGACTTGCACCTTTAATGTCTCTGGTGAGTGAACAGACATGAGACAATCGTTTGTTATCCATTCGTGGAAAAGAAACACGTCTGTCTATCTACTTAATATCCATCCATCTTAAATCCATTAATGGACTCAAGGGTAGGACAACTGACCCCCTTGGTGCCCCCATGTTGGAAAAAAAGCTGCAAAAGTGCCCTCTTGCATGCCCCTGTGGCAGATAACATATGATAAAGTGCCATCTATGTTGCCCTTCCAGTCAAAAAGTAATTTTTTCCCAGTGTGTTTTATTACAGAGGTGCAGTAGTTCTAATCCATAATAAAAAAATGTAACCTCAACCAGGGTTTGTAACTATTTCACTATGAATATATCATAATTTTCTGCACACTGGTGCCCCACCACACATACACATACTCCACGCACTCCATATTCAACATGGGGCAGCTGCCTTCCTCAGTATCATTCATCAGTAACATTTTGTTCTCGCTCTCTTCTCCACCATCCCTCAGCCCGACCCTACAACGCCGAGTTCTACTTCGACACACCCAACCCAGTCAGAATCCTAAAAGGAAACAACTATTCATACAACCTGCAGTGGACACAGAGAGATCCTGAGGCCACAGACCGGATCTTAGGCTACTGGATTAATATAAGCAAGGTAAAGCGCTCAACGTGCACGCATTTCTATGTATACAAATACACTTTCATGTCCTGGCTCTGGTATCCATCTGGAGACAGGCAGGTACATGACTTGCCAAACAGGAACTCATTGACTTTGTTTATCAAAGACTGACATTCATCGTCGTGGATTAAACCAAGACAAACGTTGGTCACCTGCTTGTGTTTGCAAGTTTGGCATCACATTGTCTGAGCAGGCTCACATGTGTTACACATATGCACAAGCACAAACGTGTATGTAGTAAAGTGTGCATGCTAAGTAAACATGAGGCTTCATGAGCTCAGGGAGTGTCAGGCATATGTAGTCAATCAATAGAGACCTGCACTGAATTACAACAGTGCTACAGCCTCCTCTCCTCTCCTCTCCTCTCCTCTCCTCTCCTCTCCTCTCCTCTCCTCTCCTCTCCTCTCCTCTCCTCTCCTCTCCTTCTAGTTTTGGCTCTTTACCAATTTTAACTAAAAAGATCGTTCTGATGTAATTCTTGCCCTGATTTCATGTTCCCATGCATGGATAACATGTTGTTTCCAAGAAGACACGGCTCACTGCTGTTCACAGTAAACATGCTTCTCTTGCAGTGAAGCATTTCTCAGAGTGCTTTCAATACAACAAAGTGAATAGAAAAGAGAGCAAACGCTGCTATACTATGCAGCAACGCAAGTAAACAAAGCAGAAACCGAATCTTTTTGCGCTGCATTTTCTTTGACTTTGTATTCTCGTGATCTCGTTTTCACTTGGATTTTTTAAATGTTGTTTATCCAAATGTTATCTGTCAAGGTCAATGTCGGTCTGCCAATATCAAAACTAGATATACACAACTAGATATTTCAAAATTAACTCCAGGGACCTCCATTCTTCAGCTGACTTCCCTTTAACCTTTTGTATTATCTCCTCTCTTCCTGTTACATCATTCTTTATTAATAGCCATCACATCCCCTTCAATAGTCAGTGCACATCACTCAGCTTTACCAAACAAAGGCTTCATTTTCCACTTCCAGACAGTGGTCCAGAGATGTAAAGATGAGTGGGCCGCTCAAAGAAGTCCCATCACAATGCCTGACCGTCATTTTAAACTTTCCACATACAATTACTTCACTGTCTAGGCCAGATTTTAACTTTAAGTGCCAGACAGGCAATTATGTGTTTACTTCTGATGTTGTAACCACAACTTAACAAGTCTGGGCTTCCACTGCCAATGTCCAGGATTCAGTCCAGGCACAGCCACAAGAGGATGATTTTTAATGGTATTTTCATGTTTTATCTTGTCCTCAAATGATTGACTTTGGCTTGACGTGACTTCATTTTCACAACCCTGTGAGGAGTGTTAAATTAGCCTTGCAGTCACAAACTGAAATTTAGATTCTCATGCACAGGAAATAAACTTTTATCCCTTAAAGGCCCAGACAGCTGCTGGTGGCTAAAAGAAGTTATTGTCCTTTTGTTTAATACTTCTGAACCGCCAATACTATCCGTATGATTTAAAAACTCATGTAAAGCAGAGTTTCTCACCTTTTCAGTGGTATCACACGTCTTGTTTGGGCCTTCAGGGGCGCCGTAGTGAGCCTGAATACCCCATCACATCATGTGTAATTGATTTGTCAAGAAAACCCACGTAGTTTCTCCCTCTGGGCCACCGGGCAATGGTTGTAGCCAAGCTTTGTTGCTCATGTTCAATGGATAATATAATGCAATTCTCTGAAAAAAAGTCAGAGTCAGAGGACACTGACGTTGGCTTCAATAAATAGCTGTGTTTAAAAGCATACTAGTTCTTCCAGTATTCATCTAAATCATGACTGATTCTTATTTTTTTTTTTCTTACTTCTAACTCCAACCAAACAGTCTTTGGAGAACCTCTTAGCGGGCCCCTGATCTAAACTTCTGTCCACATTGAGAAGGCAACCTCAGGCCACCTCCTTGTTTTGTTTCAAACATCTATTCATAGATTACTGGCCTTGAGTCAGAAGACAGGAAGGATAATAGTGAATTATACACAACTGGCTGGGGGTTGGTGCGTGCATGTGTGCATATGTGTGCATGTGTGTGTGTCTGTGTGTGTGTGCGACGCTGAAGCAGAGGGAGTGCAGGGTCTGCCAGCTTGCTTTTGTGCGGATGAATAGCTAATTCCCCTCCTACTTTAAGTCTTGGCAGCTTACCTCATTAAGTAAGACTCTACAGGGAGACAGACAAAGAGCGCCGGCCTTCCTAAGATGCACATATGATTGCATGCCGAGGCTCTACCTCTCTCTTGTTCACTTCTGTCCTCCGTCCTTCTACCAGTAGTTTCCATCTTCATCGAACACAGCATCGCTTCTTTTTTCCCCCCATTTCTTCCTCCCACTCCCTCTCTCTCGCTTCCCATCTCTGTTTTTCCATCTCCAAGGTAGCGTGTGTAAGTGCGGACTTAATGGCATTTAGCGTTTGGTGAACCGTGGCAACTAAAATAGCGCTGATGAATAGTCGCTGTGAGTTGTTATGCTGACAGTGTTAAAATAATGAGTTGCATTAAGTGGCAGTTTAGGACTTCTTAAATGTTGTTAAAGTTTAATTTAATTTCAAGGTTTTCTACCTGCATGTTTTTATGTGTGCATTAGAGAGCGGCAGAAAAGAGACTGGAGGGGAAAAGAGAGGGAAGCAGAGGGTGAGAGCGAGCGAGGAAGTGAATGAACGGGTGCGAAAGAGAGAAATAAGATGCAAATTAAAGAAAAACAGCAAATCTCACTGGTCCTCTCGACTATTAAATAGAGTATGAGAACATTCAAATGTAATACCATCTCAATTTCACAACCCATCTATTTCTGCAACACTTTCTCCAGCTCATCCTCTTAACGCCTTGACAGTCTATCTTTTTAGCACATATAAAATGATGTAGGGGCTCTCGGGGGAGACATGCAGACACACGGGAATAAAAGAGGACTCAGATCAGTTCATATAGAGCAGTGCTCTTTGCTGTCGGTCTGAGCACAGAGCTATTACTTTTGTGCCCATTTGCTTTAACTTTTAGCATTTTATTGATGTCTATGTGGGTGTTTCTTCTGTGAGTTTATGTATATTTATCGATCTTTGTGCCCATATGAATGGCCTCTAATGCATTTGTATTTACCCTTGTGTCCATTCCTGTGTGTGTCTGCGTCTGTGTGGCCAGCATGATTTGCTCCATGACTCATTGCCAGCCTGTGAAATCCACGTTTACACTTCTTAATTTAGGTTATTTCTCCCTGCGGGGGGGTTTCCCTGCGTAGGAATTAGCAGGGTTGACAGGCCCTCGTTGTTTCATCAAGCTGTCCTTACACTCCCTTCTTCCTCGCACCATAACCTCTACTCCTACGGCTTCTTAAATGAGTTCTTTGAATCATGAGAGATAATTAAAACGTGATAATTTAACCTTTTTACAACAAGAGAGACAGATTAAATAAGCCTTTTGATGCTCATTTCAGACTAATGAATGCAGGGCTCTTCTCTTTTGTGGATGTATTGAAGGAAGTATCATGTAAATGTCAGAGTGGATTCACATTTACTTGATTTACTGCCCTAAAAGGCATTTGCAGATTTGTTCACATGTATTTGTGTAAAGGGAAGAGGAAGTTTAAAGGGTAACCTCACCGACTGTATACATTAAATGTGTTTACAGGTCAGCATGTAATCTGATTAATTGCCCCCCAGTGATGTCACTCAGTGGAACTTGGTTTTGCAAAGGAAGAATGTGTGGGATAATAAAGTTGATACCTCTGGTTCTGCTGTATCTGTTTTGATAATTTTGTTTTTAAACTGTCCATATTGAGTCCATTAGTGTTCTAGGAGTGCGATGCATTTTCAAAACCTGATGCCCACAATGCATCTTAGCCACTGAGTGACATCACTGGAGTCATTTTATCAGATTACATGCAGCTTCATCCGGAATGGAAAAAAGACTTTATGCTACTTTTATCACATATGCAGTCCTAAGACCTGTAAACACACATTAATGCGCACAATTGGTGGAGTGACCCTTTAAGTGAGATGTTGTCTATAGACAGCTGGGCCAGTTAGATTCAATGGGTTGGTTCAAAAACTAAAAACAAGGAAAAAGTGTGCAGTAGCCAATAATCAATTTGACGTGATAATTTTCTGGACAAATAGGGGAAGGCAGTTGAGTGAGTGGTCATTAAACTTGATTTCAACAAACTGCCGATGCACACATTTCTCTATCTCTTCTTCCATTCCATTACGTTGTGTTCAAACAGAAGACAAAGCAAGTTTTCGCCTCGTGTCATTCAACCCAAATGAGAAAGCTGGACCATTCACCCCAAACAGTCACTGTACCAGGTGTACAAATGATCGCTAGATAGTGACAGAGCAGAGTGTTCTGTTCTTTCTTTGATTTTCCCTGCCTTTCCTTCTAATGTCTATGTTTATGAAGCAGACTCATGCTTAGTGTTACAATACAGTGCCTCTGAAATGATGACTATTTCAATAAAAAAAGACATATACATACATATACACTGCAGAGACTCTCTGGACTACAATCCCATAACATACATACTGTATGTGCGTTTCTTTTAATCCCGAATTTCTCACTGGTTCTTCAGCTTGTTTTCTTTCCTCAATTGTTGCTTTTTCTCTCCGTCTTCACACCTTTCTCCTGCTATCTCTAAATCTTTCCACCTCATCTCTATATCGACCACTCTTGCCTGCAGCGATGGAGTTTGTGAAACATCGAAGTTGTGCAGCTAGCAGCTGACCTCGCTTCAGATCATAGCTACTCACAGGTTCTTTCTGCACACAGCCGCACACCGTCACACAAACACACATCCCCATTATCATATATATGAGAATTAAAAATATTCATGATGAATTAGAGTTTCATGTTAAATCAAATATATGAATAATTTATGTACATATGCAGATATACTCTGTGCTGTGCAAGCATAGATACTCTGGACACATTGCACACACACACACACACACACACAGATGATTGGCTTGTTCACGTGCGTCTAATATCGGTGAGCTGCTGGATCAGTGATGAAAGAGATCTGCTAATAGAGGATAATAGAAAAATTAACCTCACATTCCTGAGTGTTTGGAGAGGCCACCTCTTTTCACGCCGTCAATCCTGATCTCCATCTCATACGCGCACGTCACTCCGTCTGTGTGTTTCTATCCCATCGCTGCTCCTTCGCTCTCGCCCTCTTTCACACATTCTTTGTCTTGTTGTCTCTCTGCTGACAGTCTGATGGAGACACAGCTGAAAACACCGTCTGGCTGCAACCCCTTAAAGCGTGTGACACAGACACACACAAACACACACATGTCAAGAGAGGTATATGGACTTCTGTATCGGTCTGTCAACCAACCACCTCTCCGCCTGTTAAAATATGTTGTCACTCACTGCGGTCACATTGGCTGTCTCCTTCTGTTGGTCATTCCTCTACATGCTGTACATCTTTCTCACCGTCCTTCTGTCCCTTTGCCTGTCAATTAGGTTCACACACACACGCACACACACACACACACACGCACACACGCACACACACACATTATGTCCACTGACCTAGTGAGGGAGGCAGACGGAGGTAGAAGCAGGGAGACAGATTTTTTCTGCCAGCAGTGGGAGCAGCTGAATTCTTATGAGTCACACTTCAGCACCTCATTGATCCAGTGTGTGTTTCCAGGTCAACACGGTGTGTCTGTGTCTATGTGTGTGTGCATGTGTTGGTGTGTGTGTGTGAGTGTGTGTGCATGCTTTTAGTCTAGTTCATTTTTTTTGGCCCACGCACTGTAAAAGGAGGCAAACAAGTGTCTGCACGTGTGTGTGTGTGTGTGTGTGTGTGCGCGCGCGCGCGTGTGTGTGTTCGTAGACCCCACCCATGCATGGAAAGAGGCAAAGTCAACTAACTTGTAAAGCTCTGACTCCGCAGCAACATTAACTCATATCTCCCTGCTAACACACAGTCTATGCATTTTACATGAGCATAGTTTCTCTTTGCTGTGATATTTCACATAATTATGCATATTCTGTTTGAGCAGCATGTAAATGTTTATACTGATGAATGTAAGCGTAAGATGGTTTTAAAAGTGCACTTTACATTTTAACATGTTACTGCAAACCATGAAAAACATACATGTTATGATGATGTGTGTTTTTATGAAATCGGTTTTGGTGCCAGATGAGCAAATATTTTATATAAGTTAAAATGAGCTCCGCCTCGATCAACAGTGGAATGCTGCTCACACATTAGTAAATCAACATTAAGCATCTAATAATCATTTTAGGGGTCATGGGGACATTTTGAGAACAAACACTTTAAGTATATTTTGCTGATAATATTTTTGTACTTGTAATGGAGTAGTTTCACATTGTTGTATTGGTGCTTTTACCTAAAGGAGAACTATAATGTGTTTTTCCTTTCCTTCAGTGTGCCATATTGGTCCTCTTGCATGTTAAAATTCTTGAAAGTTAAAAAGGCCGAAGTCCGCACCAACACAAGCTCCTCTTTCCCACAGAAAACACTGCTCCTGAAACGCCTCGTCAGTAGTCCCGCCTTTAATTATGTGACTTTGTGACCTCACACTACGTCACAGAGTCATACATTTGCATAATTTATACCCTAGCGGCTAGTTTGGCACAGAAAAATGTATTTAGCACAGTTGCTTTATTGTTGTTAGCAGATCTGGCTCAGACGTGCGAGAGCTGACCAATCAGAGGAGACAGTATGAGAAAACTGATGCATTTTTTGAGCATTAAAGAATGTAAACCTTTTCTAGTAGTAACCCAAAATAAAATTATAAACCTGAAAATGCACATTATATATCTCCTTTAAGTCAGGGATCTGAATACTGGGATTTTACTCATGAAAACTTCAACGAGACCCATAGCTGTTTAAGAAATCCAAAACTCTGACCTTTCCTTGATGTGACAGTCTCTTGAACCAAAAGGTCACTTTTCATTAGAAGAGGCAGTATCCTGTTATGCAACACTCTGCTACTAAAGCCTTCGTTATGTCTCTTCTTTCTGAATTTCTTCAAATGACTTATGAAAAGAAAATCCAACTCACTCCAACTACAGTGCAAGTAAACAGGAATGATGTGTGCAAATGGCAGGTCTTTAATTTCCTCTAATAAATTTGGGCTCACAGCAGCATCACAAAACAAGAACTTGATTGGAAAAGGAAAACAGTAGGTGAGAGAAGTATTGGGAACAATTAGTGTGTGGTTGATATTTTGAAAAAAATATAATTTCACCAGCATTGTGCAAGGATGTTTCATAACTGGAAAAAGAGGGTACAAAATTGGAGCAACTGAACTGGAAACAGCCAGGCTAGCACTGAAAAAAGAAGATTTAACAGCCATTAGTGGCGCAGGGCCTGGTGAGGAGGGAAGGATTTGATTCCAAGTGTGTTGCCGAGCACAAACATGCAGGGATCGGTCTCTGGATGCCATGTGGGGCTCGCACTATAATTGGAGTCGTACCAAATTCTTTGCAGCCTGAGCAGGAGTCACCATAGTCATAGAAATGATCATCTCAGTGCAGCTAAGTTTGAGTTTGTGGTGGTGGGTAGACATCCAATGGGAATAGCACAAATCAACTTGAGTATCAGACAACAGGAGGAAAAGCTGAATTCACCGTGATGATGTCAGGACATATTAGCGATATGCAAAGTTATGGAATGCCACCGTGCCTCCATGACTTACCAAACTAATACTCTTTGGATTGGATGAGCCGAGTAGAAGCAGAACAGCAAGCAGACACATTTAAAACACACATTTATTGCATGGCTATATTCTTTTTTCTAACTTTAAAATGATTATCCCACAAAAATGGAATGGGAAAATGTGTAATTTGTGATGACTGAAATTAAAATGAATTTTCAGTGCAATAAATCAATCAAAAAATGTAGCTGCTATTTATTGTTCTAAATTCATGTTGCATATAATCCGCACAAACTTGTTCCACTCTGATTGCTCACCATGTGAGGGCTCTGTGCTGTCGACATTTAGCATACGCACACACAAGCACATGTACACGCACAATCAGACACGACGCACATGTACACACAGAGACACTTGTGCTGCATGCATTACCTGATAATGGCATGCTGTGGGTGTACTAAGGTGTTATGGTGGAGTGGCTGACCTAATGCATTAGATTGAGCTCACTGTCAGGTCTTTAAGTAGCTGGGATCAGAGGCAGATACACAGCTAATGGATCCTCCTGTCCGTGGGTGGAATAACACAGCAATAGCTGTATTAAAAGTGGTGCTAGCAAAAAAAAACCCACCCCTGACTTACCTTTAAAAAAATGAGGAGACAATTGGACTGGATCACATCTTATTTCATCCATTTTTATTTCCATTTTCACGCACTGCCAATTCAATTTATTTAATACTGTTTGGGAATCAAACTTGTGTAAGTAAAGGTAGAGATATCATAAATGACTGACTCTCTGGGGAGACGTGCCGACACAGAGGGGAATAAAAGAGGAGTCAGATAAGTTCATATAGAGCAGTGCACTTTACTGTAGGTCTGAGCACAAAGCTATTACTTTGTACCCATTTGCTTTAGCGTTTGCATTTTATTGATGTCTATGTGGGTGTTTCTTATATGAGTGTATGTCCAGTTTATTTATCGATCTTTGTGCCCATATGAATGGCCTCTTGTATTGTGTTGTGTGTGTGTGTGTGTGTGTGTGTGTGTGTGTGTGTGGCTGGCATGATTTGCTCCATGACTCATTGCCAGCCTGTGAATTGTTTTGGATAAAAAATGGGACTGAAAACATATATAACTCAAACATATACTTATAATCAAAGTCTTGAGGTACAGTATGTTGACTGGCTATATGCCCAACACTGGCTGTATGCCCATAACCAATTCCACTGACATTAAATGGAAATGTGAGGAAACACGCATAAAAAAGTAAAATAATATGATGATTCGGTGATTAATAGGGTGTGTCTCAGGGGCGGAATACAAAACTCAGAGCGGAAATCCTACTGTGCCACCCCAGCTGTTTGTTGAGTATTGTTAATGTGCATTGTTTTATTTTAGCCTGTTATTGGAGGCACAATTTGTTTTTGAGAACTCAAAGAAGTAAACATGGAAGCTTATTATTATGTTGGTTTGGTCCCTCTCTGGTGTCTTGTGATCAGCAGGACTATTAATCTCTTAAATGCACCTTTTGTAGGAATTGCTTTAAATAAAAGTGAATGAATCTGATGTAAGACACAGGGACCTAAGAAACTGTGAGACGAGACACTGTAATGTTGGTAACAAAAGTATATGAGAAATGGTAAATCATCATGCCACCCCTGCATACATCAGTGCCCTACTTGGGCCACCCCATTCCAAAAAATCTGCACCTGACCCTGGTGTATGTAGATAAATTGTTGCTTCATCAACACAAAGCGCATATCTGTGTTCATCAGGAGATGACGGTTTTAATCAGTTAAGCTGGCAATTATTTGCCAGGAAAAGTATGAGTGGATCTTTAACCCCAAATTAGACTCCATTTGCCTGCCTACGTAAAATTGCAGAGAGTATTACCAGTGTAGGAGCAGTTCATATTGCAGTTAAAACCCGCCAGATGGGAGATGAGCCGGAGCTTTGTGTCGTTACCTGGGGGAATTTCCCCTCAAATGGTTGATTTTTGATCGGCAAACATATTGATATCTTGGCATATCAACATAAGGAGGCTAGGTTAAGGATGATATTATGTAAGTACGGGAGGAAAAGGGGAAAATAGATGGAAGGTGTGCCTGACAGTACTGACACCCCCATGTGTGACTCTCACTTTTTTTCTGCCTCTCAGTCAGATCTGCCGTTTTCTGACAGTCGTCTTTTTTACAAACTTGTTCACATTCTGTGTTTCCAACAACCACGTGCACGTACATGTTTGTACAAAATAACAGCATAAGTAGGCCTCCATTAAATAGGAGAGCTGTTATTATACCTGGGCAGCCTGCCCAAGTAAAGTGTATGTGTGGAAAACACTGATATTTGTGAATTTACGTCTTAATATTCCCTGCTTGTGTGCTTGTGTGTGTTCACCTGTACGAATCTAGAACAAGCAGACCCTGCTTACAAAGCATATAGACCTCAAGGGTAAGGAGCCAGAGAAGGGTGTGCTGATGTCCCACACCATCTCAGACCTGAGAATCCCTTTGTCCTATGAGGTCCGATTGGTCCCCATCACCGTCTACAGCACTGGGGACTACATCAGTCGCATCATACAGTACTCAGAGCGTGAGTCTAATTTTAAACGTTCATAATTTTCTAAAGAAATCACCTTTCATATCCATCGACTGACATAGTTTGAGTGTGCATATCTGATTGTTAATTGATATTTTTTTCTTACAGCCTACACCTATCCACGTTCTTCAGGTAAGACTTCCCTCTTCAGCACCATCTTCTGCTCTTCCGCATTTCACTTGCTTGTTGTTGTGAGCTGATTGATGGCGGGCGTTGAAGTTAGGAAGGCACGTTGAACTTCGGTGCAAGCTAATTTATCTTGTTTGCTGCAAACAGTGCCAGCATAAGTTTTCCAAGACAAAGTTTGCCATGACCCAGCCTCGACCTTAACTAAATCTCATTGCTAGGGAGGAGAACAGCTGAACAGTACGACGTGAGAAAGCAACTGATGGCTGGAAGCAGGCCCGTGACATTTGTCATCAAAGATTGCAGATTATTGGAGGATATCAGACTGGCTGATGCTTTGATTGGTTATATTATTGTATGTAAAGCTTACATATTTGAAAAGCGGTAGACAAAACTATATGTTACACATCGCCTTAAATATGTACCCCCCTCTCTCAGTCTCGTAGTCTTGCACTCACTCCCGCTCTCCCCCTGCCTCTCATCCTCTCCCTCTCTCTTTCTCAGTCAATTGCATCTTGTCTATTTTCTTCATTAAGAGATACGCAGCATTTTTCTGGCAGGAGTGGCAGTTGGCTCCGCCAGGGTGAGGCAATTAAAACAACAGCAGATTGGAACAGACTGCGAGAACAACAGTGCAAATTGAAAGGAGCGCATGTAGTGGAGCAGGGTGTGAATAGTAATAGATTAGCTTCCTGAAAGAACGAAGCGCACACACACAAGCTATCCTCATGGGGAGCGCGAGCCATATGCATCTGCAGCGGACTGTGAGAGTGTCCGGGAAGCCTTCACTGAATCTGTCAGCTTGGATGGTTTTCGATAGCGGCTGCTTCGCTCGCTTCGATTTTCATTTGTTTGGCAAGTCTCTGATAGTGGTAAAGCCCTCCAGATGGGCTAATGAAGGTGACAATGCCATAGAGAGAAGCCCGTCTATCTGGCTTAACAAGAGACATCAGCAATCAAGGATGCTGACATTCCCTCAGAGGTCTTTCTTTGATGCTTTCTTTCTGTATGTGATAATGTGAAAAATCCAAAATCTGACTTCAAAACACAAGAATTGGAGGACATACAAAGAATCCCGAACATCCTAGAATATTACTTGTCATGTGGATGCATCCGATCATTGCTTCCCCTAAGCTTTGTTGTGATGATAATTCAAGTGTCAACAGCAGGTTGGAAACAGTCAAATGGAAACAGGTAGACCTTGGCATCTAAATTCAAGAGGTTTATTCAGGAAAAATGGTCTCCACGAGAATCCATGTACTGACATTCTCAGGCTTGATGTGCTCACTATGGCAGGGTTTCACACAGATGCTTCTAAATAAGAGATAACCTTTGAGATACTTTCCATCCTGACAAATGAATCTAAGCCCAAACTTTCCCCGTTTAGAGAAGTTATAGCTTTCTTCATTAAAAACTTTTCATCCAGATTTTTGTCTTTTCATGTTTATTAGCAGCAACAGCAAGATTTTTTCCTCAAAATTTTGCAAAAATAAACCCCAAAGGCAAATAACAGAACAAAAGGCAAGCTTTAATGCAACCATGAAGTCCAAATGCAAAATCTAAAACAAAAGGCAGGCAGAAAAGTCTGGCAACAAAAAACAGACAAGGAACGCAGAGACGTGAGATGAAAACAGACAAACCAACAAAGAGTTAAGGGAAAACACAGGCTTGAATACTCAGGGAGTGATTTGCTCATGGAACACAGGTGAGCAGAAAAAAAAGGACGGGGAAAACAGACAAAGACAGGAAGTGGAAAGCAACATGACACGAGGATTAACTACTACTGTACATTCTTGAAATTTGACTGTTTGAAACACTCCTTGAAACAAGCTGAGAAACACAACCTTCAGTGTAAACCAGAGTTCAGTAGATCAACTGTTCTTCCTCTAACATGTGTTTATCGTCTTCTCCACAATATCTCCAGGCTACGTACTTTGTTCTGTCAGAAGTGTTATGTTTTCAAAAAGTCAAGTTTTTTTTGGGGTTTTTTTTCACTCTTTACAGTCGACACAGCCTGACCTCATCATGATTACCTTTAACATTTACTGCAAGTGGGAGTCAAACATCAAGAATATGCTAAATATGTGAAATCCACTTCAAGTTCACATTATATTCCCTTCCGCCTACATTGTGCCTATCACTTTGTCTGTAATTGCCTGGCTGTCTGAGCTCCACATTTGAAGTGAATACCGCAGAGGTTATTATACAGCTGTATTGTTGCTGTTCATTTCCTGGTCACAGTGGGTGAAAAGAAAGAAATGGCAGGTTATGTCGCTTTTAGTTTGTGACGTCAAAAGTCTGACGTGTCACTGATCTGCTGTGTTTTCCTCTCCTGTTTTTTTCACCACACACCCCAGACCATGTGTGTGGTTTTGAGGATGAGCGGATCTGTGGTTTCTCTCAAGACCGGAGTGATGTCTTTGACTGGACGAGGCAGAATCACCTGACGCAGAATCCCAAGCGATCTCCCAATACCGGCCCGGAGACTGACCGCAGTGGAACCAAGGAGGGTGAGGAAACGGGGGGGAAATTTTTATGTTCAGCTTCAGTTCTGTGATTAGTAGTCGTAGCGGTGCATTGACAGAACTAATTAGAAAATAAAACAAAACAGAAAAAGATAAATCCAATTTGTGTTCCAGACTCTGGATGATAGAGCGTTGTCTTGTTGCTTTCAGGTTACTACATGTACATTGAAGCGTCACGGCCGCGTGTTCCCGGGGACAAGGCTCGTCTGCTTTCTCCACTTTACAATGTGACTTCAGTCAGAGGCCCCAAGGGGTCCGGCAGAGTCCCGTACTGTGTCTCCTTCTACTACCACATGAAGGGCAAACACATTGGTGAGTAGCACAGCGTAGAATGGTGCTCATAAACATACACACATGTCTTCTACCACGTGAGAGCATCCATAGAGCGCAATGACATGATATACAGGAGAGAGTATGGTCACACTCATATCGCTGGGCTTCTGTCAAAGGCTGAACTCTGTGCTTGACCCTCGCTTGTAGAGCTTGTCAGACACGACATCATAGGTGTGTATGTGTGTGTGTGTGTGTGTGAGAGTGAGGGAGAAGAGGGGGTCGCAGTGTTACCAAAGTTCTGTTTGTACATGTTCCTGCTCGTGTGTGTGCGTTTGTGTGTGTGGAGGTGGCTGAAGGGGGCAGTGGGTGTGTGATTTATGGCAGTGGCAAGTCACAATCAGTCATTTGGGGGAGCTGTTCATCATAATATGCTCTGTCACACAGCTAGAATGCATACATCTTGTAGCCTACACAACTGCACACACACACTTTTACACACACACACCCACATGCATCCTGTACAAACAGACATGTATTCCCCCCCCCCAAAAAAACCACAAAGTAAAACTAGTAAATACATGAAGGCACGCCTACTTTTGTTCAGACACACACACACGCCCACACAAAAACACACGCACACACACCCACAGACACACAAACACAAACACACACCCGTACACAAGTTGATTTATGTGTCCTTAGCCCAAGCATACAGGTTTCACAGTAACATTTGTCACATTCTGACCCGTCCTGCCTCCTAAGAATATTACAGTGAATATAAGGGCACAATGTTTTGTGTGTGTGTGTGTGTGTGTGTGTGTGTGTGTGTGTGCATGTGTGTACAGATGTGATTATGCGATAAACATGTGTATTTACCTGTACTGATGAGAGAAAAGGCATGAGCAATGGTTTGTTGGTTGGTCTGTAGCTCAATGGATCGATTATGATTAAATGACCCCACAGAATGAGTCCTGCTGACTTTGTTGTCAACTGACTTTTCCTCTATTGCCATCATGAGGTTGACATTTTTGGTTCAGAGTCAGATAGCTTGACAACTGTCGGACGGATCTTCATGAACTCTACAACATATTCATAGAAGGTATATCCCAACCACATCAGTGACCCTGTGACTTTGCCTCTAGTGCCACCAGCAGGTCACTGATGCTGTGGTGTATCTCAACATCTATGATCTACATGATGGATTGGCACACAATTTAGATATCCACAGTGCACAGACAATCTGTCCTGCTGAGTTTGGTGATCCTCTGGTGCCACCATGAGATTGACTTTTCAGTTCTTTATTTGAATATCTAAACAGCAACTGATAGACTGCTGCTAAATTTGGTTCAGAAGTTTGATAACCTGACTTTTCATCTATAGCTCGGCTGCCCAAAGTGAGCCCTGTGATCCACTGCTCAATTTGGCCTGCCAGATATTTGAAGAAAAAAAAGACAGAAAACAGAAATAAATAAATTAAAAAGAAATGTAATGTTTATGCTGTGAGGTAAAAAATGCTCTTTAAATATTTTGAATTTTGAATTATTAATTCATTAATTCGTCAGCCAATTAAGGGAATTTGGGATCTTAGTAACATTTTGCATCGTAGCAAACATTCAAAAAGGTGCTCGCGTTTGGCCCCCAGCCCACTATTAAGTTTCAGTTTTGGCCCTTCAAGGGAAAGAGTATTGCTGATCTAGCGTCTTCGGCTGGTCAAGATTTTGTGTCATGCAATAGTTCAGTTTGTGAGAAAATACCTGCAGCACTCCCATCAGCCTTAGACGAACTTCGAGTTTTGTTAATTAGCAAATGTTTGCATGCTAACACAGTAAACAAACCTCTTGAAAATGGTAAACATTATACCTGCTACACACCAAAATGCTTGAATTACTCAGCTTTGTTGCTAAGAGAGAAATAAATCAAACACATTGGAAAGTTGAATATAACTTTCTCTTCCACAGGCAGGCAGTGAGACTACAGACATAGATCTGAACCCATTTGAAAAAGCACCCACATAAGCACAAAGAACCATGAACACACACAAAAGCACTCCAATGTCCAGAGTTATTGATTCATTTCTTGGATCTTATTATTATTATTCCTGGAAATGCAACATGTGAAAACAATATGAAGGTCGTTTTAGTCGAGACCTCTGTCCACAATAAAACATAAACTGCTGAATCTCTAAGCTCAATTTTCCGTATACACACTAAATTTCCAAGCATTTTATATGGTTATACGGTCTGGGAGCTGTTTTGGAAAACAGTCTTTAAGTCTAGACGGAGGTCTGAAATGAGAAAAACAAAGATAAATTTCCATATTCAACTGGCATGGTGTGGATGTACTCTCAGATAAGCCAGAAGGACACTGCCTGCCAAGCAAAAGACAGCAGGATATCAAAGTGATCCCCTAAAAACTGGGAGGCTTGCTAAAAATCAGAGAGGTGGTTTACCAAACTAGACCCATAGTTGGGTGAATGCATTTATTTTTCTTGCTCCTTCTCACTGCTGCCTGGCTTTCTTACAACAGTTGTCTCTGTGAAACACTTCATGAGCAATCTGTTGTGGATACTAAAGCACTTACTTGAACATTTTTGTTGTGCATTTTGCTCAAAGGTCTTCTAGCAATGAGACAAGACAATGCTACATCAGTCACACAGCGCTTGCTCACAATTAGTCTATTCAGTTAGCAGTTACGCCCAGCCTCTGCTACAAGCCCTCCCTCAATTTACTCTGTTGTTCTCCCAGTCTGTTCCAATCTGTTGTCACTTTAATTGCCTTACCTTGGCAGATCTCACACTCCTGCCGGGGAGACACGGTGTGACTCTTAATGACAAAAAGAGACAAGATGTGGATAAGACAGACGGGGTCAGTGCGAGGAGAGATGAGATGAGAGGAGTGAGGGGAGAGTGAGGATCGGCCAGCCTCAGGGGGGGGGGGGAGAGGGTTAATGAAGACGTTGAGAGAGGAATGTAGAGAAAAGAGGCGGACTGAGAAAAAAGTGCAATAAGAAAAGAAGCGCAAGAAAGAATAAATATGAGGAGGCATGAAAAGAAGGTTAAAAAAAGGCTGAAACAGAGAGCTGCAGGAGAGGCCATCAGCTCGTTAATGGTCAGAGGTAGTGAGAGGATGCAATAGATAGTGCTTTATGCTGAAGTACTGAAACTAGTTTTAATGTACTCCACTGTATAGTGTTAGAGTACTGTAAAGTGTTAAAAGGGCTGTATATGTTGAAAGCCTTCCGGTACTTTGACACGAAGCAATTTTTAGAAATGCTGTTGAAATGTTGCACCTTCCCAACCCACATATACATGTTGGCAATGT
The DNA here is from genome assembly GCF_040436345.1 of Pagrus major. Taxonomy (NCBI): domain Eukaryota; kingdom Metazoa; phylum Chordata; class Actinopteri; order Spariformes; family Sparidae; genus Pagrus; species Pagrus major. Next base: position 30,090,732 of record NC_133218.1, read on the forward strand.
TGTAACCAGAGCGGTATGTGAATATAAAACAGATGAAAGTATTCTTTAAGGAAAGAAAGCTCTTTGACTGGTTTGGACTCGAGGTGTGAAATAGGCCGACGCCTCAAATAAAGACCTTCCCATGTGATGTGTTTCTTTTTTTGTTCACCTTAATGTGTTTGTCTTTGGGCTTCGCTGGCAGCAACAATAAACCACATTTAATTAGTTTTGCTTGGCATTGGGTAGTATTTTAGACTGGCTCAGGTTTGTGAGTGAGTGCCAGTGGCAAGCTTTACTTGGAATCACCGGATTATTTTCACTTCAGAGTGATGGAAAACAAATTAGAGTTTGAGTTATGTATTATACCTTTATATGTCGTTCTGGATTACACTTGTATTAAGTAGGGCTTTTAATTAGCTTGCTGTGTGAATGTTTACAGTTGTGTAAGCGGTATGTATTGCCCATTTCACATACTGTAGCCGTCTGATCTTATGTCATACCTAATAGCAAGTTTTACCTTTCCTGTCTTTTCTATCTTTTTCTAGATGCGACTTACTGTTAAAAAAGTGTCTTCCTCCGATGTTTTAGCTTTACATTCTCATTTTCAGGAAAACATTTGCTTTGGATTTAGCTAAATCCAGATTTGTCCCATTTCTCATGCTCCTGAAGTGGTTATTTACTCAGAACTTTAAATGAAATGCTCTGGCTTGTTGTTTGGTGGCAGAAGCCAGACCACTGACTGCAAATCTTCGTTCTGTGTGCACAGATTAACATAGCTTTGGCTATTCTAACCAGCACCAGGAATGGAGGATGTGAACCCTGTTCAGGTGCAGATGAGGGACAAAGGGAGGGCTGATCGATCCTTGTTCATCTGTTACTATCAACAGAACATACAGTATAACTCATTTGATGTCAAGTATGGCAGTGTGTGTGTGTGGTTCTGTCTGTGTGTGGCTGTGTATCTCCACCGTCCTCCTCGCTCATGATTCTACGGACAAGTAGCCCTGATAGAGCTGTGCCTTCTCCTCTGCCTCTCTGACACTCTTACCAACACACTCTGCTTTACCTCAGTCCAATCAATAGACTGCTTATCAGACTCCTCTTCCCTCTGTCGGGCGTGTGTGTGTGTGTGTGTGTGTGTGTGTGTGTGTGTGTGTGTGTGTGTGTGTGTGTGGGTGGGTGGTGATGGTAAGGGTGCAAATAGATAGTAGGTGAGAGAGAGAATGGGAGGTGAGTGATGGAGGAGACAAGGAGGCTCAGATATGTGGGGGTAGAATGAGAGAGTGGGCTGAGCAGGTGAGAGTGGACTATACCAGCCAATGTCTCTCTCCATTATATAACTATATTACAGTGCCGCCCATGTCCTTTCAAATTTAACGTGATGAACAGTTGCATGTGACTCTCTGATGTGGCTATTCCAGCTTCAATATCAGTGCATCATTTTTTCCCGGGAGCATTCTGCTGTATGGACCTGAATTTGACCTAAACGGTAGACGACCGTACAAAATGGTCCTGGTGTTAAAGCAATGGTTTTGACATTTTGGGGAAATAACACTCATTTGGTTTTCTTGCTGAGAAGTTAGACGTAAAATCAATACACCTCTGGTTCAATATGAAGCAGGCAGTCTGTTAGCTTAGCTTAGCATAAAGGCTCGAAAAAAGGGGTAAACAGCTCACCTGGGTTTATCCTAAAGTACCAAAATCTGCACCTCTAATTAGCATGATATATCCAGAGGTTTCCGGCAATCACAAATCTGTTGAAGTGGGACATATCTAAATTAGTTAGTTAAGTTATATATGCTATAATTATATTTCTACATATCCTTGAAAATTAATCTTCCTTTATATGACTGTGTAGGCTTTAGGCTAGCTTAGATGCAAAACAACCGTTCCATTTGTTTCATTGTCACTTCACATTGACAAAGCACAAGCTTGGATTGAATGCCGTAGCGAGCCTGCCTAACCAACATACGGTTTAAGTTAAAATCACTACATTTCTTCGGTAACTTGGGTTAGAGACGTACCTATGTTACCTAAGTAACTTACATATACGTTATGTACGTAACATAACTTGACTGGGTTAGTAAGTTTTAAAGAACTCACCAGTGACTTATCATTTCGCGCTAGGCACGAACAGCGGTCTGATGAATGAAAATCCTCTGCTTGTTCAACCTCAACTGTCCATCCCTTTACAGACTTTTCACTCTTTATACTACTTCTCCTGACCTCCTTTGTAGCTTTAACAATTACCACAGCTGCTAGAGGTTGCCACCTAGCGGCCAAAAGTAATTAGGGGTGGTAATAAGCTGCTTTCAATTTAAAAAAAATGTTTTTTTTCAATCCGATAACAAGATGTTTTCCATTCCTCCACAATTCTCATTAAATGGACACATATGTTTGGGATCTTGTCATCTTTCTCTCATCAAAGAAATGGATAAGCGTGTTTCCCAAAATTTCCATCTATTGCAAAACAAAAAGTAGTCTGAAATCAGTTGGTTTTCACAAATCTGACAGATTTAGATTCCAGCACATCTTTGAGTTGACACATCACGCACCCTCAACATGTTATTTAACCTCCCTGTTTGCCCCAGTGCACAGTACACTTCCCCTAGTCACACCTCTCTTGTGACAGAGTGGGAAGTTAATTACCGCCAGCCTGCTCTGCTGTTTAATTCAAGGTTTGAAGAACATTAGCCCAGAGACACACACACACACACACACACACACAAGGGAATGACAAACATTTGTGCACATACACAAACATACATCTACATGCAAACTCACAATTAAAAGTGCGTGCACACAAATATCCAGTACGTAACACGCAGATACTGTGCCCCCTGCCTGCATATGTGTTTAAGAGACTGGTGGATGGTTAATGTTCCAATTAGGAGCTGGCTGGGGATCATTAAGAAGATGAATGATTCTCTCACACCTTAGAGACCTGCGAGAGGGAGAGAGAGAGACTATTTGGACCACTTCCTTATGGCTCCAGTGGTGTCATTCTCTCGAGCTTGTTTTTCAGGATTCAGGACAATCGATTTTCACGTCATGTTGCCACGGTAGCTACAAATGTTTTTAGGGTTTAAACCAAAGATCACGTGGCAGTGATGTCTATACTGTAGACTAATCAGGTCAATTCATCAAACAATCTTTCTTTCAGATCCTCCAACCTCTCTCCGTCTCCTTTCCATCATTATGTGTTTGACTTTCTCTTTTCCGTCCTCCTTGCTGTCTCTTTGCCCCATTTATGTCAGTGTAAAATAAAACTTTCCACTGGACTGCTCATCCAAGGGGCTTCACACATTTAATTTCACCTAAATGTCATCCACATACAGTGTCTGAGCTTCATCCAAGTATATAAAAATCCAATGCATTTTTTTCCCCACTTCTTATATAAACCAGGTGAAGCCATAGCAGAGCTGTGTTTTTGCCTATAAATACAGGCAGCTCAAATACAGCTGTGTGTTGTGATCCTCAGAGTTTGGTCCCCTAGATGTTGTGGAACATATTCGTTTTTTATATGATATTTAATGTTGACAACTTGACAGCAGCCAGATATTTGGTGATGCTGGATGATTGAATTTATGCCAGTGACAATCAGTCAGCTGGCTCCTTTTGCAGTAAATTGTCGCCGGGCTGTAAAACATGGAGCAGTTTTATTGGGAAGAAGGCAGCAGTGACGATCAATACCTTCATTTTCTCTTGTGACTGTAAACAATCAATTGAACTTTTGTAAGCATGTTGGGATCTGTCATGAATCAGTCACTTATCTTATTGTACTTGGTAAAGAGGTGGACAAACGCGATTATTGGGCCAGATACAGTTAGGATCGAGGCATCTCAACTGATCCTGTCACAATCTGTTTGTTCAGCGTGTTCACTGTATTTATTCATTCATTCATTCAGTGTGTGCTCCTTTCTGACTGTCAAGACTAAAACATATGTCTGTGTTGATGGAAATAAGTCGTTATGTGTGGGCTGTTACGATTAAAATGTTTGGCCTTTAGATTTCAATAATCTTAAGGTCTATTACCCGCTTAACATAAATCAGTACTTAGTCTTTGCTTATTGACAGTTCACTGGCAGTTTCTAATGATCTGTTCTGTGTGTGTGTGTGTGTGTGTGTGTGTGTGTGTTTGTTTGTGTGTGGCTGTGTGTGTGTACTTTTTACAGGCACTCTCAATGTGCTTCTGAGAGTGAGAAGCATCGCCTCTGTGGACTCGGTGGTGTGGACAAAGTCTGGTCATCAGGGCCCAGACTGGAAGAAAGCATTCTTTGACATCAGCCCCAGTGGACCCTTCCAGGTAATGGCTTCGTGATTTCTCTTCAAAAACGACAACAACACAGCTGTGAAGACAGTGCACTACTTGTACTTTTAAACCAGCAGTGTTCTTTTTAGGAGCATGCCTGTTGTTTTAGAAAAAACAAGTGTACAACAGAACAGAGTTGTAGCCTGAGAGCTTGTGTTTGTTACATGAACCGGTCATCTGCTGAGAACCACACGGAGTTGGCTCAACTTGCAAATCTTTTAAGGACCGGTTCGCTTTCCCCTGAGAGCCACTGTAGAGTTACATCATTCAGTCACTATATACGTCTCCAATTTCCCATCTTTGCTAGGAACAATTATTGTAGACTACATTAACTTTTTACAAGTGTTGCTCCTGGCTTTGCATACCTACATTGGCATCCAAACATCGCTGGTCATCGGACCACTGCTTCCATTTGGCGTCCATAATTGAAAGCTTTTCTTTCAGTGAGAAGTCAGATCAGCTAGATGAGAGCTAGGTTTTTAAAAATGGTGGTCATGAGTGATTTTAGTTGATTCTTGGTCACGATAACTCCGCCCACCGACCCAGGCGTAAACGTTTCTTTGTTCTGTGTTGGTGCCACTGTGGAACCAGTTTTCCTGGCCGAGAGCCAGTTCTTGGGATGTCGAAACACAAAGAACTGGTTCCAGAGTAGGCACTGGCTCCGAACAAGCACCTGAACCACCTTGGTTGAGTGCGCTGTATACTGTTTGCTTGATGTTGAAAGAACTTAACCTCCAAATTGAAATCAGCCTCCAGTGCTTACCTCTTGAGGGTCAATTCCACCACGTGCTGACGCCACTGTCAGTGCTGCTTTGGCTTTTGCTCGAAGAAAAAGGGGGGAAAAAATGGGTTTTCAATTTTTTATGTCCACTGTATTCCTATTTTTCCTGTCATCCCTCTCATCCCCGAGATATTTCCTCAACTTCAACCATTTCCTGGTACTGTGTCTTCCCCCAAGGGGACTGCCTCGACTACAGCCGAGATAGAACGGGGGGGATTTGTACTCTAGTGGCTGTGACGACTCAGCGGAATTCCACAAAGATTTGAGCTTGAAACTCGGCTTGGAGTTTGATTAATTTTTCACGGGAAATTATCCACAGTGACGTTTGAAGCTCCAAAGAACCAGAGAAAGTCATCAAATTTAGATTTGCTTTTGAGTCCCCTTGCCACCTCATACAGTGATGTCAGAGCTAACACATTTTAGCATCCTGTGTAATTAGCACCCCTGCCAGCACCTGAGCCACTGCAGCTAATCACAGTCTTAGAATGTAAGCAATGAGAGAGTTTGCCCACTGAAATCAATAGTATCACATTATTATTTATCAAGCCACACAAATTTGTGCGAATGGCAGTGCTAATGAAGGCAATGAAAAATGATATATACAAATTAACCCCAAGCTTTTACAAGGGAGACTGGGGTGCATTTATCATGGATTAAATAAATGTGGGTACGGCATTTTGACATTTCAGTACTGAGGGAAGTATTGATAAATGACTTCCTTTGAGTGAACATTCAGCTCATTTTCTGCTGAATGTCAGCAGCGGGCCTATCCACACAGAAACCAGAGGATTACTCGCTTCATCAAGAATGTGCTGATTTCAGGGTGCAGAACAAGGTTTCACACCAATTTCGAAAGATCCAAGTAGTATGCATATGTAGCTACCTGCTATCATGAGAAAGAAAATTACAGATAATAAAGTTACAGTGCGGTAGCAGTGATGCGATACACCAAAGTGGTATGAATGCAAATACTGACTTTGATAAAATGAATCTGATGTTAGCCAAATGTGACCAGTCCAAGTTAAATGCACTTTTGATTTAATTATAAATGTGTCCTCTTGCCTGTAGTGCTACTTATTCTTCTAGATTGTTTTGCTGTGAGTTGCAGAGGTTTGGAGATATCAGATGTAGAGATGTCTGCCTTCTCTTGAATATAATGGAACTAGCTGGCACACGGTGTTCAAAGTGTTACAATTCGTGCAGGAGACTGTTGGTCCCAAAAGCGAAAACCAAAGCAGGTGAAAGGTTTAAAGGATTTTATTGAAAAGCTCTGCAAGTAGATGGAGTAGAGGCTGGGGCGTGGCTGGCCGCCAACTTAGCTGGGGATCCGTGAGGTGGCTTGGCTGGTGGTTGTGGTGGTGGCTCAGGTGAGCGTGTGGCAAGGAGGAGGGATCCGTGAGGTGGCTTGGCTGGTGGCTGAGGAGAGAGAGGCTTGGCATCTGAGTGGCGGAGGCGCTGGAGCTCGTGGTGGCAGGCTCTAGGAGCGATGAAGAGAGGAACAGGTTAGTCTCAGAAGTACCACAAGGCAAATCACAGAAGGTAGCTAGAGGGAACTCGAAAAGTAAGAGCCATGAATACTACTACGTCGAGAGTTTAACGATCTGGCAGCCAGGGAAGAGAACGCCAGGCCTTTTGAGCTGGCACTGATGTGGAGATGAGCTGCAGGTGAGTGAGCCGCAGGAGCTCCCGCCAGGCAAGCACTCCATGCCCAGCCACTGCAGGAGACTCAGACACAGACACACAGCCGCAAATATACAGAAAATCTGGAGTCCATGAACATGACACAAAGTGCCAAAAACATACATGTGAACACCTCAAAAGGGATGTCCCTTTCCAGAAGCCACGTCCTGGTTACTCAAGCTAATCCACAGACCTTGTTGTGAGCAGTTTCAGGTAGTAACTATTTTCTTTTCGTATTACCATGCACAAGGAAACCTTCATCTACTCATGGATAAGAGGCTGGCTAACTGCTGCCCATACCTTCCACTAGCTGCAGAGCTAACTAAGCTGACTCGCTAACAGCAGCTAAAATTAGAAGCAGTTGGCAGTACTACAAGGGTTCCCCTTGTCACGTATGATTGGCTACAAGGATACTAACTGACTAATGCCAGTCCCCTCAAATTATGTCAAACTTGATCATTAACTAATGTGAACTCTTTCTCATGACCAAGCGCAAATTAAGCTCAAGGGGTGCAGCCTTCCCTAGTTTGAGCTGCACAATATTGTTTTTTTTTCCCCCCTTGTTTAAGTTCAGCAGAAGTTCAAAGTTTTAGTTTACTGTCCACATTCAGTCAGGAGTGGAAGAAAATGGACTGGGAGCCATAACAGAGGAAGCGGCTGTGTTTGAGGACTGTCTGTTGACACGTCATTGAAGTCCCTTTGGCTTTTTGGCAGCTGCGCTTGCAGTCAGCTCTCCCCTGTTGGGATGTGGCCGAGTAAACTAGATGACTCAGACCTCCTTTCTGACTGGACATGATCCTTCCTCTCTCACTCATTTTCCCCAGCCTTTTTCCTCTCTTTTCTTTTTCTCTCTATTTGTGTGTGCGCGTGTGTGCATATGTGTGTGTGTGTACATCAGTAAGTTTACAACCCTGCACAGAGAAAAGAAAAAAGTGAGGGGAAAAAAATGATGATTGTTTTGTTTTGCGTGCCTCGATCCTCTTGTGTGTGTTTCTCCATCTCTTTCTGCTTCTGTTTTTGTTTCTCTGTCTGTCTGCTTATCTTTCTCTCTGGCCCTGTTGTGGGACAGGCGGACCGGTTGGGTCGATCCTTGCCCTGGTCTGCTTCACACCTCCCTGTCTCAGGGCTGATGACTAATGGCTCTAAAATCAACACACTCAGGAAAGAGAGTCTTCAAGTAACCGACTGTTCATAGACTCGCTCTCTTTCCATATATCGGCGCAATCTTTACACACACACACACATGCAAACACATATTTTGGTGCATAAACACTATGTAAGATGCAGACACATGCACACATACAAACTCTTTTTTTTAAACACACACACACCGGTCTCCTATCCCCTGCAGCAATTAGCTATGACAGGTCAATTAACAGGCTTATTTATGAGCAGGGGATGCCTGCTAGTTGTGTTGTAATGATTCCAGATACTCGCCGTACGTGCACGGGGGAAATTGAATCCATGATGAATGCGGGCTGAAGGTCTTAGCTAGGGGCTGCATTTGCTCTTCATTAACTATGCCTCTGCAACACCATGTTTCTTTCACCATTAAAGGGAAAATTAAGTCCGAAACAGTGGGCACACTGTGTGTTTTAGGGCTCCTCTGTGATGTTGGACAGTGTGGACATTATCGTATTTGCATGCTAACGAGTCTCTTAGACAAAGTTTTAGCATGCTGCACAGACACACACACTCACACACATTCACACACACACACACACACACACACACACACACACACACACACACACATATTCAGTATACAGTTCAATCCATTTGTTCTCCCACACGTGGCTACCGTTACTTGGTGTCACAGGTTCTGGCACATCACAAATTCCAGGTCAACTTGGTACAACTTATACATTTTCCACTGGTTAATTTTAACCAATAACTAATATTGCTAGTACATCAAGAGATTGGACATTATTCTGACATGATGCACGATCAACAGTGCATACATTTTGGAAAGGAACATGCCATGAAAAAACAAAACAACTACATACTGTACAAAGTCACATCCTACCAACACCTCCCCCTAAATATGAAAAAAATCTGATTATGAGGAATATGATTCTGTTTCATCAGCTGACTTATTGATGTTTAAATCTGCAGAGTGTGGGATCAAAGTAAATAACTTAGACTGTTCTATATCATACACTTCAAAAGCGAAAACAAACGTTCCGGCGCTTGAAAAATAATTTGAGGTTTCTTCATGTGACACACCTGTAACTGTGTCTAATAATGTCATGACACAGATGGAAACACATACACACACACACACACACACACACACACACACACACACACACACACACGCACATAAAGAGGTTACCAGGGGAGGCAGACACCAGCAAGGAGAACCATGTCCTAGGCAGCTTAATTGGTCCAGACACCATAACCTGCTGGTAATGGATAGGAATTATACAGTCAAGAAGACGACAGCAAGGAGAGCTGTGTGTGTGCATTTGTGAGCAAAGTAGTAAGTGCATAAGAGACACAGAAAGAGGATGTGTGCGTGACAGTTAGTGAGACATGTGGATGTGTGTTTGTCGTCATCAATAAGGCACTTAATGCGTCTTAAATATTCATCCCCCCCATTTGTATTGTGACTCAGGTGAAGGTAGGTGAGGCAGGATGGATGATTGAGGAAGGATGCCTGCGAGAGAGGGGTCGTCTCCTTGGCAACTGAAGGTTGCCACGCACTTAACTATTTTTCCTTCACTCTTTCTTCCCTGTGTGGTCCCTCTCATGTGAACATGCATGTTTTGTACCGTGTCCTCTGCACTGTTTGTCTAGTGTATGTGTCCTTCATCAAGTATCTCCAGGAAATCTGTCCAGTACAGTAATGGAGTGATTCTCGATCATATTTCATTGAGTTGCTTGAATCGTATACGCCAGAAATGGTATTCTCCCACATAATGATACAGAAGTATGGCCTATAGAGATAATCAAATGCATTTTATTGTTGTAGTCTTTAGGCCTGTTTATCTGCAGCTAATATTACGGCAGAAGTCCCAGAGGGCTCAGTCCACGAGTCCAGAGGATGGACATTTTGTTACAGCCTGTGTTTTGTTTCCAGTCCATGAGCTCTACTTCTTCTACCCTGTTTATAGGCACGCAGGATGCAACCTAAACCACTTACTTCTGGGCGAAACCACACTTCGTGAAGCCTAGTTAAACCTGTTGGTGGAAACACAATTTTCTTTTAATTCAATGTTTCACTTTTTTGCTACATCTGAAAAATTCACCTCAAATTCACTTGACTTCAGAAAATTAGGGAAACACAGCTATTGATAACATTATACTATCTTTGACTACATTTGCTAAGCTAGTTTAATAGACTAGGTATTCTACGTGCTGTCTCACAGTCATGGCTTACTGGGACACCGAATGGAACTGAGACACTGCTAACAACATCACCAGTGCTTTTCCTGCTGTGACAAGTCAAAATATTGTCTGTGAAAAAGATCTATAGCTGTGAAATCTGCTGCAGTCTGGTTGGAAGTAAAACCTGTATGGTCTTGTAAAGATGACATGATATTGAAAACCACTCATGGTTGTGCACAAATCGCAGTATTAAGTGAACTGGAGGTTCAGAAGTTCAACAGAAACATGCACTTTGCACACATAACTCAGATTTTTTCCACCTACACGCTCCATACACCTAAACCACCAACCTAAACCTGTATGATCCAATAACAGAAATATAAGCTACCTACCTGTCACAGCTGTTGGTGTCCAAACTTGAGAGTTAAAGCAAAAAGAATGTCATCTTAATAAATGCTGTTTTGTTTAGTCACTTACATTCAGGTTGCATCCATGATCTATATGAATATTTATTGTTTTGTCGTGTAATTGAAAACAGGACTTTTCTAACCTTTACAAAACTTGGTCACGGGTATTTCATTCCTCGGTTTGCTCTCTCAGTTTAACACACTCTCTCTTTCTAACACACACATACACACAAAAGCACAAAACCTGCTGCCGTGTAACAAATAGAGTTGGTAAATAATGTAGAAAGCATGCCGCCTTGATCCCAGCGCCAGCCAGAGGAGGCGAGCCGATAAACATACTTTGTTACCCCCTTCTCTCACTTTTCCTCCTTTCTTACTTTCTGTTATGCATCGAGCTCCCAGAGGGCCTGATGAAATAAGATAAGAAGGGTGAAGCTCATCTCTCTCACCTCCATACATGTCTGTCTCTCCTGAGCTTTCTCCCTCAGCCCGTCCTCCCTGCACTGTCTTTCAGCTCTCATCGCCGCCTCTCGTGCCTCCCCCCCCTGTTGCTGCTGTTCCTCCAGCTGCCCTGTCTTCTCCCATTCTCTGGCTGTCTCTCATTCTCCCTCTCTATCTCGCTCTGTCTCTCGGGAGTGCTGGTTTCCTTACAATCAATAATAATGATTGAGCTGTCTGCTGTTGACAATGGGAATTACCTGACACAATTGCTGTTGTTGTGATCTGCTGTTTAGCTTCTTTTCTACGAGTTGAAATTGTAAAGAATGGCTCTATTAAGTGCGTTTTGCCAATTACTATGGCTCGCTGCATCTGAAACTCCAGATAGTGATGTTTATGAAGGAGGAGATGACTGCTGGCTGCTGGGAGGCGAAGGATTGAGTAAACCATTGCTGTGTTTTTTACAAGTAAGTGATGTAAGGCTTTGGCAGCCTTTGGTAGTTAAACTATATTTGAACATTGTTGATTCTCACCGCTTATTTACATACATTCAGAATCAATAGAGACATAATATACTATATATATTGTTGTTTAGCACTACTGTTAAGAAGTTACTGGTTACATTACAGGATTACTACCATATTAAAAGTAACATTGTTACATTACGACATTAACTAATGAGCTTCTTAGAGTACATTTGTGTTACTAAAAATGAAAACCCTCTCGACATTCCTTGTGCATGTTGCTGCTTAAACTGTTCAGTGGCTGCACTTCTTCCTTTAAATGTGTTGGCTCTGCCGACTTTGACTAGTATATTCTAGGACCCATAATTTGTAACTCTGCAGGCTAATAATAACAGACGCAGTATCCCCTTCACAGCTCTTTGTAACATCTTTTATGTTTGATTGCAAACCATTAAACTGAGTGGGCAGGGACGCATAAAGCCTAATAAGTTGATACAAAATGTAATTTTTATGCAGTTCAACTACAATAGTAAAGGTTTCATTACATGAACTATGTGACAAGACAAGAAAACACGGCTCCAATAGCCTGCACTACGTCATGTTTCAACAGGCATCTCATGAACCAGAGGCTGCCCTCTCGGCTCCGGTCATCTCGCTAGCTGAGTCACACCTGCGCACTGAACCAACATAACCGCACTAACACATTCTCAGGTAGCTGCGTACTGCCTGACAGGAAGTAGGAGAGATTTTCTTTGCTTTTTGACAGAACAAAGGTAACAGGGAAATACAGTAACATATTACTTATTCAAGGAACAGAGCAAAATAAAAGATTGCTTGAATTGCAAAACCTGCGTGCTGCGTTGCTCATTACAACAAAAGTAATCTGAGTACTGCACACGACACTTCAGCTCTGAATTGATCTGGCCTCCAATACACATTGAAATCTCTGTTTCAAAGAAGTATAGGTAAGAGACGTCTCTCTCCCTTTTTTCTCTAGTTTGCCTTAACATTAATTCTGGGAAATATGACACTGAGTGGAGGACATAATGTTGATTTACATTTGTGATAAACAATTGTCATTCAGCAGTAGCTGACACATGCATATATGGAGGATAAGGGTCATGTGATCTATACACAGTTGTGTGATGGACAGAAGATGTATTGCTTATGTACATTTCAATGTGAACAGTCTGCTGGGAAGAATATACTTAAATGTTCGTTCAGCAGGCAGTATGCAGTATACTGATTGACTACACACTACAAACTACTACGAACACAGCCCACGTCTGCTTACCGCTAGTCTTATTCTTTTTTGTCTTTATAAGTGCATTGCTACATTTGTCTCCACATTGCCGCTACCGACCGTCGATCAGCACAATAGTCAAAGGAAACCAAAGGCAGGATGTGTACCACACCACCAGGACAAACTAAATAGAGACCACCTGGTGAAATCATTGTTTCATGGCCCTGCTAGCAGTCAATAGCTCCACATGGTATCTTTAATCTTTGGTAGTCACAGTTCAGAGGAAGTTTGCCGCTGCAGTGCCACACACATCACTTCGAAATCATAGAATTTTGCAGAATTATACAATAACCAAACAAAGTTAAGCCAGTAGTCATTGAGTCAGTGTTGCTGTTCCATGAAGTTAGGGGACTGGTGAGAGAAAGATAAAGTATACATGGGCTTAGCTTCAAAAAACACCAGATCCTACACTTCCTCGTGTGACTTGCTTGTGTGGCTTTTCCTTTCCTTTCCTTTCTCTTTCAAATTCTATACTCTCTGCTTATACCACAGGATTTCTAATAAAAATGTGAGCCATCATTAATCTTATGACGTCAACAGGATTAAATGTCAGTGAAATTATATTAATTTCCCTTCGGAAAGGCTTGTTTATCAATGGAGGCCAATGTCCATACCGGGTTCAATCAAGGTTGGAAGGAGGGCTGATCCAGGCCAGGTGACACACGACCTTTCTAGATTGTCTTCTTGCATTGTTTCAAACTATTTTACTGTGTTTTTATGAATTGGCCTCTCCCTCGATGTGATCGTATAGGGTGCCACTCCTTTATGTCTAAACAGCAGTTTTCAGTGTCAGCCACTTTTAAATGCCCTGGAGCTGAATACTCCAGACATTGTTGAGTACAGTAGTGGCTGACTGTGACTGTTGTTTTGCAATTTAAAGCTGATTCTTTTGTCTCTATAGTTGAAATACCCATTAACCTAAACTCCAGAGAAAAAAAAACAGAAATAACCTTGTCGTGTTAATTATCTATCATCTCAAATGTCCCCTTTGAACAACATTCACATGATTTTCTAATTCAGTTGAATTCCCAGAGAGTTGCTGTTTGAACTAAACGTTATTTTGCTCCACAGAGTGCGGGCGCGGCTGCACATCGAGCCTCGTTTCATTTCTGCCTAATGTTGAGAGTCCATGTCCGTGGAGAACACAAACTTTCTAGTCCTGCGCACAGCTCGCTGACTGCACACACCGAAGGCCTTTGAGGTGCTGCCACTCGTCTCTGCATTTCCCCTCTCTTTGTGCTCCGTCCAACAAAAGTAATGATGTCTTTGAGAGCGGCCTCTCTTCCTGCCTTTCTGAAAGAGCTGTAGCCCAGCCGATGGCTCGCATTAATACAAGGCTTTTATTGTAAACAGTGCTAGAGCCAACCGATAAGCAGGCATTAGAATTTAAATTGTTTACTGCCTGCTGGCCATGGTTACCGCATGCAGCCTGCGTATATTCAGGTGGTAAATTCATGAAATACGAGCTGCCACTGTATGAGCTTCTCTGCTTTTGAGTGGGCTCGTCGCATCTTTAGGGAAAGCTAAGTATTTTTGTCTCAGCTGCCCATACATATTGAACAAAAATGTCTCCACCATTACATTGTAGATCAGTATATCTGTAGCAATTACTTACTGTTTTTATCGTCCAATAAAACCACCATCTGTCTCACTTTTGCGAGCTTGCCAATCAACGTTCCTGTGTAAAATCTGATATGATCAGAGTGAATTGGCTTTGAAGCCGTTTGTTCATTGAGACCGATTTATAAATCAGAAATGACATGTGCACATAAAATCAATGGGAGAAAAAAAAGAGGTAAGTTGTTGTAGTACATTATTTGTGTCCCCATTCGCTCCTCTGTGGATTACCCGGAGGCCATCTGTGTTCCTCGCAGTGTTTGGTACCTGGGGGGCTTGTTGGAAACCAGGCCAACCCACATTCGTGTGCCTCACACTGCAGCGACTCTCTTCTGTACTGGTATTTCAGTCTCTCTCTCTCTCTCTCTCTCTCTCTCTCTCTCTCTCTCTCTCTCACACACACACACACACACACACACACACACACACACACACACACACACACACACACACACACGCTCGCTCTCTCTCTCACGGCTGTGTCCCCTCTGGTATGTGGACAGCACATCAATGGGAACATTAAAGGTTACAAGGCTCGACAAAACGACACATTCGCAACTCCAACCTGACACTTTATTGTACAGCCTTTGATCTTGCAGTCACACACACACACACACACACACACACACACACACACACAGGCTTCCTCATATGACAAAAAATGGAAATGAAGAGAATTCTACTCATAATTGTTTCAAGAAGAGATTTTTGTAGTCCACCTTTCCAAAACAGTGAGATGTTTCCTGAGCGTTTGGTAAATGTCATTGTTAAATATCAGACGCATTAGATATAACGTCAGCCTTTTATGGCCCATGACCCCATTTTTAGGTCCCACAATCTCAAGACCCTTAGCACTGAGGGAGTTGTCCAAGTTTCCACGTGAATCTTTGGTATTGTATTTTTAAGTGCACAGAAAAAATGAAATAGTGCGAGAGGAGTGCAATTTTTAACTGGCAATAGACAACATTTTTTGTTTCACTTATCATGATGAAATAATTGTTGATTGCAGAGCGTAATGCCTATAGCATAAGCCTCGCTTTCACTATGTAACTTCGTCTGCCAGCAGGTACAAGACGTCCCCGGAGTATAAATAATACAGTCCCATTTTTTCTCTGAACATTTTCTTCTACTCCCCTCTCCACCCTGATGCCAGATCCTGCTGTAGTTACTTGTAGAGCCTGACCAATGTGCAGTTTCTTGGGCCGATGCCAATACCAATATTAGGGAGTCAAAAATTCCAATATCGATTTATCGGCCGATAATCACATTTTTTGCAGTGATCCCTCACATGTTGTTATCGAACACTTTGAAATGACATCTGTGAACTGTAATGACATCATTTTCTTCACTGTGTTCTCTAAAACCAAGAAGTTTTCAAATCAGCTGATATCGACAGCATACAGATATGTATCTGTGATAGGCAAATATCGTCTGATAATAGCGGCCAACATATATCAGTCAGGCTCTAGTTACTTGTTCAAACAAAGCAAAACTTAAACTTGGTTATTAAGCCGTATAAAATTTCACTTCATCTCTTCAGTGAATCTGCTACTTCTTCTTTCTCTCTGGAAAGTTGGAAAACAAATGCAGTGTGTCCTTTTGTTGCTGGCAGTCGCTACTCACACGAAACCGGAAAGGCATCCGTACTTTGTGACAATAACAATGGCACTTAAAGCAACATCATGTCACTTTTTCTTTTCTTACCTCAAAATAACAGCTTCGACATCATTTTGCTGTTACAGTGTCTTGTAATAGGGTGAATGGTGTCTCCGTCTCAGCCACTCCGCCCCCCATCACTTGTTTCTGTTCTACTATGTAACTTCAGTGCGAGAGTAGGATCACAGCAATACATACATGCAAACTTCATGATACAAGTTGTCTTTTTTCCACTTAAATCCAAAATATCAGACCTGAAAATGTTCCATGACTGTATATCCAACAACCTTGCCACTCCCAAGGTTGAGAAACTCTCAGATACACTTCACCTCAGCACAGTGCCCAGCGGTGATGTTTAAGTGTGGTTGACTGTTGGCACTGGCAACTCACACTTCAGCTTCATCTGTCAGCACTGGACATAGAGTGAAAGGGCACGGGCCTGTTACTTTTCTTTTCCAGAGCCTCTTCAGAAAAATAAACACATAAAGTCATTATTTTGCCATCCTGTGTTACATAGCAGGATATTGCATTGCTTTGTACTGTTTGATATCTTTGAGGAAATTATTATGCTCTGCCTGATTGCGTTGTTATTTAGCTTAAAGGAGATGCTTATTTGTGCTGTGGTTGTGTGTCTAAATGTGTCAAGGCCAGTGTTAGTCTCGGGGTTTCCTTTCCGCCAATTATTATTCTCATCTTCTCTAATTATACAACAATCTGCTGTCTTTGCTCTGACTTGTTTAATTCACAAGTGTTTGCAGGTGTACAGAGGCAGGCGTGCACGGCTCTGTGTAGGTGTGTACTGTACGTTGCATGTGTGTATGTTGCTGCCTGCAGAAGGGGTCCTGAAGCGCGCTTGGCTGGTTTTATGAGCGACATAAATTCACAAGAAAGTACATAAATAAAGCAAAAATGTTAACCACAGGCACGCAGTGAAGAAACAGCATCGTAGCGTTTATAAATGAGATGACCACGGACTTTTGACCAATTAGCCTCTTCCCTCTACTACGCCTGAATTTCCCTCACAGCTACCCTCTGCCAAGTAAATCAAATAATCCTTTTGCACAAATGAGCCGACCAGCTAAACCCATCCAGCCGGTGCTGCTGCACTTCTTTTCCTTTCTCCCTCCACACCGCCCAGTCACTTTCAAGGTTCCTCTAATTATTTTATTTATTCATTCAAAGGAGATTTCTCGTTCAGGGACTAAATTAGAAAGCAAGTGGGAAAGAGGTGGTGCTGCTCTTGTGTTTCCCTCCCCTTCATGAATGTAATTGAATGGGTTCTATTTTCCGAGAGGAGGACGGCGTGAGACACACACAGCAACACAAGGGGCTATAGCGTCGAGGCGGAGGCCACACAGGCTTCAGTTAACTTCGTCTAATTGAACTGAGGAAAAAAATGTTTTTCTCTGGGTGAGAGACAAATATATATCAATTTCCGCTGTCTTTCTATATTCACCCTTATCTTGGCTCTTCACGATTACTCTGCAGAGGTGAACGGCCGAAACGACTCCACATGCACGCGGCCATGATGATCCTTGTCTGTGGCAATGAATAGGTTATTGGTATCTGCCCCATGAATTTCAGTTTGATACTTCAAACTGACACTGCTGTTACAGCACAACACTCGCAGATTAAAACACAGGTAATGGAGTGTCCCAGCAGTGAGAGATGGTAACCGTGGTGTGTGTACTCCACCATTTCATTTACTCGCAACATACAGTATATGGGGTCGTGTCAGGCTTTCCTCCTTGGTGAGTCAGGACTGGGTTAATTGAACCCATAGCTTGATGTATTTACACATAAAGTGATGGCAGTTCTGTTCTACCTCTTTACTGGGTTAAATAGTCTGTTAATATAGCAGATTGGTGTTAACAGATGGAGTTTAAAGTGGGGTCAGTCATGCATATTTGCCACCCCGTGCATGCACCTGCTTGCATACGCCTGTGCACGTATGTTTACAGGGGTGATATACGGGCAGCTTTTTCAGTCAAACACACAGTTATACCTTATGTTTTAAATAACCTGAGGGTTACATGCCTGGCTCAAGGGCTAGCTGGCAGATTTAGTGCACGAGCCCATGCACATGACACACACATCTGTCGAAACCACTTTACAGATAAATGAGTCATTGTGATTGAAAACCCCTCAGACATGATTACACAGAAAGCCATTTGGTTATCATATTTCAAATTAAACATTTCCAAGTGTGCAGTTATAGCCAATAACTGCAGCCATGAGACCTGGTTTTGAGCAACAAAGTTTCCTTGTTTATTTGCTTTTTTCCACCACATATTCCAGCTAGAATACGCTTGGTTTTTTGATTAACTCGGCGCCTTGGCACGGCACAGTAATTAGGCTGTCAGTCAAAACCAGATGGCTGGTGGCTAAAATTGGGAAGTCGCCTGGAAAGTTTTCAGATGAGTCTCCTGTTTAGCTCTGTTGTTATGAGTCCACCGATGATTATGGGTTAAAGGAGGCATAATATGTTCATTTTTAGGTTCATCATTTCATTTTAGGTTACTACCATAAAAGGGTTTACATCCTTTAATGTTAAAAAACAAACAAACATCAGTTTTCTCATATTGCCCCCTTGCTCTGATTGGTCAGCTACAACAACAGAGCAGCTGTGCCAAACTAGCCTTTAGGCTAAGTCACAGAATTAAAGGTGGAACTACTGACGAGGCGTTTCAGGTGGAGTGTTTTCTGTGGGAGAGAGAGAGGAGCTCCCGTTGGTTCGGACTTTGACTTTTTTGCTTTCAAGAACCTCCAAGGACAAGAACCCATATAAACCTCTGAAGGAAAGGAAAAAAGTGAATAAGCATAACAGGTCTCCTTTAAGAACCTTTAATAATGAAGGATATTACTACCTGGATATTGCTATCTGTGCTGTTTGATTAATGCTTCAGCACATTGTCATATTAAAATGCAGTGCATTTTAATGAATTCATTTTAGTCTGAGATCTGATCCAGTTTTTAAGGGTGATTCATATTAGTCAAATCTGTTCTAGCTAGGCACTGGCCTTGTTTTTGACTCACCAGATACATACTTTATCACATGTACTTACCCAGCATCCATCCATCCCTTTGTTTCGCCCCTAAACAGATCGTGTTCGAAGGAATTCGGGGCCCGAGTTTCGAGGGGGATATTGCCATCGACGACGTCTTCATCACCATCGGGAAGTGCAAGCAGGAGAACACTGTAGCCAGCGCAGGTAAGACAGGTAAGATTTTTTGAGAGAAACATCAAACACGCATCTGTGATTAACCGCTTCCTCCCTCACTGTCTGTGCGTGCAGGTGCATTCAGGGGAGCTGAAATAAGGAAGCCGGTAGACTCTTCAAAGTCTAAACTGTTTTGATGTTTTTTTTAATTTTATTTGCAGCAGACATGCAAATAAAGCACTTGCTTGGAAGCTGAAACAGCTGAATTGACACATTAATCTGAACTGAACTGGTTTTAACTGCAAAGAAACGAATGAAGGGGCAGCAGAGAGGGGAATTAATGTCGAAAAAGAGACAAAACTACACATCTTTATTATTTGGGAGGTGTGGGAATAGGGTGTGGAGGGAAAAGGTTTGTCAGCGTGGGGCTGTGCGGAGACAAAGGGATGCCGCAGGGCATAGAGGTGATTTGGAAGACTCATCATCACTTGCGGACCTTCCTCTGCCTCTGTCGTTTTATTTACCTCGCATTCGCCTCTGTCTTTTCATCCTCTAAGTTTCCACACCACACCCCCCGCTGCCTCCCCCACTCCCCCAGCTTCATTATATCCTGTCTCTTCACCTTTTACCTTCTGTTCTCTATTAGCCATCTACCCTTTATTATCTCTATACCTCTGCACACTGCTCTTCATCTTTAAAAGCTTCTGTTATTTACCCTTTAGAGAGAAGAGAGAAGGGGGGGTGCAGGGTGTAATGATAAGGATTTCGAGAAAAACAGCATTAGATGAAGGCGTATTTCTGTGCATTGAGGGATCCAGCAGCGACAAGACATCAGTCCACCAGAAGAGTTGTTTTTACTCCATAAACTGACCGCAGTGTCTCTACAGCACTCACGCTGACATGCAAGATGTGTCAAACCAATCCGTCTGCCCTGAGATACAATAGCAGAATATACTATTTTGCTTCTTGTAAATAGTCTTTGTGGCGGTCCACTTTACCTCAAGGGTGAACCACAGAGAAAAACAAGTGAGTTGCAAGGAATGAGTGCATGTCCAATGTAAGCGTGTTGAGAGAGACTCAAACAGCCTAAAGGGCCGGGGTGCGGAGAAGAGACAAAGAGGAAGAGAAAAGGTCAAAAACAGAGTGACCGAAAGAATGTGATTGTGTCTGAATGTGTGTGTGTGTGTGTGTGTGTGAGAGAGAGAGAGAGAGAGGGAAAGAGAGAGAGAGAGAGGGAAAGAAACGGAGAGAGAACCAAAAAGAAGAAAGAGAATATGAAACTACAACCTGCCAGCAGTTTAGCTACCGTAAGAGCTGAACTCTGCCAGCCAAGATCTGCATACTCACACACACACACATACAAACACGCACACGCACAGGTGCATAAACACTTAATTCTCATAACAGCTTTCACTGCAGACATGCACAACAACAGTGAGTTGGCATCGTTCTCTTATACCGGTAGCATACTGCCATAGCTGTGAGGTAGAAAGAGGACACTCTGAGATTGTTAAACTGAATAAGAATCAATCACATGAGTTATTAATATGATAGAATACACAACCGTTGTTCAGCCAATTAGTTTGACTTCATGTTACTTTGGCGTTTGGACTCACTTTGACTCTAATGTCCTCTTACCATTTTGTGTGTAACATAGGTTACGTTCTGTTTTAAACTTGAGTGCATCTAGTTTAAGTCTAGTCACGTCATCACAAATCACAATTTTTGCCTCAAATGGCTTTACCATCTGTATAGCATATGGCACTGTCTATTTTTTGAACCTCAGTTCCCAAAAAAATACCTTTTAATGGAGGAAAAAAGGAGCAAAAGGGAAGGGACCCTCCTCCAGGACAATGGGTGTGGTGTGTATTGACGTTAAGTACGTTAAGTGAGATTTACTGCAGCAACATGTGGTGAGAATCTACATAGTATTGTTCACTTTTTATAGCTTGGACCAAAGAAAAAATTGCAGCCACAGCAACATGGCAAAAAATTAGAGTGAATTATTAACATCCCGCTTTTACCTCCTCAAAACCCCCAGTGTGTGATGTGTGTGTATGTGTGCAATGTCGCACATATGTGCATGTACAGACACGGGCGGATAGAGTGAATAATGGATGGAGGTGTAAACAGGAAGAGGAAAGCCCCTGAGCTCTCCGAGTGTGAGCGTGTGCATGTGTGTCCTGCAGGTTCTGAGCAGGCAGAGACATACAGTGTAGACAGATGGGTAATTATCAGGCAGCCGACTGACGAGTCTTTGCGACTGTAAGAAACACAAATGCATCTGTCTAGAGTACAGATTTAGCCACTGTGGAGTTGGCGAGGTAACATGAGGATTAAACTCAAATTATGTTTGCCAGGTATGAAGCAAACACAAAGAATACGACTTAGAGGAAAATGCAGAAAGGTTCTAACATACAACCGATTACGCTTAATGCAGGATGCACAGGATATTATACAACACAGAACAAGTCTTAAAGGAGATGTGTTATGCTCATTTTCAGGTTCATCATTGTATTTTGTGTTACCACTTATAGAATAGATTTACAAAAAACATGCTCAATAAATACATCAGTTTTCTTATACTGTCTCTTTTCTTAGCTCCTGTCTCTTTAAAGCCCCCCTTCTGAATACCCAGTCGGTTCTGATTGGTCAGCTCGCCCGACCCAAGACCGCTAACAACAACAGAGCAACTTTTGCTAAATCAATTCTTGCGTGCCAAACTCGTCACTAGAAATAAATTATCCAAATGTGTGACATGGTGACATAGTGTGATGTCACAAAGTCATTGAATTAAAGGCGAGACTACCGGCAAGGTGTTTCAGGAGCAGTGTTTTCTGTGGGAGGGAGTAGCTTCTGTCGGTGCAGACACTGACCTTTTTAACTTTCAAGATCTTTTACCAGCACATAAACTTAAATAAAACACTAAAGGAAAGAAAAAAACATTAAAGGTCCCCTTTAATAAAACCATTTATATACTTGTTTGAGTCCAAAGGGGCCAGATGCACACAACTCTGTGTAGATTCACAGCTTTTCATTACATTTATAAAGCATACGCCTGGTTCTGGTTTATAAATCTCAATCGTCATTGAACTGGGTGCACAAGCCTAATTTCCACTCAATAAATGGACGTAGAAATGTCCTTAACCATCTGTTTGTATATCAATACTTGTGTCCACACCACTTCAGTAGTCCCGTCGATTAAAAGAACAGCAAAGAAGAAGTGCAATTTCCCCCACTGCGTTGCATCAACGAGGTCCTCCAGCACCATCAGAGCAGCTGTCACAGCGGGAACCACTACACGCCGCTGTGACTATTTATAGCCACCACTAGCACCACCACCACCGCCACTAATTCATCATTCATCAGTTCATGTACCTGTAAACCATCACCATATTTCAGTCATCATTATTAAATGTCAGAGGGATGATCATGATTAATTGATACAGCTCAGTGAAAATCACAAAACTGTTATTTACTCTAACCTTAGGTCTCTTAGCTAAGATTCACCCACAGCTATCAGAAACACCTTGTCTGCAGTACATGCACATTCTCACCGCACATTACGGCGTACTCATAATCTTATTTATTGATTATAGATTACCACCACTGGCTAGAAAACAATAATCGTACAGGCTTAGACGGATACATAGAAGGACAAATAGGTTAGAAACAGACACATAAGGTGAAATAGCGCCTCTGAGTGCAGAAGGGGCTTGGTGGTGGTGGTGGTGGTGGTGGTGGTGGTGGTGGGGTGGTGGAATGTTTCCGACCCAGAGTACACTTCTCCAATGAGACCTTGCTGCTGCTCCCTGCATCGCTCAGGAGGTGGAGGGAGAGGGAGGGCAGACTGGCAGCATCACCCAGCTGATACATCACACCTGTGCAACACACACATACACACTCACAGAGGCATACATCTCATGTGCTTTCACCCGCAATTGTTTTGAGCGGGGACCTACTAAATATATAGGCACACACACACGCACAGGGATGCGCATAATCTCACAAATACACACACGTTACGACTGTAGTGTATGCATTCTCACACGCACACACATTTACTTCAGGTTAACTATGGGCACACACGGGGACTGTTATCCTACGGTCCTCCACAAATGAAAGATGATTGCCTCTGACATGTTTGGCGCAACTCTGCCTGCATTAATCACAGGACACCTGCTCCGTTGTGTGTGTTAAGAGAGGAGGTGGTGGAAGGCGGCTCGTCGCTTAGGCCACTGTTTTGCATTTTACTGTATTTTATCTTCCCCGTTGAAGGAGCATCTTCTTCAGTATTTCTTTATTGCTCTTTTATCACATATCATAGATCCATTGCATCATTTTCTGAGAACTTACCAAACAGGTGAAACAGTAATACAGATATAGAACAAAATAAATAAACCTGTAATGTGCCGATAGCACTGTGTAATCATAGTTATAGGCACTCATGGATATTCATAATGCTTTATAACAATAAACATTACTCATTATGACACCATTGCCTATAATGCATCATACGCATATGTGTTATAGTGTGCCAATAGTTATAAGCAAGCATAAATATTCAGAATGCTTCATAACAATGACCATAACACATCATAAAGCATTTTATAATGACTTATAAGGCCACTTACTATTTTTGCGAGGATCAAAGTGTATACAATTCTCAATGTTTTAATCATTTTATAACACATTATAATCACTATTTTAATGTGATTAGAAGTTAGAAGTTGACCATTGGGTGCTTTCAGTTAGGTAATGAAATCCTTGTATAATAGGCAAATATAATACATTACAAACTGGTTATTAGTCACTATATGTGGTCATTGTTTGCTTTAAGTAAAATGAAAAAAAAAAAATAGAATGTTTTGTAAAATCAGACTAAAACTGTGGTTATTGTTATATTTGTTATTGTGACACAGGCTTCATAAAAAGATAACATGTCGGCCCTCAGGCCTTCTTCAACATTAAGACATACTGAAATACAGACAGTGGTGTTGTATAGGCCACACCCTGGTAACACTCAGATAATCATCCTCCCACACTGGGGTGGGAACAAACAATCATGAAGCCTACACAGATAGCCTTCAAGCCTTCATGGATAATGCTACCTTGTGTTTTTTGAAGATTTAAACCGTTCCACACTGGAGAATATTGAGTTTCTCTAAACAAAGCTGCTGGTGAAGAAATAAGATTTTTATATGGTTTTAGTGAATGCCCACCTATGTTTTCACTTCCAGATAATTTGTCTGAATCATCTGTTTGACAATGAAGTTTTATTCAATCAATTCACTCATGTTGGTTACCTGCCCATTAACCTGGTAGATAAAGTGTTATCTATAGCTACAGGGGCTGTAATAGAGGAGTATGAGGGCAGGTTTTTTTTTACTAGTATCAGCACAATGAATCAGGTGTGGAGGCTCAGCTGTATGTGAGTGGATTAAAATGCTATACTATCACATATATGGAACACACATTGTACTCCATATGCCCATAGTAATCCATTATCTGTCTAACTCCATTTTAATTCCATGACAGTACAGATAAATGTACAGACCGGAAGCACTTACACACAATCTCTGCAGCACAGAGTGAGAGAGAGATGTAAAACACCATGTTTCACTTCAGTGTGCTGCCCGCAGACTATACTATAGGAAGGTTTATGTGTGTGGGGTGTGTGTGTGTGAGAGAGAGAGAGAGAGAGAGTGTGTGCTGCATACGGATCAAAGCTTTATTATAAATATTGATTTTCTGCCTGGAGGATGGACCCCTGATATGAAATCATATTGATCTTTTTTAATACAATACCTACATTTTATTTATGAAACTCTCTACAAGAAGCTTGTGTGTGTGATTTGTTGCTGCGTTCTTATATAAAAGTGAGTTTATACATAAAAGAAGAGATGGAGTATGTTTTTGTACACTGCTTCCATAAGGGACTGTAAAATTCTAATTGAAAAAATAAATTGATTATTAATTCATTGATTAATTAATTAATTAAAAGGTTATTACAGCACTTGGAAGATGTCTGTGCATCTACCAACTGTGCATAAACAATAACAACCTGCACAGAAAGAAATCAAGAAAAACAATCCATCACATATCGGTGATGATGACATCAATTGCAACTTCTATTTCTCATTAAAATCTCAAAGCTGTCATGACAAACTGTGGATCTCAATGGTGAACGTCTCTGTTTACTCATCCGCCCCCTCACTTTTAGTTCCTTCTCTCTCTCTCTCTCTCTATCCTCCAGCCTTTCGCTTTCCTCCACACGCAATTGTAAAACACAGTTACATCTTTCTACAACCCGGCCCCTGATGTCAACATTGGTAACATGGTATTGTTCCAATGATGCTTTTTGTGACAAAGAAGAAAACTTCATTGTCACACCAGGGTTTTTCCATCACACATGCCGCTGCGCTCAGCCTCAGGCTTAAAGAAAAGCCTCAGGCCAAGGAAATAAATACATACATGTGTAGTTATCTACTTAGCCTGAGGTTAAGGTAATGTCAAGGTTAGCTTGATGTTTATAACTGCATTTTACAAGGGACAGAGAAAGATATAAAGACAGAAAAGGGGGGGGGTTTAGAATTTGCACTTCTTACTTCTGTGCATCGCAGTAGAAAAACGAAAATTATCCTTACGTTGATGATTCAGATGTTATTAAATGTTTCAGAGAAATTCTTATAATTTGTGCTTTTTTGTTTTAAATGAAATAATTGCAAAATCAGACTACTCTGAGCCATTTCTTTAATTCCAGAATTAACAAGCAAAAAGCCATCTTTTTTCACATCTCTTCTAAAAAGAATAACTTATGAGTGAAAAAAATCATTGAATTGAAACTAAAAGGTTAGAAAGCCTTCGTAATTGCTCAGCCAGCCTCTAATTACAGGAATGTCTTATGAAAGAAAAAGTTAATAAACAAATATAAAACTTTCAAATTACGTGCAGTGCATATGGCAAAGTCCAATTTGCGGAGAGCAGATCCATAGTCAGATGACCTTCGTTGTCATGGTCACAAAAGTAAAAATGCAACAGTAATTAAAGTCTTAAAACCCCATGGTTGGGTTAAGGAAAAGATGGCGTTACGTGAGTGACATAAGTTAAGTGTGATACATCGGTTAACTTACGGACGCAGTTTCAATTGCTAACTTTTGGTGTCCCATGTTTGTTTGACTCATCCATCAACCCCAACCTCCATGTTGACCTTATCGCTCTTTTAACCTTCATCACTTGACATTTTTTTATGTGCGGTATTTGGACGCATCTTTTTTTCCACAGAAGTTAATGGGAAGTTTTTGAGTTGCACCTGCTGCATAATTCGGTCTGTGGAGTAAGAGCTTCACGCTGTTAGAAAGTCCAAAGTCACATGAATCATGTATAAAAACACATCCAGAGGAGAATAAGGACTTGTGTCTGTGGAAAGTCATTAATTATTCATTATTCATTTATATGAACTAATAAGACTCTTTGTTGTCTGTTTCCACAGTTCTGATCGGTGGATCACACTCGCTCCCATTGGCCAGCTGGCTGACCTTTGGCCTTTCCTGCTTCCTGTCGCTACTCTACAGATGATGAGCACTTCCTACAACACCACCTGTCTGTAGTGACAGACACTGCCCTGACTCGCGCTCTTTTACTTCTCTCTCTCCCCTTCTCCCCGTCCTTTCCTCTACTTACCTGTCTCCCCAACTGTTTGTCCTTCTCCACTCGTCTTTCTATCCTTCATGCATCCATTTCATCCTTCTCGCTTAGATAAATGGTAACATAAAGTCTCTGTCTAGATTCTCCTGCTCTGCTTTCTTTGAACCTTCCCCCTCCAGACGCTCAGTATAACCAACTGATGCTCATACTGTATTTAAGGTGAAAATACATAATGATATTTGACAGTCGGACTTCTCTCCTTTGTCGATCTATTAATCTGATTAGATTCACTTTAATCATGTCGTCACCTCTCCCTCCCCTCCATCAACCTTCTTCATACATACATGCACCCTCTCATGTATCTCCTCTCCCTCGAACCACAATCCTCAACGGCCCCTCCACCTGATTCCCCAGACACACCAAAGTGTCGGACACTCTACCAAAGATGACAAAGGACCTGAGGGAATAAAACGAGGAAACAGGGATTCCAGGAAGTGAACGAGAGAAAAAGGCGAGGAAAAATCCTTCTTTTTCACAAAGACTGCTGCCCTTTCCAACCCAACCTTTGGGACCACGGGAGCTACTGAATGACAAAAGAGACAGATGGAAAAAAAAAAACTGATGAATGAATGAATGAACAAAGAAATGAATGGAGAGGATTGAGGAAAGGACAAACCAGAAACAGAGGAGAAAAGAAGGGTGCTCCTGGTAGCCTCTCTGCTTGCCCTCTGCTTGCCACAAGAGACGAACCTCAGTGCGGAGTATACGTGTACATTTATCTCTCTATATATTAAATATAACAAAGTTTAAACTTAAACACAACTAGGACAGTGGAGGACTTTACAAAGTGAAATTAAAGAAGCACAACGTTTATACAACCTCTGCTGTTCCTTTGGGTTTTATTCTACTTATTATGTGATGTTGCAATTTGTCAGACCTATTCAATGTTTTTGATAATTTGCTCTTTTCTGTTTTGTTTTGTTTATGGCGTTATAAGGGTCGAGGGCAATGGATAATAAAGTATTATATTAATATTTATGAGAGGAAGAGAAGATGGTTTGTGATCCAGAGCCTGAATTGAGCACGAGGAGGAAAACACACACACACACACAGACACACACAGTTCAAACACACACTCAGTTTTCCTCGCTGACATCATCATAGCCGGGCACCTCAGCTCACCCTCTGCCTCGACGGCACGTCTAATCTGTGGATGACACATGGATGGTAAACGCGACGTTCACTTTTCTGCTCCTTTACCTCCCTCCTCTCATCACTGGACACCTTCACTCAGATGTCTGGATTAATCAACCGCAACAGAATACCGGGACATGTCCATAAAGAAAGGAGAAGCCCGGTGTGGTACAGTTGAATATGAGATCAGAGAGCATTTCTTTCTCCACAGGTTATTGAATGTCATGTGTGAATTCCCCATATGCTTAAGTGTGAAAGACTGAGAAGAGTGTAAGGCGGGTGTGCGTTGTGGATTGCATATCAGAGTCTTTGTCCAATAAGCATTGAATGTCTGTAGCGCAAACAATTTTCATAATCACATAGATATGATTGTTAAAGTTAAGCAATACTCATATCTACAGATCTATATCCAACAATTTATGATTACATTCAGTCTGCAGCGTAACAATTCTGTCCATAACGCGTCATAAAATGAACATCTCTCATCATTTGTCAGTACTGATTTTTAATTACTCATGTATTCATCATACATAAAGTCTCACAGTTAAACCTCTCGCCGTTTTAATGGACCAGGGGACAGTATGTTTGCATTCTGCTGCATCATGCTTCAGCTTCTCACAACAAAAACTCCATGTTCACGAGTCACCACGATCTGATAAGGAATCTGCTTGTGTACGCTTCATTACCATTACATGTGAATCAGTCTTTCAACATTGTATGTACTTTTGTCTCTGTCATGTCACCTTGATTTGATCATTGCACTTGTTTCTTGTCTTTGTTTGCTTTTTTCTTTATTGTGGTCGGTTCGAATTGTATCATTGCTTTTAACATACAGAAATGATATGCCTGTTTTTGGCTTGACCAGTCCGGTGTGAGCCGCACTTTCCATGTTGAGGCATGTTGGGTGGATCTGTGAAACTCCACAGACGGCAGTGTGTTGTCAGAACATGGAGGGCCTTTGAAACCTACTGTAAGCAAACTCATGTATCTTCGCTTTATCTCTGTCATGATAAATGTACCTTGGTGCGATGGCAGTTTGTACCCGAGTGATACAAACTATTTTAGAGGTACATGTGAGTGATATGCTTTACTGTAAATGTAGCCTGTTCATTCCGCATTCACACGTATACTCTAAGACTGAGCTTCAAATATTTTCAGCTTGTTGTAATCCTCTCAAATCGTCTGTGTTATTTTCCCAAAAGACATCGTAACATGTTTGGTTTTAGGCGTTCAGTGCAACACGTCTAGTTCCGCTCAGCCTGTCTGGCTACAGAATAGGCTACATGTGGTTAAGTTGTACAGTACCATCAGCATTATTTAGCACTAAAGCAGCACACAGTGGGTCAGTACATTACCCGTGTAGTATTAAATACATTTTAGAAATACATTTAAGAGGTATCATTAAGCGTTGATGTGCATGGCATTTCATCATGCTGTTAATCATTCCTCATATTACCTTATCCCAGTGACAGTAGTAACGGGAAACACTAACATTGTTATCATTGCATTTAGAGTGATGTGATGTGACGTAACCGACAGAATACTGTGGGATCATGAGCTGTCTGTTACCTTTGTTATGTTTTCGGAAATGACACACACAGAAACACACATTGTCGTAGTGTTTTTGGCTTTTTGTGACATTTTGAAACTCAAGTCTAAAAGTGGAAGACATTGTTTTAAAACAGAATATCATATCATAATCACAAAAAGTACACCTAATCGCTAAGCTTTCAGATTATCATTGTGTTGACTGACAACAAATTTTATGACTTTTTCTGGCAATGTTGGAAAGTAACTGGTCATAAACTCCTGAATGAGAGTAGCTGTTGTTTTTTCTCAATATGAATTAGCAAAATCTTCAAAACTGGCCTGGTAAGCAGTGCTTGATCCCCATTTGATTACCAAATGGAAAACATTGTTTTCAACAGAATGTAAATCACGTTACTGTCCTTGGTTTTAAAATTAAACCATTTTGATAATGGTTCAGTAACTGCTATTTCACAATATTCAGAGTGTAAGAAAAATGTTATTCATGTCGTATCTGGAACAGATAGAAAGTGAGGTTTGCATATTTCTTCCATGAAAAAATCACAAATGCTGAAAGCATCACTTATAATTCAAGTGACATGCATTATTTCAGAAGGAAATAATAGAATCATGTGCTTCATTAGTTTCAAAATAACATCTGTCAATAAAATTTAAATCTAAAAAAAGCAAAGAAATCACAAAGCTTTGGTCAGTGATAAAAATATCTGTCCCGTGTGATATTCTGTTGTAGCAAACAGTGCTGTACAGTGGGAATGTGTAGCACATTTGTCAGTTGGCGCACAATAGTTCAGGAGGGTGAGTTGTTTAACTTTAAGTAACAGAAGTTGTGTGAGGTGTGTAAGATCAACTTATTTGACATTGAAAACAGCATCAATAGAACTCAACTTCAATAAAGTCATCTCCTGTACAGTGCTTTGGTTTGGTTTATACCGGCAAACATGAAGGCCTTTTAAGTCTTGCAGTTTTGAGAAACTGATGCTTTGATAGAAGATGATGGATTCTCCAAAAGTACGATTTACTTAGTTGAGTTCAAATCCAATGTTAAAAGATTTTGATGAAGACAAACCAAAGACAAGAAGACTAGTTAAATGTTTACCACACAAATTAGTTATGAAAATGACCTGACCAGGCAGGTGACACAGGTGAAATGGTACACAGAGGTCACGCTTCTGTACTAACTCGTCATAGGGTCAGGGTTCAGTAGGAGTTAGGTACAATGGGATGCATGAGGCTAGGTGTCATTTACTTTCAACTGACAATAATGTAAGTTACAGTTTGTTCCACCTCGAGTCCACCTGGTTCCACCTGAGGTAGTTGGTACACACATCTACAGACAAACAGCGGGGATACATTGTCGGACGCTGTTTTTTTCTTTTGCCTCGATCCGGTGATTGACACATCACATTGATGCCGTCTAACATGCCTGTTGAACAACGCAGACGCACTCTTCTCCTCCAATCCACCACTCGCTTTCCACAACTTACTCACACAGCTGATTTAGTCCTCCTGAGTCTCATTTGAACTCGTCTTAGCTCATAGTCGGTCCCAGTTTTTTCTCCTTTGTCTCGTTTTTTTTGGTGGACTTCTTCTTCTGCTGATGTTGTTTGATAGTTGGAAAACAGCTTTTAGGCGCACCACTGGATTGGAGTGTTGATCAAAACGGTTATACCCATTTAACATATGCTCTTGCAATAGTGTGACAGAGACGTATTCTTAGTCTAAAAGTCTTTTCTAACATTTCATTTAAAAGGTATATTGATTTCAGTTGGACACCTCTTACATAGGTTAAATCAGTGACTCACCAGTGCTCGGTGCGGCTTTTCCATGAAATCCCAGAAAGTACAGAATTTCGTCATCCTGTTTGTCAAGTAAATGTTAGCAAATGCCAGTTGGTTATCTCACTTTCTGTTCACAACATGCTCATTCATCTGCCTCCTGAGCCCCTGTAGAGCTGCACATGTACACAAACAACTCACAGATAGATATTTCTGCCATTATAAAGGTAAAAAATAAAAACCGGAATGACAAACTGACTGTTAATCTTCCACCTTCTGTATCCTGTCTGTACTGTCTTGAACTGATTGGAATTGAGCTGCAAGAGACTGTCTGCCTCTGTCCCCCTCCTTAACTGTGCAAGCTGCCAACACACTGAGCAACAGCGGGGCGATAGATTGAGTGTTCCTCCTGGCAACAGAAATAAAGAGAGGTACATGTTCAAAAGTTATTTTCTTTTTTTTTTTTGTAGGAAATAAGACAATGTGAACTGATCAGTGTCCGAGAGCTGGTAACAAACCAGGTTAATGTTTCCCTGTAAAGTTACTCAAAATGTTATTAAAAGGGTTTATTTACAGAGCGGAATGAACCTTTTCCACAAAACACTGTGACCCTTGCCCTGGTTTCTCAAAAAAAAAAAAAAAAAAGTTTAACCATTTTGCTTTAAGAAACATTTCAGTTTCAATATGAGGTTTAATAAAAAAATAGCCTCATGATCACCAAACCACACACCTCGCCAGTCTACTGACTTCAACTTTTCCAGTGGACTTCTTGACATTTGACCGACACACGCTGGAGTCTCTGTGCAGTGTTCCGTGACATAATGTTTCACCCAGCAGCTTCAAAAGGGATACACCTTAAAACCTTATTAAACACTTTTTTAGGACACACCTGCCTATTGTGACTCACTGTGACAAGCATTGTCTTCACATTGAGAGAAGGTTTTGGGAAACAGTGCATTGGTCACAGTGATGGTACACGCGCTGACTGTCAGGTTTTTACGGCATACAGCGGCCTATGTATTGATCCATTTTGGAACAAAAGATGTGAAATGCACCTTTAATGGGGAGAAAAGGGAGAAGGGTATCATCAGCGCTGGGTGTTGTATATTTCTGTCATGTACTGAAGTATTTTAGAGGAAAATATATTTGATGACTCTGAAAGGTATAAATAAACATTAATGAAACAAAAGGGTTTAGTTATTGCTTGTTGCTGCTTTTCGTTGTATGAAAAGAGTCTACATGTATTCCCACTGAGTTTAAAAGGTTAACACCACTCTCATGTCTGTATCTTAAATATAAAGCATAAGCCAGCAGCCAGTTAGTTTTAATTAGCCTGGCTCTGTGCAAAGGCAACAACAGCTGCCTACCAGCACTTCTAATAAACAAGTAATAACCTGTTTGTTTCATCTGTACAAAAACAATGTTTTTTTTGTTTTTTTACATTTTCATCACAGCAAAAAAGAATAAGACAAAATACAAACAACACAAGTACACAACAGTATGCCAGAAGTTACAGCAACCTTATACCGATCTGGCTTTCCATCTTATACATTCAAAACGCTTCTCAAACTAAAATGGCAACTATTTATAAAGGCTTTTGTGTTCATGGTCCATCATCCATCATCCGTGGTCCATCACAGTCATTATGCAGAGCTGAGGCTGCATGTTTCATTATCATCAGTTGTGTAAAGGCTTCAGAAAGTTACCTCTCCCAGCCAAGAACTAGTCTGCCACATTGCCCCTATTAACCCCCCCCCCCCCCCCCCGTTTCCAGACTTGATGCTCAAGTGTACTAACTGGCTGTTGGCATAGGTTGGCTTCGTTTACATGAAAAGAAATGATCAGGATCAGAAGTAGGTCATGTCCAATGAGGAATGCAACTTCAACATAACTCACACAATCTGCAAAACCCAACAGTTAATCAGATACAGATCCCAGCTATTAGATTTCTTCCTGAGATGAGCCTTGATAAAAACTGATCATCCACTTTAAAGATATTTAAACTGGTAAACACGACTTGATTGGGTTTATCCAGCACAGAGAAGACAGTTAAAATGATATAGGCCTAAATAATATTATAGTACTGCATGTAACTGAAATCATGTACATGTAGTTCCTGATTAACCTATAAATTGCAAACATAGACGTACCTTTTGCAATTACCATTGTATATGTGCGGATCACAGTTATGTTCATGGGCACCGTGGATGTTTTGCAGACTGGGCGCTGCGGTCCAGGTCATAAAATTGAACATTGTTAATAGCGGACGGATTAAAACGCATTTAAAATTTGGGTAGGACAATCTAACAGGGGTCTGGGGGTTCTCCCTAGAAAATGTTTTCACACAGTTGATGTGATTTTCTGTATTCTGGTGCCTTTTAACAAGTCATTTGGTGCTTTTATCTGGCTACACAAGCATTAGAAACATGATGGGTGATATTTGCAATTTAATCCAGACATTGTGTTTGGCCCCAGATTGCATATTTCAAGATATTAAAGCTAAAAGTACAGAAATTGATTTCATGACTAATTCATAACAGCTTTGCCGCAAGTGCCCCTGATTTTTTGGGATAAAAATACATATTTTCTAACATTTCAATCAGAAATTAATCTAGCAGCTGAAACCAAAAAAAATTAATGAAATATCTGACAACCAATTATCAGGCGCCCTGTATCAACTAATGTAATAGTGACACTGTAGTGTCAGTTAAAAAATGTAAAGACAATACAAAATAAAAGCTCAGAGCTATGGCCCCTCCCTGCCTTCCCTTCTTTCTTTGCCCCCTCATTTCATCACTTTCTTTCACTAGACTAATGATAAATTTAAAAATCGGGGGGATTTTTCCTGCCTTCTAACAATAGCTGCCTATCTGCTTTTGATTAAGGGCAACTGCACAATCAAACCTGACATTAAGAGCACATGTGCAAACATTAAATCGAGACAGTGGAGTCTTCTCAAGTAACTCATTAAAACGAGCAGATAAGAATATTTTTTTGAGAATTACTGTGAATGATGAGAGTTTTAACATTTGCCAGTACGTCTGATTATCCTCAAACCCTGTGATCCAATTATTACCACATCTTAATGAGTCACAACGTTCAATAGTGAGTTCAAGTCTCGGCTTTGAGCTCAACAATTTGTTTCGAGTTGTTTTTAGCCAGAAAGAAACATACATTTCATGCATTAAAACAAAGAGAAAACATATACAGATATTAAACAGCTGTAGGACATGTGTGACTTACTGCTATTTCTGGGAAAGAGTTGCACTCAGGCAGACTGCTGGAGAGGCTGTCTGGTGTGACTTTTTTTTATACTGGAAAATACATCACAACAGCAGGGGGGTAATTACAGAAGTGCTACAGGTGCCTAAAGACACTAATTACCACACACACTTAATCAGTCATTATGTGGGATTAATGGAGCAACATGTTTGGACTACTTAACAAATAAGCAGAGAAACATAAATAGTAGAGTACATAACTCAAACCGTGTGTGCTCCATCTAACGTACTCCATCAAAGCGGACATTAAAAACAACACTGGTGTTCTGACTTAGATAGGAGAAGATAATATAATTACATTTCTCGACGGAGCATTTCTTTTACAGTTTTGTTTTAGTGTATTTTGTGTCAATACGACCCTCGTGATCCGCGCTCTGAGCGGACGGGAGAGATTGCATGTGTCGCTGATGTAACATACGCAACAATTAATGAGAAAATCAGGAATTAAAAAATTACCAAACAAATTTCAGCACTTGCTCGCTAATGACTTGGCTGCCAAGGCTGCCAGCTCATGCATGCCTAATTTGTGAGATGTGTAAAAGTGTAATGAACTCACACAAATGGCTTTCTCCCATCTTTCACCACCTCGGTGTAGGATGTCACCACAAAGTCATACCATCACAACGCGTTCAGTAATCAGAACTCATTTACACTCCAAGGGCGTGTGATTATCTTCTCACTTGCATTGACATTATCACTTCCTCTAAATGTGTTTTTTGAATACTCTCTGTCTCCCCCCATTTTTTTTTTCTTTTCTTTTTCCCCTCAACCTTTTCGTCCTTTTTCATCTCTCACAGTCTCCCATCTCTGCTCTATCACTAAAATAGATACGGACCAAAAATATACAGTAAGTATAAAGAATCCGTCAGGGTTTGACCTTCTTGTAACAGTCTGTTCCTGCTTAGCTTGCTTACTCCAGTCTGGAGAGCTGGGAGAAGTGATAGGTGTCATGCAGTTGAGGTTTCCAGCTATTTCTGCTCGAGTTATTTGCTGTACATTTTGACCTTTGACTCATGAGCGAGCCTTCTCTTCTCAGAACAAACTGCTCGGTCCAGCTGAGACATGCACACTCACACGCATTCACACAAGAGTCACCTTCATTTTTCACTCACTTACATTAGTATTAAATTTGCTATTTCTTTCTCCTTAAAAATCAGAGAAAAAAGTAAAAAAAAAAAAAAGGCATAACAGGTGTTGGCTCACATTCACAGTACCAGACATAAGCTTATACACAGCTCCTCTCCTCTTTCACCCTTCTCATCCTCTCTCTTTTCACTCCTCTCTCTCAATTGAGCAGAGCAGAGATGTACAGATAGAAGTCTAATTAATGTGTGCTTTCTACTCTGAGCCGCCTCTTAGTGAAGCGCAGGGTGGAGGGGTTTGGGCTGAACGGTTCAGAGCAGCGCTGTTCTGCTTCATTTGTTGTCTGTGTCGCTGGGGAGGTGGGATTTCTTACTGAGCCTGTGACTCTAGTCGCCTCACACTTGCACGAAGAGGGGAGAAGGGCTTTGCTACTGCGCCTGTAGATCCAAAGATTACCCCGGGTTCATTATTGATAGGTCTGTGCTTGGCTCTGGAGAAATCCCTATGACGCTTAGATGCTTGGCCAGAATCAATGTACACCATGTCATGTGCACAAACCAACCCAGCACCTGGCCGTTAAGGTTTACCTTACAACGTTGTTTATGAGTGTGTTTCGGTGTGACTACTGGCAAGAGATGTGCCTGTTCATTTGAAAACAACATAGCGGCTCTTATGAAAGTTAGCATAGATGCTATAACATCTGTTATATCAGAACTGGAGAGTATTTTCACCGAAGACACTGAAGGCTTT
Organism: Pagrus major; assembly: GCF_040436345.1. Taxonomy (NCBI): domain Eukaryota; kingdom Metazoa; phylum Chordata; class Actinopteri; order Spariformes; family Sparidae; genus Pagrus; species Pagrus major. The sequence continues at coordinate 30,127,138 of NC_133218.1, forward strand.
TATTGATGGAAATGTTCTCGCTTTTTCCAACTCTCCCGGTTTCAGCAAGAGTTTGATTTACTAACAGGCTCAGCTGGTGGTAGCATCCTCCTACTGTTGATCTGATTGGTTGATGTCAGTCCATGATAGATGGTGATAGATCACTGATTACTGCCATGTATTCTTCGAACGTGCCTGCCCTTTTCCAAACAGTTTCTAGCTGCACTTTTCCAGATGGTAATGTGTAAGAAACCATCCGGCATATGAGGTTAGCACACGTTGGTTTGCAAACAACAGTTGATGTTATTGTTACCATGGCAACCCTAGTAAACACTACCCCTGAAGTGCCTGATACGCCTCGTTAGTAGTCCCGCCTTTAATTCAATGACTTTTTGACATCACACTACGTCACCAGGTCACACATTCGCATTAGTCATGCCCATATTCATGGCAGAAGTCAAGCTAACTGGAAGCTGAAAACATGACAGAGCCGACCGGAGACAGGTTAGCTGTGCTCGCTCAGGCGTGTGGGAGCTGACCAATCAGAGCAGACTTGGTATTTGAGAGGGGGGTCTTAAAGAGACAGGAGCTAAAACAGAGCAGGAGTAGAGTGCTGTAGCACTGGACAGTATGAGAGAACTGATGTGTTTTTAAGCATTTAAGTATGTAAACCTATTCTAGTTGTAGCCCAAAATAAAATTATGAAGCTGAAAATGGGTCCTAAACCTAACCTTTTGGTCCTAAACGTCAATGTTTTTTTGTGTCTGCACATCAAATAAAATGATGTAGATGACTTCTACATCATTTTCTTTATTTTTAATTTAACCATTTGGGAATGTAGGCTTATGGAGTAAGATGACAAAAATCAGAATAAGTGCTCACATGTCGGGTTGTATACACACTACAGTACATCTTTACTTGCTTCCGCCTTTTCTACCATACCTCCACCCTCTCCAACAGAGAACGCTGGTGTTAAACACACACCTTAACAAGAGCATTACTCTCAAAGGAGTGACAAACTTACAGAGGAAACCTTCTGTTATGCTTGAAGAGTGAATTCCATTTGTTTGATATTCAGCCACTGGAGATCTTATGTGCTTCATTCCTAACGCTCTGAGTATAGAGGAAAAAAGAGCTCTACATCCTTACGAATGTCCTCTTTACATTATTCATCAAACGCTGCGCTTCTGCGGTCTGCTAAATGCTTCCTCTGTGGCAGAAATCTGAAGGTAAAATGTTGAATTGTTCTGATAAATGTTTCAGGGTCTCATGAGAACAATTCACTATAAAGGACTCCCAACGACCTGAATATCCAACAAAGGTCACATCTTCCACTCTTTTCATTTCACACATCAATTTTCTGTCTGGATTTGAAATAAGCGGTTTAGATTCTCCTTTATAAATATCTTTATGCTTATATGTATTATTTGTGCTTTATCCATGGTAGGACAAGGTGGCATCATTGTCAAAGTGTACGACCTCGAATGGTCATATTTCTTAAGAGAGAGAGAGAGAGAGAGAGAGAGAGAGAGAGAGAGAGAGAGAGAGAGAGAGTCATTTGTGTTTGGGATTTTCAGAATAAACAGTCCAACAGTAAGTGTGTACTTCAGTTTACATGTGAGGTACTTTTTAACAAAATGAGAGTTTGAGAACAAGAACTGCTTGTGCTGTTCTGACTGCACTGCCACTGTTAAGTTCATTCATCCAGAACAAATGATGGCAATGCACATTTCTGGAAACCACATATAATGTTTTAATTGTATGTGTTGACATCGCTTTGCCTATGATCTGGTTAGGTTAAGGCACAAAAACCACTTGGTTTTGGCTGCAAATGTTTCCGACGTCTCGTCAAAAATACCCGGTTTTGTTACAACAAAGGCTGGAAAATGTTCCATCTTCTCGTTAAAAATATCCAATTATTTAGCGCTTAATTTGTTGAAACGCCATCTCCAGCAGTGGTCTTTTACTGGCTGTCACGCCACTACCATCCCCTCCTTCTCTTAACAGTAACTGTAGAAATGTTGATATGTTTTGTATGAAATGTGCAATGCCAATCTTTATTCTGGTTAGAAAAAATTGTTACTGGGAACGATTGATAAAGATTTTATTGATGAAGAAAGTGGTAATAGCTAATGGCCTTGATGGTTGAACACTATATTTATATCCGTAATTCTGGAAACACTCTCGTAGACCTTAACAACTCCAAACTGATCCTGGAAAGTGTCAAAATCCAACATTTGATCAGGGATTGCAGACACAGGATCAGAGTCAGATTGTTCTAACAGAACTGATATGATCTTGGTTGCCCAACATGTCTGAGGCTTAATTAGGAAGAGGAAGAAAATCCCATCACACAAGATAACAAGTGGTGACTCACTGTGGCCTGAAACATCTTGTGCGGACGCTCCACAATCATGAAAATGTTCCGGCCTAACATTGAACATCGACCACTTAATGTAAAAGATTCTGATCCTTTTCATCTGGTGGTTGAGAATCTCTAGAGCCTGTCCAGTCATATGAGTTCATTCAATTTAATACAGGAACTCAGAATGCTGCACATTTCATTTCACTATCATCTCCATCATTTCCCTGCCTTTCCAGGGCACGATGTACCAACAGGATGACGTTGGCAGCATCCGGCAGCAGGTAACTACTAAGACGGTTGCTATTTTAGGTTCTACACAGCACTTTCCTGACCATTGAAGGCCTTCTTGAGCTATGAAGTGAAGGAGTTCTTGTTCAGCCGCAAGGACTGATAGAATATGAGCCTCCAAAGCAAAGTGTTTGTAAGTGTGTTATCCTTCGTAGGCATTTATCATTCATTCAGTTTTAGAGATGACAATATCAATGAACCTGAATGATGTTGGTGATCTCCTGACTCACTCTTACTTTTTCAGCACTGCCATGGGGTTACACATTTTAAAGTTTTCCGAAAATGTTTCAATAACTATTAGATGTGTGTCATGACATTTCTTTGGTAAGCGTCTGACTTTTCATGAAGTGCCAACATGAGGTTGAAATCTGTGGTTTTCAATTAGGTCTCACTACTGGATGGGTTGCCGTGTCAGATATTAACATTAAGGATCTCTTAACTTTATATCCAGTGCCATTAACAGATCACATTTCCTGATCAAAATACCTTAAAAGTTTTTGTTAGCGAACATAAGCATGCTATCAAGCAAAAACTGAGATTATGAACATAGTCAATATTACACCTGCTAAACATTAAATATTAACACTGTCATGTTACCATGCTGATGCTGATGAATCGCAGCCCTTTTCTTTCCAACAAGCATGAAACAATCGCAACCAGTTTGCTGATATCTCAGTAGCTGACTAGCTGGCAAGTTAGTTAGTATTGTTATTACTGATTTGTGCACGACAGTCCCACATTTGATGCCGTATGACACCTGAAAAAAGTCCAGCAGCGAAGTGTTGGAGCATGGGTTGCTAATGTTAGCCTTTTAAAGCGCCACTAATATTAGCAGCCAGTAACAAAGCAGTGTTCTTTTTTATTTGACGACTCGGTTGATAACTGAAGTGGTGAACAGACTGTGAGTGTCCATGCTTCTGTCTCCATCAGATAAATGGCAAATGGCACTGTGATAATAACAAGAAAGCCACAGTAACACAAGAGAAATCCCCACAGCTGAAGACGCCAACATCAACCGATGACGTATGGGGGTCTTTAAGCCTTATCCCATTTCACAGGGAGAGATTTCAACCACTACTCCTTGTAACTCTGTACTGAGGAGCGAGGGAGCACTCAGTCATACCTCGTTGAATGACATATGGGAAAGAAGGTAGATGGAAGAACAAGAGAGGGTTAGATAATCAGCACAATTTTATTTTAGATTGAAAAAATACAGAGGAGTATGACCTGTCCTCATGAATACTGATGTTCCTTGGCATCTAGCTGGAATTAAAGTGACTCACATTGCTGTAATAATCACAGCTATCGATTGGTCTGTGCCGCATGGGCAAGGTCAAGCAGGAACTCTATGACTTAGAAAGACAAGGATAAAAGCAGGTGCTGTTTAGGAAGCAGGTTTAATCACATTTGGATTTACAATACAATACCAATCCATTTTACATTTAGTTTACTGCTATTCCTGATTGAAATAGAATAAATAGGATAAAGAAATTTTAAATCGATGCCTGACTGCTGCAGTCTGTGTATGTTAGACAGCTTAAAACACACTGAACCCACCTCACCTTTGAATGAGACAGACAAATAACTGGTTCTCATTCAGGTCTTAAAAAGTACTGCAGCTCTAAGCAACTGTCAAATTAAGTAAAAGATGTTACTTTGATATTACAGTTTTTGAACGTATGTGTTAATGTTGTATTTATTATATAGTTATATTTATTATTGTTACTGTAATTGTTTATTAGAATATAAGACCAAGGCGTTAGGGAGTAAACCTACTGAACTCCATGCAAAATAATGGTGTTTAGTCCATCATCAAATGGATCCCTGAAAGCAATTCTTTGGTTTTCTAATATCACATTATCTCTAAATGGTCGGTTCATCATTGTGATCCAAACTTACTCAGAGCGGGAGGCGTGTGTGTGTAAGAGGATGGGGTGAGACAGAGACAGCCAGAGGTTAGCAGGAGAGGACGCGGAGCACATGCATTCCCAGAGGTGCCTTTATTGGATCATCGTTTCACAGAACTACATTTTCCCTCTTAAATAAAGCCTTCGAAAACCAGGGCAGGGCATTCTCTTTTATCCACTCTTCACTCTTTCTGTTGCCCGTAGCCACTCCAGACATGAGAGAGTATCAGCTATTAGAAATGAATTTTAAAAGAGATTAAAAAATGAGTACAGATTCTCTGGGATGCACTAGAAGGGCAAGGTTCTAGATTTCAGTGTGCACTGTCAGCAGGCCGGGCGTCGAATGTCCTATTAATGAGAGATAAAACAACTTCTGATTACATGCTGTGTCAATTCACTGTGGAGTGCTCGTAGTACTCAGAGGCTGCATTAGCAGCTTGAGACGGCTGCAAGACATTTTTCTTTCTTTTCAACCTTTATTTATTTTGGGTTAGGACGACTAGCTCTGAGTAGAAATGATGGCGGGGGAAGAAAGATAATTTACAATTACAGGCTTTGGACTTGATGCTACTAAGTGACATCAGACGGTGTTTACTGGTGGCTGCTGAGCAGGTACTCTGGTGCAGATGAGTTTTTAACACTTTGTCAAAGTTTGGTGGAAAAATAACAGCTGCTAAAATAAAAAAAAAATCAATTTAATATTTAAAAATATGCAATGTCTTATTTCGGTTGATCTTAGGTCTTTATGCAAACAGCTGTCTGAGAATGATGGATTTGCTTGGTAGGAACAAGAAAGGGATTCATGGTTCGAAGGCCTATTGTGAGTTTTTGAGTTGCAAAATAAGCAGGAATTTCATAGAATCGTTTACAAGAACTTAACAAAGAAAGGTGAAGTCGATAGGAGTGTTTTCTAGCTCACAAACTCTCATCAAGCCAGATGGATTGTGCAGAGGACAGGACAGCCTTCACATAAACGTTTATATTTCCATTGTTTTTCCAATTCAGTGAAGGAATGTGTAGAGGGTTGTACTGAAATATGAATCATTTAATTGCAATAAAAGTATTCAAACAATCAGTGAAGGACAACGGTAACACATGGTGGCAATTACCAAGTAACATACTGTATTTGAAATGTCTTTGAACTTACCCCAAAATTAGCACATAAAGTACCTCGAAATGTATTGGAAATTACCCCAATATTATTCAATGATAATATTTGCTATTTTGCAATAAATAAATAGCTGTTAATGTATTTAATAGGGTTTAGAGTTATTATACACAGGTACTGAAATGGTTGTAAATAGTATCATTTTTACCCTGTTATTAATTTGTTATTAGTTTAATTGCTAATGTATTGTTGTTATATCAAAAGAGTGACATAAAAGAACATGATGACATCAAACCCTTGTCGCCCCTACAAAGAGCATTTTAGTTTTCATGCAGATGCCCTGATACTGCTGCACGGGAGGCTCTTACATAAATCACCAAGTAGACTTCTGAAGTCACATCAGTGAAACTGGGACAGAGGCCAGATGCAAGTACAAAATGCTCTATAGTGTTTAGCACTCCTTTAATTTATTTAAGAGTAATTCTTCAATTATACTGCAGTCATCTTAATTAGCAGGAGCTTAAAATGAAATATACCTCTGGTGATGGATGACTATGAGGGCAAAAATAAATAATGACTTTCTTGTGAATCTGAACTGTTAGCAACACTAATCCTTTGTTGTTGTTTTTTTTATGTCAAATATAATTTATATATTCAACAGGAAAAACCTTGAATGTCTGCCCCAGTAACTACAGGTAACACCACCGCGTTGTTATGGCCTTAGGAGCCGAAACTTAATATTTTAAGTCCCACCAACCATCAACCTTGAGTCCAGCAGCAGGAGGAAGCTGTTTTCTGTTAGAAAGCTCTGATAATCCAACTGTAGGAAGCCTGCCAACACTGAACAACAAACAGACGAAGGTAACAGACTAGCTGAGGACACGCTGCACCAATGAGCAACCAAAGAACTGCATTATAATGTCAGGAGGTGGAGGCCAAAACATAGCTAAAAGGAAGGAGTGAAAGTTGGCTCCGAGTGGATGGATGGATGGATAGATAGATAGATAGATAGATAGATAGATAGATAGATAGATAGATAGATAGATAGATAGATAGATAGATAGATAGATAGATAGATAGATGGATGGATAGATTGCAGAGTTTCTGCACAACATTGCTGACCTTGTACAGAGTTTTTCCAGCGCTCTGATTTCTGCCTCAGACAAGCTAAATATCTGTGTGAGGAATTAAGCCAGTGGTTTTATTACTGGCCAATTAGTCTCATACCCACTCGTACTGAATGACCCGCTTATCTGTCCCCGTGTTTGCACACTCTCTGCATACACGCACACACATGCACACACAAACAGGCACAATCAGTATAAACTGTTTAGTCCGCATCAGCACGGACCAGATAGAGAACATCGCGCTAAGTATGTTTGCTCTCCTATGGTGCTAACCGCTAGATAACAGTTAATACAATCACCAATGTGACTGTCTTATCTGTCAGCTCTGTTATTGAAAAGTTGTTGGAAAAGTTCGACGGCTAAAGGCGTAGCATTCGTGACTAGCAGAATGTCAACCACAGGGGAAACAAAGAACGGATCCAGTAAGAAAAACTCATTTATCAACAAATCATCAGATTTAATAAAAACCAAAATGATTCAGCATACAAAAAAGCCTCGCTGGATGAGACCCAAACTCTTTATTTTCTGTCTCTCTCTTTCCCCACGGGCTCTTTTTTTTTCTGTCTCAGCTCTGCCTCCTTGCATGTTCTGGTCTGTCGGTCTCCGGCTCTCCCTTGGCCTCATGCTTTCTCTCTCTGCGTTCTCTCTCCCCCTCTGTCTTTCATGCCCTCCTTTCTCAGGACTTTATTAGGTGAGATGTTCTCAGCCAGAGCATGGCGCTGGCCAGACCTGACTTGCATTTCATAAAAGAGACACTGCCGTACCGCCAGCACCGTCCTCCTTCTCTCTGTCCTGTCTCTGTCTGCTACCACCGCTGCTGTCGAGGGTGCAGCAACAAAATTCCACCAATGCAAACGAGTGAGGGAGACTCCTGTGGCGAAAAGATGCTGAAGAAATTGGGTGTCTAACAAGACCCCAGAGTTTGGGTTAGGGGATGAAAACACTCAGATTAAAATGCTCTGTGTTACATACTCAGTGCTTAGCAAAACTTTGTTTGGATGGAGACAAAAAAGGTTTTGTAGACAGAGAGCACGAAAAAAAAAAAAAAAAGCTGCTGAGTTAATGTTCTCTCTATATTGCCTCCCTTCTCTCTGTGGAACTTTGAACTAGATTGTTTGGGTTTCTGAATTGGGTGGTTTGTACAAATTTATTGAGGGAAATGGTGGGGAGGCGAAGAGCTGGAGGTGATATTAAAAAGATTATTCTTACCTGAAACACAGGGGCCTAGTGTATAGGATGTGGAAGAGAGCAATAAATCTTCCAATACACACTAGATCCCTGCCAAAAAGGGAAAATAAGATTATTTCTTTTTTGGATTTCCCTGAGAAATTAGTTAAAATATATTTGATAACATGAACGCAGTTATTCAATTAAAGTAAGACTTTGTTGTTACAGCTGCATAACCTCCAAAATATGTTTTGCTCTTTGGTTGTTTTTTTGCCATGAGGCAAAAAGGAAGTGGGCTTTAGGGATGACAATGAACAGCCGTCAGTCGGTCCACCATTAGTTTATACCGTATTATGTCAACTATGGGATGAATTATTGTGAAACACAAATACAGACATTCATGTTCCCCAGAGGTTAAATCTGTACTGACCTTTAGCTGACTTTGACATCCAGAGGTGGGGGGGAAGTTGATGGCGATATTACAAGCCAACAAGGCGATTGGGGGACCATAATGTGAGTCTGTGGGGACATTTCCTGCCATTTTTGTGATGACCAAAGACAGATTTTTTTCATTGGAAGTCGGACCATCTCCAGACATTTTTGTGGTGACAAAACTGTTTTTTAAGGAGACCTGGGAACATTTCAGGCCGCTTTTGCGGTGATGACACTCGATGTTATTTGTGGTGACAAGACTGTGTTTTTTGAAGAGACCTGGAAACATTTCAGGCCATTTTTGTCGGAACCAAAGCCATCTATTTTGCATGGGAATTGATAACATATCCAGCTGTTTTGTGGCGACCAAAACAGGTATTTAAAGCCAAATTATGATGTTTTCCTAACCCTAACCAAGGGTTTTGCAGAAACATACTTAGCTAATATTTATTTTGGCGATTTGGTTGGAATATCTCTACATCTACAAGTCTGATTAGCTTATTATGCTAGCCTGCTAACTTGCTGAAATAATATGTGCACGCAGTTAACATGGTAAGTTGTTCAACATCAGCATTTTGGCACATGTCTATGAGCACATTTTAACATTTAGCTCAGAGCACAGATGGCTATGTACAGCACCAGTGCCACTAGCATGGCTGTTTCCCTACCTAGGTTTGTGTATGTAAATGTAAACATTTTATACAGTTGCAAAAAAAAAAAAAAAATCTGAAAAGTGGAAGCCATACTGCAACAGTATCCTAATACTGCAGAGGAAAACAAGAGTGAAAGAGATGAAAACAGAATTCAGCCAGGCATTTGCCTAACTGGCTCCAGTGGTTCAACAACCAATTCATAAGGTGTTGACGAGGAGTATACACAGAATAGCAAAGATAGAATGTTTATTGGATGAATAAGATTGTTTATTAAGTCTGTTGTGTATTGTCACACAGTAAACAAGTGCTGCTTCGGCTTGTTTTAGCAGGGTACGTTGGTGGGGAGCTAATGAATTGATAGAACTCAGTTGGGCTGAGTTTCTTTGGCAGAGCATAGAGGACTCCAGCAGAACACACACACACACACATATAGTGGAGAGCACAGGACCCAGGCTGTATATTAGAGGTTCAGAGACAAAGTCATGCTCGCTACAACACTCTGCTGTGTAAGAGTAGAGAAAGATACGAGGGGATGGAGGGTGGGAAGAGGGAGGAAAACAACAACATCCGGCACTTTAATTTGCAGGCCCTCTCAAACAAAGCGTGCCATAATAAATTGGAAATGGTGTCATCCACAGAGGGACACGGCCACATTACAGCAGAGGCTTAAGGTGACCACTGCATGAAGCAGAGCCAGGTCTGCAGACATAGCCTGGGCCAGCGTACAAGCGCTGTACTATAAATGAGATTTGGATTTTTATAGTTTGATATCTTTCCAGACAAGATAAAACAAAAGAAACATTGTGTGTTTTTTGTCTTTGTTTTCCTGTGTGCTCAACATTCTGTATTTTCTCTCTGACTCTAAAAACCCATCTGGCACAGTGCTGTACTGTACATCAGGATTTATTTCGCATTTTTGGCATCCTGAGCCCTGCAGTCATTCTGCTGCTTACTGGCATTGACAAGCATCAGGCCCAATTTTGGCTCATGATCCAGCAGCAAAGATACCCAGTGGTCCTGTATTTACTCTACACTTATTTCTTCAGTCAGTGTTTTCAGGCAAAAGGTCAAGGCAGCGGTAATCAATCAACCAGTCAATGAATCAATTTGTTTGTCTGGTACCAAAGGAGTGCCAACCACCTCAGAGAGTCAAAGGCCACTTCGGGTCAGCTCTGCAGAATAAACCTGTTGGATGAGGCAGCTTAAAGACTCTGCTGAGATTTTTTGGGGTAGAAAAGCAGCACATGCAGTCTCAAGGGCCAGTTTATAAAAGTTTGATGCAAAGTCAATGCAGCTTCCCACTTCCTCCACCGAAACGATTTTACTTGGATCAGTTATTTTTCCTTCATGATAAATCAATTGTTCAGCAAGCGATTTTTCAGCATTGCTTCGTATGTATTATATCAAATTTTGCTTGTTACCTTTTTTTCTGTTTGTTTGCAAACAAGAAATATTTTCTGTGGCGTCTACACAAAAATGAAGCAATAAAAAGTTGGATTTGAAAGGTGAAATAGTTTTGACGTCTTGTTCAGTGCTGCTCCCCTTTAGCATTACCCGCTGGGAGCCCAGGCTGAACAACCTTTCGTCCTTCGGTCGTCCAAAGTTCCTGTGGTAGCGGTGTAAACACCATCGGGTTAAACTTCATATTGAATGAAATATTAGTTTTTTAATGGCTGGATGCAGGCACAACACTCACTTTGAGGCAAAACAACATAGGCCTTCTACAGTTATGTAAAGATATCCTATAACGTCATTACATTCATTTTTTCTATGAATGAAACATCATTATTTGAACAGCAACTGACTTTATAAACAACAGCACAGATGCATGAGTAGATGAGTTATCATAATATCCATCTTCTTCTTCCCTAATGTATTCTCTGTTGAGGCAGGATGTAATACAGTCATCATTAGGGACGGATAAGTTATCAGAAGTATTGGGAGACAATGTGCTTGGTTGAAAATTGTAGACTTTACAGCCTGTGCTCGTCTGTGTGCAGGCTCTCTTCACGTAACAACACACTCGCACACAGAGAGCAAAAGGCAAAAACAGGGGCAGGGTGCAACCAAGCGCTCACGGGATATTATAACATTATAATACCATGGACAACGCTGTATAATCGCAGAACTCATCTTTTATTTCTTACTCTGCAGAAACTCTTTAAAACTGTGTAAAAACACTGCAGGGTCTGTTACACATCTCAAGCAAGGAAACCACAAGGCATATATTTTTTCTTATTAACCCAAAAAAAGGAATATATATAATATGCAAACTTTTTGACACTTTCCTTTAATTATCCTCAGACTGTAAACGGGGGGAAAAAAGCAGCACGTTGCTGAGTTAACTGTACAGATACATACAAAGCATGAACAGGGTTTGTTCATGAGCATGAATTTTTTTTTTTTTTTGTCATGTGAATACTGCTCGGGCCAGCAGTGTGCAAGAGCTTAGCCTATGTGAGTTCCCATTAACGTCTCCTTGCCCCCTAGTGGTGTAAAATTGCTTGATGCACCTTTAAAAAATAAAGCTTCGTAGCAAACTTCTACATTTTCACCCAGGAGAGTTGCACTGAATTAACAATTGTAAATACATGAATGTTAAGGTTGAAAATAATTGGTATTGCTTATTAAGCATCCTAAACAGAATGTTTAGCAGGCTGTTCATGTGTGCATTGTAGTGGGATGTGAGTTTTGTATACCTGCTTACATGGCCCAGACCTGCAGCTCCTCTAACCTCTCAGCCATGAAATCATTTATTAATGGACCCATGAAGCAGAAGGAAAACCGGGCCAATTAATACTGAGAAACAAAGCTCGCCTGTGGGAGAATGAGGAGGTAGTTGAGGTCAAGGTGTGTGTGTGTGTGTCTGTGTGTGTGTGTGTGTGTGTGTGTAGTCTTTGGATGAAAGTGCGTTAAAGTGGGGAAGAGAGAGAGAGAAAGGAGGGAGGAACGAGAGACTGGGAAGAGCATAGAGGGAATAGAAGAGGGGAGAAGTGGAGAAGTTGAAGTGGATGGACACGGTAAAAGAGGAAATGAAAAGTATAGTGAGGGAGTAGAAAGGAAGCCAGGGGAGAGGAAGGGAGGAGCACAAACTGTTACAAGTTAGAAGGAGAACAAGAGGAAGGCTACAGAAAATAAAAATGAAAGAAGGAAGAGCAGAGGTGCAGCAGGATGAAGAATTATTTGGTTACTTTGTAGCGTGTAGGTGTGTGGAAAGAGAATGACGTGAATTAATTAATGAGTCTGTTAATTAATGAATGAATATATTCTGTGGGCTGTTAGCAGGGTTGGGGTTTACTTTAAAAATGTACTCTGATACTAAATTACCTGTTGAAATGGAAATGTTGTAAGGAACCGAATCCAAATATCACAATAATAAGAAAGCGGTACTTGACTTGTTACTTCCTGTTTCTTTTGGATTACCTCAATGCAACATACATGAAAATGGCAACAAGAGAAAGAAGTACCAACTTTTATTTTTCAATGCGTTTAGAAGTAAGTATGCTATTTACATTTCACGTTCAAACTGCCATAAACTTATTCCTCCAGCATCCTCACCTTCAGTCCCTAAAAATTCCAGTGGTAAAAGAAGAGACATTAGAGAGAGGAGACAAACCACTGAAAGCATTCTGAAAAGAAAAGTCTGTAACGCCACAGATGGCGGTTGAATGATCCATATTCATGCTCCGTATCACGCCGAAGCACGATTGTCCCTCCTCCCCAGTTCCCCGCTGCCCTTTGCCACAACCGGGCCTGAGCACGGTTACCTCCTGTACATACGTCATCACGTTGTAGCAAAGTGAAAGTGAAGTACCAGCTCTCTGCCCATTCATTTAGACAGGAGCGTGGTCTAGTTAGCCCAAAATAACCAAGCAAAGATAGTTAGCACATTAGAGGTTGGTTTTAACTCTACATGTTTCCTAAAATTAGACGTTGAATTGTTGGATGTCAGCATGACAGCTTATGTTACTGCTGAACGGCATAACTTGCACAGTACTGCGCTGTTGCTCCCCTTTTTCAGCTTTAAAGACAAACCAATTATACAATTTCCAACCAGTGAAAGCATTTTTTCAGAGTGGTGATGGGAGGCTTGTGAAGTGATGTGTGCACATGTGCATTGTAGTTTTTAATCTAAAAAACATTCAGTTATTAAAAATTATTTTTGGTATCCGAACACCATGGCTGTATTCCATTATTTCACATACCTGCTTTTTAGATGAACACTGTGGGAGTGTGTGTGAGCCTGTTGTGTCTTTGATTTGAAAAGAAACACCTTGAACAATGAAGTAGATAGAAAAGAGGACTGAATTTACACTTGACAAGTGTAATTTATGGCTCGATATGAGATGGAAGTTACGCCTGTCTGTCTATACATCCATCTACCGTGAAGGTTCCACAAGTAATCCTTTTGGCTTAACATTCGTCTAAAAAACAAATGAAGCCTCCGTGCGTTTCAGTTCGACCATTTTCTGTACTCACGTATCAAAACATATTCTGAATAACAAGAGAAACTGTCCTCTTATTCTTCCATGGTTCCGCTCACTTTAGCCTATAGGGCCGCTTTGTACAATTACATTCATTTGTTAAAAGACTCACATTCCTCAAGCAATTCTCTCTCCAGCCCTTGAAAACACATTTGTAATTCTTTCCTTCCTCTCGCCGAGTCCTTTATTAGAGGACCAAATAGCATTTGGTGGGTGAACACTGATTTGTATTCCTTCAGCTCTAATTAAATTTGTTCTGGTAATACAAAAGAGAAAGCCCATCAACAAATAACAACAAAACAAACAAGAGGGGTGCATGCATAAAAGAAGATGAACAAACCTGCTTTGGGGCTGATTGTGTTCAGATGTGCTTGATAAAAAACAACTCTGCATGCTAAAAATGAGTAAATGAAGAGGTTTGACTCAAGTTTGTTCTATGGAGGTTTTATTTTCTACCACTTTCCTTCTTATTCATTTAACACAAAGATTGAAATATAGATAGTGCTTAAAAAATGAACAAGATGACTATAGATTACTTTTACAGCGAGAGTACTTTGAATTTGAAGATACGACGTTTATTCAAGTGGTGCAATGTCTTCAGGTATCCACCCACAATCGCTACTTATTGTATAATAAATCTTTGCTGGCGTTTTTTTTCCATCTACCTAAATTATGCAATTCAAAGTGCACTAAATTAATGGAATAATGAATGTAAAGTTAAAGCTTGTCTCAGCTGTCACACTATTTTCTCAATTATCAAATTCCTATCACTGACCAGTTTTGAGACTTCGAACTCTTTGCTAATAAAAAGATGGTTATACTCTTTAATTAGGCTACTAACGCTGGTGACTAGAGGCTCAAACTGAATCCGAGAACAGGGTGGCACAATTTGACTAGGAGCTGTAGGACAACAATACATTATTAGCATGAGGAATACATATCTTGCCAGCCCTGTCCCCTCGAAATTATGCGTATACATATTTCATGTATACATCCAATTCTTTACTTTCCAGATGGTTTCCTATAATATTTAGGATGTTCTCCTTCTGGTTTGTGTTGAACTGTTGCGACAGGAAGGTTTGCCAAAGACGCAGACAGCCTTTCCAGCATGAAAAAACATACCGAAAGTTCAAATAGAGTTCCCCATCAACATTGGCTGGTACATTTCCTAATGTGTGCTGCAGGAATGAGTCCTAAAACTCAGAGAAAAAAAATGTTGTTGCTAACAAGTGGCTATGAGACTACAGAGGTAAACATCATCAGACTGAACACAGACTCATATGATCCCTTGTCAATCTTTACAGATTTAAGTTGCAGACAATTCTAACTCTAACATTGCAATTTGTAGATGAATCAAATAATAGTAAAGTATGTAAACTACAGTGTAGTAAGACACTTAGTGTTGGTGATGTTGAAGTCATGCGACTGAGTGTAGTTTGCCTAACATTAACCTTTTTCTGCTAGTTATTTGATTTACGCTTCAAAAGTCAAGTGGTGTTCATCTGTGAAGATTATCTTGCTGAACAAAACATTTAAGTATCATAAACTTGTGTTTGCCACAGAGCTTTTTTTGGGCAATAATCCAAAATATAATTTAAAAATCCAATTGGCTTTTTGTCAAGGGAACCAGGGCAATGCCAACTTTCTGGTTAGCCTACAAAAATATGTCATCCCTGCAGCACTCTCTAATGCCCTTTTTATTTAGTCACATTGTTTGGATTACATGAATTGTTTTTCATATGAACTGTGGTCTTTGTCCAGAGTTGCCCTTTCAAACATGCAGCACACAACAGGAGGTTGTCTGTTTTAGACATGTTCTCAACTTCTGGAAATACTCCAATTTGTTTAGTTTAGGCTAGGTGTGGCTACTGGGTAGTACGAGAAGAAGAAGGAGGCAGACTCATCAATAACGACGTCTGTTTTTGTGTTAATGTTATATTTTGTTGGGACCTCACCACATGTCCTAAAAATAGAGAGGCCTGCACGTAAAACCAGAAGCCTAACATGCGGCTGTGTGGCAGTTACTAAAAGGGAGCATCCAAATGTTTGGATTATACCTTTGCCTAGGTCGCAGTCTTCAACCTCGCTGGACGAGCAACAGCCTGTTTCGTGTTTACCAAACACATTCCCGGATCAAGAGGAGACGCTGCGCTACCCAACCTCTCATTCCTGCAGAAGGAGAACTTCCCTCGAAAGAAATGTGCTGTCGCTGTGCCTCGCCTTCCTCGGCCATGTCAACTCTGCTGTTTTCTCCGCCATGACAGCGTGAACAGACACTGTCAGCCCGCTAGACTCTACAGCGGCCATCGCCACTTATCCACGGAACAAGCTGGATTAACGAGGCGGACGGACACACGCTAGTCGCCGCTAGTGCGATTCCAAGTGAGGTTTAATTTATCATGCCATATGATGACTTACAGTGTTATAGGCATACAAAACATACGCCAGCAGCTGGGGGAAAGATCAGGTTTTGGTTAAGTGTAAATAATTAAACACACCCTCTCTATGACTTGAAGTTATGTTGACTTCAAAGACCCTAATCTTTCAGTGAGTGTCTCACTATAACCCTACAAAACCTTAAACGTTTATGCTTTACTTGCTTCAAGCGGATATTTTATGTAGGAAGCTGATATTGTATGTTAACAGCAGATATGCATAAAATAAATCAAATACATCGTCAGTAAATGACGCTCAGCTTGAACATTTCACAGCTCACCAGGTACATTGATTATGTGTGCAAAGAAGACCAATTAAAGGCAGCATTATGATTCCTTCAAAACATATTTGCCGTTGACAATAAGCAGCGTATGAACATATTTTCGAGCAGACGGGGTTGTATTAGCAGGTGTCAAGATTAGAGGTGGATTTACCAAGTCGCAGCACACAGTGTCCTAATAACAAAAACAGCAGACCAAAATTAATCCCAAAATTCAATTGTACTTTCTGCACCGAAGAAGCTCCACCACAGGTTTCAGAGCTTTGAAATTGCCAAACAAGCACAGCCAGACTTAAAAAAAAATTGCCAATCTTTCAGTGTTTGCACCTTCACCGCTCGTTTGCCAGCATGAAAATAGGGCCCTTTATCTCTTTTATTTCCTTTACTTTGTCGATTACTTTCAGCCCCTTACTAATAGACTCAGGCACAGCTAATGGAGACTTCATCAGAGCACACACTGACAAATCTAAACTCGAGTCAACTTGAGAGAGCCTCGGCTGGACCAGTGCTCGGTGGGTTTCATCTGATCCGACTCTGCATCTCGCTGGTGGACATGAGCAGGAGAAAGAGGTCTCTATTAGGTTGATGCAGTAAATGAAGAGAACTCAGACTTACACCACGCTCTATCAGTGAGGACACACAGAGGTGTGGGGGACAGCTTGAAGAAAAGTGTTTTGTGTGTTTGCACAGAAGTATAAAGTGTATGTGTACTCAGTGAGACACAGACCAAGACCTTTCTACAGATGAGTTGCCAGATTTGTCTGGAATATACAGTATATGAATATGTTTCAATGTGTGTGTGTTTGTATCGACTGCAGAATATGAAAATAAGGTGACACTTTATATTGAAGTTCTTGTAATAAGCATCACTTAATAGCTAATGTGGCCTTCAGTCAGTTCTTATAGGATGCTTATTAACATTAATAAGACTATATAGGTGTTAATAATAGCCAAATAAACATGTTCATTGTATGATTATAAGTGATTTATAAGGACTTGTTAATAGTTTATAAAGGCTTAATAACAGTAATAAAAGGCCTGTGATTTTCTTATAATTGTTTATAATATAATTATTTATCATATAGTTTTAATTATGTATTTCATCTGATTAAAATTAATAACTCTTTATTATGCATTTATTAGTATATGATTATGCACTTATCATGAGTTAACTATGATTTTTGCAGCTACAGGAACAATTGAAACAGCATATTTGATAAACCGTTAGCTTCTGTCAGCTAACATTAGCATTCAACCACTTCCGAGCTAACATTACTATTTGATAGTGTTACAGGATACGATAGTAAAAGGCATAAATTAGTTCTGAAAATATCAATCCATATCTTGGACACATTTATTCATGATGTAATCAAAGGGTTATGTTAGCTAGGAAGTGGTTGAGTGCTCACGTTAGCTAATGGGTAATCAAAAGTGTAGTTTTACCTCAAAATTTGTCCAGATTTTTATTGTCAAATAACTTTTGAGTTTCATAATAAGGGCCTTATTACCTATTACCTTGTACTCATGTAGTCCATTGCAACTGTAAAACTTATGCCACTCCTAGAGAACAAGTGCCTACAGGTACCAGGTTGCATTGCACATTAATGATCTCAACATCAGACGCTCAACTCAACACCATCTCAGCTCCCGATGGTCTGGTTGTACGTGTGAAAGCTTCTTATCTTGTCCAACTCCTGAAAGCATTTCTGCTTGCCTGACAAATGTGACACAACTGCACTTGATTTTATTGCCTACAAATCTTCCATTTGCACAAGTTACAACCCTCTTTGCTTTCATCTTCTTTCCTCTTTGCTCCACACGTCTCATCTCATCTCCTCACTTGTATTCCTCTTCCCGGCTCTCCTTTCCTTTCCTTCCCTTCTTCTGGATCTAGCCGCACTATACAAGCTAATCAGTGTCTAATCTCACTTTTAATTCTCTTCCTATTAACCTCTTGCTATCATTTGTTTTACCATTACCCCTCCACACACAGAGGCACGTAAATTGCCTTCTGAGCTAAATTGCGGTTTATTTCCACATCATGGCAGAGATATGCTGAGTTAATTACAGGGCGCAAATGAACGTCACAGCAAAAGGGAGGAGGCGAGGGGAGGGAATGGAAGGATTCTCGTTGCAGAGATACACAAGCTCAGAAAGCTCATACTGCCAACTAATATCAGAATGTTTTTTTTGTGTTTTTCTTTCCAGATAATACCAGTTCATTTGGATGTTTGTTCAACATATTGATTTGTTTTTCTTTTATTGAAATCAGGGAAAAAAAGATGCACATAATATCAGTTGTTGCCAAACAATCTGTCTTCCATTTCCAGTTTTTCTTTTCTACATTTGTGTTCGTTGAACCAAAGTACTGTATTTTAACAAACACACAGTGTATAAATTATAAATCTATTATTGCTTTGGTTTCTAAATCGTTGCTTCCCTTTATGCTGCACAAACGTCAACCGTTTCCATTCTTGACTCCAAAGGAAAGTTTAAACGGAAGACATGAGATGATTTATTTTGGCAATGTGATTTTGTTGTAACCGTGTCTTATAGGTTCAGGGGGGTAGGCAGGTAGATGTCCTTTGTTATGACTGAGAATTTACTGTGTTATGAAACTGCTTGTGCAGAAGTCTTTGTGGGTTGAATGTGCTTGTGACTCGTCTAGTAGCTGGAACATTCTGCCTTTTGCATATATGAAAATAGGCCTTAATGAACTCACTGCTACGTGTCGTGAGTGCTAACACAGGTGTCAACTCTGTCACACGTAATGAAAACACACCTGTCTGCAAACTCGCTAAGGTATGTATGATTATCAGTTCAGTGATTTCCCAGCAGAAGTTTGAGGCCACAAATATCATCAGTGTTCTCTAGAGTTTAATCAAAGCGATAACATGATCAGTTCGTAGCTCCATGCAGTCTTAGCAGGGTCACAACCTGCTCATTAAGTAGAAGGTGAAGGCGTCTGAACAACACTCTTTTGCACACCTGTAACTCCAACACCATGCATAATTAAAGGTTGTTTTTAGAAATCCACTTTTCTTCTCACTGGATTGAGCTC
Organism: Pagrus major; assembly: GCF_040436345.1. Taxonomy (NCBI): domain Eukaryota; kingdom Metazoa; phylum Chordata; class Actinopteri; order Spariformes; family Sparidae; genus Pagrus; species Pagrus major. The sequence continues at coordinate 30,146,425 of NC_133218.1, forward strand.
AAAGAAAGCAGAAACTTGTTATGGCTGACTTCATAAGGGTGATATTTTGTCCACGTAACAGCTTATCAGTGGTTGAGGGTCAGTATTGGGAAAGGCTTCGGGTAATAAAGCCCCACTGCGATGAAATCTTGTTTACCATGTGCAGCAGGGTGCAGTAAGCGTGGACCACACACACAGAGCTTTAATAATACAACGTGTTTATTCACAAAGTGTATTGATTTTATTCACCTTTTTCGACAACGGCTTTAATATATATCTAACTTTGCTCGTTAGGTTGTTTTTCTGTTAGGAGCTAAGGTGCAATTAATGCTATTGAGGTAAACCGAAGAAATTGTTAATGTCAGTTGCTGCATTGGCACTGGAAATATCAATACCCTTAAAGCAACATTATGTAACTTTTTTCCCTAACAATAACAGCTTCAAAATCATTTTGATGGTACAGTGTCTTGTAATAAGGTGTTTCTGTCTCAGCCACTCTGCCCCCCCATCACTTGTTCCTGCACTATGTAACTCCAGTGAGAGGGCAGGATCACAGCATTACATACATGTTTACTTCAAGTTACAAGTTTTCAACACATAACATTGTCATGATGTGATGATTTTTGTTTGTAGTCAGCACCTACATTACATCTGACAATTGTTACAGACCTGGGATTTGTATTTACAACAGTGGTGTCGCACTCAGAAACTGTGGGGGGCGCCAAATCACACAAAATGCCAATTTCATAATGTTGCTTTAAGTAATACACAAAAAATGTAACTCATAAAAGCAAAATCCACCAAATTAACATGCTGGGTGACTTTTTTTGAACAAACAATATATCATTTCTGCTGCTAGAATGCTCCCTATAAAAACAAAACATAAGACATTCACAGAAAGTTATGTGAGGAGGAGCTGGCTAGAGTGTCGGTGGCTAAGCCAGACCTGAGGAATAAACAGTCACATTGGATTCTGCTCTGATCCGAGGCAGTTTACTGATGGGAGGAGAGCTCAGGGATTACTTTTTAACTTTTGGGATTAAAAAAAAAGTGTATTTATCTTCGCTTCTGTTTATAAGCCTGACTGCAGCAGCAATCTGCTGAGAAGACCTCGTCGGTGTTCATGTCACGTTACGGTAATGTTGACTGCCAACTGGAGCTGGATGGCAAATTTACTTTCATTACAGAGAGGAGAGGGGAAAATCAAGGGGCAAAATATTTTAGTTCACCTGAATTTAAACACAGCCACACTCTCCTTGTGTGGCGTTGCTGGCCAACGTTAGCTCACGGCTAGTGTAGTATTGTAATCTGGCTGTTTGCGACGGATAATGCAGCGATCAGACCACGAGTTCAGGCCAATTTTCACACAATTTGGTCGTGGCCAACAAATTTCAGGCGTCGGGCCTACTATGAGCGTCACGAAACGACGAACAGATGTGTAATATAATACAATTTAAGAACAGTCATGTTGCATCTGGCTCGCTCCACGACACCCTGATGAAAAGTCTAGCATGTCAGAATTTTTTGTATCTTCCTGCCTAGTTTGACATCTCCTACGACGTGTTCCTTGACATTGACCAATAGGATGACAGAGTGCTCTGACGCATATGTAAACATGGTGAAGAGGAAGAGGGATCTTTAAGGTGTAATAGCTAACACTACATGTACCCAATGTAAGGATTTGACATGTACACATTCGTTAACTTACCTCAAGTTCTCTCTGAAGGACAGACGGTCCATACTGTCCTCTTTGTGAGACCCAGGAATGGGTCCACAATCGTTTTTTCTTTTTCTTTTTCATGTCTGAGCACAAGACCGCTAGCAACAAACACAACGCTTCCATAGTCATGAATGACCATTGTTTTTAGACATTGTAATGCAGAATGTGTCTACATGATATATTTTTAAATCATTGCAACATTACAGTAGCAGTATTGTATTCCCACATTATATACTGCATAATGCTGAGTATTCATTAGTGTACTGCATTGTAGTTTATGAGCTTGTGAAATATTTGTCTCTTTCTTTCTTTGTGAACATTATACCTGCACAAGCAGAACACTGACCATGACTTTTTTGCAGATGAGGCCTTGACTGTATATCAGAAGGACATCCTATTCTCCAAGCTCACATAAGCAGAAGGATATAGGTAACATTAAAACAGCTGTGGACAGACCACCAGAGGAAGAAGGAGACATACTTGCCTTTCTTAAGCTGAGTCAACACTTCTGTGACGGCGCATTGGAGCTCAATAAAAGATGCATATTTTACTTGGCCATACAACACATTTGGCCATATGTATTTTATGTTTCTTTATATTTCTCTCTCTCTCTCTCTCTCTCTCTCTCTCTCTATCTATCTATCTATCTATCTATCTATCTATCTATCTATCTATCTATCTATCTATATATATATATATATATATATATATATATATATATATATATATATATATATATATTCACAATGAGCTGAAGTAGCAATGGCCCATTCTGGACAAAATGAATTCCAATTAAGTCTCAGAGGAGACCATTAAAGATCTGGAGTCTAATATGCTTGCTGTGCCTCATCCTTCCCTCAGCACTTGACTGTAATTTACCAGTAAAAGTTTTAGTATTCAAGGGGTTAACCACCAGTATCCTGTAATGTCCCCATCTCCATGCAAGACCCGGGATGGTACATAATTGGACTTCTGATAGCTGGAGAACGTGTGGTGAGATGCCTAGCTGACAGGAAATGTATTAACCTGACATGATGAAAAACTGTCACTTTTCTGCACAGATGTATTATTTTTACTCTTAAATTTCAGATTAGGTGCACATCACAAGCTTGATTTGTCAAACAGCAGGCACAGACCTGAGGAGGCTTTTCCCCTCTGCCATCTGGGGAAAACCTTCTACCTTATTTTCATTTCCAATGACTAGTGTTAGAGGAGGAAGGCAGGACTGCAGGGAAACAAGAGGCTTAATTGGCCGAGCTGATGGCAACGCACTTAAAGTTAGAAGTGCATGAGGCATAGATCGTAGACCTAGGCCAGATCCCAGGTGAGAGCTGTGCTGGAGGAGCTTTATAAGTCTCAGAGCAATTTGCTGCGAATGTAGAGAGGAATACAAAGAGGGAGAGAGAGAGAGAGAGCAAGAGAGAGCATGGATAAAGGATGGCTTATCATGTTTTCTGTCATCTATTTGCTCACAACTTCCCTCCTCCTCTTTTAAATCATTTTTCCTGTTCTGTCTCACCCTATAGCCAAACTACCGAATGGAAGATAATTAGGCCACATTGTGTGAGACAATTCCCTGAACACTAAGTACTGAAAACTCAGTGTAGTCTTGGAGTTTTGAACTTCTATTTTTAGCAAAATCTGCAACAATATGGCTGCTTCAAGTGTCATTCCAACTTCCCTTTACTGATGGAGTCACACCACTTCACACCTTAATTCATGTGACTCATACCGCTTTCACATGACTACAGTGGGACCTTAAAATTCACATATGACCTCAACAAATCCCATGTGTCATCAGTGTGTGAATGGCCCAAAGAGGTTTAAATGCCTGCTCGTGCGTCATTGGTGTGTTCTGAAATGTCCCCAGCAAGTTGTCATCGTGGCTCATCTAGATCTGGATGAAACTTGACACAAATACTCCAGAGACAGTTTGTTTAATGCTTCTTATCTTTCCCCATTTTATATTCATGTTTTGTTTCCCATTTCTAAAGTTTAAATAATTGTGGAAATTAGCATTTGCTTTAATTACCTTGTACAAACTGGGAAATTGAATCACCTGTGAATATGAGTATTACTATAATGAGATGGGTGTGAATTAGTATTTTTGCTGGTATTTGGTCCTCAGTAAACCTATAAACTATAAACCATAAACCAAAGTATGGACAAATTGGAATTTTGACATGATGGCTATGAAAAATAAAAAAATCAGGGATCACAGAAAGTCATTAGGGTGGATCCTAAGAGAGGCTTGGACATTTTCATGACAATCCATCCTACAGTTGTTGAGACATTTCACTCAGTTCATCCTCGCAGTGGTGCTAGAAGGAAATCAGGAGTACTGAAGTCTTTAGGATGTATCAGCTGGAGACCATGAATGAAAGCTTTCTTCACATCCAACCAGAAGTTGAGATATTTCCTAAATGATCTGCTGGTGCCATTTGAGGAAAAGTTAAGGGATTGCCAAAGTCATTAAGATTCATCCTCTGAGCACCATGAATATCTGCACTAAATTTCACAGCAATCCATCCAACAATTGTCAGGATATTTCAGTAAAAGCCTGATGGTGGCGCGAGAGGAAAAGTAATGGGGTCACCATAGTGTGTAGCATGAATCCTCTGTAGACCATGACTGTCTGTAAGAAAGTGTCGTACTGTAGCAATACATCCAAAGACATTGAGATACTGACCGACTGACTGACCTGCTATCCCTCAAACTGTGCCACCATCATGTCTAAAAGTGGCTAGAAAACCAGTGATTGGGCCAACAAAGGTTTTACCAGCATAACAAGACATATACAACAGATGTCCCTATTAGGGTGACTGGCTTAATTCATGTCTGCTGCCTCTTTGAGCTATATTTTTGTTGTTTTCAGTTTTCAGTTTTCAGATTCTCTCCATTTTCAGAGAAAGATTTATGAACGTCTACTCCAAACTGTACATCAGATTTGAATGTGTGGCAGCAAAGGTGTTTCACAACACAAACAAATATGTTGATACAAGGGTTTGCCCTTGGCAGAGCAGACTTGTGTAGAATTATATTATGTGGTTCACAGTCTCGCCAAAAGAAACTAGTGAAAACAAACATCTACCCAGGTAGCAATTTCTCTCCTTGTCCAGCTTTTTGGTGGAGAAGTTAGAGGAGGGAACATACACCCTGCAGAATGAAGAATGAAGCTTCAGTTGTTAAGCCCTTTGGTGTGACTTCATGAGCCATGTTTCAGTGTAAATAATGTTCCCCTCTGAGGTCATGAATAATACAAAATAATAATGATTGAACTACCCTCTCCCATCATGCCAGTGTACCCAGTTTTTCCCTTGTGAAAATAACTGAGCTATCACTTTGTCAGCTTCAGTAGCTGAAAAATAAATAAAGATTGTTGACTGTTTGCTGCTTGCCTCTAAAGAGCTGTGGCTCCGATACTTCAATAATAACTGATGTCCAGGGTTTAAATGAGCCATTTTTTTGTCCCAATCATTCAAACAATGGCCAACTAAACTGTAAATATCACTTTAATAAGAAGACTTCTGTGCACAGGTGGAGGTGGGAAAGATTCATGTGACTGAGGGTCTCGGTCTGAAAACATACAGTATCAGTATCTTCCTTATCAGAGAGGAGTTGGACTCCTTTTTTCTGATACATTATAGTAATACTAACTAAAGGAACAATATGTTTTAACTCACAACTCAACACAATCTATCCTGTCGTCATTTGAATGCACATAAAGTTCAGTTGCAAAAATCTCCTGTTTAAAATGCCTTTGGATGTCTCATGTAAAGAACTTTGCCTTGCCTTGTTGTTGAAAGGGGTTTTTGATGTAAACTGATCTTGGTGATGCAGCTTCTGAAAAAAAGCACTCGTCTCTGATCCACTCCCCTTTCACCTCCCTTCCTCCTCTCTACCTGTTTCACCTTTTCTGCAGTTCATTAAAGCAACACAATGTAACTTTCTGGAGAAAGTTAGTTCGTTTATTGAGTTTCACTCCTAGATGCCGAGACCTTCGGTTGGCAGCTTGACACCAACCCAAACATCAGTATTTGACCAACTGAGGATGAAACTCAACATTAAACAGTTTTTTTCTCCAGGAGGATACATTTCATTGCAGTTTTCTGTCTTTCTAATCTTATGACTCATGAGCTGGGCTAAATCACCATCCACTGGTTGCTTCGATGGTTAATGAAAGACTTGTGTTTGTGTGCAGGTGAGATGTAGAGAATACAGCTCATTGCCTGAATTTAAAGACAAAAATCTGATTATTTATCACAATTTTTTTGTTGATCACAGAGTTGCATCATGACTGTACTTATAAAATCCCATTCGAGTGTACTACAGAATGGGTAACCAACTGGTTTGCCTGTTTTTCATCAGCTGGGCCTCTTAACCCTGCGTGAAACTGTTGTGATGCTACAGTGGTACTGAGGTGGTAAATAATAGATAGACCAGACGTTACTTGATGCCTCCCATACCTTTCAAGTATCAGTGAAACCAGACAACAAGAGGGAATAAGCAATTTCTTTAAAAATCGATTCCTCTTATTTAGTATTCAGTATTTCAGCTTTTGTCGATTCTCATTGAACAGCCAAAGAAAGAAGGACTCAAAGAATCATGTTGCGTAATAAAGCCTCTGATGACACAAACAATTCAAGCAACTGAATTATTATTTATGTCATCACCATAAAATACGAAAGGGTTGACTTTTTTCAATGCATTACTAGGAAAAAACCTGGTAATACAGCCTGAAAATGCCTTGTTTTAGGCATTTTCTACCCGTGGAGTGTACATCCCTCTCCCCCAAGCCCATTTTTCTAGAACAACATGAGCATCGGGAGCTCTCGATCTTGTTTCATGCTGTACAGATCAAACACCCATCACTGAAAACCTCATTTGTTGGCAATAAGGAAAAGACTGAACTTCGCTGTGGTGGAGAGTTGCTATGATTTTCTTTCTGTGGTGGAGCAAAACGGTGAAAAGTTAGCATCAGGAGGAGTGTTTTGCTGGTGTGTTTGTTAAGCATGTCCTGGAGCTGTAGGGAGCAGTGTACTGGGAAAAGGGCACATTATGGAAGAAGGGAGGGAGGGAAGTGGCAGGGAGGAGGGAGCGAGGCAGGGAGATCTTTGATGAGGCCCCGGGAGTGTCTCTAATGAGAAGCGATGTGAGGGAGCTGCTTCTTTCTTCCATCGCAAACGGAGCTGTGCCACACTGTTATAATCAAACCAAAGACATAACCAACGGCCTTAATTAAAAAACACAAAATCACCATTCTGCTTCATGCCTTCTGAAACACAAACTCCAGCAGGAAATCTCTGAGAGAGCATGCAGAGGGGAGACAACGCTATCAAAGGCTTGTTTTCACAGTGTGATTTGTACTCCAACCACCAACTGAGATGATTCTTTTACCCTATGATGAGTCATTTTAGCGACAATCAGGAAGGCCAACAATAACATCTGTGAGGTAACACATCAAAGAGCGGGCCTGGTGTGTTCAAAAAAGATTTGCAGGTTTGAATTACTGCAACTGGTGGGAATACACTTACACTCAGCATATTTGTACAAAGTCTCTTATATATCGTTGTACGTCAAGTAAAATTAATGAAATGCTTGGCATGAGATTTCGGAGAAAGTTTCATTAAATCAGCTTGAGACCAAAGGGAAGCACGCTGCCAATTTCTTTCCAACAAGAATGGAGCAGAATTCATGAAAGAAGTTGTTTTCAGTAATTAAAATTGGCTTAAAATGCAGAATTCTTAATCTTAATTACTATGACAGGTTATTTTCATCCAGCCGTGGAGAAACAATGCAGCCCGCAGCAAATCTTCAAATCGATTGTCTAAATTCTAATCCCTTTTTTTTTTGCAATATGTAAGATATTGCCAGAGTTTTTAAAACTTAAAAAAAAAAGAAGAATTAACATTATCATTTGAATGTGATTTAACAATAGTGTTGATTCTACTGGTGTTGCAAAAATGTCTCCTAAAGTTTGCATACTAACCAGCTAGCCCCAGCTGTCTTGTCTTGTAATACCCCTTGTTACCTTAAGAGGCGACACCCTCCCGTAGTTTCAGCTGGGAAACATATGGGAGTGGTGAGTTCATTACGTTCAGCAAGCTCTCAAAGCTTTAAGTGTAATAAATTAACAAATTTAACTCTCAAAATGTCAAGAAAATAAATATTCTTACACATCACTGTATCCCCTGTCTTCATACTGACCTCCGTGGGTCTGGGAGGCTAAATGTGTGCAAACATATTGAGTTTTTTTTTTTATAACTACATGCCTCTTTTCTCCCTCTGTAAAATATTTTTGATGACTCATCTTCATCTGTGGAGTGGTTACATAAATGCATCCAATCAGATGTGATATTGGGTCCTTGCTACTAGCAATCATCATATAAAAACTGCACTGACCATTAGCTAGTGGGCAGGTAGAAGAGCGGGAACCTAGTGGGTGAGTGTTTCGATTTCAGCTGGTGTAAAAACAAGACTGCGGTCGAGGTCTAAATTGTTCATTTTATCCAAACCTTCCTCCTCTTGGTCTAACAACACACATGCAGAACTATGTCACTTTTCAGAAGATAACATTTTCATCTTACCGTGACTTAAAAAGAAGAAGAAGAAGACAGTGACTACGCTGAAGTAAGCATCAGGTAATCCTGACCATCTGGACCTTTCTTTTTGAACTGATTTGATTTTGCACTGTTAAACCGCTGTGAATCAAATCAAGCCAGTGCTTTCATAATCCCCAACCCCCCCCAAAAATCAAAAATATTACACGATACTATGTGAAAGCAAACTGCATGAGAGAGGAAAGAGATAACAGACTGTCTAAGTGTCAGGGATTTGTCAGCATTTCAACAGACAGCCCCTGCTTTCTCTCACTCTCACTGTCTCTCTACCAATCTGTCTCTGCTCACACACGGCAAATCACCACCAAACAATTTTCCAACTCACTGCGCGAGTGCATGTGCTTATGTGCCCACGTGTGTTTGTGTATGTTGGATATGTGGAGATCGGAGAAAAAGGCCTTTCGCTTCAGTTACACTGTGACTGGCAAACTCAGATTAGAATGACTTATTTGACACTGGTAAACAATGCAGTAAATACGCGAGGCTGCTACTAAAGCTGTAACTTGGAACAAATGGATTAGCGTCTGGAGATACTGTATCTGTGTTTATGTGCAGGTTTAGCAGGTGAAATGAGTCTATAACAATGTAATACTTTACTATGTGTAACTACATTGAATAAAATTATATAGTATTTTGTTGACTGTACTTAAAACTGTCATCTACTTGAAATAATGAACGCCCATGTCTTGAATTGTATATTCAAATCTTTGAAACAAAGAAAATTTTGAATTAAAAGGTGTTTTTGATTCGGCCACACAATTATTCATTCCATCTCCCCCTTCATGTCACAACACTGTAATGATGCCAACACTATCTAACTTTAATATTGCCAAGACAAGCCTATGTTGACGTCGCTAAAGCTAGCTAGCTAATATTAATGTTAGTAATGCTAACTACCATGACTCTTGATCTGCCAAAACGCAGATATCACCTGATACCAACAGCGTTAAACCGTTGGCTCACAAACCTTGTTAGAAGCTGGAAGAGACCGCCAGAATTCTGAAACAAAGATAAACAAAACACAATGAATTCTCAATCACAATAATGCCTTTGAGGAAGAGATGTACTTTTATTCTGCACCTTTCTACAAGCTCTGTAGATGTGTTATTTTTAAAAAATCATTTGCTACGTAAAAATGTTAACAATATGAAGAATCAAAACCTTTTAAACATCACAGTATAGAACTCCCATCCCTGTCCTCCACAAATAAACCTATCGAGTGGAACAGATTAATTTGTAGTCGACCATTATCCAAAGCATTTGGTTGAATTACGAAGGGAAACGCTTGCAATTTATGGCCGTCTAACAACTTTTTGAAAATACAGGCCAGCCAGGGAAGAAAACAATAGCATTCACATAGAATGAGATGTGGAGGAAAAACAGCTTGGCTTAACAAACCAGTGAACCCATTCTTTGGAAATGAATGCAGGTTAATAGCCGCAAACACTGTAGCAGCACTGCACTGTCGCGGAAGCTGTAAGGATATGAATAATGAGGAAGGTGGATAAGAGTGACATATATACTCGCTGAATGGTTATTTGAAGCATAGTATGATTTTCTCATTACCAGGAACACCTTTTTATCACAACAGTTCAACAGTCATATTAAGATAATGGATATAAAGAAAGTAAGACAAATAGTGTGCTGTTTTATGCTATCGCTTGTATAGTTAATAAACTGCTGCAAGGATACAGTATGCTCATGTAGGATGAGCTGCTGAAATGAAATGAAATCAAAGTAACACCTAATTGTTTTCCAGTAGTGTATTATATTAACATAAACACCACTTCTACTAACACAAATAATAATTGTTGTAAGTCGTAAAAAAGAAAATGTAGCATAAATCAGGAGTCGAAATAAGACACCATATTAATCGGACTCACATTTCAGCTCATGTCACTCCTGGGAATTGCTAATTAAAAATCAATGCTTTAATGCAGCTTCATCAGCACACTCCATTTCACAGGCCACGTGCAGGTAGTTTGCTTCAATTTTTAATTACACTTTGCATGCTAATATGGAATATAAACCAAACATTTACCAGTAGGGACACCTTTTCATTTCACGCTGCGATGCTCTCTTGTGTTTATGAAACAAGCGAGTGTGTCTGCCAGTGCGTTAAACAAGGATGATGTGTGTCTCCTTACTGTCAGAGCTTAATAAGCTATTTACCAAATCTGCAAAATATCTGCTAACTGGTGACGCCATTGGCAAATAAGTGAGAACCAATTTGTCTAACTCAAACAAGACTGGCAATTGAGTAATTGTCTTGGCAGAACACTCTGTTATTTTAGCCCTTTTTAAAAGTATGAGTCATATTGTGCTATCTGCATGAAACTGAGTGAGACACCCAGCAAAGCCGAAATGGATGAGTTACAGGAATTCCAGGAAGTCTTTACACATTTGAAAAATCTGCACCACACATGTCAATGCAAAACATATCCTGTCCTTTATGTGGTGAAGAAAAAAGTAACGGTGCGAAGGTCAGGGTGGTGTATGGAGACTGCAGCAACATCTTCTAGCTGTGCCACTGAAATATAAATGACTTCACTGCAACAGTGTACAAAATCAGACTATTTACAAACTGGAAAGCAAAAACTGTGCCTGCAAAAGTCTAATTGTGTGTTATGATTAGATATAATATGCTTGAATGCACCTCTGGGAGTCTTCAGACTCAAAGTGGGGCTGATCCTTGCATCACGTATATAACGTCCTAATGCAATCACAATGATTAACACACTACACAAAACATTTCAATCTTATCCTCTCAGAAGCTAGCACCTGACCTATTACTGTTTTGTAGTTTAATTCCCATAGGTATAACTAACAGCTTACATGGAGGCACCTCTTATAATATACAGCTAATCATTTCTAAAATCTACAGTGATGTCATCCAGTGGTTTGAAGCCTTTCACCATCACCGTCTTAGTTTTTTGGAGCCAGAAGTGACCATATTTGATTAAGACGTTGGAGCTGGCCAGGTTATCCTGATTGGATCTGACTGAAGAGCCCACTGAAAACACGTTGGTGAATCATAGTGGAACCCAGACGTAAGCTCTTCAGACTTATCCTGTGTTGCCTGCATATCAGGTTGAAACGCAGGTGGTTGCTGTAATCAGCCAGCCTTCTGGATGTCCTTTCATACATTCATGTCCTTTCATACCAGTTGAAGGGCATTCCTCCCAAAATGGTAAGCACCATGTTGATGAAAACACTCGTCAATCACAAGGCACAAGGTCTATTTTATTCTTAATGTACAAAATAAACATCTTACTGTTTTGAGGGAGACTTGAAACTGGTGATTGAGACCATAAATTCTTTAGGAAACTGTTTACTGAGGTAATAAATCCAGTGAGAGGAAGGGTCAATTTTTCATAAGCTTATACAATCTGATTTCTTTTTGCAACCAGTGTAGTCCCATTAGAAATAATGCAGGTTGTAAGGCACATTGGCTTCATTATCAGACCTGAAAGCTCCGTCCACTACTCCAGTCCTGCTAATTACAGCCATCAGCAGCCATACTTCGCTACTATCGCATGTCTGAGAATGCTTGCAGGACTGCATGATAAATATGCACAAGTCTATGTAAAAACAATGCATCTGCTGATTCAGCTTTGACCAAAAAAAAATCATCATGGGTTCTCCAGCTTCCAGTTTCATCAACATGAACCCTGTGATACTTATCAGAGCTGACCTGAGTGATAGATTGGCTGCAGATGATAACTGGCCAGCGTTCGCTCACTCCTCTGGGATCAAGCACCATCTCCCGCGCCTTCTTGATGTTTTGAATCACATTGTCATCATCAGAAAACATATTTTAAGAAGATAACACAATGGACCAATATTTTTGTTAAGCGAAGAGTGGCGGTGGCATCAGAGAATGCGATAACATAATGTAGTTCCCTGGCTGGATAGTGGTGCAGTCACTGGTAAGCAATTTAAATAAGACTAAAGAGCTGTAACAACTCTGTGGGACTGACTGATCTTGGTGCTGACAGAAAATTGTTTATGCTGCATACCAATGTTTGGATACCCTTCTCTGTCATTTTATTGCAAAGAGGATAAAAGGCCTGCTGCAGTTACAGAATCAAGATACGGGGCTGAAGACTGTTAAATGCTGAAATGAAATGAAATAAAACAGCAAGACGGGAATTAGCAGGAAGGGGCTTTGTGATGCGTTGAGACCAAAGGTGTAATGCATCGTCTCTACATCTCCCCTGCTGATAAGCAAACTGATGGCAGTGTAATGATGATTTAACCTCTGCTTTACCACAATCATCTTCAAAGACTTTACAAGAAGAGACGTTAACACCATGATCCTAAAATGTTTATTTAGAAGCGCCAAATTGCTTTTCGAGCTTAGTCCTCAGTGCACGTAGACGTGGCACCAGACTCTTTGGTTTCTTGACATAATGTATTTAAAAGGTGTATGATAGAGGTTATTGATTTGTTTTTTTTAATAGCGCATACTGACTATTCACACATAGCAAAGGGGACATAAAGGACACATAAAAAAGTCCTAGAAAAGGATGAGACTACAGCCATTACTTAAGGTACAAGGTAGTACTTGATACAACTACAGAAATTCTGTAGAAATCGTGTTTGTTTAACACAGCATCCTAAACTCTGAGGATTAATTGAAGCTGTTAAAATGATTAAGACTGGTACATTACCCCACTTAACTCAGAGCACTCGAAGAAGTTCCTTAACAACTGTGGACAATTTAAAGGAATCTGCTTTGCTCTGGTTAAAGACTGATATGTGGATGTAAGTATTACAGTTCTTTGGGGCAATTATGTAAAATACACAAATGTTTTTGTTAGTTTTTGTTACATTCACTGAAATATTCTTCAGATTATTCCAAACATGAAACTCCTTCAGTTGCATGTTATCGACTGGGGTGGAAAACTGAGGACAGTACATTTTCTCCCAAAAAGAAAAAAAGAGGGACTCGCTCAGACCTTTAAAAAGAATGAGGCTTTTCCGATCAATAAACTCTTGGCAAACAGTGAAGTCACATTCATTAAGGCCTTTATAAAACACATATTTCTTCAACGGGTACTTCAAGGTCCTCCATTAAACTTGATTAATTAATTAACCTTGTGCTGGTTTTAAATGACCTGCCTGAGATGTACATAGTGATAATGATAACCCATTCACTTAAAGCAACGAAACAAACTGTGCCTTAAGAGGGCTGCTGGCAACACCTGGAGAAAGAATTTGATCCAAGCTGGAGGCGGAGGTGAGCAATTAGGGCAAGAGCAATATGCCTCTGAAGTTAATGAGATTATAGCAAGTGAGATACAAAACTGTCAGCAGTTGTATTTTTTAGTTTTGCATCAGATCTTTTGCACAGTTCAAATAAAGAACACTTTACATTTTAAATAAAAACTCTTGTCATCTGGTTATCACATACTGTACAGTTTGCATTTTTGTTTTCTACAGGCAGGTGAGTAATTTGAGAGGATGGGAAAATTGCTTCTCTACTGATTTTTTGCTTTCAATACAGACCCATTGATCAATTACCCAAATGAGAAACCATTGATCTTTGGCATTTAGTCCTAGACTGATGAAATCCAACGTGCATATAGGCAAGCGCACTGCCGACATGCACAGTTTAGTGTTTCAAATAGCTTAGCATGAATGTTGCAGACGGTGACAACTAACAGCAGACTCAATCTGTAAATTGACAAACTTTAATATTCAAACCTTTCATGTGATCTATCCCTACGTCCTTAATGTAAGTAGTCATTTTTTTAGGACTTTATCATTACAATCTCTTAATTATAGATGTATATTTATTTCTTCATCGTTAAGCAGATTTTTTTTTTACGTTTTTGAAATAATAGCCATTAAAAATGTAGTATCATGTGCAACAAAATACCTAATTATGAAATTAGAATAGTTGAATTTTATATGTCCTGACCCAGACAAATTACGCTATTAAAAAACTTAAAATGAAATCTTTTCCTTCTCTCTAATTAAAACATCCAGAAATTATGAATATATAAATAATCATAGATATATTAAAAGTTTAACTGTACACAAGACGTCCTATACATTACTGAAAAGTTAATTCTCACGTTGTCATGTGTGCTGGAGGCTTCAAGTTTCCAAATCACACTGTAAATTTCACGTTTGAACCACAAATGAATGCTAAACATGTTGTGATGTCGCAAAACAATGCTTGTACGTGCGCTTTGTGAACTGAGATTTAAGGTGAGCACAGAGAAACTTTTTCATTCAGAAGAATAATGTGAAAACAGCCTTCTTCTTTCCAACTCTGCTCATATATTATTCTGCATTGTGTAGCTGGAACATCAACGTGAAGGAACACAATTTTCGAGAACTTGATTTCTAGTATATTTCTTCATGGGTCAGAAATTCAGATAGAAATTCCAAATCGACCAACAAGCGCCAAAGGTGAGGTGCCTATACCCCTCTATCCTGACAAGAATCGGGACACCCTACCCCTAGATGTGAACGCGCAAAAAAGAGGGGTAGGGCTAGGGCCGGGGGGGGGGGAATTGGGCCTGGGCATTAGTGTGTCGTATATGACAGATTTTGATGCCGTATATGACATCATCAACAACAAGGTCGGGTGGTAATGCATCTCTTGATATAGCGAACGTAAAAATTTCACCAAAGTCCTTGTAGTAATTTGCTAATATTACTTTTTTTACTACTTAAAGTGCACTGAAGTTTGAAGTAGTTCTTGTCAAGTGTGAACATGCAATCATTGGATTATTCTCTCTCCAGGTTAAAAGCTGTAAAATTCAAGGTGTGCATTGTCAAAACATTGCTTGGCTAAGTGCTAGATTTATGGTGCACTTTGAAGGTCAGGATTTTAAACAACGGCACTTCCTGCTGCTTTCCCTGAACTCTGCTGTCATTATTCTCAAAAATGCATCAGCATGTGTGACAGATACCTAAATCGAAATAATCCCGGCAACAAGGGGGATGACAACACTTCTCAGCAGAAACGGCTGTGCTTGAACGATAACTGAGTCATACTACGGCAGGAAGCACAGGGCTTAAATCCTCTGACTTCCTGTCCAAGTTTGACACCTGAAGAAGGGAGAGAGGAGAGATGACATACGACCCTGTCAACTCAGCTTCATGGGGTAGAACGGCTTGTGAAACTGGGAGAAATTACGCAAAGTATCCACTGACAGTGATGCACGCACACACACACACACACACACACACACACACACACACACACACACACACACACACACACACACACACACACACACACACACACACTTGTACTGTACATAAATGCATGTGAATCATCCACCTGCTACGTGAGGACTTATTTTTATTTTTAGAAAAAAAAATAGGCAGTGTACAATCCTCTTAGACTCAATCAAGCAGGAAGGACAGGCAGGCCTGCTCAGCCATGCAAGCATAAATGGAGGTCATTTTGGTGAAAAGGCGTGCTGAATAGAGCTGAGAATAACTCATCATTTTTTAAAGTTCAAAACAGGACACCCAAGAGTGCCTGTGAAACTAACAAACTCAACCCCTGAGCACAGGAAATTAAATATTACTATTTTAGTGTATTTATCAAAACGAGAGGCAGCGATGCACAGCGTTGTTTTCGGACAAACGCTAGCATGCTAACATGCTCACAATGACAGTACTGACTTTACCTGCTCAACACAAGCTTAAGAGATTTCCATGTTTTATTCAACCACATAATATACGTCAGTAAATACCATACTCATACATTTTGAAGCTTTTACGTGTCTTAAAAAAGGGGGATTGCTAACAAGTGGCTAATGTAAATGTGGCTGCAGAGGTTGCCAGGGACATTCAACGTCATCACACCAAACAGACACTTATTCACTACTAGTCAGCCTTTACTGGCCGACTTTACTTGCAAACTATAACTCAAACTCAAACAGATTTATACATTTAGTAGGAAGCTCAGTGCTGGTAACCTGCAGTGTTACAAAGCTAACGTGTTACGGTAATATGTTACTCTAAGCAGTGACAGTTATATAATGTGTTTCTAACAGGATATCTGCCATATCCTAGGTACTATGTTCAGTAATGCATTACCACCCATAAGTAATCGTTAATTAGTGTTTTTTCTCAGTGTATAATCCCGTGGCATGTTGTTCTTGTCTTTAACTTCAATGTGACATGAAGAAATCTTTTTTTCTTCTAAACTGTAATCACAGTTCAACCCCAAGCTTCATCTCCATTCAGAAACAAACCTTATGAACCCAATCTGTCTTCTTTCCCCCCTTTTTTCAGGTCAGTTTCTTTTGATGTATGGCCACTGCTACTTATACCAGGGGACTCAGAGTGTTTCAGTGTGTTTACTTTTCTGCTCCAAAGCCCACGCAGCCTGTGTAACTGTAACTCTGATAGCAGGTAGTACTGTTTGGGGATTTGGGACAAAGCCTGTGCAGGCTCACCATACATGCATGTTAATGTGCACACATGCAGACTTGCAAAACCCACATGTAAAATATATGCACATGTATGCATCGACAAAGAAACATACAAACACAGGAGCGGAGGTGTGTGTGTGTCGGCGTGTGGTGCGTCGGCCTTGTTGGTTGTGGCAGTGATGGATGCTGCAGATAATGGGTTGGGCTTCCTACAACACGCACGTAAATCAAACTATAGCCAGGAGCTGGATTCTCATCACTTACACATACACAAATACATTATAGTGTAGATTTAACTAAACAGCACTGTATTGCACTCCACAAATAGATGGTGTTGTTTAATTTAGCAGTGTATTTGCTCCTCAAACGTGCCTATTGCTGAACTTATGGGAATATGGAATAGTATTAATTTAATTCCTGCACCAAATCCAGGTTTGTAGTGCCGGAAATGTCTGATGCTGCTTTCTATAATGCTTTAAAACGTTTAAAAGAATATACACAAGGTTTAACACAAGGCATCAAATTCCTCGACTGCACCTAATTCAAAGCTCTGGAGAGGAACAGATCACAGGAACATTCACAGATCTTACAATATAATCTGAAAGAATATAGGGCTTGTACTTTTAAAGCTATTGCTAACAACTGTACATGTGCCAAGTGCTGCTTCAAGTGAGGGATCTTTAAAATGTGCTACTAGACAGATTGAGGAGCCCAGTATTACAGAGTGTGACTCTCCAGTTACAGTATAGTTTTTTTCAAAGTCAAGACGTCGAGCCATAAAAATATTACATTAACCCCAAAGGACCAGCTTGGAGATGGGTTTGTCCGCATGTCAACAGCAAAATATGAGCTCGAGTGCAATGAATAGTCAAGAGCGTCATGACTCAAGCCCACACATGCAGAGAGCCCTGTGAGTCTCAAGTGTGAGAAAAGGAGCTTGTCAAGAAGTGTCAGAAGCTCACACCAACGCACCACACTTCCGTGTTTATACACTTGGTGAGAAACCTGCACACAAGCTGAGTGCTGACTCCAAAATATTTCACAGCCAACCATCATGTTAGTCACATGCCAAAACAATGATTACCTTATTACCACTCTGTTATCACCCCACCTTCTTCAGCGCCGGCCAACACCTCCTACTCCGCTACTTCTTGTCTCCATCTACTCACATCTCACAGAGATGTTTACCTTTTTTTGCTTAAAAGTGCTCTGCAAGCTCATGTTCTAACATGAACGTGCTGACTCAATTCGACAGCACTGAATCACTGAGGATACACACCCACAACTGTGACATTTAATGGTCACTCTCCATCTCCCAAACTCAATCGTACATACAACACTCTCCTACACAGAGAACCATGCTGTGTGTTAAGCGGCGGGACCCAGATGGCAGCCACCTGGTGTGTGCTGATGGGCTCCTGCGATGGCTTCGGACAGGATATGGACACACACACAGATGGCGACCCACTGAGAGTGGCCGGGAGATGGACGTGCTGACTATTGATTTGCTCAGATCAATGATTCACAACCTGGTCATCTGACACTGGGAGAGTTGCACCCACTGAGCTGGCACAGTGGCTTGGCAAACATCAGTGCATCTATGCAGGGTACAAGTCATCTAAGTTTTAACCCAAACTGTCATTTCCCTAACTATATTTTCAAATCCCTGGACAAATGGATTTGAATTGGTTTTATATTGCCCTCTTGTTACCTTCTTTGAACAAATCAGTCAGTGAGGTATGCAGAATAAAAATCCCCTGCTGACACTAAAAGGGATAAAACACAAACTTATTTCATTTTGATTGCAGAAACAATGACTCATGGAGGCATATGACAGAAGAATTACAACCTCAGTTGTATGAACCCAAATCAGAAAATGATGGTTTAAAATGTGTATACAGCTTTTAAACCAACATGTACATATACGTACAAAGTATTACATTGGTAGGCAATGGTAAGAATTGACCACCTGTAAAGGTCAGTCCAAACAAAAAGAGGGCAGCATATCACCAGGGTTACCGCTAACTGCTGCTAACAGTAGCTGCCGTGCCATGCAGCTAGCTATCCAGACTGGGAGCTCAGAGTGGTGTTATGAGACAGGACGGTTAGCTGGTTAGCACGCTAATCTGCAACACAATACATCTTTGACACATAAAATCCAAACTGTTATTTCTTCACATTCTGTTGATACTGATTTTAAAATGTTTAAAACAAAAGTTCTTATTGTAACTTTAACTGAATGAAGTTCAGTGTCAATGCAGCTTCATGTTTTACATTACTGTTTTGGGCTTTAGGCGTATAACCTTCTTTGTCCTTCATGCAGAAACACATCCACACATCCAACACCCACATATGCATATAGACATCGAAATACACTAAAAGCATTTTTGTCATGTCTTAAAGCAGAAGACGAATTAAGAAAAGAGCCGAACTTTAGCTCAAATTCTGATGGACAAGAATAAAAACACAAGTTATATACCCCATAAATCTACCACGAATTTTCAGGTTCATGACCTCTCTGGTCCCCCCGTGAGGAAGCCTCTTCCTCACACTGAGTATGCAGGAGTGTTGAAGTCACAGTGGGAGAAAATGATGGGGCGGATATGTTAATTTGCCAAGGCAATTAATGCTGAACACCCCGGAAGCCATTTAAGTTCCTTGGCTTATTAATTATGCACTTTGTACATACTAAAATATCCTCCAATGCTGAAAAAAATTAGCTAATTAGTACCCCCCCCCCAAAATATGTAATTTTTCTTCTTAAGACCTTTAAATAGGACAAGCGCTGCAAATAAAGTGTGTGAAACCAAGCCAAGTTATCTTTTAACCCTGCCGTCATCACTCGCTCATCCTTCATTCCTACATCTTACCTACCTGTCATGGCTGTATAACCTTCTCTAAAAGCACACACAGGCATTTAAAGAGTTTATTATTAATGTGCTGGCACAATGTGCTCTTCAAACTGTCAGCGTTAATCAGCACACTTCAGCACTGTTCAGAGGATGACGCGAACACACTGCACTTCCTTGTCAGGTGTTGAATTACTTTATCTCGGTGCCTATTTGCAGCCTCCAAGGGAGACCCGTTGTCACGGTTACCTTTGGAGCATCTCATTATTCATAAAGGTCATTCTGGGATGAAAAGTAAAGCTCAAGAAAGGAGCGATGAAGGAAATACTTTTTAGTGTCTTCTCTATTTAAATCATAACAAAACTTTGCTCTCCATTCTCATATGTCAAAACTGAAAGTTCATCCATCTTTCAGAAACAAAGAAGTTAAATCTCTGTGGGGTATTGCTCATAATAAGTTTTATATGTCTTGAACACACAGTGCTCTACCAGAATAAAAAGACTAATTTAGAATTTCACCTGCACCTGCATTTGCATGAGTTATATATTTTTTATTCTTAACCTTCAGCAACACCTAACAAAGAAGTGCAGCAGCTTGTTCCTGTCCAGCACGAAACAGCAGAGGCGACATTAAGTCACTAGAGAAGAGAATCTCAGCAGTTGTTGCAGACTAAATATGTTCAAAAGTAGGTGAATATATCTGTAAGGTAGCTATACACATTTTAAGACCATAAGAACGTAAAAAACTGATAGTACTATGTGGATAGGCTGTGCTGCTGTGAATATGTAAGCCCAATGCTAGCAGCCCTTTGAGGCTGTGGTTTGTCACAGCAGTGGTTTGCTGTGGCTAAATGCTAATGTCAGCATGCTAACAAGCTCAGAATGATAATGTTGACATGCTGATGTTTAGCAGGCATAATGTTTTACAGCCCAGGTGGACAGGGATGTTATTAGTTTTGCATTTCTGTTGCATAAAATTTAAATGCTGGATCTGTCTGGATTAAAGTTGTGGACCAACATTCCCATATCATTGTGTAGCTAAACATTGCCTAATATAGCTTTATGGACAGAAATTCAGAACTGAGTGTCCTATGGACCCCAAGCATGCTTTAAGCAAAAATCAATATGGTATAGTTTATGAATGTAACTTGTTTACCCAGTAATTATGCCAATTTCCCATTCATAAACTGAATATCTGCCAAGCAAGAGTGGATAGTGTTGATACTGTGGCTGCTTCTCAGGGAATACAGTGATGTAGTGGAAGATTATATTTGTGTTTCCAGAATTTACCCAAGACAAAGAGCACTGTGTAAACTCAGCAAAATGCCCTGGAGATTATGAAAAAAATGCTATTTCTAAATTTGAGATGTGGGTTTACCCTCCACTACACCCGTGAGTGGTAGTTAATGTGAGGAGAACTGGTCTTGTGGAACCAGGCTGTTTCGGGTTGTTCCTTATAGATAAAGGTGCAGGAAATGAATCCACTGGAGTCTGTCGCAACAATGATGAATCCCCAGGATCTGGGGCTTCCTCATAGATGACAATGACAAATACCCGCAGCTGGTTTCGTTTTCTTTTCCTCCATAATTCTAAACTGGGACCCATTGTTCTAAATTTACCTGAGAAACGAGTATGTGTTTAAGAACTGGGTTAGTAGTCCATATGGATTTTGTCCAGGTTCATGTCTCTGATGAGTTGTGCATGTATTTGACATTCGTACATTTAAAGTCATCGACACCACTGTAAAAAATCTGGTCCGGTAAAAGGACAAATATCTGCTGCTGAGCCCAGAAATAAAGAAAGTTTACAGGTTACAGCCATTCACATGGATCCTCCAGGAATTACACAGTGCTCTGCTTCTTGTTTAAATAATGTCAAATACAGACAAGTTAAGAATTTATATTTCTTTTTGGATGTTATTGCTGGGAGCGATGGCATTCACAGTACAGCAAATTATGAGGGGCAAAATGAGGTATGAAACAAGGTCACCTCTGTTAAGTACAGCATGTATCTATGGATGGTTTCTATAGGCTAACTTTGGGAGCAGGTGCTCTCTGATAGATCGACAGCTTGTCTGTGTTCTCAAACTACCTTATTTACAAAGGAGAGATTGGCTGTAAAATACTGTTAAGCTCTCATAAAGCCATTGTGTAACAGCTGCAAATGTGTTTGAGTTTTCAGCAGGACGACCATCATATCGCTTGCGTCTCAAGTTGTTATTGACTCTAATAGCCATAACTGCTTTAACTTTATCCTGAATCACTTTTCAGGATTTATTAACTCTTTCATATTACAACCAAGGCAGCAAAAATAGTGTGGGGGTTAATTTCTTGTTCTATGTTAAAAACTCACTATTAATCACAGGTCACACTGTGTTACATGTGTATTCTTATTATATAAAACTACACACACTATTACTATTAAATGTCCTAGATAGGCTTAGATATTGTGCAAGGCAGGATATTCTAGGAACAGGTCAGAGTGACCTGTCCTGATGTTTCTTGCCTTTGTTCCAAAGATAAGTGTTGACAGATTACGTTGTTTTTGCCGAATAAGGGATGAGTAGTCTGCCAAAACTCCCCAAGAACCCCAGCAGGGAGGAAAATAGACGTAAAAGCCCCTTTTGGTTTTGAAACTCACGTTATTGGTCAGTTGTGACTCGTATGAGGAAAACTTACAGGTGTCTAAAAGCCCCATTGGTGTAAAACAATAAAGAAGGAGGGATAAGACGGCGAAACTAAGTGTTTAAAAAATACTGTATTTGTCATATTCTCTGGTTTCACACTCTGCAGACTGTGGTGCACATGTCTTTGTTTCGTTAAAAAAAGACACAGGGACAAGAAGAGTTCTCTCCGTATTTTTATTTTATTATTGATAAAGGTTATTCCACAACAATAGAATTTGAATTGGAGCTTTAGCGACACCTTCAGATACCAATACTGTTCATGTGGGTTGTGTGCCAGCTGGAAAAAAAAAAAAAAATCCATTAACATGAGATGCTTTATGTTTTTAGGTATGCACTCATCCCAGCTCATTACTGTCAGTAGCCTCTCCAGCTGACAGTGTTCATGGGTGGGAAGCCAGCAGGAGGTTCACAGGCTGACAACCGAAACCCAGCTGTTGTTGTGGATGCTAGATATGGATGCATGTATTAATTTCTAAATCTGATAAACAGCTAAAATAACTGACTTCTGCAGACCTAACCATGACACACACCATCACTCAGAGAGAAACACTTTAAACCTGATTAAATGAACTTCGACACTAATCCAATCAAAGTGTCAATCCTGTGTTCACGGTCCCGCTACATTTTGATACCAATCTTTTCTCTGGCTTCCGCAGAGCTCACCCCTCCCACCCCAAAACATCTCTGGATACCAAAGAATATTAGTTTTGTGTTTGCACAAGGTGAAACTTGTCCTCAGTGGTCAGAAATGATGTGACTGACGTTGCGACACGGTCAGTGTATCTTGTGGTCATTCAGTTTTCTTCTCAGAAATGGGTACAAGAAACAAAAATTGACTTTCTCATGGTCAACAGGGATGAGTGGATTATCATTTTCTATTTCGTATAATAAGAAATAAAGTCACTGAAAAATACAAATAAGAAAAGGGGCTGTTTTTTCAAGTCAGAGCTAACTTCTGAGGGATTTTTTTTTTTTCAATAGCAGTTGAAATATGGGGAAAAATATGGATTCTGAGGATGACAGGCCCTGTTTTGCCATGTTTGAAATCATACAAGACATTTCAACCTGGGCTAAAAACAACACTGTCCGGCAGATGAGCAGTCCTACACTTACTTACTTAAAGTATAAATGAATTTATTTTATGTTATCCAATATAGAAAATTAAAATCAAACCCTTTGTAACCACTTTTGCTCAACCCTTTTGAAGAAAAACACCTAGTACTTCGATTTTAATTTGTGTATTTCCTGACAAAAATCAAATGACTCAATTTTGATTTTTGAAATCCCCATTTCTGAAAAGAAAATTGAACCACTTTTAAACTAGTCAAAAAGATACACTGATTGAACTGGACCTGGATTAATAGGAACTATGCGTCATCATAATATGTTTTAGTGACTCAACCACCTGATTTCATAACCTGATGGTTATGGTAACAAATTGCTTTGAATATTGTATTTTTCAGTTTGGCATACTGGTGTATAAAACTAAAATAGTTGTGTGTGTTTTGCTGATTCACTCTCCCATCACTATACATAACCCCATTATAGCCATAAAACCTGTTTATTACACCTCTTAACATGCCCTAGAGAGTTTTATCTTTTATGGACTCAACAGATGAACAATTATCACAATGAAGCTTCGTAGAGTGTAATTTTCTGCATTTCCCCTGTAGCTTCTTACCACAAATAGCACTGACTAAATTGGGAAGAAATGATAAAACATGAACTCTACATCCCTCCTCCTGGTGCACCTATCACATCCCGGTGTAATAAAAGAATAAAAACTGGCTTCCTTTTTTTTTCATGCTGTGGGAATTTCTCTCTGCTGCCTTCTCCGTTGGTCCAAAAGGTCATTGGGTCCTGTTTACTTACGTGAGGATCCATAATGCATGGTTTGTATCGTTTACTTGAGGGACTCCCTGTGCCACTCATGACTCCCTACTCTGTATGTGACAGGGAGGCCAAAGGAGAGAGGAGATAACCAAGTGTCAGGTCAGTCCTTGGGATAACTCTATGCATACATATAAGTGCACACACAAAACTGTGTGAGCGCACAAGAGGAGAAAAGAGACACTTGAGGAGTGGATATGAGAATCTCCCTGGTGTTTGGTTTCCTCCACAGATAAACTCGTTTCCTCATAACAATGAACTCTGACCTATTATGTAGAGCTTTCGTGGATGAATTGCCTTCCTTCCTGAATTATTAAGGCTCGAGTGGAACACAAACATGACTCATTTTTGTCCCTACCCATAACATACAACCGACACAGGATCAACATACAAATGCAGCTGAATGATCGTCACCATTTTCGTTTAATGTTTGATCGCAATATAAATGAAGGGCAGAGAATGCTAAAGAGGTCAGGTGTATTTCCAAGTGGTCATATGGACAGTTCAGGGGTTGTCTCAGCGTGTTACAAAGACATGAGGTCCCAGACCTTCACTTGGATGGGATTCAATGGGTTTGTGCATTGGTGTGCCTATGCGTGCATACGTGTCATTATGTGTGCATGTTGGTGGCGTGTGTCCATGTGTCAGGGGACCCTGGCACCTGCTGATGAAGAAATCAAGTCAGAGAGCGCTCCCGCCTTCACAAGCTGCCCTCCAACCCCAGGAGCCTTTCTCACCAGTCTGTCATATTGGCTGCTGGTCACCACACAATGCCCACAGTCTGATTAGAAATGTGTTTGTCTGTCTGTGTGTCTCTGGTGAGGTCACTCACACCAACTGAGCACCAGTTCCAGACGCATGCTCCCTTTTTTGTCCTGCCTTTTTTTTTGCTTTACATTTCTCTTCGCTTCATGGAGTGAGGGAGTTTGTGTACAGTATTAACTAACTTTGTTTTTCCACGTTATGCTACACAAAACTTAAAAAACATGTGCTCTCTGTAGATAATACAAATCATGGCAAAGGGAGTAATCTTTCCAATCCTCCATATTATGTCAAAGTCAAACTATGCTCATAATTCCAACATCAAGAATGCTACAAGCACCCTTTTCACAGCAGACATACTGATTCGTCATAGAGGGAACACAACAGGTGTTACTGATAACGTTACCAATGGCTCTGGTTAACTCAAGTGCACCTGTGAGGCAATTAATTTTATTTTTTACACCTACTCTCCTACTCTGACATGTCAAAATGTTCTCTTTGCAAAGCAGCATGAAATAACACTGGCCCCCTGTTCCTCCTCCTCTATGTATTTTCTGTGCAGGTTTTCTGTGCTTGAATACATGTGAGTAGGTTTTGCCGGTAAACACATTAGTAGGATTAGTCAGGATCCTCAGGATGAGGAAAATAAAGTGAACCCAGAGGTGAAAGAAGAACTGAGATCTTGTAAAAGTAGTTAATGTAGAAATACTCTGTCAAAAGTAAAAAAAAGTCATGCATAGTATTTTGTCCTTTTACTGAAATAAAAGTACATGTACTTAGAAATGAGTAAGTGGAGGGGTTCTGATGGTTTCAGGTTTCATTCTGTGATGTTTCATCAATTTCTGTTGTTTTATTCTTTTTTCTTCTTTTCTGTGAGCGCTTTCTAACCTTGTTTAGAAAAGTGATATATGAATAGTTATTATTAGAATATTATTATTAGAATTTTTATTATTTGTATTATTATCTTCATATATAATATCACATCATCATTTATTTGTTGATTAGAATTGTTGATATTTGGTATCATTATCAAACTAAAGTAAGTAAGTAACTTGTAACTATAGTTGTCAGATAAATGTAGTGGAGTAGAAAGTATTATATATATTTGCCTCTTGAATTGTGGTGAGGAAGATATATCATGTACTGTATCAGAATATGTAAATACTCAGTACTCAGTACTCCTGGTAGGACCCATCACCCTATCATGTCTGTTGATAATGGACTGTAGTGTTGCATATTTGTTACCAAGCAAAGCTCCTAAAAATGAACACAACAAAAGAGCAACGCAGTGAACCTGCTCTCGAGGCCCCTGGGGAAATGGGGTATTTACCCACTTTGCTCAGCTGATAGTTCAGCCATGGTGAACTGCACATAACAGAAATCAAAGCAAAACAAAAAAAATCCCCAGAAAAATGAAGGCACTGTTCTCCCACTGTAGTGCTTTCAGTGGCTGATTAAACCTCTGCTCAAGCTGAAGCTGTGTGAAGCATGCCTCGGATTTGTCTGCGGTCACCAAACTCTGTGTTACTAAAGTCTAATAGTTAAGGTGAGTTATCCTGCCCTGTAACAGGTACAACAGTTGACAGCTGCAGCAAAAACAAAACAGTGAGGGAGATATCAATTATCCACAGTCTGTACACGCCCACACAGCCATGAGAAGAGCTCTAATCAGGCAAACCAGTGAAAACACCTGTGTGGGTGGACCGTGGATGTGTCGCTGTTTTAATGAACTGTTGTTTCCACATTGCAATAGTAGTTAATTGCTGCTCCGGTTACCCCCGACAGCAATCCGTTGGTTTGTAAGTCACAAAGTCATTTAAAACAATAATAAAACAATCAAATACGGTAGATGTGAAGCAAAATATAGAATTTATCAACTGTTTCACTGAGCTAAAAGTTAATAAGGCCATATTCCTTTCCTGTGTTGTGTATTGACTGAAGTTTTATGTTGTTTTTTCTTTCCCCCTGCTGCTTTTGCTGCACTTACTTGTCAAAATGAAATTTGCTTTATAGTCTGAAAAGTTGCGACCTGAACACAAGTGACAATATGGGGAATTTACCTTAATTTGACCCCCTAGACTGCAAATGGAGTTCAAAAGTGCAGCGTCTACAGAGCAGGACCATGTGTAAGTATATAAAGAAAGTTCACCTCGTTCCTCAACAAAGTAGCGCAGGGCTGTCTCCACCCTATGAGAACAAACGAGGCACAGTTAAAGTAGAATTGAAGAGGAAAGAGCTAGTTGCAGCTCGAAAATCATCCCCCCCAACCCTGTTTAATTACATTGTGCAGCCCGATGTGAAAAGATGTCAGAAGAGCAGAGAAGCGAATCCTGTCCTAATGAATGGAAACAGATGGGTGAGACAGCGAGCAGGGCTACCGCCAAGAACTGGGGTGGCACAGAGGGAAAGAGGGTGCCAGGGAAAGAAAAGAGTGCCAGATAGAGATGAGGAAAATAGGAAGAATGATGAAGGGGTGGATCAGGGACAAAGCCAATTTTTCCAACTGTCACACAATTTTCTGCATTTTTTTTTTAAATATGTGTGATTTCTTTCAAAGGCAGTTGTACACAACCTATGGTGTGGCGGATGACGTAAATTTGTCTACATTCAATCCTCCACCGAGGGGCGAAGCAAGCGTCACTTTCAGCCCTGAGTTAAATGATAATGAGTGGTTCATCAAACCCCGGGGAAAGGATGGGGAACGGCGGTCAGCGACAAGCCACAAAAAAACAACCCAAACAACTTTTTTTCAGCTGAAAACCATTGTTCATGGGTATTTAGTAGTGTTGTTGACTGATTCAGGTCCAAATCTTGACATTTTAGTGCAATGTTTTTGAATTCTACATATTGTCTTATAAATATTCCCTCTACTGGTTGAAACCTGGCCGTTGCAATTGAATTTTACTATCAGCTATGCTGGGGGCAGGTGACGTGTATGGCAGCAGCTTTCACAACCAGCCTACCCTCCCTCCCCGCCCCATGTTGGGAGTAAACGTTTCTGCAATCCACACACCATACCATATTGACATAATTGAAAACGTGTCATATCACCTTCACATAACACGTACATTACCTGATTTTCATATCAAGATGGGGAGATGATGGTCTTGGATTTGGATTTACTGTGTCTCAAAATTTGTCAGTGTTAACATATGGACAATGTCAGCTGTTGCTTGTGGTGACCAAACAGATATTTCAAGCCAAAACCTAATCTCTTCCGAACCCTAACCAAGTGGTTTTTGTGCCTAAACCTAACCAGAAATAAGCACAGCATCATCACACAATAAAACTTAAAACTGAACCTCGCAGTTTCTGTTGCAGAAGTGTTTGTGCTGTTACAATCGCTCATGTGTTTGTATGTGTGTGTGTGTGTGTGTGTGTGTGTGTGTGTATTATGCATGTGTCTGTGGTGGTGGTGGTGAGGTGCTGGGTAGAGGGCTGGGCTGCACGAAGGACTGAATGGGCGTGTTTTAGCACCTCCTCCAAGCCCTGCCCACGTTTAAGAACTTATTTTCATGTTCTAGAGGCGTATTTCAAATTTCTAGGGCAGAGAGATTTTGGAGGAAACTCTGGGGTTTTGACTTATGAGGCAAGAATTTTCCATGATGGTGAAATTATTTATTTCATTCCATTGCAAATCACATGTAAGCAAGGCAAAAAAAAAAGTTGTTCTTATTCTCAATCTAATTCTGTCTCAATTCAACATACTAACACTTGGTGGGCCAGAAAAGTAGACTTACCTCCCAAAACTGTAATGGAGGAAGTCCTCGTGCAGAGGAGGTCAGGTTGGATGGATGGGTCAAAAACACCTGTTCATGTCCTTTTTTAACTTTGTCGTTTTTGTGCCCATCCATCCATCCATCCATCCATCCATCCATCCATCCATCCATCTCTCTATCTATCTTTTATGTCCATGTTGAAATGAAAGAGAAATCCTGTTGAATGAAGATCCAATAATGGCATAAAAGGTGACTGAAAGCGAGAGAGAATGGGTACTGGAGGGTGAGGGGAAACCTCCCCTGAGCATCGTGAATTAGCTTTAGCTGAGTGAGTGCAGGGATTACTCTGCAGGCTGAAATGGAGTAGTTGTTTAGACAGGGATATAGCATTTAAACAGAGGGATTTCTCTGCCAGACCTCCATGTCTTACTTAGACACACAGTGGTTCACAGTTTTGCATAGACACAGACACGCACACACAGGAACAGTATGGAGATAACACCGTAGACAGCTTCTGGTACACGGATTGGCAGACTGTCACTTTAGTTTTCAGAACAACTTTAAAAAGTTGTCCGTTAAGGTTCTTTTAAGGTTTCCTATCCAGTGTGAACCTTTTTGTCTAAATTGGCTAGCTTTATCAGAAAAATGTTTCTACTTATTATATTTATTAGATTGTGTTAAATGTTGGATTCAGTCTGCAGGGAGCCCAAACGTAAAATTAGGAACAGAGATTTAGTCGTATCTGTTTTGTTTTGTCAGGTGTCCAAGTTATTTTTTTGCTGTTTGAACCAATTTAGAGGAACATTTTTCAAAAAGTCAATCCCATATTTTCTCACTGCGTACAGACGACTAAATGTTTCATGAAACAGGTTTATAACAAGCTAATTAAGTCACTTCGAGAGTCACAGTCTTGTTAAGGGCTCAGTCGAAATTTTAATTAACAGTCAAGAAACACGCAGCTCCATCATCAAACATGGATCACTGATCATGGTTCGTGTTCTTTGATTGACTGAAGGAGCTATTATTATCACTTTAAATGTCTCCATTTCTGGAATGAGAGGCGAAACCGGTGCTTGTTAAGTAAACACTGTGAGTTTTGGTGGCAGATTTTTGATGTAAGCTGACAAGATGTTACAAGAACATGTGGCTAATGGAATCAGTATTTTCTTAGGTAATGCTGGCCTACTGTGTTTATGTGTGTGCGTGCATGAGGTTCACTATATTTGTGTGCACCATATACTTCTCACAAATCCGGGAGCGTTAGAAGTGTTGGCTCAGCTGTAATAAGCTTTCTGTGAGGCACCTTTCTCTGCATGTGTATCAGCAAAGTGGCGAGGAAAGGCTCAATAGATTGCTTTGCATGGCTAATTTGCTCCGCTCATTAAATATTGAGGTGAAGGCAGATTTGTGTGATTGCCAATACACTGGCTCCAGTGGTCTTTGTTATGCCTCAGAGCGTGTGGAATGAAAGGGAATGCACCCAAACAGAAAAAAAATAAAAAATAAAAATAGTAATGTCGTTGTGTCATATTGCGTGCTGGCAAATGCACAAACATGCATGAGCATATCCTGTTCGCTCTTAGCAGCAGTCGACAGTTAGTCACGTAGACACACACACACATCTGCTTAAGCGTTCTGATATTCATTCATCATATGTTGTGTAATCACTTAACTTGAGTGATTAAGTGATTAAAGGTACTGGTTGGGTTCGGGTCATTCTACCAGGGTCAGTCTGCTTGGATCTGGCACACATTACATGCAGCGAAATGACAGATGTGAACACTGCCATTTTGTTTCTAAAAAGATATGTAACGTTGGAGTCAGCAGCTCCACATGCACATCAATCTAGGAGAAAATACCAGTACCAGTGATTAATAGACAAAATGCTAGCTTAGCGTACAATCCTGTTTCCTATAAGCAGACAGGTCTGCACACCTTGATTGTATTTGTGTGGGTGATTCATGTGGATTTGGGTTTCAGTGTGTTTCACCATATGACCTTCTGAGAGACGATGTTAGTGTGTACCTGTGAACAGCAGTGACGTATTGATACAGAAACTCACACTCTCTGTATTCCTCTATCTCAATCCAGAAACACCAATTCCCCACCACACCTCCTCAAATGGCCACTTTACCTCGATGAATTGGGTTCAAGTGCAATCTTGGCTATTGTCAGATGTAGTTTAGGGGCTATTTCTTAATGGTGCACCCATTGCTCTCTGTCCTGTTCTCTCTCTTCAAGTCGCTCCCTTCCTTATTGGATAGCGCTATGTCCTCCTTCTTGGAAGAGAAATGTTTTCCTCTGGTACTTCAGGGCAGCAGCAAGGATGTTAAGTGCTGTCAAAACAAGCCTGGTTGTAAGAAGGAATGGAAGCTAAATCAAAGGTAAAGACAGAGATTCACAGTATGACATCCTAACAACTTTGATAGGTAGCAGCACCGATGGATCACTCTCAGCATTTCCCTTTATATCATACAGAAACATCTTGTTACCAAGAACAGCTCACCCAAAGATCAGCAAGCTTAACATGTACTGTAGTTTTTTGATATAAGAAATAGGGGGGCTGTTTGACACAAGAAGATGCCATTTAAACCACCAATAAAACGTGACACATTAATAAAATCTGTTAATTAAAATGAGTATTGCGTTGTTCAGTGTTAACCATTATTAAGATTAGAACATTTCACACAATTTAGCACATTAATCTCATCTTCCACTATCAAGGATTTAATCAAAACTAAATTAAAACAGCAAAGCTTTTATTTTCCAAATTAATTGCAGATTTCTTTTCAATTTTAAAATCAAAATTGATTCACAATGTTTTTCCTCAATGAACACCCCATCCCTGTATGAAAATATGGCACAAATGCCCAGCATCAGTCATCTAAATACTTGATTTATTCTGCACTTGCATCCTTGAATGCATGATCATAACCATCCCCTCATATAGACTGCAATCAAAACATGTGCACTATACCTTTGATTACACTAAATCAGTAATGTTTAAAGGGAGGCACGTTTTCATTCCTCTGGTTGATGATTGATTATTCATTTGTAATCATTAATCAACAGCTATGGCAAGTCCCCCCGTGCATAATATGCTTCTATCTGATATTTAATGAGGCACTACTTATTTACAGAAAATAGAAAAAAAAAAAAAAACTTACCATCAGGGTTAGTACCTCATTGACACGCTGTGTGTAGCATTTACCATGTAAGAAGTCCCATATCAATATCAATGTTCTGTCTGTCATTGTAGATTTGATGACCACCCTCACTGTCTGCAAAGCCACACCTGGAGCCTCTGGCCAACTCCCTCCACTGCAGGGATCTAATTTGTCTCCAGTATCAGCTCTGGATAATGAGCACCAAGCTGTCAACAGGCCCTGCTGGCACTGACCGCTCCGTGTGACCCTCTGAGGACGGCCGTGTGTCTGGCCTGCTCCTCTAACTGATTGACAACTACAGAGAGAACGAGACGACAGGAGAGATCGTGTGAGAAAGTGAGAAGAAAAGAGGCACAGAGAGAGATTGTAAATGTGTATGAGGACGAGGATGACAGGTGGAGGTAGTAAAAAAGACTGAGTCACTGGCGAAGAAAGAATATGTCTTTAAAGAGTGAGACTGAGCAAGAAAAAGCTTCCTCGAGGGCTACTCCAGTGCCGGAGAGCAGCTATTGGTGCGTAGCCTGAAAACAAAATCAGTAGAAAAGAGACAAAAACATGCATTTCATCAAATGAGTTTTAAGAGACGTTAACACTTTTTTTTTTCTTCAAACGGGCGCGAGAGAATAGAAACCAGGAACCTAAATAAAAGTCACTCAAAAAGGCAAGAAGATCTTAATGAGGACACATGTGGTGAAAATTAGGAACCTCTGGTGCAGTGCTTCTGTTAAATATGGGCCATCATTTTTAAAGCAACATATCAAAAAGCTGACTGGTATTCAAAAATAACTGGATTGTGTCGATAAGCACTCGACTACTTCTGGACTGGGAGAAGCAGTTTGTGAGGAAGCGTGTCAACAAGGGGGCAGAAAGAGCTGTTGGGTGACTGTAGCAAATCATGATATCTGATCTGATTTTTCAACTCGAGCATGTGTATATTATCCTCTTCAAGGAGAGGTGGTTTCCTTTTCTGCTCCAGGTGGAAGAAAAATCTCCTGATTTCTGATGGGCTGCTGGCTCCATTTATTACTGTAACTCCAAGGATGAAGGAAAATACACTTTTTAATTGCGTCTTGTAAATTAACAACATTTGAAAACAAGAACACACTTTAGGTGAAAATATAAAAAGGCTCCCAAAGATGTAAATATTTGTTTTGCAGGAGGGTGAGGTTAAACCAAACGGCGACGCCCTTTGCCCGTTGTGCCTACCACGATGGCATGGCTGCCGTCTCCTTGAAATTGGAAAGAATGAGTGAAAGTATCTCGAAGGTAAGAGGAGAATTAAAGATTTTAATTTTTTTTTCAGAACTATAGTGTTGTTTCTTTCTATGAAAAGTGTTATCCACGAACAAAACTGCTGTCATCCAATCAGGGTTGAGAAAGATAAATAGACCTTCTCTAGCTTGTGAAAGGGTGTTTTTGTGTGTTTTGTTTCTAAAATGTCACTTTGTTTTCTGTTAATTATGTTTGTTTGTTGTGACTGTGTTTTCTATATCAACTCGGATGTATTTTCTGAAATGTCATTATGTTTTCTGAAATGTTGAGTCTCACACTTTCTGTTTTGTTGGTCTGTAAAATGGTGTGTTTCCTGTTTTGTTTGACAAAAGGTGAGTTGTTATAGTCACATTTTGGATGCCTTCTTTGGAATGTGCCAACCAATATTAAACCTTTATATTAACATTAATGCTAGTCTCCTAGATACTAGTTTTCAGCTGTTTCCTCTCACATATATTGGAGAAAACTGATATAAGTAAAGTAAATGAGTAATTAAGTAAAATAGTAGAAATATAAATGTTTCTGAACAACAGTCACAAGACCGTTATAATTAGAATATGTTTCAATATGGGAATTACTAAAAAAAGGAGGAGTTAAAACAGAAAATAATACCTCCTAAGTTGATATGACTAAGAGGTTGTTTATTATAAGCGGTTGAATTATCGTATGGTTAATAAAAAAGCCAATTAGGGATTCATTTACAATACATAACAAAAACAAAAAAGAAAAAAGCTAAGCAGAATAAATCCCTTTTCATGTGTTACTTTGAATAATTTAAGCCAATTATCAGACGAATGAATTCATGTTTAATCTTCAACAAAAGAATATAATCAGCTGTAAAGATGCTCCTGCCTCTTCAGTGAGACTTTATTTCCCTGTAGATGTGGTCACTGCTCTCCTCGTGCTTATTTAACGTGCTTCTGACTGTTGTAAAATAATATATCCTGATTTACACACACGCTACCTCAAAAGAGAGAGAAAAAAACCATACTCTGAGATGGCGATCTAGCTGCTATGGCTGAATATGTTTTAAGAAATGTTACATAACGTCCTAAATATCAAGCGTCTCATCAGACTGCAGTTGTGTGGATCTAGATAAAGTCATCTTGCCCTTTTTCTCCAAAGGAAAGAAGATATTACACATCCCAAAGCTACGGTTGCTTCAGTACTGCGGACTGTCACTCAACACCGGGAGCTATTCACAGGGGATTTTTAGATTCCTTTTTTTAAAGACTGCAAAAGGCAAAACATTATCTTAAAAAGAAGAAAAAGGAAACCAGAGTAGAGTAGCTAGGCTTATCTCATTTGTGTGCCATTTTACTGAAGCCAGGTAGACTTCTTTTAAAGCATTACTCTAAGATACACATATATATATATTAGATAGTTATAGATATTGATATTAACGATAACCGTGGTATTTCAAATTTAAATATTTATGTAGTGTTAACAGTAAATAAATGACGATATTGTGTAAAAGTAAAATAATACCTCATCATTTCTGATTCATTCCATTTTTAGTGTGTGGTTAGGCATCTTATGCTGAGTGCCACCGCCATAAAACGAAAAAATGAATGAATGAAAGTGTAATTGTTCTTTTTGTGCGCTTTTGTGCAGTAATTGTCTCAGACTCTCTCTCTGCAGTTGTATTGTGAGTGTAATGATTGTGCCAAAAAAAGACAAAACACACAATAAAAAGTTAAAGATGAATTCGACTGAGCATTATTGTTCCTTTTTTTTTTTAAATTTCCCTCACACCTCTCTTCACACTTCTATCTGTTTGAAAGGAATGACTTAGGAGGTCAGCAGCGATGGTGACATCAGAATGAATAGCTTATAACTCAGACTCTAAGAGTGTGTTGTCATTATTATAAGTGGTTCCCCTCAGGTTTTTTACCATCAGGAGAGCAGACGCATTTTCATTTGTTCCCATGAAGTAGCGCCTTCTGATTAAATACACCACTATAACTGAGGCTGATGCTTGCAGTATGCTGGGGCTTTTGACCTGCAGCGATTGGGTAAAGGTAGGTATTTCCTCAGATCCATAATGACACTGAGCCCATAACAGGAATGCAGGTACAGTAACTGTCAGTTAAGTGAGTATCGTGCCTTTAGTATAGGTTAAATATTACATTTAAATGACTTTATAAACTCATTTTAATCAATCACGTTGTACTGTATATCTATTAAGAGTCTTTATAGAGCTGTGTGTGGCGTTGCAGGTATGTTCATGTCAGTGTTCAGCGCTGCTCACATAACTGATTTGCAACGTCTCTTCAAACACCACCCGCTGTAGGTCTGTAATCAGAGCTGGTAAATTCACATCAGAGATGACCACATCGTCTGCTATCATCTAAATGCAGATTACATTCATTATCAACCCACACACTTTCACTGAACTCTGTCATCGTTTTCTCTTTTTCTTTCTCTTATCATCCTCTCTCTCTCCTTCCTCGAGTCTCTGTTCATCAGTCCAATCTTTTATTTCCTCTGCCCTCGTCCCTCTCTACCATCCGTCCCTGCTTTATGATCACTTCAACAATGACTGATAATAAGAGAAGAAAAAAAATCACTGATCTAAAACAGAGAGCATGAATAATTTGTAGATGCTTGTTTGGTCTCTGAGACGTGTCGTCTGTTTGTTGTTGTGTGACAGCGCAGCATTTGTGATTTTTGTTTACCGTCTGGCCCGCGGGAGGGGACGGTCCTTTTTTTTTCACAGATCTGAGGGAGATGTGATCTCACAGCACAACTGCTCCAGTATGTGTGTTTCACTTAGTGCATATGTTTGTGTGTCTGAGTAACATCTTATAGCTTTGCAGGACTTCTGCAAGGTGTAACTAACAGTCCTTTCTTATCAGTGGCAGGAGCAGACACATCCCCTACTGCTGCTCTTCCACAATCACACCACTGGAAAGGAGCTTTTAAGAATGTCAGTGACTCATCATTCAAGAATCTTAATCAGTATCTTAAATATCATAACATTGGAGGCTCCCTGTGAGATGGTTCCCCTGCAGCGCTGACATCCTGCTGACAACAGCTCTTTGATATACAGTTGTTCCAGGCCGAATCAGAAATTAGCAGCCATGCCAGATTCCTTTGGCAGAAATGTTGTGACAAGAGATGAGGGGGGAAACAGAGCGGGAATCGGGGTGGGGCAGTGATTTTTAAAAAATGTGGTGGTTCCAGGGGGGATGTGACCCCAGATCTTCAGCCCCCATTCCAGTCTCCACAATGTGCCAAATCAAGATGAATGCAATGCATTTCTTCATTTAAATGATATTGAGTTCAAAATGTACAGTATATTGTAGCTCCTTGTCCTTTACCACAAGTTACTATATTCACCAGCATTCAACGGAGTAATAGTATCAGGTAATGGTTTTAGTCACATTAGATTCAGAGCCGCTATTGAGGTTTTCAAATGAAGCTTGGACGTCTGTTGTCATATTTTATGATGTCATTGTCCTAATACAATAAAATAAAATGAAAAAAAAATAATAATCCTGGAACAAATAATAATAATATAATAATAATCCTATATATATATATATTTAAAACGACTTAAGAAATTTTGCTATAATGTTATTCAGGGATGCATAACACATATATTGGACCAATAACTTAGCGGCCCGATATTGGGGAATTTATATTATCAGCTATTTATCTTTATCAGTGAAATTCTAGCCAATAAAAAGTGCTGAGAGTATGAAGCCAGATCAGATTACTTTCAATGACTTAACAAATTCACAAATGCAGCATTTACAAATATATATATGTATATATAACAAGGAAGGAAAAGAACAAGAACAAGAAGAAGAGCATGCTGTTGTAACTCTTTCATACCCTTAAGTGTGCATATTCTACATCTCATACAATATGAACTTATTTTTTAAATATAAAAATGTGAAATTATTGATGAACTTATCCCTATAGATCATATTCACATGCCGGCCATTTTTCTCTAATGTCACACTCAGGGTGAAATTATCAAATGTAGCTGCTTTGCTGATTGATTAGCAGCTAAAAGGATGATGGGAAGTAAGGATTATGGAAAGGAGCTAACATTATGTTTAATAGTCTTCCACCATACGATAGGAAATGTGTAAATCAATTCTAAAATATCAACACACGTCTTGGACACACTTATTTAAGCCTGGTCGGTGAAACACACTGGATGTAAATGAACGGTACTGTTAGCTAGGAAGCCATCAGATATGTTAATTTTTAGTGAAATTAATATGATTTGTAACATTCACTACGATATGACTTCTTACCGGGAACATAGCAGCATCACATTTGACCCCACCCTGAGAATAACATCAGAGGAAAATGGCCATCGTGTGAACATCATCTATTGGTCATGAGAAGGTGATTATCATTCATCATATAGGCTAAAAATCCATATCATGCATCCCTATTGTCAGAGACAAAATAGATTTTTCGTGATTGTGTATACTTGCGATTCGTGGTGCTCTTAAACTGCTGCTGCACTGCCCTGTGAAAGGGGGAGTGATTCTGCAGAAAGATAGTTAATTCTTGAGCCTAATTCCAAGGCCGTCGTATACCAACTTCACCAATCAACTATCCTGAATTACTGAACAAACAATAAAAAAACAGCTGCAAACCTTCAAAGCCTCAAATTATTCAGAACAGCTTTAGAATTTAGACTTTCTGAGTCACTTAATAAACACTCTTTTTACACAAACATATTTAAAAAGAAAATAGTTTAAAGGTGGGTGGACTTCTTCAGTACCCCACTGAAGTTGACAAGAACAAAGCGGCTTTCAAATTACTGCAACTAACGAACACAACAACAAAAAAAAGTCTTTACTCACTTGGAATCGTGTTTTTCTGTGAAAGTGCAGCCGTCACAACACCCTGAACACCCCTGGGTGCGACATGCCTGAGGGGGAGAGAGCAACAAAGCAGAAATGATGGACAGAAGAGAAAAGTAAAAAAAAAAAAAAAGGACAACGGTAGAAGGGAGTAATAGGATTTGGGGGCAGATTTAATTTTGAAGAATAGTGAAGAAAGAGCGTCTATAGTCTGTGTCATAAACGAGAAAGAACATCGCTGGCAGTGGATGAGAACGTGTTTTTATTTCCGAGCTCTGACACGCTGTAGTGCAATATAATGTACTTAACATACATCATCATGATTACAAATAAGTGAATGAGTGTGTACGTGTGGCAAAAAGTTACACTCGCAACAACTTTACCGCGTGTTCGCCGAAATGTGTTTTCAGCCAAATGCTTTAATAATGGCCGTTTAATCAGGAAGAGGAGTTTAACCGTGTCACTGCTCAGCTGTTCTTTTGGCATTCCTTGCCGTGTTTCGCTGCCACGTCGTAGCCTTGGTAAGCAGGTGTAAATCTGGTATAATGTGACTGGTTTGTGTATTATAATATCCGGCATGAATTATGAGCCAGCACCCCACTCAGTCAGCTCAGAGCAAGAGGCAGATGGATGGGTCAGGCCAAAGATTTAAATGTTGGTCCTGGAGGGAGCGGTGCATTGCTCAACATGCATACCATTACAAAGAAAAACACACACAGGCAACACACACAGAGAACACACACACACGCCCACCCACCTCTCTGTCTCCTCACGCACGACTCGACCGCGAGGATTCACACATAAGAATGTTGAAATTGGTTATGATTGGCTTTGGCCCTTGAAAATCCGAGTGACATTGGCCTGCCTCCATTTTTGAGGTTTTCTAATAATGTTGGTCTTACCTGAACCTTATTGAGAGCACTCGGGTCTTTGCAGCAAATAAAAGACAACCTCCACTTCATCCATGTCATCGTTTTCCTTCCCCTCCGCTGTAGCCTTGATTATTATTGCTCACCAGTACAGTCAGTCACAGAAGGGTCACCACAAAATGAGCCACACAAAGGATTAACTGGATATGGATGGTGCATGAAAGGGCGGATAGAAGTTGAAGACTCATGTTTTGGCCATTTCCAAGCACCCGTCCTTTCCTTTTAAAGTGAGTGCAAAAGCTTTTGAAGCTAATAGTTTGTTGTCCAATGCCTGCAATGGGTTGGTCAGTTGGTCCACCATTAAATTTGTCCAAATTCATAGTCCCCAGAGGAATGCCACAGAGTTTGTTGACCACAGACTTCCCCTCTCCCGCCTTTAGGAGGTTGACATTTGTGTGTTGTGGTGAAATATTTCAACATCTGTTGGAAGGATTGAGCATATCTGTGTTGAAGACATTCATGTCACCCTCAGAATGAATGAACTGCATCAGCAGTCAGCCTCAGTTGAATTTTGGATACGAACTACGTGTTAACATCACACATGTTGGGATCCACAGCTGAACCCATTCATTGTGGGATTTCAACTGAAAATCTCTAAAATCCTCCAGGTTTCCCACCTTGGTGTGAATTTCCAAATTGACAATTTAACACTAATTTATGACACTGACTCAATGGATTGGCTGTCTTTATCCGTCTTCGAGGGTGGTGCTCCCGAGGCCTACGGATGTAAATGAGATTGTATTATTTAATATAGTTAATAAATGTTGTTGATAATTATGTAGCTTAAAGGCCCTATAAATGTTGCATAATACCCCAACACACAAAAAACATGATATCTGCTAAATAAAGCATGCTGTTACTGTCTTGTCATCAAATGCTTGTTAACAATCATTACAAAGCATCGATGTGCCTAGCTACAGTTTCACATAGCTGCTAGCATGTAGCTATAGACAGTAGCTGCTATTTATGTGATCAAGAAAAACAATTTTGTTTGCCATTTATATATCTGGTGCTCAGAGAAACCACTTTCATCTGTTATCATGCACAATGTTAACATGTTTACATGAAGGTCTTCGCAACATTACTGTATAACGCATTCTGTCCCTCTAATTTATCTGTTGTCTGCATTTTTTTTTAAGTCAGTTCCCTTCTCTCTGGAAATGTGAAGTGAAAAGGGAGATGTTTTGCACAGGCCTCAAACTCTCTGGGGAGGAGGAAGTTTGAAAAGATCAGCAGCAGCTGTGAATATATAAAAAAAAAAAATGCCATAAGCAAACTCATTTTTATTGCGGTGACCTGGCATTTACAAGACGACCTTTATAGAAATTTAATTCACCTGTTTTTTTGGCCCCTCTTTAGGTTTTGTGACCTTTAGAGTCTTTGTCATAATATCTCAATGACTCTACTTTAGAATTGATTAGACATTTAAAAGTTAATTTATACTAGGACATTGTGAGAGTGTGTTGTGTTAGGAAAACATTAAATATATTCAAATAAATTAAAACTTTGCAAGTCCCTGTGAGGTACAAATATGCAAAGGGCGTCATTATTCACACATCTCTGTTAGCTCCCAAAATTAACCACAGTAGTAGAAAATGTTATTGAATAACTGTTGAGAATACCGATGCACCAATAAATCAGTATAACTTGTCTGAAAACAACAAATCTGTATGGAGAACCGTTGTTGCTGGAAAGCGTAAGGCCTGGTGGACTGCACTGTTTGATGGTCACAGAACTGGAACAAAAAAGAAACTGTGTTGACTGCCAGAATGTGAGCACAGTGAGAGCTGCCAGTCTGTTAGGGCTGAACCGTAACGAGAAACGGTTTGATCCAAATGAGAATATTGTGCAAACACACTTAAAGATCACAAAAGATAGGCGCCTCAACATTTTAAAACACAGTTTTTGTTCACATGTGGGCACTCTCTCATTCTCTTTCTCTCTCTCACACACACACACAGCCAGGGTCAAACTGAGCGAAAAGGGGACGCTGCCCAACTAATTAATTTGACACGACAAAAGATCTGTATCTCAATGTCACAGCCTGCAGGACGCAACAGCACACACAGATGCCAAGAAATACTGTTTGCAAAAGATTTTGGTTGGAATGATGATGGAGACGTGTGTGTGTGTGTGTGTGTGTGTGTAAGGGTGGTGGGTGGTGTTTGTGAGAAATTGAGCAAGGCCAAAGGAGTTTGTAAGATATATAAGTTAGCCTTGTGCCTGTAATGTGTTTTTTTTTTTTTTTTTTTTGTTTGACAGGAAAGATCATAGTTCTGTTTAGATATAAAAAAGTGAACACATTTGGGTTCATGGCCAAAACCATAAAAAACGCTTTAGCTGCTGTGAGAAACATGAAATGAAAAAGTCTATCAGTGGGTGCTTCTGAAATACATTTGGTATGAAAACAGTATAATTACCTTTATTTCAAGACATACTTTGCTGTATTGTTCATAAATCTCAAATATCTCATTCCAGGATTGGATTTTGCATATCCCCTTCCTTTCCTGACATTACCTGTGGCTGTGGGCCCTGTAGGTCTCTGGTCCATGCAGGAATTTGAATCCAGTCTGTATTTAAAGTAGATTGTGCCGCAGACATAAAGAGGTAAAGACT
Source organism: Pagrus major (assembly GCF_040436345.1). Lineage (NCBI taxonomy): Eukaryota > Metazoa > Chordata > Actinopteri > Spariformes > Sparidae > Pagrus > Pagrus major. The sequence goes on from NC_133218.1 coordinate 30,187,873, forward strand.
GGCAATAAAGATAACGACGATGATACGGCATCTTCTAAATAGAATACTAAATATTATCTACACTTATTCTGCACTAAATTTGATCACATGTAATAGCACAGTTATCTGATTACAAAATATGATGAACGTTAGAGCCTCGGGTTAAAGAAATTCATATTTTTGCAAACTAGCCGTTGCATGACCGCAGGCATTCTTCTCGGTGTAAGTAATAAGAAATTGTAAATTCGGCTGCGGCGACGGAGAGCGGTTAATAACGGAGACTGCAGCAGTACAGGCAGGCATCATAGAGGCTCGGGCCTGCCCTCCAACAGTCAGCTCTCATTATCTCAGCCACTCTGTCCCTGCACTCACTGCTGCTACCTACTGCCACCACTGAAACAAAGGAGGACAGCACACACAGGAGGACGGAGCAAAAGGAGGAGGGAGGAGGTTTAAAATGACTGAGAGTGAAGAACTTCGAGAGTGAGGAGAGGAGAGAAAATAAAAGCGAGAAACACAAGAAATGTGAAGAATGTAAAGACAAGATTCAAATTCCAAGAAAAGGTAAAGAATGTGCCGTGAACTGTAACTTGATCGTGGACAGGCTGCAGAAGAACAAACCTGACATCTCTGAATGTAGCGTCAGGATTAATGGAAAGGATGGATGCCTTAAATGCCAAACACTCTCCGCTTTTATATAGTTCAAGTGAGTTGAATGTCTCATGATATAAACGGACCGCCATCTTGACAGTGAAACTCCAAAGGTGAAAATTTATGGGCAATTTTTTAAGGAAGTGAGGAAAGGCAATAATTCGCTCAGCTGTTATTGGAAGTGGCAGATGGATCAGAACCACTGTGGATTAGCAAGTGGGTCATAATGAAGAAAAAGTAATGAAAAATCACAATTGGTCATAATCCTGGGCTAAATCTTTTTTTGTAATTATTTTTTACTGCTTGATTTTTTCTTTTCTACAGCCCTTCAGTGGATTACTTACAGTGGATACAGGCAGTATGGTTCAGCCCAGTTGAGTCCAGGGTTTCGGCCTCTCTGTGCTTAAAATCATTTTAAAATCACAAATTCATCAACGAGAAGTCGTCAAGCAACTTTTTAAAACAAAACATACGCCCCCATTCACATGTGTGCTGCGTTCTCCAAATAGCTGCGTTAAGGTTAAATGTTCAAGGAGCTGCGTATGTGTACTTCCAAAAATGAGTGTGCACCTGTGTGTCAAATATAGCCGTACGCTGTTGTGTGTTCATTGTGCTCTAAATGTTAATGCAGCAGAGTCTATCTACATTTAGTAAACGCACAGGGAGTTTCCCTCCACGAGCCTGCCAGCTCCTCTCAGCCAGCCCCAATGGGTTATCAAAGCAGACACTTGGCAACCTACTTTCCGAAGCAAAGCATCTGCCCATTCAGAGGCAATGGGGCTAATGTCAGCCTCTATCATTCTTACGTTCAAAATGACCTTGGCATCAGCATATACAGCAATAACTGATGCATGGGTTTTAAGCGCAAGAGGGGGAAAATATAACTGCAAATCAATTCAAGTTTCAACGCAGGTCCTTCTGACAGCCATTACTGAAACAAAGTCACCTTCAGAGCGCGCAGAGGTGGCCATTACTTCTTTAAAAGGTGGGTTATTGATATTCTGTTCAGTTTGGACATGCTTGCTTGCATTGCAAGTTTTGGAATTGGGCTTCCAATTGAAAAATGCACGCACACAAAGACACTGGAGAGACACTTTAAAACATCTGGCGTCTGTTTAACCTTCTGTCTGTCTGTCCGTCCGTCTCACTCTCTCAGAAGACACTTGAAGGAGAGACTGGAAATCTGCAAAAAAAACCCACAGGTGAAGCCAACATAAATATTGATCCTCTTCAGCAGTGCAGTACTTTTACATCATAATAAACGTCTCTTACAGTCAAGCCCTTGTCCAATGAGTTCACACAATTATTACATTTATTCCAGAGTTTATTAAGGTCTGCGGTGATGTTCCCGCGCTAGCACACTGGTAGCGGTGTGTTTTACATCATCAAGCAAAGATTGGTTTCCCAGAGCTGGAGGGTGGAGCAACTGTAGCAGTTAGGCGTGTGACAGGGCCTGTAGCGTCAAATGCACGTCAAGATGTGTAATTACTCTCACTGCCAGAAGGGGGAGACAAAAGTTCGACACTGCAGGTTTAATTATGACTTCACCGCAACAAGAAAGGACGTTTCCTGTACTAAAATATAATTCTACCCCTAGAAAAAAAGCTCCACTTTATGCAGTGTAAGGTGATGTTCTTAAAAGTAGGAAAAGCTATTCTGGGGAAACACAGTTGATTGATGAGTCTCATTCCTGGGTCATCAAATATCGACATTTTGGGACGGTATGAAGCCCAAAATTCTAACCCAACATTGGTATTTGACAACCTGGGAATGAGGCTGAGCAATCAACTGCCTTTCTCCAGAATCGCCTTCCCTATCTTCAAAGCAAAGGTTAGACATTCTGTAAATTGCACTTGCCCAGGTTAAGATGAGAAGATTAACACAACTCTCATATATCTGCTGCGGTAGATATAAAGCTACAGCCAGCAATCAGTTAGTTTCCCTTGCTTTAGCACAAAGACCTGAAACAGCTAGGTAGCCTAGCTTTGTCCATCAGCAACAACTGGCTGTAGTGCCACGCCATTGTTCTGATGGCCTGTGATTACAACATTTCCCCAAAACCTGATTGTCCCAAAGACACTCATTGCTCTGTAGACACATTGCTCACTCCTTGAAGATATTAGTTCAGTGACTGCTAGAGCTGTCCATGGTGCTGAATCGGCAGAGGTTTTGGGCCCTCACAGGCTCATATCTTTACACCAAACATCATATCCAACCCTAACCCAACACTAAAATATTAAGGGTGAATAACTGCACACTGTGAGGGTGTATTGGGGTGTCGAACAAATGGCCTTTTGGTCCAACACAACATTTTTCAGACTCTTGGTGTTTTTTGAACGATAGGCCAAAGGAACAATGGCATTGCACCGCAGCCCATTGCTGCCCATAGTTGCTGATGGACGAAGCTAGGCTACCTCATCTGTAAAGTGACCTTGGGTTCAATGAAAGGCGCTTTATAAATTAAAATTATTATTATTATTATTATTACCTATAGCTGTGTCCCTCTGTTCAGGCCTTTGGACGTTTTGCTGCTGGCTGTAGCTTCATATTTAACAAATTGAGATCAAAGTTTTCATCTAACTCTTGGCCAGAAAGTATTTAAGATTGTTTCTCAAAAGACTGAAGTGTTACTTTAAGTGGAGCATTGGTGAGGGTCATGTCATCAAATATATCATACCTATATTGGATCATTCTTGAATTCATAGAATTTAAACATAAACCAAGCCAACCGTGTGAGTATGAGAGAGTTTACAAGCAGGAAATCCAGTCTGAGAATGGCTTAGCTGAGTGTCTTGTTGTGGCTTAGCCCCTCCGTCTCCTGCTCTCTGGGAGCAGTGTCTAGTGTTTTAAGTGCCTGACAGACTAGACTACCTGTATCTTCTCAGCTCTACATCACTGCTGATTTTAACGATATTGCCTTTGGCAAATTTCCCACATGGTACTACTAAGTAAAGGTCAGACAGAGGTAAACTTTACTTTGTTCTTTTGTGTTTAAATGTGTTTAATGTGTTTTCCTTGGAATTAAGGAAGCCTTGTAGCTGGCAAGGGTAACAGTTACATCTGAAATAGAGATCTTAAGGACATGAACAATATATTTCAGAGGTGACACATCAGCTTAACCAGTAACAGCAACACGCCGCCACGAGGAGTCAGCAGCACTCTCACTCGCAGTTTTTGGTTAATTTATCAGCTGTTTCTCAATATAGCAATAGTTCTCCTTGTGCACACAAAAATAGTCATTTTTGCATTCCGCATATTAACCTGACGGTGAAATACTATCAGCAAAAATACAATTGCACAGCTTGAGATATCACCTGCTTTTAAGAGGTTTAGGATTTAGAAAGTTTACAATGTCCATTCTAGGCGCTGTATCGTAGGCAACTGGACGTGTTTCAATTTCTTGAAGACGTTTCACCTCAGAAACTGAAACAAGTCCAGTCCAGACAACATTTATTCATTGATTCACTCATCTACCAAATACTTTTAAATGCGTACAACAAATACTGGTATGTGTGATTAATTTCGATAATCGCAAAGCTTGTAATTAATTTGATTAATTTTAAATCAATTGAATCAATCTCTTCTGACATTAGTCATTGGTCAAAAATAACCTGATGGAAAGTCTTTCTCCCTAAAGTGAATGATGACGTTGAAATAGCCTATTTTTACAATTGTTTTACAGCTGTCCACCATAATAAATAAATGAAAGAATAAATCTATATTTGATGATGATGATGATGATGATTATTGTTATTATTATTGTGTTGTTGTTTTTTTTTGTTTTTTTTTTACATATCCAGCCACAGAGGCAATCTCATTATGTTGAACTGAATTCCTGTGGTTGATATCACTGGACCCAAGTTCTGTAGTCCTGAAGAAAGGCATATAAAACTCCTGACCATTAGTCTCATATTCAGTTAATTTTTCTCCAACAAAGATGCCTAATTACTGCAAACTATCATGTGGCTTAAATGAAGCTCAGCAGGACACTCTCAAGCTCTTCAGGGAAGAAGCTTGACCTTTCCATCCTCTTTTCATAGATCAAACAGAAACTAAGCCTGGAAGAGATTCAGCAGTCTGAAACAAGAATTACAGATGTATACCCACTACGAAGACATCCACTGCTAGGCCTCATCATAAATCCCAGTGGGAAAAATAAGGCACGGAGCTGGGAAGAATGATGACCACAAATTATTCTGAGTATTATGACCAGTGGCAAGTGCTTTAATTAGGATATATCTCGATTACTGAAATTGAGCGGGGATCCAAACTGTGAGACGTTTCTCTTCAGCTCAACCTGACAAACAGGGTATATACCTGCAGGGATACACGCTCAAATCCCAACATTATGATTTACTGGGTGACAGTAATCTTCATCATCACTTATGTATACATTTTACTTTCATTTTATTCATATAATTTACTGGATATACTGTATAATATTTCAATAATTCATCAACGCACTCACATGAGACATGTCACCTGCTAAATTAATTACTTCCAGGGACACATCTTTTATTGTTGGGGAGCAACCTAGAGTCATAAAACTTAAACCGTGTTGACCATATTTCAGAATAAAATACTGGAGAAGGCATCAAATTTAAAAAACGCAAATTTATGTTCATTACTTGCTTGATTAATGGTGTTTTAATGCAATCCCCGACAACATCGGAGGCACCAGCAGTCCTAAATGAAAGAAGTGAATCGAATCAAGACTGAATATGTATTATTGCTCAATACGCTGATAGGTAAAATCCAATGAGAAATTTAAAGTATCAAAACCACTTCACTGGTAGACATGAAGGAAAAGTAAAACTGCATACTAATTGAGCCTAATCTCATAAAATGATTAAAAGCTAAGGGCAGTGAGAAAATAAGACAAAAATCATGTGCTGCAACCAAAATATAGTCTATAGACAGTCTGCCACTAAAACAGAGTTTAGAAGAATTAAACCTACAGCAACATAAATTAAACATATAAGACAACATCATTAATATTGGATGACAGTTGTATGACACATATCCCATCGCTTCCACCCAAAAGCTGTGCGCTTTACAGCAGCTCAACCGGGACAGATAGCTGCCAATCGCACAATTGAGATTCAAGGTAGTTGCCGATTTTTTCTAATAAACATGTAAAAGGAGGTAAGGATATCACGCTCATACACAGGATTACCAAAAAAGGTGATTATTCAAACAATAGACATTAAACTCACATTTGTTTAAGTTCTCCGGTGGGCTGAGCAGACAGCATCACCTCGCTGAACTCCGTCTTGAGCCGTAAAAGAAGTTGGTGTCGTGAAACATGCGCAGTAGAAGTATAACCTGTGAGAAAAAGGTGTTTTAAATCTTATTCTGGGGCAAAGTCAACAAACTTTTTAAACATTTTTAATTCTATACTTGCAGTTTTAATGTCCAGGTGACCATTTAAAGTGAAGCTCTGGCTCTCACCCCATTGATTTAGATAGGGGCCTGGTCTATTGCCAAGATGGCTGCCGAGTGTCAAGACTTGCCTAAAAGGAATTGGACCATACTCACCCATTAGTAAGGAATACTGTAATGAATCCTAAAGTTAAAGGCATCTATTCAAAATAATCACATTTATAGTTATAACTTGCTCTGTTATCTCTGCTGGATCTAGAGAGCCGCCTGCCTGTCAATAATAAAAAGTAACATTAAAATTGACTGAATATTCCAAAGAGAGGATTTAACTGGAAGAAGACTTCAGACTTCAGCGTGAACAGTTTTCATCAGAACAATTTCTTCTGAAGATGACACTGCAGTCCGTTTAAAAAGGATGGATAGCTTTTCTGTCTTTCATGGCAGCAATCTTTGTATCCAGTGCCTGACTCACTGAGGTTATTTTTTTCATTTTATTTGTTCCTTTTTTTTTTATTTTTGAGGACGTGCCAGCAACCTTTACTAGATGTATTTTTTTTTAAATCCCAGTTTACGTTTATAAATTGGTACATTCAACATTTTCTGCGTCATATTAATATTAGGATGCTACAAAACAAACTCAAACAAAGATGCATGACGCATGACAGAATGAGAGCACTGTGTTGTGTTGTCTACAGCACTTAGAGGAAAGTACAGTTCAGCCAGATCTCAAGGTCAGTAAAACTGTAACATATTTTTCTCCACTTCGCAAGATCAGCTTAACAAAAATATTATATATCCAACATTTTCCTTCAGCAATAATCAAACTTTTATGTAAAACACTGAGCGGTTGCAAGAAGAAAGTTAAGCATTTAAAGACATGTACACGCATCCAGCTTTTAAAGATCAGTCAGACACTCCGGATGGGCAATGCCTCATCTGAGAGTGTGGGTTATCCAGGAAAATTTGAGATATGAACCACACTAAATGTTTTCCATTTTTCTTCCATGCAAACAGCCGGAGAAGTGACACCTTAGAAATAGCTCCCCGGTGTCTGGGTCCCCAGTCCTGCGCTAGGCCAGCAATCTGTTTTAAATGAACTGCTTGTGTTCCTCTGACACATTTGGTGTTATTTTAATGGCTTGGAAACCACAGAGCAATATCGGAAAGGATTATTATACCTTTAAATCACCTGTGAGGACCGATCCGAGTGCATAGGAATTCCATTAATCATCTTTGCCAGGGTGCAGCTCGAATTAAAGACCGAGCCTCGTTCTCACAGGTAGGAGCAAACGGGAAAGCTGTAGTTAAACACTTACTGCAATTTCAGCAGGTTTTTCACTGTCAAACATACTGTTTTTGTTTCAACTGTTACAAAAACACCTAAACCCAATGACTGTCATTATTTCCGACTTCATGATGATAACAAAGAAATGGAAGGAAGTGATTTGGAAACCAGATGCTGTCTGGCTGATACATGGATCAATGTCTGTTAATCTTTACCAAGCAGCTGAAGACCCCGAGACAAGAGGTTAGGTGATATAGTCGATGCTCTAATGTGTGTCTAGAGCTCAATATGTAAAGTCATTTCACTTTAAATTACTCTGCATAATCCAGCACATCCATGATTTATGTCCCCCGTGCTTCTTGTTTACCTAGAGATTTAATTCAAACTGTTTAAAATGTTTGAGTTAAACGAATTAACCAGTAGTCTGTAAAACAACCCGCAATATATTTAACTACATGACCTGGCGTCAGTTTGCGTCTAAAAAAAAATGAAAGTTTGGAGAGACCTCACATGCAAATACCCCTCCAAAAATGGGATGGATGTGAGATAGACAAGTAACCAACCACAGCCAGCCAATCAATAAATCAGCCAACAGGAACTCATGCCAACATCCACTTTAATTGCCTGTTCTTCACTGAATGATTCAGGTTTCGCCGAAGGCTTTAATGAGGTGTTGAATTTCACTGCAGGGATTGAAACACAGCCAATTAAATGGCAGATGTAGTAAGGTTAACCAAAGGAACAGGAGACAAGGAAAGAGTATAACCAGATATTAAAAATTCTCACGGCTGATGGGCAGAGCTAGGGTCCTAAACGCATCGCCGCTGCAGCTTTTGATTCGTGCAAATGCAATGAACAACAGGAAACACGCACTACTGTTATTGTTCATTTCAAACAAACCACCGTTACTGCCGCCTTAAATACATTTACAATCCGTCTATTCCTTTGCTGTGGCAGATTTTCGTTCCCAGGGAGAGACTTGCATATTCAGTTCAGGTCGGTTACAACATTAACTCAAAAATCTCGAACTCAAATACTGGGTTATATTCCTTCACAGTCAGCTTACTAACACCACACACAATGCTAACTCTATCTCCAATACATTGCATTTGGGAATCATACCAGGAGTGTTACTTTGACTCGATTTGCATGCAGGATTAAGGGAGAAGGGAAATAAAAGGTGGAGCCACACACTGTTAAAATAAGCCACCCTGAGCTTTACTCAGGATTGTCCCGGAGGGCGAGGTGGAGCCGAGAGCTGCATGGCCAACTAAACAGCAGTGAGTGAGGGTGGAAATAAAGTGGGAGAGGTGTTGTTAAAATTTACCTCCCAGAGTTAAAATTTAATTGTTTTGTTACGCTACATGATGATACCCCTCTGTTTGTGCATGTTTTTCTGCTATTTTTGCCTTCATTAGATAATTGCAAAAACAGGACACCTGGGGAGAGAGAGAGAGGAGGAAGTCTAAGCATCTAATATTCCTTCATTATTCCCTAAGTGAAACAGATACTATTATCAGTAGCCTATCTTTTTTTTTTTTGCCTGTGTTATTTTACATTTTGCATAATTTCCCTGTCTTGTGGAATGACTATAAAGTTAAAGGGTGTTTCTGTGATCCTCAAGAACCTTTGCACTCATCATTTACATTTCATGGCTTTATGCTGATGATGCTTCCATAGAAACTGACTCACAAAGTGCAACCTTTTCTCTTTTTTATATATTGATTAGGTCAAAAGGTGGTGCTTCATCTGCTTTCAAATGTAAATGTTCAAAGTACTGTAGCTCGCTGTTGCACTTTGCGATTCATAGCTTAGAGAGCATCTGAGGTAATGCTCTGCGAGAAAGACATATCTGGTTTCAGTCATTAAGAAGCTTTGTTCTGTAATTATTCTCAGTATGTGTGATAAAATCACCGGGGTATGAACTGAACTGTGACCTCTATGTACTTTTACACCACTTCTGCATTCATGTTATCATTCTCCATGTCCTTTTCTGGAATAAAACAGGTTACATCATGCTGAGATAGTGAGATTACATGTGTTTATCTGGTGACCTTATTATTGACCTCCCTTTCATTTTTTTGCTAACTTCAAATGGGTATTATCGTAGCGAGCACCTGGCAGGTGGCAGCTTAGCAATATTATTTGCACATTCGCTCAAGTACACTCACATTTAAAGGTCCCATAATGTAGAAAGTGTGATTTCCATGTATTTTCTGGTTATAAATCAGGTGTATAAAAACAGTCACAGAGAAATGCTCACTAACTGTGCCTTTAAACGACTCATCAGGACCTCTGTAAGACTGTGATGTCACAACTATACAATTGCCGCCCTTAGCCACGCCCCCAGCACGACAGTAACTGCAAAAACACCGGTGGAGCTGATGCTGAAACATGGTGCTGCTCAGGCCTGTGAGAGCTGACCAATCAGAGCAGACTGGGCTTTTTTAGGAAGAGGGCCTTAAAGAGACAGGCACTTAAACGGAGTGTTCAGACCAAGGGGGAACAGAGGTGCTGCAGCAAAAGACAGTAAACAAAAAAACCCAAAAAAAACAGGTTCAATTAATATTACAGCATGTAAACTTTTTATACTGCGCATACAATAATGGAAATGGAGACAAATAACCAAGATGGTAGACATTTTGGGTGATGAACCCCAATACATCCATTTGTTTTACTGCACTGCAACATTATATGGTTTGCAAGACGTCTTAGTCAACCCAACTGTTTTTTTCTTAGCTGTAACTACATTGCTGTAAAGGTAGCTGCAGTGTATAATTAATGTGTACTTAAAGCTCGGACATAATAGGTGGATTCCAGACAATAGTATCTGCTTGCTTATACAAGTGTCTAAGAAGACACTGTAAAGAAGGGTCTCAAAGTGAATCCTCATGTTACCTCTCTTCTGAAGAACTTAATGGATTTTGAGTGGCTCTTAGGTAAAGTTATTTAATGTTGAAATGTCCCTGTGCACTCTAATCTTTATCTTGTCTACCTCTCAAGAAGAACCTGCACACCTGGATGCAAGTCCTCAGCCAATTAAAATTGAGGGCATTTGAGAGCACTGCCAACCATGTTATGCTGTTGTGCTTCTACAATGTTTGATAAGTATTTGTACAGTCCTCCTCAAAGTAGTTATTCATATTTAGGCTTGTGACTCAGGACATGCTCTTATTAAACACAGCTTTTTGTTTATGTCATATTTTTCTTGGTCTCCAAGATGTTTGGAGTTGAGTACTGTCACTTCCTCCTTTGGGCTTCATGTTTTAGGGGTTATTCTTAAATTTAAAACTGAGCAAATTCTTGTGCCATATCTCCAACGGGCAAACTCACGACACTCAGTAACTGCATTCAGAAGGTCTTCACAACATATCACAGAGAACTACTTCTCGTTTTGACTTCTTAGGTGAAAGCAGTGCGTTTACACAGGAGATGTTCCCCATTATAATAAGCAGTTCAGCGAAACCATTGTGATTGATGGTCAGCCAAACTCCTGTTTATGCTAATGGTGTATGGTTAATGGGGCAGACTTAACAGTGTCTATTATCAAGTAATCACAATTTGTTCCCCTTACACTTAACTGGATTGAGAGGTCTGGATTCCTCCAACAAACAGGCGGTGGATTGTAATTAAAGCTGTGAAGTGTCACATGGAACAGTGAACAACAGGCTAATGGCTGTTATGGCAGCACTCCATTTACAGATGAAGTCTGAACTTGATCATCTCTCGCTGCTGTGGGCAAATACTGTAAAAGCGCCTGATGTGGGAGTGAAGGGGAATGTCATCCTATCTTTTAGCACAAATTAAAGCATGCATTACCTGCACGTCAAGGGAAAATGAAAATTGGTACAAGTGTCCACCTGCGACGCCATCTCCACAATAAACAATAAGATGTAAGTGTTGTTGCTAATTAGTTATAAGAACAACATGCTCATACTGTATTGCAGCAAAGTATGACATTTTATATATGTGATTATAATGGGTTTTTTTTCCAAGAGTAAGTGACACATTGTACACACAAGGGAACAAACCACTAGCGAACAGACCAAAAGTCTCTTGCCATTGTCTCTTGCCATTGTTGCCATAGTCTCAAAATATCACACACAGGATTCATGTACATGGCCACAAGCTTCAAAATGTTTTCGTGACTCTAAGCATCTTTCCTGCCTGCACCATGTTTCTTTGACTGAATGAAAATCCGTGCTGGAGACACAGGGAGGTGGACGGGGTGGATGAAGTGGAGGACTGTCAGAATCCAGGGTTCACATTCATCCTGTGGTTGGATTTAGGCAACTAAAGCACTTTGGCAAACAGCGGCAGACTCAGGATTTTTTAGGGGCATGGGTGAAAAAAATAAAATCATGTTTTATCTACCATAGGGGCATTCAAGAGGGCACTTTCGCAGAATTTTTTTCTAATATGGGGTACCCAAAATCTGTCTCATGAAATACTGACAAATTTAATCTTTAGGATTTGTGTACATGGCAGCCGCGTAGACACAGGTGTGGATGTGCCTGTACCATCTAAGTCGAGAGTTATTGAAATTAATTAGAAAAAAACAGATAAATAGTGAGACTTTTCACTTTTATTGAAAGTTTAGACAATTGCGAGGTTGAAACACATGCTGCCTTTAAGCTATTCGATTGGCGGTTAGCGACAGATGGTTACGGCAAATATGTCAAACAAAGCTCACAAGTTTTTAAGAGGCCATGCATTAAGAAAGAAGAGCAGATTAACAGCAGACAGAAACAAGCTGGCTAGAGGAAACTCAACATCGGGGATGCTTCTTCACCCTGCAGCACCTCTAAATCAAAACCGACCGCTCCAGCCACAGCCCCTGGACACGATGCTGCTGTAACACGCTGCTCTTGCACACCTTATATCTGACAGGCTCACCTAAATTAATATTTTGGCTATGCTAGTGGTACATCGATATTAATTCTCCATTTTAAACTCTTGCTGAGTGTGATGAAAAATGTTCCCATGTACACAACAGACTACAAATTACTTTTCATCATTTTTGTTGTGTGTGGTTTATTCGTCTCTTTCTGGGATTTGAGTAAATTAAAAACTGAGGTCGATGTGAATGAGGGAAGATATGGACTCACTTAGATGTGAAATTGTATTTTTCTGTTATGGAAAGAAAAAGTGTTCATACTGCATGGAGAAAACACCTTAAACGGCATATTTAATTTACCTAGGTGAAATAAATATAACAAAATGAACATCACACAGTATATTGTAAATTCCTTCTCCCCTTGCTTTCCCTCCTCTTTACTTTCCCCTCCTCCCCCAACTCTCTTTTCTGTTGAGGGTTTTCATGTGAAACATGTTGCTCAACAGCTGTTCTTCTTTGTCTGCAGTCACTTGTGTGCTGCCTCAGTGGGATGCTTGAGTTCATCCCTTGATCTGTCATGTTATCCTCATCCCAACCCGCCTGATATTCCCAACATATCCAACTGTAAGACAAGCCCCACTTCTTCCTATTCTCTTCTCTCTATTCTCATTTCTCCTCACCTTTCCTCTCATGCCTCCTCATGGTCTCGCATTTCAAGCCTCATCTCTATCACCTCCTCCCAAACGGTACCTTCATTTAAATCCCCCCCTCCCAGCCCCTACTGTCTAATAACTCTGTAATGGTAGAGTTGGTCTGCAGAGCCCCGAGCTATCGGCTTTTATGGCTCTAATTGTTTCTTCTGTGCCGTTACTTGTAAGACTGCTGTCGAGTGAATACAATTTGGCCACAGAGGGGAGCAACATTGAGCACTGATCCAAGACTAATCGTAGACACTCTCAGTGGACGCAGAGTCAAAAAAAGGAAGCTAATAACATGCTACTTGTGAGGGTGTGGGTAAGCTCGAGGAGAAAAAAAGAAAATGGTGAGAGAAATCAATCACACCAAGACATTATTACCTCAAAATTCAGTCTTATATCCAGCTTTTATCTTCCCTTCTCCCATCCCTCCTCCAACCCCCATGTCTCGCATTGTCACCATTTCTAATAGTGAGGGATTAACATTTAATATACTCTCCTGTCAGGGATTATGGAACAGGTGACACATTTCCATTTCAAGCTCACTCCGTCAAACGGGATGCATACAAACACAGCATGCATCAATATTTGATCTGGGATTACTTATAAAAAGAAAAATCACAAATGATACAAACAATTGTGTTTGATGTAAGCTGCTTTTCATTTTTTGTGCCACAACTGGATTAAAGTGATAAACCGTTTTTTTTCCCCCACAGATTCATCTGAACATGTTTAACTCTCAAAATGTAGCCTGGTTCTCTCTTTCTAAGCGCAGGCCTGCGGTTTATTCTAACCGGATCTGAGAAAAAAACTCAAGGATTTCCAGAGAATGGGTCAACAATTCCATACACTCAATGTGACAGACAGAAGGACTAACTGAATGACAAAGCATGTTATCATCCTGTTTTCGCTGCGTTTGTAATCATGACTCTCCAGCAGTCATAGCTCATCAGCAGTGTCAGGCTGTATAAAGAACCAAACAGCCTCTTGACACCGTAAGTGGGGGTTTCAGTGCTAGCTATCATAGATAACCACACCACATCACAACCAGCCCGAGCGTTGCTTTCTGCAGGCCAAAGGCTAATTGGTTGGCCTTCAGCCTGTGTCAGTAAATGGCAAAGCGTGTGGATAATCATAGGCTATCAAAGAGCCCCCGGCTACAACTAAGCTGCTGCAATCAGACTGGATTAGGAATATATTTCCTCCCCTCCCTGATTTGTTTGTTTGTTTGTTTGTTTTCTTGCTTCCTTTTTTGTCTTTATCTCCAAGCATCACAAGTCAAAGCCATCAAAAAGAACTTGAAACGAATTCAGACTTGTAATAATACATATTAAAACAACCCGCACAACAACCTGGTGCGTATAGCTTCATTGTGTTTGTATTGTTTTAGCGTATTGGATCAAATATTTGATCACCCTGATTATAGGTTGATCCTCTCTTTTCCAATATCTGTTTTTGGAAAGTTAAGCTAGAAACACTGAATTAGATTCAATCTGTTAGGAAAGTTTAGGAAACCCACACTTTTTCTGTTTTACAGACACAAAGACACAAAAACTACATTCATTCATACATTCACTCTTAACTCTTTGTCACAAACAGGACAAAAAGCCTTATCTCCAGAGGGAAAGTCCAGTGTCCAGTGTTGACCCATTCAATCAACCCCTGTCTCAGACTTTTCTTGCTCTTTATAGGGGCATTTCAAGAAATGATGCTCAAAGGTACCTTCAAGGTCAAAGTTGACCGGGCTTCTGTAATTGCCATGTTGGGAGTGAGAACAGGCAGAAATAAACATGTAAAATGTTCTTATATCTGATAAAAAAAAGACAATTATAGTGTGTTATAAACCATTTATTGATAAAATGATAAAATCTAAAAGAAAAAAAAAAGTGTTTCCCAAATGCCTAATGGACCACAGCATCCATGATTTTTTATTTAAATTACCGCCTTTTTCCCAGTTACAAAGCAAAAACGACTGAGAAACGATGGTCTATTCTCAGTTGTACATGTAAGTATTCCTCCTATCAGGCAACGAGTCACACAAAAAAGACGGGATCACATAAAGCCTTCCTCATATCTCTTTTGACTAGATCTGAATGCGAGAGACAAATATGAAATGGGATAAAGGAAAAATAATGTGCCAGCATTTCTCTAAAATATGAAGGGCTAATGTGTCCTCCTAAGAGATAAGAGTGTTGGAACAAAGGCTCACAAAAACGTGTATTCCTCTAGTCAAAGAGCCCCTCTTTTCAATGAAAAAGCAATATAGAAGATGAGGTGTGGCAGCAGCTGAAATGCATTTCCATTAGGCGCCAACCTCCTTGGCCTCGAAATGTGTGTTCGACTGTGCTTTTAGGCTTTTATGTGTGAAATGTGTGTGTGTGTGTGTGAGAGAGAGAGAGAGAGAAGAAAGGTCTATGTGAGAAAGGGCCCACACATTTACACGGAGCTTGTGTTACCTCTTAGATGCTGCTGGTGTGTTTAATCCTAAAATCCACACTCGGGTTCATTTCTTGAACTTATCCACCACCTGTAACAAAGGCTGCCCCTCCCTCTGCCACTACCAACCCCCCCTCCTGGATAACAGGATTTGCCTCCATCAGAGCTGTTTTATCATGACTCAAGCTGTATTACTGGGAGATTAGAGGGAGGCTTGGGGATGGAGGCACGGACCTTCCTGCTGGGAGGGCTGGTGAGTTGGCTCGCCTTGCTTTGGGTCAGCTTTTTCCAAAAACAACAGAAGAGGGTGTCTGTGAAGATTTTATCTCCATAGGGGATTGTGTTTCTTGTTCCAAAAACAGAAAACAACTTCATCATAATCCAAGTCTTGTGATCGGATCAATTTCCTCTGAGGCAAAAAGTGCTGAATTGACCTCATTATCAGGGTTAGCAAAACGTCTATAAGCTGCTTAATATAGGTACTGTACATTTAGCTTGCTTATAATAAATTATGGTGTTATACAGACATTTGAAGTTTCTTTTAAAGTACTTAATATTGAAAACAAATATTATTATCTCCTCCAGAAGCGCTAATCAGAATCCCATCCTTCCTTCTCGTTTGTTGTTTCACAAGTCAACATTTGGCACGGCACTTCACAGCACACACTTTTACTCTTTCATCACTTCCAACTCGCTGAAGTTGACATCAGCTGGATTAAACAATGAACAATCAGTCCACTATAGAGAAGAAATAGCATGAAGCCGCTAAAGATAGAGCGCCCTCAAGGAGCTCATAATGAGTACCTTGCATACACTGTAAAAACAAAAAGGACTGGAATTTAGTTGAAGCTTTTTCATTTTCTCATTAATATTAAAACATATTTTTATTTATTTCAAGTTATTAAAACTATAAAATTCATCATTTTATTTTCAGCTCACTTTAGATCTTATAAACACTTCTTCTATCTTGAAGTGTTTTTGACTTGAAATCATGAGTTAGATGAATGCACTGTGCAGAGTTCAATAAACTTATGAAAGACAAAAATAATCAGCATATTAGCTATTTCCCAGCATGCATTTTTTGAGCATTAAAACTCTCCCGAGACCCTTCTTTTTCACAGTTCGATAGAAACGTGTGATGGAAACTTGCTGTGTGTCTTTAGGCTGCATTTTGAGTTACATCATGGTTTTAACATTTATTAAAAAAACATTGCTAACCATGATGAAGGTTAGTATTGAATTCAGTCTTTCACCCTCACACCATTGCATTTGAAATCATGAAACTGACGCCGGCTTTATATTGCTATCAACACTGGAACAAAGAAGCTCTTTGAGCTGCCCATGATGCAGGGCCAGGGTCAACTGATGGATGGCTCATCGCTCTTCATGGCCCTAGTTATAGCTATTGTCTACAGTGACAAAGTTAAAGTAAATATGTTAGGCAACCAGATATTTTGAAGTATTTTTAGCTTTGGAGTTCTAGTTAAAATAAATTGAAAGATTGGGTTGATTCAATTGAACTAGAAAGGCAAGCCAAGTCAAAAATGTTTTAAAAATGAAATAAAATATGCAATATAACACGTAATCCCTGCTGTTTTTAAATATGGCAGTGCTAGCTGTGTTAGCATTACTCCACACCGCACTTTCACTTTGATGGAATTAAATTGGAAAACTAAACCCAATCAGTCAGATTTTAGTTTAACATTGCCTCCTTGTTCTTTAGACACTGCATATGATTTATTATTCAGAGTAGAATCACTTTACCAGCCGTAAACACATTCTGCTCCATTACACTGGCTGCTGTCTTTAGTGATATAACCTTTCATTATTTGTACATTTCCACAGCTTTGGGGCGAACCCAAACATTAAGTGTCTGGCATGCAGATACATGGCTGGCAGCAATGTTGAGCAGTTTACCATCAAGTTGTGTCTGTGCCCGTCGGCTTATCATTTCAACCTCACTGACTTTCTATGTGATGAAAATAAAGCATCTAACTTTTTCTCCTTCTGAATAATGTGGCATCCGTTGTGTCTGAGCTGATAATCCTCGTCTGTAATGTAATTATTAAAATGGTTATTCCTCCATTGAAACTGCTGAGCTTGCCTGCAAATTGTGTAAAATCACAGATGACACAGGATTGCTTCTGATTGCTTTTCTGTTTTGATATCTCTGACTTTTCTGACAATTGTTAAAATAATAAATTGTCACATTTATTGGCCAAATATTCTCCAATCACAATGTCAGAATCTCTAAAAACTAGTGGTGGCCTGATTCCTCTGCATTGCTCTTTGCAAAATAAATTTGCAGGAAGCCTTCATCCAGGAAGGACACAGAAAGGTCTTTACCTTGCGAGGCAGCTGGATTTGTGAGACCACGTGACGATGTAATCTCGCAAATCCATCCTGCCAGGCTTCATGCTATATGCTTGTGGCCAAACACAGTGGTAATACGGACTAGCATTCAATGAAGAACTACTGAAGCTTCAGGTGTGGTTCAGATGCGAGAGAAGTGTCTGTTTGTTTGAGAACAACAGTTTCTGACGGTAACAGATACTGTTGGCCTGATTGGTTGAAGGTAACCCTTAATAGATGGTGATAAATAGATGGTTCGTCCAATCGGAGTGGCCAACTTGGTCTTCCTTTGCCTGCTCTTGTATCTCTTCTTTGTTTTGATATATAGTACATGCACGGATTAAGAAGTCAAACAGATACACGCTGGCCAAATGGAAGATCTATTCTTCATTGTCATTTTGAAGTGAGGTCAAGTCTCGACTGTAACTGGACTTGTAACCTGTCGTTGGGATTGCTTTGTTGTCTCAAAGAAAATTATGAGATAAAGCCAGATGTGAAATGAATATGAGAATAAACAGAAGTAGGAATAAGTCATGGGAAATCAATTCAACTGTCCCAGTAAGCCAAGACAGTGTTAAAGTGAGCTAGCATGCACAATATTCTACTTAAGTTAGATGGCATTCATCATCATTAACTTTCATTTTATTATTTACACCTGTCGTACAGCCTTTTTATAAATGGCAGCTTTGGGCCTGTTGTAGTTATATTTTTTTTTCCACCATAGCAACTATGAAAAGCTCTGTGAGCAATAATTGTTGCATAATAATTTAAAATAAAAGTCATGTAAAAGTCAATCTTTTCCTATATGAATGTTTTAAGGCCATCACAATCACAGATTGTTGAGAAAAGAGTATTAATATTTTTGAGGAGTTAGCAGACATCAAGCTTTTTCCTTCAATTATGTGCATCTATATATATATATCTTGTCAAATGATCAAGGGAGGGAATTCCCCTTTTAGCTAAAGGGCAATTAAGCCATGAAACAGATGGGCGAGTTTTGATTTTCTAAACCATCCATTTGTGTTTTTCTTTGCAAAATATAGAAGTATGTCGTTATGTAAAGGTGCCATATATTCAAAAGTGGTGAATCTCCACTGTCAACTCAAAACCACAGCTGTTTCCTTCTGGTAAATTTGCTCCAGAATTATTTGAGGAACTGCGCTTTAGCATAGACACAGTGGAAGAAAAATGTGAGCATCAGTGGTAAAAGCCACCACCACTCCAATTGTACATAACCTCATGGCCCTGAGCCCAGAACTTATCAAAAATCAGTCACCGTGCATGCACTGTGCCCCTACATGACAATGATTCTCAAAAATAAAAAGCTCAGTGCGAAAACTTCATATTGTATTCTTCAAGGTGAACTACACTTAACAAGATTCAAGAAGGAGTGACCTTATTGCATCCCAGTAAAAGCAATGAAAACTGTTTTGTCTGATTAGAGGGACGTTGAAGTGAAACAAAAGAAACAAACTTGAAACAGTTACGAGCAAAAGGTTGAGTGTCATCAAACTGGAAAATGTGAATGAGGTCAGAGAAAAATGAACTATGAAGGCCCACGAGGAGGGACACCTGAATAAATGAATAAAAACCTTCCATCATTGACAGGCAGATGGTCTGTTAGACATTTCTATGTGCCCTGAAAACAACTCAACAATCACACAGGCACAATGTGTATAATCCCACATGTCCTTGTGCCTTTCTCTGATTCAGTGCCCCCAAACCATTCGTATTTCTGCCCAAGGCACTGCGCCTGGATGTTGGCTTGGCCTATTAAACAGCACATATGGTTAGAAGGGGCTTGATGTGGTGGCTGATTTCAGGTAATGTTATCTGCTGGGGTTGACTCAGACAGAGTTTTTTTTTGTTATTTTTTGTCATTCTTAACGTGTAGCAGACATTTCTGTTACTGTACCTGCTTGTATTTTCATGCATCCCATTTGGAAGTAGGTCATCGAATCTCCACTTACAGTTATTTTCACGAAAAATCTGCACTGTGATTGATTCAGTTGTGTTTTGTTTCCTTAAGCACAAAATGACAATTCTTTCGTTAAAAATTCACAAGCCCCAAATGAGTAGAAATATTCCTTTAATGCTCCAGCTTTCACTTATGTGTCAGTGTAACCACGTAGATTATGATGTACATTGTGGTGAGATGATTTTTTTTGTAATCAAAATGTTCATATGTACACTCAATCCCAAAAGATGCAATCAAAGCAGCTACACTTCCAAAACCATCTGGTGCCCATAAAAGTAAGATGTAGATTATGCAAATCATGTTGCAAAAGCATAACTCTAAACCTTTGTGTGAAGTGTCTGAGCTGATGATCTGACTAAGCTGGCCGGCATTTTTTCCCTGGTTTCACTAAAGGAGCTCACCGAGCATGCCCTCTGCATATCTTACTATGGACACAAACAGTGAAGCCCAACAGAGCTCTGTGTTATTTGTACATCTACAGTAAGAGACTGGCAGCGTTTCTTACAGGATGCTTGCATCACCCATAATCTGCACATTGACACTCCCATATGAATGATATGTCACTCAAAAAAGATCATGGGCTTTGATAAGCGTGCGCTCAGAATCAAGGTTATTGTATCTCATTTTAGTCTCCGTGAAGGTCAGGATTGTGATGATGATGGCTTTCCCCTTGCCAAGGTTGTTAGTGTGTGCGGTGCATCATAACGACACAGCAACAATCATCATCATCATCCTTACGCAACGACAGGATGTCAAAACATGAGTTAGTCTAAACCGCAGAGAAACCAGAATAAGTACTCTAACGGAGAGGCCTTTGTGTTGGCATCATCAAAGGGAATTACTGACTGTTTGTAAAAGACACGATAGGAGAGGTGAAAAGCAAGAGATTTTTCAAAAGCGAGTTTTTCCCTCAGGGATATCAATAAGAGCGTCTGCCGTGGAAATAACATCAGAGTGTATTCTTTACTTTGAGTACAACTGTGATGCAATACATGTACAGGTGGTACATCCTCACCGGCATCTTGTGAAATCAATTTTTAATTGCAGATTATGCTTCATCCATTCACTTTACATGTCGACACAAAGTAACTTTGGTTAAGGTTAAGCAATTAAGTATGAGCAGGGCTTTACGTTGAGGATATAATGATGGTTAAATATGAAAAAACTAAAAGGAATAGAAATATTCAGATCCTTCGCTCAAAGCGGCAATAAACAAGGTTTTTTCTTTTGCATATCAACATTAAGTAGATTGCACAATGCCAAGGATGTGATAGGATAATGACACAAACAGCCTTAAGACTGGTTCCCTAAACTTCACTTTCACTATGCTGCTATGTCTGCCACCTAAAATCTGCCTGGGAAATGAAGGCAGACTGGCAGACTGGCAGCCTGGCACCATTCCCATCTGCCTTCATGTCTCCATTGTAGACTAAATTAATGGACAAACTCTCTTTTCTCCGGTGTTGTTGGAGGTTGCTACTCTGAGAAAAGGAAACGATCCAGTTGTCTTTGTGACTGCGGCAGAGACAATAATACGACAATAATACTTCCACTGGAAGTAAAAGTACTGTGGCGTAAAAATACTCCATTACAGGTAAAAGTTATTTGTTGATGCAACAGTTGCATTTAAATGCTGTAGCTGTTCAAGTTGTAGCTACTGTTAACTCCTTTATGTACTTGTTTGGTCCAGTGGTTCTCAACCTACAGGAGATTAGGAGGAAAAAAAAACCCTGCCATATTAATGTGTATTATTGTTTTTCATTTTTAGTAACAATAGCTGTCACGTAAATGTGGTAGAGTAAAAGTACAAATATTTGTCTCAAAAGTAGAAGTATAAAGTGGCACAACATGGCACAACATGGCACAATCGCACCCTAGCTCAGTTGTTAAGTAAATGTACTTACTGTACTTGGGCTCATACAACCTTGAGACCTCAAAAATATGGAGGATTTCCAAACAGAAAAACTCGACATGGCAGATTTTACAGCCCCTTTCCTTTAAAGCTTTGAAAGAAACAGCAATGCTCCTCTTCAGGGCGACTGAAGTTTCTTTAAATATTCTTTCTCCTCTGTCCATCTCTCACTCACTGAGGAAGACGGCAGACTACATGCTGTACAGTGCCAGACACAAGCTGCAATAACTAAAAAGTGTGAAAAATTGTCATAAATCATGAGAAACACGGGGGAATTGTGACCCCGGGAGGAAAGGGGAAACAGAAGTTGAACCGAGTTCATGAGACCTGAGGGCACATCAACAGACCGATCCGCTGCAATGCTCAACAAAATATTGCAGCACTTGCTTTTGTCAATACCTCCAACCGTCATCCAATCATTTGTTGCTGGTGCATTGCTGCATCTCTGACAACACTAATGTACGAATCATTAATGTAATTTCATAAAACTTGACAACAACATGACATTTCAGTTTGAATCATGTCTTCAAACAGTAAATTGTTGGGGGATAAAAAGTTTTATTATGTGGAAAGAAACTCCAACACAGACATTGACTATTAATCATGTTTTTCACTTATGCTCTCTGTGTTGGAAGCTAACCAAGTGACTTCATTTGAAAAGTCTCCAGAGAACTGTGGGTGTGAAGTCACGTCGCTTACTGTATGTCCTACTTTTAAACAGTGCCATGTACAACAAATCTCAAAGTAAGCCCCTGTGCATCAACATAGGGGCACTTGTTTGTGCTAATGTATTATCTGCTGTCACTGTACATCTTTTAAAAAATGTTTTATGCATCCATACAGACAGGGCCAAATCAATTTAAACTATCCACTGCAATACCATTGATTTTCCAGGCTCAGGCAGGCAATATTATGTGAGAGTGTTACAGCAGTTTAGCAATAGCTCTATTACTCAGAGGATTTAGATTAGACAATGTATTCTTTCATTCTGGCTCTACAGGGAGGCAGCCGACTTGTAAAACAAACAGAATACATGATGAAATGTGATGCTTCTGCTACGACGCTCAGGGGCAACAGATATGTCAGAATGTCACAAGTCACAGCGGTTTGAATATTTAAAATTGATTGGTATAAGTTGTCTTCATATGTCATCACTATGAGTGTAAGGCTGACTTAATACCACTTACCTGTCCATCTCTATTTCTGTCTGAGATTTAAAGATGCACTATGTCACTGTAACACTGCACTCTTTAATGACTAAACTCAGTCGGCTGCCTTTTTAAAAGAGGACTTATGCCTCCCTATGGTAAAATGTGTCTGTTGATTGTGAGAAAATTCATCCTGTATTATACAAGACTTCTGAGTAGTGTATCATTAAATGAATTACAGACACTTTTCCTGATGGTCTTTAGGTTGTTACCTTCAAAATAGAATCAAATCATCTTTAAAGACTTTCACCTGTTAAGTGCACCTAAAAGACCATCGCATGTGCACGTGTGCACGAACGCATGCAAAGTTTTTTATTGTTGTTTTAAACAGGAACATTGTGAACTTTTACCTTTTTAGCTGTTCCAAAAAAATAAAATGAAAGATGTTTTGCTGCCTTTTCATCATAACATGCAGTGTTTCCCACGAGGAGACTTCACTTGGGCACTTCACTTTTAGCATTTTTTAGCTGTTGTTTTTTTTTATCTGTCCAAGAGGATGACGCCATCTGCAATCAATTAACTAGTGGACAATATAACCTCGCTCTTCCCCTCCCGTCTACTGTCGATCACACATGCTTTGCAGAAAGAGAGACACTCATCGCTCCCATACGTGCACTGACTGATGCGACCTCTCCTATTTAATGTACGCCTATCAAATCAATTTTATTTATATAGCCCAAAATCACAATCACATTGCCTCAATGGGCTTTACAATCTGTTCAGTGAACGACATCCTGTCCGTAGACCCTCGATTCGAGTGAGGAAAAACTTGCTATGTTGATGGAAAAAAAACCTTTTAACAGGGAAAAAAAAAATAAAGAAGATGGAAGAAACCTCAGGAAACGGACAGACATGCAATAGATGTCGCATGTACAGAAAAGAACAACAAAATCACAGTTTACAAGTTGCATTGACAGAATATCTTATACAAATTATAATGTATGTAAAGTGTGTGGATCCAGAAGACGACTGAGCATGCCTAGGCATCGCCAAGTGGTACCCGAGCCACACAACCTCCCCTCCACAGTGGTGACCTAGAAGAGGGTTTGTATCTTTTTTTTCATGATCATGCACACTGTGAACGTTTTATATCCGCACTTGGCGAAAACCTCTGGTGCACTCTGCCAGCACTGCACCTTTGGCCACAAATAAAACAACTGGTGAGAACTTGCCTCCGGGTACGTTTTCAGGATTCATTGAGCCCGTCTCTGTCTCTTTGTCTGATGAACGGACACAATGTGTGTCTAATGAGGAAAGTTTGTGATTTAGCTTAGTATCACTTGGCCTTTGTCATTAAATTATAATTACTCAGGAATATCTTCAATAATTCACATGCAAATTGACTCAAGTGGTCAAAGTTCAGCCCGGGCAAGCAAATAGAGATTTTGACAAGATCATTAAGAGCAGAATATGACAGGGAGAAGAACAGGGCTTTTTTTTCTTCTCTCTCAACACATTTCAACGCCACAGCTGGTCAAAACTCTCACTGGGCCTTCTGACTGATATGTTAATTGATCTTTTACTGACTATTAATACAGGGCAATATATTCATGAACTGTGCAAGGAATATTTATGAGGCAATAAAAATGCAAAATGACTATTAGCCAACTCCTATGATAGGTTTGAGAGACTTCAGGCCACATAGAGTTCAACTACGCATATATAGTTTTACTTACAATTTATTAACATTGAAAAAAGACCTAAAGAAGACAAGTAATTACTGGAGCACCATGGGAGTACAACATATACTATTTGTTTAACAATGGTAGATGTGTTTTCTTAAGTCCCCATGAGACACAGAGGTTGTTAGCAGAGAAGCGTCTCTAAAGCCTGGAACAAGATAATATATACAGTATAGATGTTCATAAAGAAAACAATTACAACGTAAAGGTACAATGACTACAGCTGGCATCTCTGTGATGAAAGAGCTAAAATAGGAAACCTAATTTGATATTTTGTGTCTCTTCAAGTTCTGCATATGTGACAGCAACAGTGTGCAGATCATTAATGTTATGACTTCGTGAATCTTCTTCCGTCCCTCACAAACCTGTCACAACAATGTATTTAACTGTATAAAGCGCTGATCAAAAGAAGATTCCTGTATGTGCTTTGTTCTGTTAAATCAATGTACACCAGTAACCTGAGAATGTCGCTTTGTTTTCTTCTTATTTCATTTTGTTTTTGCTTTACTTTATTTAAAATGTTTTGTTAGTTTTTTGTGGTTGACTCACAACTTTTGGTTTGGAAGAGGATATCTCTAATTTATTGTTGACATTCAAGGTATTGAGGCGCCGGATCTTTGTCTTTGTTGCCCCAATGATAATATCGCACTATCATCTGTCAGGTGTTTCATCTGTCAGAGGGCCAAAGCAGGCAGGTAGAATAACCAAGAGCGAGCCTTAATGATCAGAAGCTGTAGTCTTTACGTGCATAATCCAAAGTGCAAGCAACAAATGGCGGGCATCAAAACAGGAGTAATCAAAGAGCGAAAAACTAAACTAAGGACAAACCAGGATAACACACACAAAATGACACGAGGTAACAGACACCACTATAAATTTTATTTTACTGCACTTTTATTCTTGGAAATGTATCTAAATATTCTATTCACTATGTCTATGCAGACATCCAATCCCCTTACATTGGGCGCTGCCATTGCTGTGTGACATCAGAGAACTACCACTTCATGAAGTCGGGATAGATAGATTTGTCCCGAGTTCATGAGTAGGATTTCTAGGAGTTGATAGCTAATGGAGCCCATGTGAGCAGGAGAAAGGGCGGGAAAAAAGACAAAGACAGGAAGTGGAAAGCAATCCATGACACATGAGCACATAATCTACAAAATAAAACAAGAAATGACTAAACTAAAAACCCAAACCATGACATCATCAGGCCAAAGGCACACATTTACCTCTGCAAGCAGCTAGTGGCACTTTTGTCCGGACTTTAACTGATTATTTAAGTAATCCTAAAGTTACATTTTGAAACACATTCACGTCTTTCTTAGTCTAAAACCCCACACAAACACAAACTTGCACACACGCCTAACACCCAGGGACAAATGATGGTGCCTTTATTTGTGTCTTTCATGTGTGTGTGTGTGAAAGGAAATTGATCTGTTTAATGGTCAGATTTGACAAAACAACAACCAGGGTTTAAGAAAGCTTTAGGCTGCCTAATTGCTCTTTTTTCACAACAAGGAAAAACAGAGGCATCACACACTGCATACAGCCATTCACACACACACACACACACACACACACACACACACACACACACACACACACACACACACACACAAACACACACACACACACACACACACACACACACACACACACAGAATCCAATTCATTTTTCAGCTTTTTGCTATTTATCATTCTTTTAACGCACAGAGTAATAAAAACTGTCAAGAATATAACACCCATTCCTGGTCATTTCTGTTAAACATTTCAGTCCTTGTAACTGAGATCATGAACATATCTCATTAGTGTACAATATCTGAGTAAGTTAAAAACATTTTCATGTAGCTGACTCAACAACAGTGCCAGGAAGTTAATTGGGGTCAGTCAAAAGCAAAAGAAATAACATCTGAGCTGGTATGACAGAGTTTAGATACCAAAGATTATGGAAACATGTACATAGAAAGGTATCACCCACATGCTTTATGTCTGCAGTGTTAAACTTACTTTAGAAACACTTACATTTACAACCTAGATTAATGATACAAGAGCTGTATGTAACTGCTAATTACCAGTTGTGCACAGTGAAAATGCTCATCTTTGTAATTAGTAAGAATGAAAGTTCTATTTAGTACATTTGTGTTCACTACTTACATTTGTCAGATAATTACTGCATGTGAACACTTAGAGAAGAGGTGCAATTAAGACTGAAATATATATAACTGTAATTTTCTTATCTCCCCTTTTCAACTTCAAAGAAATTTCTTGAAAACACATTGTATACTTACAGAAAGACAAAACCATCCCCTCACTGAGAGTATTACTTAGATGCCCAACAAATTGTGTTTTAATTTCTAAATCAGGTTCCACACCAACACAGCACAAATCAGTTGATTTAGTAGTCGTTTGTGGCAACAGCAAATTAATTACTGAAACGTACTCCAAGGAGTTTTAACTGGTTATTAAACAGTCTAAACGCCCCTATATGACTTACATAAGCAAACGTACCGTCTGCAAGAACATTGGATATTTCTGTACAGCTATTATAGTTACTCTTAATGTCTGTCACCAGGTCCGATTGCTACTTTTCATTTGAGTAAGTCATAAAATTAAAATCATTTTTTACAGCAGAGTGCTGAGGATGAATTGAGGAGTCTCACAGCTTGCAGATCGAAGCTGCTCTGTATGTGGTCAGTATGGCACTACAAAAAAGGTCCACTTTGTTTTAGCATCATGATATTACAGTTATTAACCGTACTGTACACCTTATCACTATGCATCTGTTAAAAAAAGAAAAAAAAGGGTATTACAATTGTATTTCCTCTTTCTTTCATTCATTTCAAAACAAGTGCACACACGCTTACAAGATCAAGGTTGTCTACAACGGGAGTCAGTGGTTCTAATAACGCTGTGGTCCACAGGAGCTGCCTGAATCAAGAAAAGCTGCTTTAAGCTATGAACAATAACCAGCATCATCATACTGCAGCTGTAGCCTATGTTACCATTAGTGCTCTTGCAATGTTAGGAGGTTATTTTTCTACCCGTCTCTGTTGGTTGTTTTGTTGGTTTGTCAGCAGGATTACACAAAAGCTACTGAATGGATTTCCAAGAATAGACGCCATTAACTTTTGGTGCAGATCCGGGTAAAGGAACGGCTCGAGATAGGGTGTTTATGAAACATTTTCAATAATTTCTCTTTTAATGGATCTTTATGAAGAAATCAGCCATACATGGCTGGTATCTACCAGTGAGCACAATAGCAGATCCTAGATGGTGATCTTAGATTATGGTAAGCGGTTATGGGTGGCATGATACAGGACTATCTGGTTTGATATTGGCTTGGCTTGATTGAATTAAAGGCGGCTGTTGGAGATATATCTATATTACATAACAAAAAGATTTCCTTATTTTAATCGGATTTTTTTGCAGTGGCTGTTGTGGCATCAGGTGATAAGACCTCCTTATAACTGTGGATGTGCGCTGCCAGCTTTGAGAAATGCTTGAATTTACTGAGGCAGCAATTGCAAGCAGAAATTAAAAGACAAAAACAGAAATGGAACAGATGAAAAAAATCAGTGGGCGTCCGGTATGTGAGTGCCACTCAACACTACCCATCATCAGCCACTGGTGAGAACATAATGAGAAACCAGTGTTCTCGCATATTCCGGATGGGTTGTCTTTCCCGTCACTAACAAAACATAATTGCAGAGTTTGATTTTGAATCCAAAACTAAAACTAAATTGCACAAAATATTCAACAGGTTGGACAAAGAGTAACTTCCAACGTTAACCCACCTTCGACGCAACAGTGAGCAGAATTTTAAGTTTGCTGATTAGATGTTTCTCGCTGCAGCACTCAGGTGTTTGTTCACTTCTGTTGAATTTTAATTCAGATACCATCGGTTGCTGTTCAGAATCCAGGACAGCCCATTCTCTTTTTGAGAATCAGTGCATTTAACCTTACTTACTGTCTTTGAAAGAAAGGCGTGATATGTTTACCTCTTAAAAAGTGCTGCGTCAGATCCCTTGATCCCCCCCACTGATCCTCTTTTCCACATATTTTCCCTCTTCCTTAACCGTTCTTTCTTTACCCTCCTTCCCTTGTAAACTCCTCAACCACTCTTTAAGATAAGATAAGATGTACGTTTATCTTATCTTAAAGAGTTTCACTGCCTTGTCCTTTCGTCTTGTCTCCCCTCTGTTACCCTTTGCTGCTCCCCTTGCTCCCTGAATTAGCATAGACAGCCGGAGGTGCGTGCATTTCTACATATTGATCTATCCATTTTTAATGGCCCCACGCTTCCCGGAGCAGGAACCATCTTATGCAGGTTCCGTTGGGCCAGCAATGCTGTCAGGGCTTGTTGCCACTCTGTGCTACTTAGAGCGAAAGCACACGACCTTGGAAGTGCATTAAGAGCGATCCCAGGGGACAGGGACATGTCCATCAGTCCCTGGTTGCCGCATGAAACATCCACAGATAGTCTTTACTGGATACCAAGTCTCAATTTAATTTTGAAGGTTTTTAATGTTTTCTCGAAATTATCATACAACCTTTCTAATTTTACTCGCCCATTTTGATTAATATTGAATATGGGTTTGATTTTAGCAGCATACTGCCACTTAATTCAGACACTAATCAAACTTTGAGATGAACGTCCTCTCTGAGCGAGCGTACCCATTACAGTAAGAAGGGAGTTATGCAGTGCACCCCCCGACCCTGAGATCACAGTGTCACAAGGGCATAAAAAGAGAGATGAGCCGACTGCCAGACACGCTGTGTAATTCAGCCATCACTCACTTGACGCTTTCTTTCACAGATCTATTACCATCTGTACCGTCTAGGCCATCCTCTGAGCCTCTTTCTTATGTGTTTCGTTCTCTCTGTACAGAACATCCCCTAATTTCCTCCCTGTGATAAAGGCACTGTCACTAATGAAGGCCTCAGACGCTTAATGACCAATCAAAACACAGTCTGCCGAGATGGCAAGCAGTTAATTGCTCACGACTCTGAGTGAGGATATGGGGAAGGGATTGGCTGGGTGGTGATGGAGATGGAGATGAGGACACAGATGAGGGACAGTGAAATTACTGAGGGGAACTTGGAAGCTGATCTAATACAGTAAATGGCAATGCCTTTTATTTTTTTAAATAGCTGTGTCTCATCACGGGATGTATGTTATTCTGAAGCATCTGGCAAAACATTATTGTAATACATTCATTTGTGGCCCTTTATATAAATATTTTGTCTTTTAAAGTGTTTTGAACTGCATTAAGGTTAACTACAACTACAAACAAAACTCATAACGTCATAACAGTGTTATGTGTTGAAAACTTGTATTTTGAAGTCAACATGTATGTAACGCTGTGATCCTACCCTCTCACTGAAGTTAAATGAAGCATTTGAAGGAGCCTTCGAATTGGGACAGCCTTCGCGCGGCGTTGTGACGTAATTGGCCTTTAAATGCATCCTTCGAAGGATGCAGCCCCTGAATTGGGACACAGCTAGAGACACCATTCAACCTATTACAGGACACTGTACCATCAAAATGATTTTGAAGCTGTTATTTTAAGGTAAAAAAGTTACATAATGTCGCTTTAAGATTAAGGAAATTAGGAGATAAAGGAAAAAAAATGATCTTTTTGAATGATGGCTCTAAATACAAATGTTTTATTTGATTAACCTGGGTATGTGATTAAAAATTAATGTTATAAATGTTATTTTGTGTATTTTATGAGCAGCTTACCTGATATACATACATATGAGGAGTAACAACATTTCAATTTATATTTATATAGTGATATATATATATATATATATATATATATATATATACATAGTGATATACACAAAAGTATATCCATGTTATAGCCACACAAATATAGAAATTCACACAAATGCATGTGCACATATGTTGTACCATATTATACACGCTGAATACACACAAGTATTACTTACCATATGCACTCCCTCTCAGAGGTACACATACAGTAAGCACACTTGCACACATGCATATGCACATGGTCATGCGCAGTCACATAAGGCCACTCCACACACACACAATAAAAAAACACACACACAAACACAGACAGTATGTATGTATGTAACACGCGCCACATATCTTGAGGAGACATAATTCTCAGCCCATTGCAGGCAGCAGCCCTCTGGGTTTTCTCCCTCTCTGACAGTGTGTCAGACGGGCCTGTTCTCCAGCTGCTGGCTCGCACTGAGTGAGAGACCAGCCTAATGAGATCACTGGCATCCAATTCGGCGAGGGTCAGCGCTCATTTCGAGCAATTCATTTTTAATTGGTCTCAAATCTAATCCATTTCATAATGTCAGCTCCGGTGCTCATCTCGCCCTCGAGGCTGCTGAGTGACACAGAGTGATTCCCTTGATGTTGTTTGCTCTGTGTTATTACATAGCCCGAAGTGATTGAGGATGTCGTTGGTGGGTTGTTGCTTGGTTGCTTGTTGTTGATGCGGTGACGGTACAGTAATCCTTTGCCCACTGCAGCACTGTTGCCGCCCTCCAATGCTGAACCTTAATAGAATAAATATCTTTCTCAAGTCTGTAGGTTCTCGCAAGAGCATCACAACAATTCATTTCAAGGATGGCATAAATTCAGGCACAGTGTCACTATGTTGCCTGATCATCCATTTAAAGCTGGGGTCGGCAGTAGCTTTGGGATCATTGCACAAAAATTTCATCCAGCTGTTAGACGTTGTCGCAGCTGCCTCTAAAACCTGAGGCGCTCAGCCCTGGGGCCACAAAGCGCTGGAGGGGCATCTTTGAACAGACGAGACGCGGCAAGAGAGTCTGGGCTTTTGGTGAGACTTGACTGTAGAGTGCAGGTCCTATGGGGGATAAGGTTTTGCAGGGCAACTGAATACCTCTGTTCCTGTTCGATTTTGTGGGTTCGGTGGGAGGGTGAGCTTCGCAGAGTGACACAAGGCAGCAGAGAGAAGAGGCGGAAGGTTTTTGCATAGGTTTTGCCTACTGCAGTAATGCTCTTTTCTTCCTCACGAACTACTTTCAAGGAGACCCAGAGCTAAGCAGTTGCTCCCCAGCTGCTCAAGGAGAACTAATCAGTGGGAGACTGTGCTGGGCAGCCCTCTGGTGTCAATGTTCAAGATGTCATTTCCTTGAAAGAGCAAATATTAAAATGGTACGGTATATACACTATTCATCAGTCCTTTGAAAGCTTCTGATGTACTCTACTCGTGTTTGAATCTGTCTCTCTTCTCCTTTTATCTCCTCTCCTTTTATTTTCTCCTGCTCTTCGAGCTTACCCTTCCTCCATCTAACTTGTGTGACCAGCTGTGCCTCCTGCTTTGGCTCCATCAAGATGTCACTTCTAATTTGCTGTTTGTGCTGACTCCATCCCTGCTAGCAATCAGTGAAGAAGACATCCATTACGCCTAGTCGTGACAGGTCCCCTCAGAGTCTCGCTGGACCTTAATGACACCTGACAGAACACAGGTTTACTACTTAGCAAACTGACCCCCCAGAGACAGCCGACGGGGCCCATTTGGCTAACACGTCCTCGCGTGGTTTACAAGGACCAGACAGGGAAGGTAACACAAGAAGTCTTGTCTTGTCTTACTGGGTTCCAATACTGACCCAGCAGGGTACTTTCAGGGACTTTGTCCACAAAAGAGAAACATTTGCTGGATTTAAATCTTCTCTCTCTTATCAGTAAACCTCAAAAGCTCCATAGTTGGTGTTACCTTGGTGGTAACACCAACTCAGACCTCTTGTTGGACCTCCAACAGAGGAGTTACTGTAGGTTTCTCGCCGCTTCTGTCTTGCTGAATTCATTCTTTTGAAAATAAGTGAAAGATTATGTCCTGCAGATGTTGTTGCAATGTTAAAGGGAGGGATGGTGTTTGCATGCAAGAGATTATCCTGCTTTTGCCTATTTGACCTACAGCCATTCTGCTCACTGAAGCCCCAACATGCATGCTGTTTGATATTCTACCTTTTTTTAAGCTCATGGAGATTCATTCTTGACCTTGGGAACACATTTCTTCAAATAAACTTGTGCCTTATGTGGTTTTCAGTCCACCGTCCATTCACTGACTCCTGGTTACCTGGCCCATATCCGTTCACATGCACATTCTGATGGCAGAGGTCAAAATGTTTATCAGGAGCGTTACAGTGCTTCCTAATGGCCCACAATATTCCAATGCTCGGCCATTAACATCCACTCACATACAAATGAAACAGCCAGGGGAACGAATTTAGGGTTCAGTATCTCGCCCCATGGACGTCTCCTTGCCTAAGGAGAGACAGCCGGAGCTGGGGATCAAATCACCTACCCTTTGGTTAGTGCAGGACCCACTCTATACCTCCAGAGCCACAGCCATGAATGTAGTGCATTTATACCACATTGAATTTTCAGCACTTGCATTCAACATTTATATGATTTCAAGGTTATTTCACATGTTCTAGGCTCTACACAGCCTGCATTTAAGCTGGCAAATTTAAAGAGGAAGGTCATGAGTAGATCTTGGTGGTGGATTTTTCTTGGCTTGTGTGTGTGGTGCAGTCGGGGATCGGACATGGGCAAAAATTGCGTCCAAGCCCAAGTATAGACTGCACCTGTGAGGCTTTTCGGCGCTGTAAACACTGTAAAGGTTTGTGTTTGTGCTGTAAATGTAAGAATAGTCACTAAAGATGATGCTGTTCATTAAGGAATATCAAACGCCAAACCTCTCCCGACATCTCTCTCTCCCACTCCTGACTAGTGATATACCATCCATCAATCAGTTTAAGTAGACAGCAATGTAAAATATGTCAAATGTGATCATAACATCATTAAAACGGCAAGGTTTTTCTCCTTCTGCTACTTAGTATAGAGCTGTGTTCATTATTATACAGCATGCGCTCATTAGGTGTGCAAGACAAACTCTCCTTGGGACCGTAAACACTTCAACTAACTTCGACTGAGTTGGTGACCCACCTAGTGGAGTCATAACTCTTATATTGCTGCTTGTGCCCACAGACAATTGAGAGTGTGCAGAAACACCTACCAGCTCATTTGGCAAGACCAACCT
This sequence comes from Pagrus major, assembly GCF_040436345.1. Classification (NCBI taxonomy): domain Eukaryota; kingdom Metazoa; phylum Chordata; class Actinopteri; order Spariformes; family Sparidae; genus Pagrus; species Pagrus major. The sequence continues at coordinate 30,221,326 of NC_133218.1, forward strand.
CCTCACAGAGCTTGACAACGTTTGAACTGAAGCAATTGGTTTAAAATACCCTACAGATAAGGCAATAAACTTATATGGTGATCACTGTCCTTATTCCTTTCTCGGGTATGAAGTTTTAGCTCCATGATTTACTATTTACAGTTCATCTCATGCTAATCTCCTTTTAAAAGTGTCCCCTTAATTAAGTGAGCAGTGCTAAAAGACAATTTTATGTACACATTTCTGTCATCATTAAATAAAACACATGAATTGAATTACAGAATACCAATGTCATTTAAAAAAGAGTACATGACAGTATTATTACAGCCTTCATTGTGAGTCAGCATCCTTTGACCTCAGTCAACCCAGACTATAAGGAAAATGAAAATGAAATGTGTGTGCCTGGGTAACCATTGTTGTCTCTCTTGGAGTAATGGTTCATCCAACATTTGCTACCAGTGCAAGGTAGAGAGTTGTGGAAATCTAAGTTTGGTAATAGCATAGCTTAAAACTAGTGTTAGATGACAAACATGATAAGCAATCAGTCAAAGCTCCGTGAAGTAATGGCCTGGGCCAAAAATATAATATTCAATGTGAAAATATCGCTACTTCTGATCCCAAATGTTTCGGTTCTAGGATCAATTCTCATATCTAAAGATTGATATCTAAACTCAGTAATTTGGGGTAAATGTGTGTTGAGCAGCAGACACACCAGAATCTAGTCTCAATAATAACCGGATTCATAGGAATTACTTCTTCTTCCGCCTGTCATAGTCATATGCAAACTTCAGCTCTATAAATGCCCTCACTGACAGAGAGTTGACATTGATGAGGGCTGACCGCAAACATAATCATGAGTGGAGCCTTTTCAGTTCTCAGAACAGCAATACGCTGTAAGTGATGTGTGTAGGAGGACTTTGAGGTACTGTCGCAACACCACAAACCTTGTTAAGCATCTGAGATTTAATCACAACACAGAATATGATGGGGTTATGCGGCGGCCGCCTCAAGAAGAGGAGAAGAAAGGTACTGCTAGCTCGAGAGAGACTTCAATCACTGAGTCCTTTGGCAATGGCAGGCTTTATCCAGGTACAGAGAGAGAGAGAAAGAGTGTGGCTGTTGGCTACGTTTATCACTGTCACTGACCGCGGGAAAGTGATTCACGTCTGTGCTGCAGTTTGTGTGTCATGTTCAAACAACAGAATTGTATCGGTACTGAAGAAACACACTCCTCGATGTCAGGTCAGGTATTTAATGACAACGATGAAGGAGCCCTGCAGCAATACACAGAATAGCAACATAAGCTAAAACAAATAGCTAATTAATATGTGATACTGTGTAGCAAAGGTAACAGTATGAGCTTAACCAAGCTTGATAGTAATGAAAATAAAATACTAAGACTTACAGGAATATGAACAGAGATGAACCTCCAACCACCATAGCAGGAACATAATAAACAGATACTCACAAAATGGCCGACTACTAACTGAGCCAGTGTAGCACTAATAAGATACTGCTCCCTAGTGGCCAGGAGTACTCCTCATCCCCCCCAGTCCGTAAAGCTATGAACAGGAATAGGTTAACGGACTCAGTCACTTATCCAATGACCAGTCTCAGGCTCGTAGCGCCTGGGCGGCCTCCTCGTGCGGCCCGGCTGCACGAGCAGGGGCAGCGATGGTGGGGACTGTGACACCGTAGGAGACGCCTGCGGGGTGACATCTGCAGGAACGGGGTCACCTCGGGTCCCGAGGCCAGGGGATGTCTCATCAGGGGACGCCAGCGGGGAGGTGTCCAAAGCGGTGTCGCAGGGTCCATCCAATATCCGTGGGACGACCCCCTGGGGCATAACAGGTCCAGGGTGGACAGGCACGGACTGGTGTTCCAGGGCCAGCGGCAGCGGCAACGGCGCAGCTGGCTGCTGTCGGGTGTACGAGGAGGCTGGCGTGTAGCCGCGGAGGAATCGCCGGTTGCGCAGAGTCAGGCGCCCCGACCCGTCGACCTTAATCCGATACTGATCATGACTCAGCGACTCCACCACCACGCCCGACCTGTCCCACTTGCGAGGGCTCGGGCCTTGCTGATTCTGGAGGAACACCCTCTCACCAAGCGCCAACGGGCGGAGAGGCCTTGAATGAGCTCTCAAAGACTCCGTGGTGCGGGACATCCGGGTCCGAAGGGCATCTTCCTTCGCCGCCCATGCTTGGCGCCAGAGCGGTCGGACATGCGGGTTTGAGAACTTCTCGAGTCTGTTGATGAAGGATAATGAATCTCGAAGAGGTCGACCAAAGATGATCTGCGCTGGTGAGAGGTTGCAGTCGGGGTCAGGCGTATTTCGCAACCGCAACATGGCACGCAGGAAACGGTCATTATCAAGACAGCCTGTCGGGCCAGTGTTGGACATCAGGAGGCGCTTAGCAGCCTTCACTGCAACTTCCGCCCTTCCATTCGACTGTGGGAAGCCAACAGAGGACATGCGATGCTTGATGTGCCACAGGTGGAGGAAGTCCTCTGTATGGCTTGCCTTGAACTCCGGGCCACCGTCGCTTGAAAGTTCCTCCGGTACGCCAAAGGTGGCGAAGAACGTGCGCAGGTGGCGAACCAGGCCAGCCGAGCCTCCCAGATCGGTGCCCGCTGTAGAGCTCAGGACCTCTACCCAGCCTGAGAGTCGGTCTCCAACAACCAGGTAGTGCCGGCCCCCGTAGTCGAAGAAGTCAGCAAACACCGCCTCGAATGGGGTCGACGGTGGCGAGGATGGTAGGGGGGGTGTGGCTGCCTGTGATGGAGCATTGCGGTTACAGTCTGCACATCCGTGCCTGGTGGCTTGGATGTCCTTCGACATCCCGGGCCAGTAGACTATGGCGCGAGCCTGCTGCTCCATCGTAGAAATCCCTTGGTGGGCGGCATGAAGGTGGCGAAGGACCCTTTCACGCCACCGCTGCAGGGAGCTGTAGAGAGCCTAGCAAAGAACGCTCCTTCAACTGCTATGGGGGAGCGGTTGGAGACAGACAGTGTTTGTGTTTCACTGATAAACTAAATCCATCAGTAATCCTGAAATCCTCCAGAAATGTTGTTGAAGATTTGAGATGGGTGTACGTACACGAGGTTGTGTAGAAGCGATCACACATAGATGAGTGAGGGCTCCTTCATGAAGAAACACACTCCTCGATGTCAGGTCAGGTATTTAATGACAACGATGAAGGAGCCCTGCAGCAATACACAGAATAGCAACATAAGCTAAAACAAATAGCTAATTAATATGTGATACTGTGTAGCAAAGGTAACAGTATGAGCTTAACCAAGCTTGATAGTAATGAAAATAAAATACTAAGACTTACAGGAATATGAACAGAGATGAACCTCCAACCACCATAGCAGGAACATAATAAACAGATACTCACAAAATGGCCGACTACTAACTGAGCCAGTGTAGCACTAATAAGATACTGCTCCCTAGTGGCCAGGAGTACTCCTCAGGTACTGGCGATACCAGCCTGGATTTTACTTGATATCAGATCAGAAAGGAAGGGTCGGTGGGTTCAGTGGTATTGCACATCAATATAATCCTTTCCATTAGCCAACTACGAAAGCCCTAAATGGTCATCAGTCGAACATATTATTTCCTCAGTTTTCCCATAATAACAAGTTCAATTTGACTTGTTTTCTCAAAATCACAAGTTATTTATGTCAACGAGATAACAAGATAATTTTCTCATGATAAAAAGAAAATGAGAAAATGAGTTTTGTAATCCCCAGATAACAAGATATATTAATCCGTTATCAAAAGAAAACAAAAGTTTGTTCCCTCTTATTCCTTACATCTTATGTTTAGTAGAGCATACCAGCATGCATACAAGGTGTCTTAACAAGTGTAGCGACTGATTTAAAATGAAAATGTCAAAATGTCTATTTTCTTATGAAGTCGTTTTATCATGATAAATGAACACTTGATAATAAAAAATAATAAGAGTGTTGTACAACCAGCAATGATCTGCTGTATCAAATGTGTCGAAAAACATGACACTGACTCCACACTACTTGTTTATTTTTGGATGATAGTTATATTGATATGGTACAGCACATGGCCTCAAAAGAACAGAGAAGGAAGCCGGGTGCTTTATGTGCCACCTGTGCCTGAAAGAGACTCGCTGCTGCGAATCAAATTCTTCTACTCATTCGTGATTCTTTTAGAAACACAGCTTGGCAAAAGCCAACACGTATCGGAAAGCATCTTTTAGATCCCTGCATGTGTAAGCCCACGTTACACAGCCATGAGAGAGACTTACCATTGTCCTTGATGAGGACTCAAGGGTTTGCCAGAATGGTGAGGGATGGAGGAGGAGGAGCAGGAGGTGGAGAGCAGTGGCAGTAAAAACATGGCTGAGCACCTGCCCACAAAAGACGGCTGCCAGCTAATAAAGCAAGTCTACAGCTCGCTGCTGCCTCATAAATCCTTCGCTCTCCGCTGTAGGCTTTACAGCGACAAGTCTCTCAGTGTGCAAAGATGTAAATGGAGAGATCGACTTGTTTTTTTAAGAATTGGCTCTCTTGTAGTTCCTGTGTAAAAGATTAATGGTGCAAATTTATGAGTTTCCTAAAATGCACAAATGCAGATTGTGCTAGTTCTACCAGGCTTTGATAACATGGTCACAATAACAGCGCTCCAGCATGACAAGACAATTTCCTTCATATGATTTGTTAAATCTCTCAACCGCAATTCACCAGAGCGAGTCACGACACTGAATTAACGACTGCTCAAAATGGTCAAATCTCTCATGAGCTGCACACAGCCGGCTCACCCAGTCCAACCAGGACACCGGCATGTAAAATTCAAAAACTAAAGTGCCTTCAAATGGTTGTTGGCAATGAAAATTAATTGCAGCTCACAACAGTAAAACCACATTACACCATAAAAACTCTATTTTGGATTCACACCACCTTCAGGGCCCAGTTTTTATGTAATTTTATGTTTGGGTCTGTGTCCTGGTCAGAATCGGAGCAGCTATTATGACGTGGAGCTGGTCGTTACAGGAATTAGAAATCAAACATTATCACGTTTTGTCCTTCTCGGTGGCTTGTTTCAGGACGAATCTTTTACAGGATATGTTTTAACAAGGACAGACCAGCCAGCAGAGCGACTGTGCGTGTGTTCTCATATGTTACAAAACTACTTATTTCATTGTGTATGTGCTTTACTTTGTTAAAAGCTTTCACATATAATTTCTACACCAGGACCCAAATGCTGCACAGAGAGGGACATTGTGTTGAATGTGTTAATACATCATGTAGCCTAATATCACTTAACCTGAGACATGTAGGGTTTTTCATCATTTTCATCATCAATCTGTAATTGTGTGCCTGATGAATGAAGTTAGCCTCGTGAATGGGGTTTGATAATACACTGAGACCCAAAGAGCTCAGCCACAGGCACAAAAGTCCTGAAAAGTTCCTTTCATTAAACCATTTCCTGATGTCCGTCTAATTCAACCTGCATGAAACAAATGTAAGACATGTTTTAAAAGAACGGAAATTATATTTTGTCATGAAAATGCAAAGGCTGAACTGATCTTGAAAGGGTATATGTGCTTTTAGTATTATTATGCATTGCTAATGGGTCCAGCAGCGCATGTTTAGCCCATGCTAACCTCACACAGAAAAGATCCTCACAGTTCCATAGCTAATTACCTGAAAAAATATTTGCTGTTAATGATTTATGTTATGGAACATATAGTGAAAATATTTTTAGTCACATAGAGGCACAGTGATATATATATATACTGAATTGCTAAGAAACTAATCTAATTTTCTGTCACAAATAATCTGCAATCTTGCAAACGAGCTGTAAATTTAACTACAGTGGACCAAAAAAGAGCAGAAATTCCAGACTGAGTTCCTGCAGATGAAGCCAGCGGTGTACAAGGTTAATTGCTGATTAACATAGATGATAGTGTGATACAGTATAATATAGCTCTTTAGTGTAATTGCACCACTAAGCTGAAATGCCCTCATCTCACCATGTGGAGTGGAACTTGTCAAACATTGCAAATGAAGAAGCTGCTAATTTTGTTGGGTGAAACAAGAGTTTGTGGCTTGAAATGAAACATTAATTGGAACATGCATTCAAGTACAAATCCTCATTAATGACAAATCAGGTCTTGTATCTCTGGAGAAAGTGATATCATTGAAAAAAGCATAGAAGCAAAGCCAGAAAAGAGAACACATTGTAGAGAGGAAATACATTTTTTGTACACTCTGCAGTCCCTTAGAAACCATTTCCCTGCAAGAGTGTTTGATATACTGCATTTCAACTCCTCTCAGCCATCAGATGTTACATTGACTTATGTAGATAGGCGATATACTAAAATCACATTTGGCTCTTCTTCATTCAAGAAATGATGAACATGCATATATTCAACAGATTACACAGCACAGATCACATCCATCGTGGACTAGCACTGCCCCAGGCATGATAAATGCACTGCTTTTACAGTCGCCTGTAAAACCACTGTTTGCAGATTTTCCTGATCATCAGGTGGCACAGGCAGCTGCGAATGGATGAGCTGAACACAAGCCAGGACAATAACATGACACGTTAATAGTTCCTATGGGTAAAATGGCTTGTGACAGCAGTGGAGGGCAGAGTACAGATACAGAATACTGAACAGCTTGAATGCAAGACCAATAGAGTCAGTAAGAAGTTTCAACAAAGGAATGTGTAATCGGTAAGACAGGAGTGCATGTAGGACTTAATGGTGGTTTTGAGATTAAAGATATATGTGTAGACGAATTAAATCTGCGAGAAGAGAAGCATACAAGCAGAACCTGACCCAAAATATGCAGATAATATGCAGTAATGTAATAAAATATGTATATGCAATGAGAATGAATGCAATCACTCAGAGACAAGTTGAACTCAAAATTTATTTATGAATCTTCCTATACACAGTGTCAGCAAGGAATAGAAGGACCCCGCTGAGGGTGAATGACATTACTGTGTTACATCACCCTTTAAATAAACAATGACATCATTACTTGTTTCAGTAAGCAGCAGGAAGCATTTTTCCAGCCAAAAGGTGATCTAATAGTTGCTCCTTTTTACACCTCGAAGGGATGCACTCCGTAGCAGCACCAGCTTCATGTAGAAACAGTAGCTTTAAGATTCAGGTTTAAGCTTCAAGGTTCAGTTCAGTTGGTTGGAAATCACTCTCTCATCTCAATGATCTGAACATCGCACATTCAAAATTTTAGCCGTGTGCGTATGAGGTGGGATGTGCTTGAACTTAAGTAGTTTTAATACATGCTGCTCGACCATGTCAGAAATCGCAGTGTTTTCCCCCTTTCACTCTGGACAAAAACCCACTAACACCCGCTACCCACTATTGCTTTCCTGGCAATGTGAAAAACTTGCGTTTTACACAAATTTTGGTGTAAAAGATGAAGAAGAAACCTGTAATGCTAGTACCAAACCTCACAGGGTGTACAGAGAAACACTGAACATGATCAAGAGGCAAACAAAATTAAAAACTGAGTGTAGAGGGGACGGAGTTGATGTCCCAGGACCACAACTTCAGCCTGGGGGAAAGTCCTGTGGCTCCAAACACTCAAGGTAGACATGGCAGTCTATCCCAGTCGAAATCAAAAGAAAGCAGAGCCTCTGGTGCCGTTTCCAGTGACCCTTTCTGCCTCCAACTACGTAGAGTTGATGTTTGTGTGAGCTGATGCGATGGCAGCTTTAGCCCATGTGATGACCCCTCGTTCAGTTCGAGGCTCCTGGAGTTCTTTGAATCCCAGTCTGTGGAGATGCACTGATGGTGCAGGGGAGATTAGGTTGCTGTGTAGTGCCAATCACTGCCTTGGCAAGAGATCTGAGGCACTGTGGTTTTCATGAACTTTAACCAAGTGGCACACTTTGTATCTTTAAAAGGATTTGTTTAGTACAATGTGGAAACAGAGCAATGTGTGTTTATACTGCTAACAAATGTACATTTTGTATTTGCCCTTCACACAGCTCAGAGGAACCAATAGCTGATTTTAAGACTTCTCTCAACTGGCCCATATAAGAATCACAGTGTTCAGCACATTTACAAAGCAAACACAGAGCATATTATTGTCTGTGTGAAGAAGAGCTCAGTCAAACGGCCACTTTGAGCAAAACAGAGAGAAAATGGATGAGTCAGCCTCTGGAGTATAAAGTAAGTAAAGCCAATGGGCTGTTTACTTGTACTAACACTCAGCGACAGTAAGGCAACTGTATTTATGTTGGTATTGAGATGGATGTCGTCCAGCTTTATTTGGATAAATTCCAGATGTGCTGGGATTTTTCTTTCCAATTGAGCGGTGTTGCCAAGATAACACCTGCAAGTGTGTCATCTTCACACAGAAACCTTTAGTTTGGATAGATTTGTACTGGTGCTGACATAAATTCTCAGCTCTACCTTGCTCGTAGCTAACAAACCTTAAAACTCTCACCCAAAACATGAATACAATAAATCAAATTCATATTATAAACATTTTATAAAGGATATGTTCATGAAGAAATACTCAACTTCATAACAATTTATGGGGGGGTAATGAATGCAGAACTACATGATGGTGGTCAGTATGAGTCAGTATCCAACAGTGTGTGAACTGGTTACAGCACTTCTGACCTTCTATAACGTATACCATTAGCATTCCTCCTTTAAACCAACAAAGGGTGAGCCCAGACACTTCTCTGATGTTCAACGTTGTTAAAGAATTCCTCTTTGTTCAATAAAGGCCGATGCTTTGTGTAGTGTTGTCAAGGTATGACACTTATCCGTAAATTTCACTTTTGCTTACGTTGTACTCTTAGACTTTTTTTCAGAAATGCAGAAACAGAAGGGTTTCTTTTGTTTGGTTTTGCTTTGCTGGATTGCGAGGGTACCAGTGAACTCTGTTTTCACCCAAACAGCTTCAGCAAATTCAGCAGAAGATTGAGCTGGCAGTTTGTTTTGCTCTTGAAAATCCTCTTGAAAACCCTTGGCTGATCCCTTGTACTGATTGAGCAACGGAGCTGTGGAGTGAGCTGTCTGTATCACTTATTTCTGCAGGCACAGAAGATTGAGTTTCTTCTTGTAATCTGATATCGAAGCCAATATTATGATTACTACGCCATCAGCATTTACTGTGGTGCATAAATGAAACATAATGATCGGGGTGGTCATTATTATGGATTCTATCACGTTTGACTACATCAAAATTGGTATTTTTAAAGCAACAAAAATTGTTTGACTGTATGTTCTGTCTGCCTTAGTGGATACCTTTTATATTGTAGTACAACAAAGATGTTAACGTGTTTAGAAAAGGCCAGGATTATTTATTTCAGAACGTCTTTTTTAATATTTGAGATGTAATTGCTCATTTTATCCCTAACTGTACTCACATTATGACTTCAGTGTTATAATTAAAATTTCTTGGGTTTAGAATGTTGCATAATAAAAGATATTGCTCTCAGAGAGCTCGTTGCCAAATGGTGATCACCATATTAAGAAGCGGTATTTAAGAATGGGAAGGCTAAACACAAGAAAACTGCCTTTATTTTTATTTTTAATCTTCATTTCTTTGTGTGTATGGTTTAGGGCAAGTTAGTCTTTGAGTATATGTGTGTGTGTTAGTGTGTGTTTACTCACTCTGCAACTACAAGGTCCTTGTCAATAACCTTATTATCGTATTATACTAAAGGTAATACTTTTCAGCAGGTATGTAAACATCAACATAGATGTTACAATACTAGGTCTGAGTTAATGAAGATGGAACACTTAATAAATGAAAGATATTATTCCCACCAAACAAAATGTCACACTTAAAGAGTGAATATCCACCCTGGAGTTATGTATTTGCAGCGCAAAACCTCGAGCAAACCATAACACAACATCTGGCTGAATAGTTTCTGTGCCATGCTGATAAAGTGAAGCAGAGCAACGTTAGAGAGGTTTCAGTACAGACATGATTAGGGTTCATCTCCGAATTTTTCCATCTTGTTACACTATCTTATTCCACTCCAATAGCTTTCTGCACACTGGAGCTCCATAATGGCGTCTGAGCCATGGCTAAACTGGCAGTCTCACGGGCTACACAGGGAGATATCTTAGGAATCCATTGATCAGTTGAGATTATTGACCCTTCTTCTGAACTGTCAGAGCCAATAGAATTGAGCGGCAGTCCCCAAATCCATGTCAACACCATTCTCCATCCACAAAGAGACAAATACGATGTACAGGAAGCAAACAGAAAAGGCCTTCCTACTCCAGATTAGAAACGTTACCTGGACCTGAAAACAGTGGGAAACTGCCAGGAATTATTTTGAAGTACCACAGAGATATCCCGTTTGCCGTTATGCGCTTGGACATAATTTTATGATCACAAACAGCAGAGGTAACACAACATTTATGGTTAAGGCTGTCTGAAGCAAAGTTTATTTATTAACAAAAGTGTGTGTTTGTGTGTGCTTGCTCACTTGCACAACCGCACGTGTGCACTACAACTGTATGAATACACACTTGTTACGAATTGCAATTTAAAGTTGTACAAACATAAGGTCCTTGTTATTGTATCTGTCAGCACAGTGTGCCATCTTGGCAACCTTGTGAGAGTTTGTGTTGATGCTAATATATTTTTCATCTCATTTTCTTTCTTAATTTAGACCATAAAGGTAACCCTCCGACTGAAAGGACATTTATTGAAACTTCTAAGCTCCAAACATTGTGCCTCATTAAAAAAAAGAAGCTCAGAACTCTTCTAAAAGGCATCAGGTTGGCCACCAAGTGAATACTCTATTAAACTAGTAGACATTTTGTCACCTTTAAGTCTTTTCTTCTCTGCCATTTGATTAGCGTTAAGATGACTTTGCTTGCGAATCAGTGTTGAATAAAACATTTGTTTGCAGGTCCCAAACAGCGACGGCATGAATGCAAATCAGCACAACAATGTCACCGTTTGAAGAAAATTCATTACCATTTCTGAGCCCATATTCTGTAGCATATATACTGTGTATGTACAAAAGTCTGTCATATATAATAATATTCACACAAATGCTTTAGGCAGCAATTGTCAATGCAGTCAAAGTAAATTAAAGCCGGGACTGTCACTTAAATAATGCATGAAATTAAATAATATAATTGTGAATGCATTAATGTAGAAGTGTTGTGTCGTTATCTCAAGTTCTTCTACCAAAACACGGCCAAAAATGCTGTATCACACATCCAAGAAGTAGACTGGTGATTACATTTTCGCTTCCAACCCAAAATCCCCATCCACACACACACAAACACACACACATGCACAAAATTCCCACCCTGCGCACACATCCACTCCCTTCCTTCCTTCTTCCCCTCCAGAGTGTCTCTCTGTTCCTCTCTCCCCAGTCGGGATTATTTACCACTACATCCAGCAGACTGAAGCTCCACAGCTACTCTGCCCCGGGAATGCCTGCAGCCATGCAGCAATCAAAGCAAAGCGTCATCCTCTACCACCTGCACCCATGGGAGCGTGGGAACGAAGAGGGAAGGAGTAGAGGGGGCAGAGGAGGGGGAGAGGAACGGTTAGGGGAGGGACAGAGACAGAGGGACAGAGAAGGAAGAAGGGAGATGAGAATCTGAAACCTTTGGGACCAGGAGAGAGCGAGAAGGGAAGAGTGGAGGGATAGGCAAAAGAGAGACACTGGCAGCAAATACTTCTTCCCCATGTGGGCTCCTTGGGACCCACAGAGACGGAAGCAAGAAGGGAAACAAGGAGAGAGAACAGATGGAGACAGAGGGAGACGTAAATGAAGAGGATTAGAGGATGGGAGATGGATTGCAGGATGCAGAAAGGGTAAAATAGAAGACAAGATAAGCAGCACCTTTTTTTTTGAGACACAAAAAAATGAAAAAGACACGAGAGAGAAAGGAAGGAGAGGAGGAGCGACAGAAGGGTTTTAACTTCACCTTAAAACCCAGCAGCCCAAGAGGGAAAATAAAGGAAATGAAGGAGCGCTAAAAAGAACAATTAAGGAACAGGAAAATGGGAGAATGAGAGGGTGAAAACGAAAGGATGGAGGGGTTGAGGCATTCAAATTAAAAAGGTGGAGACGAGGATTTGATGGGTTGAGAGAAAGGAGATTAATAGTGGCACAGTCGAAGGGAAGGTGATTCGAGGGTAAAAGAGTTTGGAGATTTAGGGGGGAAAAAAATATGGATCATCTGACCAGCAGAGAGAGGGCGGTACATTAAAAGTACATGAAGAACTGAGGCAACAATAAGAAAGCAAGAGTTAGAACAACACATGTAACAGCTTATTCATTTAATATCTAAAGAAACTACCAAAAAATATCATCCCCAGAGCCGATCTGCTCAGTGTTAAATATGTGTGAAATGAGTGCAAGTGTTAGACCTTGTTATTAGAACATATTTAGCACTGTGACGCTAAAATAGAATCTCTCACTACATCGTGCTGCAGTAGAAACACACTTTTCCTGCCCTCTGTCACATCTTCAGCCCCTTTTTACACCTGCTGTTACCATGTCATGTTTCCGGATACTTCATATAAGGAAATACAATCGCATTTACAGCTGGTATTTATAAGCATTCTCATTAACTCCAATCACGATGCTATGTGAATTTATATTAAAGCTGCTGCAAGTGATATATATCTACTTAAATAAGATGTAAAGTGTATTTGGTCAGAAATCCATGTCTCTCCTCCCCCTGCTCATGCAGTAAAAAAGAGAAAATACATTTTCTAGTATCCCTGCCCACTTTATCCAATCAGGACAGAGCACTCCATAAAGAGGCGGTCCTGATATACTGCTCTGCATATATGTGGTGACGTAGAGGGGAGGGAGGGGATCACTAACTGCAAAACGGATACAAAGTTAGCTAAAATGACAACAGCGCTTACAGCAGCTTTAATAAGCTTAATTAGCGTTGCAGGTCCGAGTCCGACGTCAGGTGAAACAATATTTTTTGGCAAGGATAACTTGCTAGCTACTGCTGCAACTTGTAGCTTCTTCTGGGCTTGTGTAAGCTAGCAAGAAGAGGTGGAGTTAGATGACCGTTTAAGATATTGGGTGATTCATCTTTTACAGAGTGAATATCCAGATATCCAGATTGCTTGTTAATGCAATGTGTAAAGGAGGTCTTTTTTTTTTTCAAAAATGCGATATACGCTCTGTCAGATGTATAAATAAAGATCTCATTGACCGTTGTTTGAAAGGTCTAAACCACAACCCAAATGGCAGCTCCACTTTAACTGGGGAAGATGGCTTCTACTAGCTCTTATATGGATTCACCGAGAGTTATATCTTGCCTAAACTGACTTGTTAAAGTTCCACAAAAACAAAAACTTTTTTTTCTACATTTTATCCTCGTATGTCTATGTGGATATAGCAGTAATTTAAAACAGTCAAACCCTTTGAAGCCGAGTTTCAAGTGAAGTGAAGCCACTGTGTATTGCCTCAAGCTCAAGCTTTTCCTCTAATAGCTGCCAATGCAGAACACTCAGTCGATCCCCAATTATACCATGATAAAGTTAGTCCCTCTTAATTGTCCATTAACGTAATTATCACACGCAGTAATTGCCTTTCAAAATAATGGCCACCGAAATGGCCCAGTAGCTGAATTTTGATAAGCGCAACACGTAAATTAGACCCGTGATGTTTTACCTGAGTGATAAAAATGCACCGGGGAGTGATTGAACCACAGGGAAAAAAAACACTGTTTCTGAGATCATTAAACACTTAAGCGGCACCGTCTCCTCTTTGAAACTGCATGAGTGAGCCTGGAAAGTAGAGAGATCTGTAAACAAATATTTGAGCAAAGTGAGGAGGATGTCGTCACCACAGTGACCGAATGGGAAGATGAAGAAACTGAGTGGGAGAGATATGAGGTACGAGGAGAGGGGGAGGCAGCGTGAAAATGAGACATAAAGGGAGGAGAGGGAAATGACACACCAGAGAAGGGAAACAAATGCAAAAAAGTGATAAAGACGACAAAACGAGTGCAACGGACAGAGTGAGCAAGAAAGATGGGAGGACGAGGGAAGGGGACGCCTGCCGGGCCTCCTGCGAAGTGACAGCTCGATAAACACCTGAGACTCAGACGATGATGATGGGCGTCAAGGGGCGAAATGCAGCCTGGCTCATGCTCGCTTCCTCTCGTCTGGTGATAATGGTAATAAACAGCAGCATAAATGAGCTTGCCACCTGTGTGTGTCTGTGCGTGTGTGTCTGTGTGAGTGTGTCTGCAGCATAAATGAGCTACCCTCTTCGGTTTGACAGGGCTTTATGGATGGTGTGTGCATTCCTGGGATAAAAGGCAGATCTATTTGTGCCTCATATTAGAGCAGCGCATGGGTGGCCATCATTTCAGCTACTGTCACCCTCACATCCTCTTTGCCTTTCTTCCACTTTCTGAAATCTCCACCCTCTTTTACCCTGTGCTTCTCAGCCACGCTTACTCTCTCTCCTTAACACTTCTAAGGCTGAGCTTTTTCCGTGCCTTTTCCTCTCTGGTTTTGTCGCCTCATGTGTGATACTTACTGTATTATCAGCCTCAGCTACAAACAAATATGTCTCCCACCTCATTTTGCTTCCGTCTTCCTCCTCGTGTTTATTCTAGTTCTCGTATTTGGCCTTCTTCACCAGCGATCTTGCATTAAAGCCAAAAATATGAAAATATGATGATTAATATTGACTAAGGACCTGACCTCAACACAACAAAAAGAAGAGGAATTGAGGATATTTTCCTCCGGTATTGTTCTGCAGTCAGGACAATTAATACATTGGATTTTAATGTCTGTCATCCTCTTTGTCTGAGGATGAGAGGGTGACAAGGGCTTAACACTGTTTGAGTTTGATTAAGTCTCACGGAGTGTTGACACAGACAGAGTGGAACGAGTGGATGTATCAACTGTTAGCCATGTGTGTGTGTTTGTCTAACAAGACTGCGCGGCTTCAGCGAGTTCTGTTTGCTTTCGCTGAGAGCCATTTCTGCATGCAATGTGGTTGAAGTTTGTGTGTGTGTGTGTGTGTGTGTGTGTGTGTGTGTGTGTGTGTGTGTGTGTGTGTGTGTGTGTGCATATTATGATTTGGCAATATGAGAGAGAAAATGAGACGATATTACAATCTGGACTTGGTCAGCTGTCACTTGAATTGAGGCAACAACTTTTCGTTACGGGCAGCTCAATTAAGAGTAAATACTTCACAGATTTAAAGTTTTGCTTGTTAAAACATAGATGAGCCTACTCCCTCTGGGCCCAGTTATGAGGATGGGATGGGCCCATAATTGGCCAGAAACATACTGTAACTCAGATTTACTGTTATCACATTGCATCTGGGCCTGTGAAGAGTTGTGGATTAGCCTGCTAGAAAAGAGCTGGTTGACCTTAATTATTATAAATGAGCTGCATATTAATGCCCCCAAAATTCTTTAACTTCTGACAGGGTTCCTGACAGTCATCACTTTAATGGAGGCCAGTAGGGGATACTATTATAATCCATCGCTGCAGCAAAGTATGAGGTTACTTGTTGAGTATTCCTTACCCATTGGTTTTCAGACTTTGAAGCCTCAAGTTTGGAATTACGGCTGTTGCCACCTTAGTTTTATGGAGCCAGAAGTGACCATATTTGGATGAGAGATTGGAGCTGGGAAGGATATCCTGACTGGATCTGACAGACAACATGAGGACACGCCATGATACTAACTTGGCAATCACAAGGTAGCCAAGCATTGAAGCGTACTCTGCTTTATTGTCTATTGTCTATAATGTTCCTGTTGGTAAGATAGTTCAATTTGGGTCCCGAATGTCAGTATTTGACGAACTATCTTAGCAACAGGAGCTTTAGAGTCTGCATGAAAGGGAAGGCAGAGTGTTATTTGCTTCTGCGTATTCATGTGTTTCCTGTAAAAATGGTTAGGCAGGGAGGGACTTGTGATCCAGTCAGCCAGCTGTGTGACCGGATCACCGGCAGCTCCCACTAAGGATGGCCCATTAAGTGATTAGAGCGCTTGTAAAACACAGCAGAGCAGGATCTAACACAATATCTGAAACTGGCGGCTGCCAATTTGATGACCAAGAATATAGTACCAAGGTAGGTTCTTGCCAAGTTTGATTCCTGGCAACCAGCGGCCTAGCTGCATGGCTAAACAAGCAGCTGTTGTCAAACTGGCCACAGTTGATCTTGAAGAAGACACCTTAAAGAAGACATGACCGGATTTTGATATAAAGATACAAAGAAATTAGTTTTTGGCATATATTGTTACATGGGTGCACAAGGTGAGCATGGATGTGATGTAAAATGGTCAAAAAGTAATTTTTTATTTTAGCTTTAAATGGGAAAATTATGTACAAAATGAGCATCATGTTGTGTTGAAGAAGACTTGAAACTCGCAATTGAGATCATAAACTCATTGAAAAACTGTTTACAGAGGTAATAAATCAAGTGAGAAGTAGGGTCATTTTCTCATAAGCTTAATTACAATGGGACTGCTTTTGAAACCAATGGATCCGCTCCTGCTGGTTATAAGAAATAATGCAGGTACTTCAGAATTGACTTCAAGTTTTAGTAGTCGATGGTTGCAAATGAAAAGGTACAGTATGTCCTCACATCCCTGCATTGTACTCTGCTGCTAGATGTTGGAGTGCCCCTTTGAGTTTTTGCTGCAAGTGGACAAGTTCAAGTGCATCAGTTGTTTTGTTCACATGTGAGGGGATGAGAGCAGTTTCTGTGGTCACGCTTGCGTCATTCAGGACTGTCATGGTAAAGAGATAGCTGAGCCTCAAAGCTAAACTCCCAAGTTACCAACTATTTGATGCTCAACCCTCACCGATAGCCAAGAGCTCTGGGTAGGGACTGAAAGAAAGAGATTAGAAATATAAGTGGCTGAAATTATCCTTCTTCACAGTGTGTCAGGACTCAACCCCATGGGCAGGAAAAGGAGCTGGAAGAAGTACAGTTCTCTCACCTTTGAAGGGGTTAGTTCAGATGCCCCAGGCATCTGATCAGGAAGCCTTCTGGATGTCCCCCTGTGAATGTTTTCCAGGCACGTTTTACCAGCGGTATCAAGGCCCTACATATTCCAAATGTTTTGGGAATACCTCAGGATATTCCGCAGGTGGCTCCACAGGACATAGCTGAGAAGAAGGACATTGATTAAAGCACCTGAAAACATCAGCTGAGTAAATCACCAAACTCATGTATATAATCCAAACTGAGGGGGTGAAGTGTCCAGGAGCCTCGTATGAAGGGCCCAAAAACACACTAAAATGAATTGCCATGGACACAAAGAGGTGCCCATACAGAATGCCTTTGCTCGGGCTCAAGAATTATATGCTACGCCCCTGTGTTCGTTTTCTCTACCTGAACTAAAATTGCTTTAAATGCAGCAGAGAGTTTAGTAGGATTCAAGCTCTCAAGCTCAGTCGGTGAGTAAGCTAAATCTGAAACCTTTGAAAAGGGTTTTCTGCATGAGGAGGATTTGGATGCGAGAGGACAAAGGATGAGGAAATACACCCATCTAATGATGGCATTTTTCTTTATCACTTAGTAATTACACCACATTTTTTCCCCTGATAACCTGATGCTTTCAAGTCGACTCCAATAGGGAGTAAAGTAGAGAGGATGTCGCAGAGCATTAATGATGAGAAGCTGAACAAGTTTATTAGCACTCCCCTGGACACCAGGTTGCACCTGTTTGGTATTAATGTGATTTTTTTTTTTATCCTTTCAGCATTTTTTGTACGCTTTGACGTTTGAGATGTTTTCTTGGTAATTTGGTAGGTTTTGTTTGGACAGAACTGTGGTTGGTAATTGGAGTTGGTGCCCAATTATGTATTGAGCACCTTTGAGGCGACAGCATGCTGGAAAAACGACCAGCCAGGGAAATGAAGGGAAGTGTGGCATTTTACACTTGTTAGAGAACACATCTCTGGTCATGTAGCTTTGCCCTTGCCACAAACAAACTGTCAAACTGAAAACTATGCAAGTGAAAGCAATTCATATTATTAACAATTGTGAAATGATGGACTTTAATTGTCATTACGACAAAACGTTTTCAAGTCTATCTTAACAGGACATTACAGCCCATGTGAGTGGGCATCCTCTTTACTCCACTACCATCCCCTCCATCTCCAGATACAAACGTCAGGTCATAAAACATGTAATCTGACACATTCTGTAGACGTTTCAATATGGAAGCCTATGACAGATACAAATGTGAGGGATTGAATGGTTTGCAGAAACACCAACATTTTATCCTGCCGGCTGTGCTAAAACTATCCAATCCAGTCCAATTTAGCATCCCGGCTTTGAACTCACACTCACACCTTCATAATTTACTTTTAATCAACAGTGATTCTTTCACGATGAGACTTATATTACTGATGATCTTTCCAGTTAGCTCACCCCAATCAGGACACGAGGGAGAGGGGAAGGAAGAAGATGAAGCACGCATTTGTCAAATAGGACATTCTTGTCAGTCTAGTGTCATTTATGTCATCATATGATTAATTCTGCAGCTCTTAGACCTATTAACCACACATCTACTGCCAGTGTCACAGACTGACTGACTGACTGACTGACTGAATGTGAATTGCACTGATAGACAATTAAAATTTTACTCTCCCCAATTTAGCAAAGCTGATCTTGGAGAAAATTAAAAGGAGATAACAGATAGTGAAATGTTGCCTTAAGGCTTTTAAGGAAACAGTGTAGTACAGTAAAAATACCAGTAAAAAGTATTTTATGAATTCAGATTATATTAAAAATACATTCAATAATTGTGACTTTATAATAAAACAGAATTCATACCAATAAAGTGTTATATGTGTGTTGTATCTTTTGTGTTGCTACAGTTAGCTTGACCAATTGATAAACTGAGCACGTGTACAAACAAACCAAACACAGCATACTTCTCTATAAGCCTCTTCTCGACTCATTTCCTCTCAGATGCCTTTACAGTAAGAGATTGTGAAACCTTCGATGACGGCGGACCTTGATCATTTCCACATGACAAGTCGATGGAGAAGTGAGGACACAAGGAATTATAATTAGCTAATTGGAAACACCTTCATGAGTTACACTTTTGATTGATCTCTCAGCATTGTTATGGAAATATGTGCTACCCCCATATCATGTTTCAACAATAATACATTATAAGACTCTAAAACCCTGGAGGACTAGTATAGTAAACGATAATGGTTTCATGTTTTCATTGCAGGTATTGATTCTCTCTTTATTATTTTGATTACTACTATACTTCTTTGCTTGAATACTTCTTCACTGGTCAAGATGATTGGGTCGGACAGTAGAAATATTGTGAGATGTGCCCTGAAAAGATGAATAATGAATTGAGATCGTGACATCTTTCATGTGTCATAAACAATTAATATTAAATTATTCTCAAGACAAGTAGTGTTGTATGCATAAATAAGCTATATACTGTCAAATGCAAAAAGCACCAAGCTTAATACAGGAAACTACACTAATGAGTTACACAATGCAGCCGACATGATGAACAGACAGAGCTCATCTCTTCATTCAGTATTTGTATTACACTGCAACGAGCAGGCCTGAAGCTATTCAGGGAACTCTTGTAATGTTGGGAGCTTTACTGTGAGAAAATCCGTCAAACATGAGAAGTTATAACTCATTCAAATGCTAAAAGCAAACCAGCCAGCCAACAGACCAGTAAGTCAGTCAATCAATTCATCTGCCAGCCAGTCGGTCGACCAACCAGTGTATGACAAATTAAATGTCTCTCTGTGCACATTTTCCATTCAACTCTTTCAAGAATAATCGAGCCTCCTCCACCTATACTTCTTCCTTCTTTCTTTCTCTCTTTAAGGCTGTGCTACAGGCAAAGCAGAGTCTCTGATGTGAGTCCTTTTGTCATCCAGATAACTTAGCAATTTGCAACTGGGGTTGCATTCACAGTCTATGCGCACAAATAACGTTTTAGCTAAATGAGGCATCAGTGGATGAGGAGGTAATTCAAGTACGATGAAAGAGAAGTTCTCTCTCTCCCTATTTTATCCCCTTTCTTCTCTGCATTTCATCCTTTTTCAGTGATGTCCCTGATCCCTCTGATCTGCTGACTGTGCAAGTCGGGGAAGATTAAGTTGGGCAAAGGATTCCCTCACACTATCTGATCTATGATGGTATAATGTGCTGAGAGGCTAGGTCTTACCTCGCTTGGCCTTAACTGACAAGATGTAGTCTGCGCGGCGTAGACATCAGTAGACTTCAGCATAAACTGGGTGTCTGTCCTGGTGGTGTTCTGTCTGTTCTGACTCTGCCAGTCATGAACATTCAACTATTTAGCCCATTGATGTATTGGGGAGTAGGTGGGTAGAGTTTTGGAGGAGGCAGGGTCCTAAAATTACCTGAATCTTACACATAGCTCACACATTGTAGAGCTTCATAGCAACTACTAGCTAAATTCCTGTTTCGTCCTCCAATCCATGGATCAAATTCAGATAATGAAATGAATCATTTCACAGGGGCTTTGATGCCTTAATATTATAAATATCAGTCCTGTATTAACATATATAACCTACTTTTCAGTTTTAAATCACATAAAATGTAATTCTAAGCCCCAGAATTCCTCCCATCGCTTTGCTAGTTTAAAAAGAGGAGTCAAAATGTTCTATAAGTCCAACAAACTTTTGAAATCGGGAGAGAAATAGAAATTTCACAGATCGTTACAGAAAAGACAATAGTGCTGCATCCTGCTGTGAAACCCAAGATCAAAGCTAAGCCTCGCTGTTTCTGTCATAAGTTCAATTCTGGCACATTAATTCAGAAAGACAAACAAACATTTGCGCCATAGGTGTCTGGATTTTCCGTCAGGTTACTCAAAGTTATTCCATGTGTTATAGCCAGTTAAAATAAAATCCGCAGTGGTCATTGTATGAAAATCATTATCCTGTCTTAAAGTTTGGGGCCCATATTACAAATAAAGGAGGGCTACATGTCCGACTGTTGGCTCAGACTGGACGTGAATACCCTCAAACACCTTTAAAGCTAAAAGTAAACACCTCAACTTCAGAGTGTGATAGCAAAATGATGAATCACACATCACTGGTCTTGTACTTTCTTATTGTACTGAAACTCTTCCTGCAATGTAAGGTATATAAATATTTTAGCATAAATATTGGCCAGCATTGTAGCTGCTCGCCTGAAGCGAAATCCAGACAGCCAGCAGTCTGTGAGCTAACAAGCAAACGGGACACAGCTTCAATACTAAGGAGTCAAGAGCAACTCTGATTGATTGCATAGCTGCTTTCATGTCATGTTGAGGTGACATCTGTAAGGGTGTGCAGTCTTGAATATATCACATGTCAATATAATTATAATTGTTGACTATTATTGGTCAAATTAACTGATAAAAACTGAGCTGCTACTCACACTCTTTTTATTGCCGGAATGATTAACAGCTCAAACAACCGAAGGTGAAAATTGATTCATCGCAGTGTTAAAAACCAAAAGCAGTGAGTATCGTCAATTATTTGAAGGATGTGTTTCAGTAAGAAGGATTTTAGTCATGAGCCCTCAGGTAAATTATGCAACATTCATGGATTTAACTGTATAATTAAATGCATCATCAAGTTGAGGCTATTTTTGGAATACACTAGGAGAGACCTTAAGGTACAGCTTGTTTGATCAAGTGCCATTGTTAATTACAATTTCACAAAAATGACTCAATCTTATATCTTGTATAAGCTGTAATTTTATAATTTTTTGACTCATTTAAATGTGCTTTAAGTCATTATATTCTTTCTCACACACAGAGGTAAGAAAATAACACCGCCTTTCATTCATGCATCAGTAAAAATAGACTGTATGAATGTTTTATGGGTTTATCAACTTGTGTTTTTTCGAACATATAATTATGGACAGTTGCATGCTCATGTGGAAATTCTAATCCAGATGTAGAAAAAAGGACAATCACATATAAATGTATAACATTCTTATGTGGAAAGTTTCATACAGATTTTCAAATGTTAAAATTTTTGTGAAAATGTGGAATTCACATGTAAAGAAGCAAATTTTAACGTGCCATGCTTTGTTTCCACATGTTGAAATTCTAATTCACACGTGAAAATGTAAATTTCATGTGTGGAAATTTTAATTTATATGAGAAAAGAATATCCGGTTTACATGTGAAATTATTTTTTTTCAATAAAATGGTTCACTTGTGGAATTGTGGTTTTACATGTGACATTTTCATAAGCGTTGAGTGAAAAAGAGACAGTGGGTTCAGTCACTATGCTCTTATTTATTCTTAAAATCTCTCTTATACTCTGTGAGACAGCTTCATTGTGAAGATGCTGTGATTTTCTCCGACATCAGCACTGTTTCGCTTGACCCTTCATGCCGGAGACCCAATCTGCTGCTCGCAGCGCTTTCACAACGAACAAGAGAGCCCTCAGTGGTCTCACACCCTGCTCTTCCTCCCATTAGCTGGACACATTGAAGAATGGTGACAGAAACAGTGAGAGTAACCCACCACATCTCATACACTGAGGCTCCTTTGGTGGCTTTAGATGAAAGATGATATCACCCGGTCCGTTGTCATCTGGTGTCATCGTTTGTATTGATTCAGTGACAGATTAGCCCCGGGTGGAGCAGCAACGGCAGATTGTGTCTGTTGCTTGTTTTTGCTTCCTGCTTTCTTGGCATGATGCAATTGACATAGCGCGTATTGATTGGGCAATTATTGCAACACTCAAGACAGCTAGGGTCAGAGGGGTTGGAGTAGGATGAGCATGTGTACATATGGTGTTACAGCGGCGAGAAAATCATTCTGTATCGACGGAGCACAGCGACACCTTTTACACAGAGGGGGAACACACGCCCTCGCCAGGATAACCCAGGAATATCAGAAAACTAAAGGGTTTACTGGGAACATGATGGAATTGATCCCTGCTTCTCCTCACCTCAACTACGTGCTCATTAGTGTGAGCAGCAGCAGTAGGCAATCTATCGGTACATCTGAGTATTGATTTGGACTGGAGTATGTAGAGCCTTGCTCAGTAGAGTAAAGGACAATGTAAACCAACAAAGAAAAGCAAAGCTCTTTGTTAAGAGACGACTCTACTGAGGGCTTAATTGCTTTGCGTTCGGAGAAAACACTTCAGTCTCGTTGAGCGCAATAGTCTGCCATGCTGCTCAGCATTCATGTGGCTTTACAGATGTCAGACCACCTCCATCAAAACAGGCTGCTCCTTTACCTTATCTGTGTGACATAAGCAATGCAAGGCAAGTTGGTCACAAGCGAGGTGCACAGATTGCTGTAAATGGGCTCTTAAATCAGTGGGTTTTGACAGTGTGTCAGAGTAAGGGGATCATGTGGGGGCAGCAGACACACAAGCACTCAGACAACCATCACGCAACTGCCTTACTCACTATCAACTCCCAGAGGCCTTTAGTGAAGGACTGCAGCTACGTATAAAAGCAGACTTAACTTGATTCTCTAATTGCCTGTTGTGCTTTAGCAACACTCAAGCTGAATGAGCTGCATTTGAAGATAGGAGAAACTAAATCGATGAGAGAGGAGGAAGTGAGGTCCTCTCATGTACAGTGAAACCTGAGAGTATTGATGCAAAACTGTCAGTGGAAAAGGGTCCAATTTTGCTACCGAGTTCATCTCGGCGGGTGCATCCTAACAAGGTCATCTTAAATTGAAACAGAGTTTTATGCATGGATTTGTTTGGTCAGCATTCATAGCCGTGCCGAGAAATCCCTTGTTTTGGCAAACACATGAACCACAACAAATCATTAATTTTGTTGTAGGGAAAGAAGAGTGACACATATAATGAGTATATAATGAGCAGCAGGAATAATGAGTACACCACCACTTCCACACCATCTGTACCACAGCTGAGGCAGGAGTGTTTTACTCACATCTACAACTCACACATAAATGATTCAACGCGTTTTACAGGGCCTGGCAAAAATAGGTGGACTGAAGATGCTCAATATGAACGGCTATCATTAATATGTACAGTACTTCTGAGAGTCTCTTAATGACTTTAATTAATATTATACAAACCACTGGCTTAGAGACAAAAAGAAGGTGGCGGACAGAGAGACGACTGCACATACATATATACATGTGCATAAAATAGGAGTGACAATTACTGTTCAACATAGACAGACGAACATACAAGCAGGCGTGCACATACACATGCACACACATGCACACTCGGGGGGCCGTGCTCCAGACATCCTCCAGAGCACGATGGGGGCAGGGGAGACAGTGATGGATTACAGGCACATCTGGGCTGTAATAAGTAGGTCCCGCATCCCACCTGCATTCAGCAGGAGGCAGAAATCCTGCATAATGGTTTCACATAGAAGGCCAGGTACCCCGGGCTGTATAATGCCTTGTCAGCGTGCATGCGTGCGTCTTGTCATTACTGGATTTACTACTCAGAGCAGAATAAAGCAGTCCTCTGAGCCTCGAAAACATTCGATAGTGCTGCAGCGTGGGCTGAAAAAGGAATTTGAGGTTATTTGCAGAGAAAAATAAACATGTATACATTTGTGGCATCTTTTATTATAGATATGATGTTCTGTAAAATATGAATATTTACAGGTGCACAATGTCATTTTGGGGAAGAAATTAATCAAAAGGAAAAGATCATTGATTTGTTGTGCCTAAACAAACTAAATAAATGAACTGTCTTTGTTTTCATGACTGAATAAACAACCTGACCTTAAAGGACCACACAGTTTCATACTGTTTTACTTTGTTCATATTTGACCCTGCCATCTTTCTACCTTCAAACAGTGTCCTGGGGACAAAATAAATATTTCTGAGTTTGTGTTATTACCTAATCAATACTGTAAATGTGAAAAATTCTGACTCAGAATTTCTTCTACAAAACTTCATAGTGCCACTTTAATATCTGGTCCTTTATCAGGGTTCTTATCAGGTTGAGCAAGATTTGGTAACACCTAACATCAAAAGTGTGAAAGAAGCTGAAATTGAAGTTCTATTTGAAGTATTTGTCTGAGTGGAAAGACATTGAACTGAACAATCCACAATTCGTAGAAACTTTAGAAACACTGGGCACTTACTGTGATGTATTTTTTTATATGCGAGCTTTCTGTAAATGAAGCAAGATGATCTGAGCGCTCCGATAAAGAAGTTAAAGAACGCAACAATAAATTGTTACAATCGATTGTAACTCTGCTGAGACACATTTCCTTTCTAAACACCTACTACATTGCCTGATAGAGCTCTCACAAGTGCTGAACGAGACAACAATCGATAAGGCCACAAAAAGCAGGACACAGAAAAGTAGCACCTGCATTAATCCACCAGCTTGTTTAGGGGGGTAGTCTATCCTCAGCATGGTGCATCTACTATGTGGTAGCCTGCTGGATCCTCAGCAGCTCTGCACACCAAACACACCTGGGGAAAATATCTCATCCTAGATGATTAGTTCACCGTACTTTGCATGCAGGCGTCTTAGACAAAAAAAAAATGGGACTAAAATAATGTTACATTCATATTTGAATGCTGATGATTTTTAATTAGATCTACCCTGTTATTGCAGCAGCTGTGTCTTATTATTTATCCCGGAGCATGACAGACAATTAGACTTTGTTGTTAAACATTTTCAGCTTGCCTTTTTTTATTTAACTTTCAGGGATTTTGTGTAGAATGTATCATAAAGAGGACCACTGCAGCAAGGTTTTCACTTTTAATTAAGCATGGACTTGAACTTTTCGCCACACTGAAGACCAAATCAATTAATTATAAGCATTTAATTGATTCCCCTCTGGCATACTGACTATGAGCCAAGATACAGCGTGTGATCTAGATGGATACGGATGATCTGTGACTGATCATTGAAGGCTGCATCCACTAAGCCTGTAGAAATGGGAGCGCTAATCTATTCAATTGTTTTGACTAAAAAGAGTTCAATGTAAAATTGACCCTGAGCCGCACATTAACGCAGTCAATACGAGTCTGTCAAAGTGAAGACATAAGGAATTTAACTATTCATTTGCAGTTTAAATGGCATCAGTTTGCCATTATATCAAAAATAAATGTTGCATATAAACACAAAGAGCAAAACAAATGTGAAGGATAGACAGTAAAAACATGTTCAGTCACATAAAAGACATTCTCAGTGAAATCACACCAAGCATGGTATCTGCCTTGTAACTAGAACTGTGTACAAGACTGTGTGTATAAGCCCATTTCACGACAGACACCTCTGTCTTTGCTTGGAATTGTTTCCAACGCTCTCTGTTCACGCTTCGGCACCCTGGCCGTTTGAGAAGCACTGACCCTTTACCGCAGCTACTGACCGGCGCTGATGAAGTGCTTGACGGGTGGTTGTAAGGCAGGTTGGATTAATTAGCTTGTGGGCTGGCTGGTGTTGCGCCACGCTCCAGAAAATATTACTGTGGGCGTGTAAAGCACCGAGTCAGGCCTTGACCTTTTTAGGCTGGGGTAAAGAAAAACAGCAGTTATCACGGAGAGATCCTCGGAGGATGAGAACTTGTTCTCACTGGAGGGAGGGGTCACAATAAGTGTCTGTCTGGTTCTCTGTCTCTCTCTCAGGGGAAGAGTCAGCTGTGTTGTTGTATGTTACGTATGTATAATGCTAAGGTGCGTTAGGTTTCATTTGTTTATTTATGTTGTTTTCTTTCCCCTACTTTGTTTCGTGTCATGACAGGAAATTACCAAAGAACACTATTAGCCAGGTAAGACACAATCTGGTTAACTTTGCTTTAATCAGACGGAGGCTGGTTACACACATAAAACAGCTCTGAAAAATGAAAAAAAGTGACATATTTGGCTGGTAAAAACATTTTTTTCTCATTGTATTGACTATGTTCATAAAACTAGTTCAACATTATGGGAAACAAGCTGAATTTCTGTGAATTGGGGGCAGCATAAATAACCTTTGAACACTGACATATTGTCATCCTGTAAGTTGATATGGAAAAGTTGTTAGCAAACAGCTGCCTATTTACACATCTACCACTTCACATTATTATTATTCATTTTAAATCAGGTTTCAACCTACTTTTGCTGTGGTTTTGGTCTCCACCACCCTGGAAAGAAATGTCTGGCTCTTTTGCTACTTTGTTTACCAGCAAATAACAACAGAAAATGTTGTAATATTGTTTTCACATTGTCATTTGTCATTTCTAAAAATATTGGTTATAGGCGCTTTGAATATCTATAACTGCTGAATACAAACTGGATCCAAGGTACTTGGTTAATAAAATGTTAGTGGTTCCCAATAGCTGCATATGCTGCTAAATAAGAGTGGATGTGATATGGTGCTACTCTGATTTGTTTTTGTATGGTAAGTGATGTGTCACAGATGTATATTATTAATGATGACTTTGTTCCAGTGAATTGCCTCAGTAAGCCGTGCTATTGAGCACGGATGCATAAGGACCTTAAAACTGGTGAATGTACGGGAAATTAGGCTTTGATTGGTGTTATTAGCGTTTCCTTTCATAGCATGTCAAAATGTGCCGTCCTTCAAGGGAAATCGCTGCAAGCAAATGAGAAAAGATACTTTATGAACACTGTCATGGACACAATGTCCCTTCAGTCACCTTCATTTTATGTATCTTTTTTGTTGTTAATATTATATCAGGCTGATGTGCAAGTGATTTCAAGTGGATTGAATTTAGATATTCTCTTCTCCAGATGTCCACATTTACTAGTTCAATAAGAAATAATAGCTGCCGAATTAGGTGTTCAAGTCTTAAATGTCTTGAATGACAAATCTAAGTGAAACAAGTAGTTTTAGAATAGGCCTTAAATGATTAGTCATATCTGTGACCTTTCTACAGAAATACAAAAGCTGTCAAATGTCTTCATATTCACATTTCTTCTCTCTGTACCAGTTTGAAATTTACTTGCTCCTTCAGTTGTCACAGTCAGCCAGAGAGTCGGGAAAGATGAATTGTGACCCCCTTATCTCCACACACCAACACAAAGTAGCTGTTTTGCTGTGTTGCATCCTTGCAGGTAATGCTGAGCGTTTGATCCTAATCTTCTCTCTGCTGGATACTGAGGGGATCGAGATTGACAGGACATGGTCCTTTACAGGTTTTCAAGTTGTAGGACATGTTCTGGCTTAAGTGTTTCAGGCAGGTTGGACATGTATTTCTAAAGCGTTAACTTCTGTGTTGTGACTTGTGTAGTTTGATTACTTTAGATAAAAACTACATATTGCTAGTGAAGATACCCCTTTAAAAGGTTTCCATTTTAAAGGGGGCCTCAAGCAAAGCTGATTACTGTTACTGATACAAGCAATGCTCATTAAAATAATCTTACCTGTCACATTATATTTCAACCTTTGCTTTGAATAAAGGATGTAGGATTTTATCTGCATGACAGTGATGAAATGAAATATTATGCTACATGACACTGTAATACTAACAGGAAGAGTAAAAGATGACATTAGCTGTTGCAGACAATAAACCCACCATCTGCTTCATGTAGTCATTTGCATGAAACTGTGGATAGTGAAACTACAAGCTACTCTTCATTGGAAGTAGTTAAAGGTGCAATATGTAAGATTGGCCACCTGTCAAAATTATACCTCAAACAACTAGGGGGCAGCATATCACCAGAGTAACCACTGACTGCTACTAACTGTAGCTGCTTTTAGTTGGTGAGCTCAGTTAACCGTGCGGTTAGCAGTTGTATGAGCTGACTGTGCCCTGACTAGGCGCACATGGGGAGTGTTGTTGTTGTTTACTATCGGACTATTGCCTCTCAAGGTACAAACTGTCCAGGTGTTGCTGGTTAGCGTGTTACCTTCAATAGATATATCTTAAACACTTAATTTTTTAACGTATACAACTAAAATTCTTACATGTTGCAGCTTTAAGCTACAGTCCAGGGCAACACTACTGCAATCAGCAAGCAACACCACAAGCTAATCAGAGAAAGTAACACAACATGTCCAATCTATGCTTTGCACAGTATATAGCATGTATATCTATATATAGATAAGTCCGAAAATGTTCCTGTACCCTTGTAGCTCATGTTCACCATTCAGACCTTGAAGCTTTTAAATACCGTTGGCCACTGCACTTTGGAGAAAAAGGAACTCACATTCCAATCTCAACAGTGCTGGGTGAAAGAGTTCAGAATCTTTTCAGCTGCATTGCTCTCATATTTGAGTGCAACACTCAGGAAGCCTCCCACTCTGACTTCGACCACAGCTCTCATAAGCTAACAACACACTGACATGATCGCAACGAGCATTGTGACCTTCACTCATTGTAGAGAAACTCGGGCGACATAGGAATACTTTTTGAGTCGCTGTGACAAACCCTAGATTAGTATTAGCAGTGTGGGTGGTGACATGTTTTTTTGTCCGTCTCGTGCACTCTCAGATGCACTGTGCTGAGACTGAAAATACAGTCACATTGATCCAAGTGTAAATGTATCCAGACTCATAGGAATAAACTGTCATGGTATCTTGAGACCAGATTTCGGTGTCGCTATTAATGGAGCAATGAGACTCTCTCCTCACCTCATCTTAACCATCCATCTGGCCAGGTTTAATCATCAACCAATATGGCAAAAGGGAAACATGAGCAACCATATTACAAAAGGTGCCTGTCCTTCACTCTTGGATGTTTTTTTTTCTTCTTCTTCTTCTTCTTATGACTCAACCCATATCACCGCTCTCCATCTGGCCTGCTGGCTCCAGATGCAACTGCCAGACTTTTTTCTGATTGAGCCATCTGGGCAGCTCTCTGCTGGAGCTCAATTCAGAGCAAATATAGGCTAGTGTTATTTCTTGTTGGGATTGCTCTTTTTTGAATGCGCAGACTCCCAAAACTTGAACACACATTCAAACGGATGGCACAGATAAATGGAAAACAGGTTTTTGGGCATGAGTGCATGTACTTCCTTGTCCTGAAAAAGAGAGGACAGTGTCATACAAAGAGTTTGATCTTGCATTGCTAAAACTATAATTAGAAAGAGGTCGTTTATATAGGTCACTCCATATGGATAACGCTTTCCCTGAACAGGGTTGCTGTCCAAGTACTATTGACCAATAATCAGAAAGTAAGACAATAAGTTAGGAACAACCAACATTGCTCCCTCCCCACTTGGAACAAAGTGGAGACAGCTTCCCAGCATTCTGCACAGGCCGAAACTTTCAGCTCCAGTGCATCCTGTGTGGTTCATTCAGGCCTGAAGCTTTGCCCAGACACAGCTAACAACATTTTTTTAAGCCAAACTTAACCCAAATTATTTAAAAAATATATTTTTCCTCTCTCACCCCACATAAAAGTGCTGAAGGGAGGACTGGTCATGGACTATAAAGTGCATTCAGTGCAACCAGGTAGAGGAAGAGAGCGTCTACCTAAGCTTTTTTGAGAGCTTTTAAGAGGAAATAGACAACTTTTCAACTTTCCTCCCTCCCAGTGTTTCCCTGTGGTATTACAGTTGGCACTACAGCATTAGCAACATGGTGACTGTGGAAAGCAAAAGAAAAACAATGATAAGAATCCCAGTTTGAAACCCTGATCTCAGTGCCATGAAAGGGCAGTTAAACACCCAGTTGTGTTATAGGCAGGTGTCGTTACTGATCTAAAAAACTGAATGATAGTTTTGAACTGTCCTGAGTCCCACCGGTAAGGGGGGACATATATCAGCAGGGGAACACACTTTGACACAACACCGGAGCTCTACTTCAGAATGATAAGGACAAAAGTCAGACTTTAATTTTGTTTTATGAGTCTTGGCAAATGACCTTTTCTGTTTTTTAGGTATGAGGATTTGTTGTGTTGTGTCTTGTGCAGTAGGCTTCTCATGGTTAAGAAACTTGTGAATAAATCTCGCACTAAACAATTAAGTTAGCCAACAGCTCTCTCTAAAACAAACACACACACTGACGTCTTCAAACTTACAAAACGCTTGAGCTCTGATCATTAACTTTCCTCTGGTGGCGGTGGCACCGCTCCGATCCCGAAGTTCTCACTTGCACCGTCTGTTTTATTTACAAAGCAGCCCCTGAACACAAACACAACCTGGTGAAAAGCTCAATTTATTTTTCCTTCATTTCCTGAGCAATAAGTTTCATCCGTCATCTCATATTGTTCTGTTTTATTTTTCTTCCACGGCAGTGCTATTAAAAACTCTATCGGAAAATGTCTGTCTGTCAAAGTATCTAATAAAGACTTTATTTTCTGTCTCAGTCACAGTGAACATGCAATAACAGCATGATGAGAATTGAAAATGCATGCGAGAAATGATAGATTTTGTAATGCCTTTCACTTTGAAGTATTTGATGATTTATGATTAAACATTGTTAACATGACTAGTTGATGCTGAAGTACACATTCAAGATGCTGAGACAAGACAAATCACTGCAATCATCTGTCTTAAAGACTGAATCGGACAATGTGCACGCAGCTCGGCCCTCCTTTTCCTTCTTCCTTGAGGGCACGGTCATGTCACATCTCAGGTCTGTGGACACAAATGCCAAGTCAAGATGAAGGTCTTTAAGGTCTTTGAATGCTGACAGGTCTATTGGATTTAAACATGTTCTTAAGCTGTCTGTATATGGCTGAGAACCCTTAAAGTTCCCTCTATGTATTTTTATCAAACATATATGAAATTATAAAGTTTCAGCTGAGAGAAGAAATGTGCATACTTTTACATAGCAGACAACTGTTGCACAAATCATAATCTCATAGCTTTTTCACCAACAGAGAGCAATTAAAATGTTGTTTAGAAATTCTGTTCTTTTTTTTAATGATTCAAATACGGATTGTGCTTTATGATGTGATTAATTTAGGTAATAAGTTAAAATATTATGTTATTTTGTAGAATTTGTGAGCAGCTTAACTCTTCCAGACTGTGTGTCGACTTTAAATGGCAGTGGAAAATATTGTGGTTTGGGATTTTATTTTGTAGGGTTTATCCTCATGTGTGTTGTAGTGACTTTTCACTTCCGGTCTTTGTCTTTTTCCCAACCTTTTTATGTGTACACCTGTGTTTCATTTGTTCATTAGCCCTTTGTATATTTACATCTGCTTTCCCCTCTCTCCCTGTTCCCGGTGTTACTCCCTGTGCTCTCTGCTCTTGTGTTTTTTTTTTTGTGCGTTTTTAACCTTCATCACTGTTTGTACTTCATTCAGTTTTGTATTTCTCTGTAGTTTTTTGGATTTGCTCCAGCCTGTTTTTGACAGTTTTGTTGTCTGCCTTTGATTTTGTTGGACTGCAGCCTTGAGGATTGTAGCTCGCTTTTGTTTTTCTACCTGCCTGCCTTTTAGCGTTTGGGTCCTTTTAGCCTAACTTCAACAGAAAACACATAATTTGGCACTGATATAGTGCAAATAAGGCATTTTGCTTTCCAAAAGTCTATTGTTTGTCCAAATACTTCTAGGAAATTAACAGGTAGAGATACAGGTGGTAGCTGTTGCACTATACGCTTCACTTCACACTTCTACAGATACATGTACAAATGTCTGCATCAAGACTTGACATTTAGATTGGAATTGAATGCATGCCAATGATTTTTGTTTATATCTTTGAAATTCCCAAATTCTCCTGCAAATGATAAGTTATTTTAAGTTACAGTACATGTATTTATTATTTATCTATTTTCTTCACTGATTACACACAGACTTGAGCCTGTTTGTCGATGAACCTTCACTGAGAAACGGCCGATCGTTGGTTGGTCTGGCAGTGATAGATCTTTTTATAGCATTGTCTCTATAACGCTGACAGCTCCTTACCTCAGCAGAGTCATCATGTCTGAGCCCGGCTGGCAGGTCCTGCACAGGAGAACACATCAACATGAGGTGAGATATAGCGTAGGCCTTAATCACCAGTTCTCATCAGGCTGCCAGGCATGTCAGGCTCATCATAACACCCTCCTCTACCCCACCAACACCACACACACACACCTGTAAAGCTATTCATACTCCTGCATTAGGATGTACTGAACCTGTGGCGGTGGTGGTGGTATGGGTGATTATGGGTAAATCAGATCGCCTGCATTACAGTGACGTATTGTTTCTCACCTTATATTACAATCAGAGAAAATTCTCTGAACATTTTTTTTTTAAACTGAGATAATTGATACTAATTTCAGTTGGAAAGTGAAACATTTTGAGATTATTCCAGGTGTAAATGGGGTGAAAGTCACCAAGAGCTCTAATAAACATTATTATTTATTTTTGCTCCGATATCAGGCTGTGCCGCGTCGATTAAATGATTAACTTAAAAATAAAATGAACAGACCATTGTGGATAACACATTTGGTACTTATCTCCAGTGTGCCGCTCAAATAGGGAAATAGTATACCTGAGGCACAAAATCCCTCAAATAATCTCTCAGCAAAATATTGGCCACCTGCAGCGTAAGCTCAAGGTGTACTGCAGTGGTAAACACACTTGACCAGATAAGACCAGAATCTGGTGTTAAGCCAGAGTGTGCGTGTATGTGTGTGCGCGCGTGTGTGCATATGAAAGTACATTTGAGTGCCAGAGACAGATGGCAACAATACAGCTTTTCAAAAAGAAGATTTGGGGAAGCAGCAGCAGGCGACAGCTCTATACCGGCTGCATAACAGGGAGAATCAGGTCGAAGAATAGAGAAAAAGATGCGATCAGAAGAGGGCTCCCAAGCCAATCGACTGTGGAAAGATGGGCAGAGGAAAGTGGAGACAGATGGGAACGATATGAGAGGCCTTGATTGAGGGAGTCATTATTCAAGAAATGTAAATTATTTTTATTGCATTTTTGCTTTATCAGAAAGAATAAATTGGACTGAAGTGGGATTATGTATGAAACAGTTAATGTGACCAATATATGAATCGATGTAGAGAGAAAGCCACTTAAGTTGTCTCCTGTCACACATTTTTACTATATTATTATGCCGTACTATTGCACCTAACTCTTTCTTTAATCATATACAGGAAAAATGTATTGGAGCATTAAATGTCTCACTTTCAACTAACTGCACGACACATTTCTTACACCTTTAACTGCAGAAAATAGCAAAATTTCACAGTTCTTTCAAAGCACACAGCCAGACTGCAGTATGCATCTGTGATATGAATCGTGCACAAAGCGTGGGACTTATTTGGCTGATGATGAGCTACCTGACGGTGCCCTTCACTCTGACACTGTGAGCAAATTTGAGAGCAAACTGAAAGGACAGATGGACAAAGAGGAGGAGAGGGTCCGTCCAGAGGGTGGTATGATTTAGCCTGATTCCAGACCTCTAAACTGGCACACACTTCAAAAAATGTTGTCTGTGGTTCAAAGGGGTGTCTGGTATGGCTGGAGTGAATAGCTGTGTGTAAATCAATGCTCACAATGTAACAAATAACAGCCTCGTCGCCAGGATTAAATCTTGGCAGTTAATGTTTCTGCAAACTACTGATACTTTCAAGTTTGTACTTGTCATAGTCCAGGCACCATATTGCCATTTCTACAGTATGTGTCATATCACATCCACATTACATGTTTATGATCTGATTTTTATATCAGGAGGTGGAGGAGATGTTGATGGATTTGAGTGAGAAGGCTGCCAAACCAGTGGATATTCTCTAACACGACCATTCCCAAACTTCAGAATGACACCCAATTTGAAATCACAAAATCCTCTGGGGCCCACAAACTTTTAATCAGAGCTCTGATCTCTTCATGACATGGTATAGATATAAACCCATGTTTTTTTCCCTGCAATGTCACCTACTGACTCAGACCTGCACCGTTGCGTGCATATCAATCGGAGTATAAATCAACAATAACATTAAAACAAGTTTTATTTGATTATTGTAAATAACTTCTCAAGGCCCAGCTGCGGTACTGTCACGGCCCACCAAGGGGCCGTGGCCCATACTTTTGGAATTACTGCTCTCAGGGATGTGAGTTTATCTTGTTGCATTGTTTGCAGACAAATGCTAATGAAAACATCCTGGCTATGGACACGTTTGCAAACATTTTAAAAATCCTAACCCTGTCCCACTCCACCTGTTTTATGAAAGTGAGTTCTGAGGGATTTCTTTAGCATGGAGAGAAAGTGAAGAGACTGGTGTGGGAAGAGCTCCAGAGGGAGGGTTAGGTGATGAAAAGCTCACCCAAGGTCTGTTGGTGTTGGCAGAACAGACAGTGGGAGAGGTCAGTGAGGTTTAAAGGGGGTACAATCAATGAGAGAAAAACCCTTATAGAGACCCTGCAGTTGGTGTTTTGTTGCTTTGTAGTACAAAAGAAAACTCCTGATCAGTTGTACAGAGCAGGACTTGAAAGATTTATCACCAACAGTTGTTTTTAAAACGGACGCTCAAAAATTTAACACAACACCACAACAGGAGCGTGATTTTTCTATCCACACCCGGAGCTGCCAACCACATTTTCCCACAGAATCATTGTGTGATGTGTTTCTTTTATATTTTGTTAATTACTGCGCTGTGATGTATTTTCTTTCTCCAATGTTCCAATCCCGACACAGCAGGGAGGTTGTTTGGCATCACACACAGACTAATATCATTCAATGATGTAAACTCAGAGACATTTGAGTGGGGACACGCCAGCCAAATTCATAGGTTATCCCTCCCAGGGTAGCTTATTGGTCT
Source organism: Pagrus major (assembly GCF_040436345.1). Classification (NCBI taxonomy): domain Eukaryota; kingdom Metazoa; phylum Chordata; class Actinopteri; order Spariformes; family Sparidae; genus Pagrus; species Pagrus major. The sequence continues at coordinate 30,256,903 of NC_133218.1, forward strand.
TCTTTTTTTGGTTTCCAATTGTTGTTTACTTCATATCAAATGTTGGTTCATAATGAATGTGTTTGAAATTGAGTGATCAAAACCCCTGAGTGTGAAGCACAGTTTTTTGTTCTGGTTTCTAGCTGTGTTTCCATGTTAGCATGTTAACGTAGCATCTCTTATGTTGCTTGTTACCATAATACCCACATTCAAAAGCAAATGCTGGGTTAACTGTGTGTGATCATATTTCACATTTCAACAACTTCGGGTCAAAGCAGCCTTAGACCGTATTCACACAGCGGCCATTCTCCTTTGACATCACTCAGGATGGGTAGCTCATATGTCATACAAGTCTTGTTCAAGTCTTATAAACTGAGGCAATCTGACGAATTATTACCTTTTTACTGCTTCCTGATTGATCAGCAACTGTAAAGACAATGGATAATTTACTTCGGAGGGACATCAGACCATATTTTAAGGTAAAACAACTGGTTTGATAACCGATTAGCTTCAATTAGGCAACAGCTAACGTGAGCATGCATCAGCTAACGAGTTATCAAATATGTTGTTTGACCTTGATATATGAATGTGAAAGGATTTGTCAGATTACCTGCGTTTATACGACTTGCAACCTGGAACGCAGCACCATTACATTATCCCAGCTTTCAGGTTTCCCACTCTGAGCCTGACATTGGAGGAAAAATGGCCACCAATAAGGTGTGAATAAAGTCTATTCACAGAGATTTGATAAAAAAGTTTTTCTTTGCCAATTGATTTTGGATATTCCTTTAATATTATGCATACATGCTCTTCACAACTGTATCGTAAGCATATCAGGGATTTGGCGGCATACGCATTAGGTCTGACTTAATTTCAGAGCAATGGTGCCACCCGACGCTAAAGTAAATTACATCTCATCCAGCTTTGAATCCCCTCAATAACCACGGCACAATACAGTTGATTTATTTCCAGTCACAGAGTGAACACACTGTACTTTTAAATTCATAGAGTGAAACATAAAACAAATCGCTATCACTGATTTGATTTCATACCCATACATCACTGATGCATCTGAGGCTTCTTCCAAATAATAAACTTCACTCGAGCCAATAATCACACATTTCTATGAAGAGAGACTCTAACACATGTTTTATTCCTTTGATCTGTGCTTTGATACTGGGAACGTGGACAAATCTCTCCCGACGGTTAAAACAACCCGACTATCTAGATGTTAATAATCAAAACCTGGTGTTGCTGAGGTAACAATGTAGGACGTTGAAAAATTAAACTGCCTGTATGTGCATACCATCCATGTGGTTCATACCTATGAGGACATTAGTTTAATCAAACCTGTCGAAATGTAAACTTTTATCAAATGGTCTAATGCAACTTTAAAATAGAATTGCTCAAGGTCATTATGCTTATCTGACAAACATTATGGAAATGCTGTTCATGTCCTCCACATTTGATAGTTAATAAGAAAAAGCTACTCTCGGAAAAAAAATACTTGATTGACATATTCCAGAGACATCTGTGTCCAGCCTGTATGTGTATGTGTGCATACATGCATGTTTACCGGTTAACCCACATGCACAAACATCAATATGCCTGTCTGCATGCATGCAAACGCGCTCAATTATCCTCTGCTGGCTGGTGTACACACTCCTGTGCAGTGCTCTTGTGAGTACAGGCACTGCTTATTAAACACGAAGAAAAACAGTTGCTTGTTTGATTAACATCAATACAAATTCTTCCTCTCATCTAACTAACTAAAGCTATGGCCACACAGTGTTTTCTTGTCTCCCTCAATTTGAATCTCAATGCTCACTCCTTTCCACTCGGCGGCATCTTTAATAAAGGCTGCTGCATGTCGGCGAGGGTGTCCTGTCTCTAGTGAGATGGTTAATAAAGCAGAGATGTTCTGCCCACATCCAGAGGCTTTTGAAAGGGAGGGAGGAGGGGGATGAAGACTATTATTCAGTCAAGAAAAACAAGGGGCTTTACATACAGGCACCAGTGTGGGGAAGCAGCGGTGAACTTTCTTCCTGCTCTTTTTTAATGTGTTTTTCTCTTCCAGAGTCTAATAGCTTCCCTGGACCCAGACAGCTTCACATTAATTGGCCAAGGAGGCGATGCCAAGGCTATTCTGCTCAGGTCCTCTGGCGCCGCCACCGCCAACTCAATATAGACCTTGAAGTTTGCTCTTATTCTCTCTATCTGCCTGTTTCCCTCTCTCTCTCTCCTTCATGTTATCTCCAATCTCTTTCTTCCTTTGTCTCTGCATACGTCCCCAGCCTCTGCATGTATGACTGCTTGTGCCCCTCTTTCCCACTCAAACACACACAGCCTTACACTGTTCACCGTCCTCCCGCTCATGCCTCCATTCATTGATCCCTCCATTAACTATTTTCTCTCTTCATCGTCTCCATCCTCTTGATGTCTCCTCTCTCCCCTCAGTCTCCTCTCCACTGCTTCCTCCACATATCTCTCCGTCTTTCTGTCAGGAGCATATTAAGCAGGAGCTTCACAGCAGGCCGGAGCTCATTGAGACCAGCGCCCAGCAGGATTTTCATCGAGGCAAGCACAGCACGACACGAGCCGGATAGGCAGTCCTTGAAGATCTCTCCTTTCCTCGGTCCACTGTTTGGGAGAGAAGTCTTTGGCCGTGCTTGGCAGAGATTGTCAGTCATCATACACGTTAGATAACATTCCCTTTGTTTTACTGTGTCACCCAATACTCTTTAGATTTGTGGTGGGGTGATTTTTCTGAAGAATGACACTGCTTTTTATCATTTATACCCTGCTGTGCCTGGTGAATGACTGAAGCAATGAGTCATCAAATCCTGGGAGAGTTTTAGTCTTAATGTCTGATCGTCATTCTGCCAGAAAGAATTTGTCATTATGATATACTACCTATCAAAAGAAGAAGCTATATTATGTCCTCACAAGTGAGAACGTATTTGTTAGATCTGTTGTCCCTCTGTTTGGATTACATGTGTCAGTAATTAAGGACCAGGAGGAAGCTTATTAAAACTGGAGCGACAGCATACTGTCAATATTCAGAGTAATTGTTTTCTCTACTTTGGTTCCTTACTTGAACGACCTACATGTCACAGCCTTGATGGGCCCTTATTATGTATTATTAATTTAAAATTCAGAAAACAACAGTTAGAAACGGTCACTCGAGGCATCCCTAAGCAGACGACAGTAGTGCCAAACAACAGTAAACATTCTAGCCCTTGAGACTAACGTTAGCGAGCACACTGCTGTTGACAGAAACTTAAAATCTCACCTCCTGTTCTCACCGAAGAGTAGAAAACTTGTGGTGACAGCGTCTCCCCACTCGTCCAGGCTTGTTTAACCCTCTGCTTTTGTTTTATCTCACTGCAGCATTTTACGACAGCAAGTTGTCGCTGATCTTGATTTTGATAATGTCTGCTTCCCCATGAGGTCACGTGAGAGGGGTCAAGTGTGAGCTCAGCTTCAATCAGCAGAGCTGTGAAGTCAGAGTGCTGCTCTGACTTCACGGCTCCAATGGAAATTGGAAACCCGACACGTGTGAGATATAGATCAGATGAATGGTTCTAGAGATATATGAAAGACATACAGACAGGCAGCGATTCCTTACTATATAAAACGTATTATTAATGACAAAAGTGTTACTTGGTTCGAAATTACAAATCTTTCACATTTTGGCATTTTGCTGTTAATAACTTTATTTCACATTCATTTGGCAGATGCCTTCATCCAAAGTGACAATAAGTAAAAAAAACTCCTAAAATACAAGATGTCATCAACAACTGTAGATGTAAACCAAAAGCGTGTTCATTGTTTAAGTACAAGAGCTCTGTGCCAGTAGCTGATGTCATCTGAATCAATATTATTTTGCTGTTGAACAAGTGTGATAATATAATCCATAAAATTATAATGACAGAGTTAAGCATACTATATACTTAATCTAAATAAAATCTACCAAGACTTGTAAAGTACTCTCAAACAAAATGCACCAAAAAAAAAAAAAAAAATCATAGCTAGTACTGAAATCATAGGAGTCTGTTTTTCTTTTGAGTTAGAGCTGTGATTGTCTGGGTGGACCTGCCCAAGTGAGAGACGTCATGAGGAAATAAAAAATGAAGACATCTCTCTTCCTGCCCTTTGGTCAGACTTTGAATGATGCCTCAGAGGAAGTCTGGGCCACTCATTTTGAGGATGACCTTGAGGTTGTCAGAACTCTGTGGAGAGACAAACAATGGACTCCATTCTGTCTGATTCATGCTGTTGGTTGACTCTGATTTCTGAAATGTTTTTGATATGTTCAGACCGCCGACACATGGACCTGCTCACTTATTTTCTAAAGTACTTGATAAACAATTTCAAACATGGTCTTTACATAGTACTTTTAATCGTATTGCTGGATCCTTGTCTCATCCAATGTAACCAGAACATATAAAGACAGTGATATGTTTTTCATTATTTTGATCTCCTCAAGCACAATCGAGTAGGAGTAAAAAAAAAATTATAATATTTGTGATCGCATTCATATCGAGTGGCCCAATTGTATAGTCGATATTTCCCACTTAAAGATAAAAATCAACGCAAAAACAAGCAAAAAGCGATGATGGCTACAGTCCAGGTTTAGAGATGTTGTCATACACAACAGTCATTTAACAACCAAAGCAACAAACATGATCGTTATAAAGAAGTCGTTTTAACTTTACATTTATTCTTCATTTTAAACAGTACTCTGGAGCACAGAGCCAACACAACAAAATATATGACACTGTCCTAATACTTTTAGAACATACTGTACGTCTCCCCTACTGTGAGCTTCTTGACTTTTCAAATGTCTCACAGGAAATACTAAGGGAAGTTGACAGCTCATTCTCCTTAAAAATATATATATAAATATATATAATATGTCAGCCTGTGTCAGCTGTCGCACAAAGTCTAGCAACCCTGTGGAGAACAGAGTAATTCAGTCCATTTACTTTGAAGCACTGCAACGCTTAGTCACAAGCCACAAGCAAAAGGCAGACACAGCACAGAAAGACAGCTATCGATCAGAGCGAGGCTGTCAGATGTTTGAGGAAGAGGTTCCCTGGAAAGCACCGCTAACAAGCTCCGCTCTCCTCCAGCTGCAGCTTTTGATTCATTGGCGTCGGGGAGGGAAAGGAGGACGTAAGAGATGTGGTATGGTAAATGTGCGGTTTAGTGTCACAATCAATGAAAACAACAGCAGCACTGCTTTCTTAGAGACTAACCCCAGCACACACATACACAGCCCTTCCCCGAGCGAAATCGTTTTTTTTGGAGTAGAAGCATTAGAGAGGCGAGTGTATTGAGATCTAATCAAATATCCTAACACTGAGCCTGTGTATTGACCAGAATTTCAAGGCAGTATTAACCAGAGTTCCTCCCTTGTTAGCTCGATGGCTTAGAAGAAAATAGATATTTCGGACAAAGAGGGGTGGGTAGAGACAGAGAGAGGGAGATGGAAGCAGGAAAAAAAAGAAAATTGCAATATACGGGAGAAAGTTCAGCTGGTTTTATATATCAATCATTTATTGAACACAGCAAAATTAAAGCTAATAAAACAAAATATGCTTTACTCTACAGTTATTAACAGTTAAGGAATTACAGCCTTTATCTAAGATGTAAGAAGACGTAACATAACTTAAAAAACTAAATGGTTTCACAGCAGCATCAAACACGATTAATCAACCTCGTTGTTCCATGATCTCATTTTGAAAATTGGACAAAGGTCCACTGAGAAATAATGTGAGAAATAATGTGACCTAAGTCCAACACTTTTTTTTTCCTTTTCCCAAAGGTTAATAAAACTTTAATGAAGTGAATTCTTCTTCATAAAAAGTTATAATTACCTATTTAATGACAACGAGAGCGAAGAAAAAGAAAGAAAAATAGCAGAATTTGAAGATTCTTTTCTTTTACGTCTTTAAGGGACAGTGAGAGACAGGGTGAGGATTCTCCCCCCCCCCTTTTTTTAAAAATATAACAAAAAACCCAGCTGCAAAAATACCTGTCAACCAATTTACCCCTCTATTAATATGTGTCTTTGTGCGGTGTAAGAGTGTGCCATTAAAAAGGATAATACTGACACAGATTGGCCGTATAATGGAGAAGGACATACTTCATGGAGGGACCACACAAAAATGTAACCTAATGGGATTTAATTTGGGAAAGAACTGCAGATTTTGTTGAGAATATTATTCAAAAACCTTGAATTTACTATTTTATCAGTACAGAATATAACAATTGCCTATGCACAAAATATAGTAGCAGTGTATGCAGTCTGAGAAAATGTTTTGCAAATGTTTTCATTGCAGTGCCTGAGTTAATTTATCTAACAATAGTGACCTTAATTAAAGTGAATAATGTCTTAATTACTGTTGGCTTGTTAACTTTATTAGCACATGTATTTTAAAAGCGATGATTAATCAAGTTGATGTTAAAAACCATAATACAAATATCAACATTTGCCTCCAAGCAGAGCGTTTGCCTCATTTGAATAAAAGGAGCTGTTTTGTTTTTTTTTACAGTCCATTATTTTGACAGCGCTGCCTGCGATAATTTTTAATACATTCCTTTCCAATCTTTTAACAAATCTGTGTTTCTGTACAAATAACAAACAAATGACTGTTGAACAACATTGTTCTTGCACTGAGCAATACATTTTAGAAAACAAAACAAAGAATCAAAGACTTTATGATAAGGCCTTTAAACAAGTAAAGCATCGTTAGCATTTTTTCATTATGTTTCTGACCACCTGATGAATGTACGTGTTCTTATTTTTAGCTCTGTTTTGGTCTCCACCAACTCCTGACAGGCATATCTGGCATTTCAGCTGCCACTTTGTTCAGGTAATTGCACACTTTTTAGTAAAGCGCAGATATAAAACAGCAGATTTATTAAAGCTTCATTTGCTGACTGCTGTCTGCCACAGTTTTTTGACCATTCGTTAAAGGTGCATTATGTAAAAATTGTCCTGCTCTTGAATTCATGCTCCAGACAAATAGAGTAAGCGCTAACTGCTGCTAAGTGTAGCTGCCATTAACTAGTTAGCTCAGTTAGCCAGTGGTCCGGACTGGGAGCTCGGAGTGGTATTATGAAGGGACGGTCCAGCACCTTTAAAGGGGCACTATGAACTTTTGGAGACGAAATTTAAATTCAGAATTTTGATATTTATAATGATAATGAGGTAATAATACAAACTCAGAAATGTTTATTTTTTCCATAACTGATAAACAAGTTGTTCTCAGAGGACACTGTTTATTGCTACAAAGGTGGCAGAGTCCGCAAAATATACACAAACGTTTGTTTATTCAGTTTATTCAGTCATGAAAACAAAGAGTTTGTTTATTTTTCATAAAAAAAATGAGGGTCTTTCTCTTCTGATTAAAATTTCTTCCCCAAAACTACATAGTGCACCTTTAATATATATACAAGGGTAAGTGCAGCTTTAACTGAATTACCATAAAGAGCTCAACTTACATTAGTATTTTATTCATTTTGCAAAATATTGCACTGGCATGGTAACAGCTAAAATGAACTGCTGTTGCATAAGCCAGCATTTAGTAAGCATTGTTACTGTTTAGTTTCTATATAGTACTTGCATTTGCTTCCTCCTTCTGTCCACTTATAAACTCTTCTACGTTGAAAGCTGAGTTAGTGAGTGGTTCGTCGTGGTGCTCCAGAGGGGAAATGGATGTGTCAGGGAGGAGGACAGACCTCTAATTAGTTGCTCTCTATCTCTTGGGAAGGGAGTGGCTCCAAGATGCCGTCCCTGCTTCCTAATGAGAGCACTGGAGACCACCGAGACAAATCCTCTCCAGCTAGACCAGGCGTACAACGTTTCTGCCCGTAGTACACTTCACGGACCTCAAACTGTTTGTCCCTTAAGGTCTCGCTTTATTTTATTTTCCACCTGTGTCATTCTCTCTCTCCTTCTCTCTCTCTTTCCCTTCAGGTATTGTGTTCTCTCACTATGGCAGCCTGGTCCCCCGCTCTCCAACAACAACAAGCCACTCATCGAGAGTTGGAGGGCTCTTTTTTTCCCCTGGAGAGACGCACATACACACTTACACACACAAAATCACTGCCCAGGTATTGAAGACAGTCCCACTATACAATGCCCTATTATTGCTCCAGTGTGCCAAGCAAAACATCAATACACAACTCCTTAAGAGGAGGTTTTAATCTGAAGCGGTACGACCGCTGAAGATAATAAATGACTTAAATGTCTGAACGAACTTGTGCAGGCGATTACCGTCCCAGTTTGAGGGAGAGCAGCAGGATCATCATCTGTTGACTCGCGCAGGGGAGGAAGTCTGAGGAGTAAAAAATCATTCACACGCACCCCAGCCCCTGTTACCAGAGAGAGAGCTTGGTGGGCTGTGTTATGTTGGGGTTTGATTAAAGAATGCCTCTCATTAAAAGGTTCCCTCCAGTTACTAATCAAAGCAATGTCGATATCTGGGAATTAGCTTGCCAAACACTCTTACCCTGCTGTTTTTCACTCTCCCTCCCGTATTTTTTTGCTTACTGTCTCTCTTTTTCTCCCTCATTTTCTTCCTCCAATTGCTTCTCTCTCCTTCCGCCTGACTTTCACAGTTTCATTCCCCATGCTCTGTCTCATCCTCTATAAAGCCCTCTTCTCTTCTTCCTTCTTTTCCTTCCTCCCTCTCTGTCCATCTCTTCAGTGTTGCTGTTGGCATTGGTCCTTTTTTTTTTTTGCTGCTAAATTAACCAAGAGAAGAAAGTTGGTATCAGGCCAAGCCCAACTTATGTAACAGTCAGTCTATGAGAACATCATCAGAGACTAGGGGTCAGCTGGTCATGATTTTGCACTTTTCATATTGAAGTTATTAACCTTATCTTGGGATTGGTCAGCTGGGGTGATTCTAGCAGAAGCATCTGATCAGAATTTTTTAAAGGGCTGACTGCATCCAACCCAATATTAACCCTCATGAATGTTATGCGAACTACACTATTCACGCTGTTGCAAAACCTCTTAGCTCCAATTACATTTGCTGTAACCATTATTGTGTTCTAGCTTATTGTTTAGCTAACTTCCTGTCTGTTTTGCAGTTAGCAACCTCCTCCATCTTCTCTACATCACCATGTGAACACGACTCCTTTCTTTCGAAGCAGCTCTCTTCACCTCTTCACGCATTTTTCATTACTTGGCCTGTTTGATGGTATAAGCCGTCACTGGTAGTGCTGAAATCGATAGCTTTTCTTATTCCACCATTTCAGGTGTACCAGAACAGGAGGATCCTGCTCTCTGCTTCTCCCTCGTGCAGACAGGACCGCCTCTTTATGGCGTTTTCTGTCCTGATTGGATAAAGTGGGCAGGGATACCAGAACATTTCTTTTCTCTTTTACTGCATGGGCATGGGGAGGGTTACCAACCAAACACCCTATGTTAGTGATTACTGTTGGAACAGAGCTAGAGAATTGTTTCAAAAAGAGAATATCATTGACAGCAACTTTAAGGGAACTCTTAAATGCCTGGGCCTGTATTCACAAACACTGAGAAATTTCTCAGACGGCTCCTAACTAAGCCTTAAAACCCCTGAAAAGGAGGAGTCCTAGCTTAAGAGTGATTTAGGCAACTTCTTAGGGCAACTCTGAGCAAGGAAGAGACAGAAACTTTCATCTTAGTGAGGCTGATCCCTTCTAGGTGTGACACATTCTTTTAAAAACTGACATTGGTCGATCAAAAAGAAAACAAAAAACTCTTGGTGATACTGGGCATAATATAGACAGTGAAATCAATGAGCCTTATCATAAAATGTAGTCTCTATTAAGACATGGTGTAATAATGAATATTATTTTATGTAATGAATATCTGTAGTTGATAAAGTTGAGGTCATACTCCAAAAAAGCCACAAAAAAAAAACTTTGAAAACACAGGCCTACTTCCATAGTCCCTCATGTTTCACTTGGGTAGGTCAGTCGGGCCGACCACCAACCCAAAGCGTCAGTATTTGACAAGTTAGGAATAGAAATCTCAACAAAAGATATAACAGCGGTCAAGTTATTTTTAGGCATTTAAATGCAGAAATCTTACATATTATATCTTTAACTGTTTTCTAAACCTGATACACAAACTAAAGGTACAGTAAGTTTTCAGCTTGGGTGGAGCTGGACTGAGCCCATTGTTTACCACACAATATCAGTGCCCTATTACCGCTAATGTTTCCTGCAGCCAGGTTCCAATATCTGGTGGAAAGCCATCACAAGAGGATGGAGGCTGTTAGTGTAGCATATTGATGTCCATGGGTTGAAGTAGCATGAGGCTGAGGCCAACAGGATTCAGGTAGGGCAGGTCTGCCTCCTGTCTTGTTGTTCATACTCAGTTTATGTAATGGCCTGGAAGTAGCTGATACAGCCAGTGTTCATCGTTAACCTATATAAATAACATAAAAATATGCACATCCATTGCAGCACTGCAATCTCCTTATTGACTACTACAACATAGATCATAGCGGCTGAAGTGTATTGTTGCATTTACACCTTAAATAGAGTAATCAGACGCATTTTCTATGATTTATGATATTACGAGCTGTCAGCAGTTGCCTGCTGCTGCTGTGAGCATGCAGCTCAGAGAGGAGAATCCTTTTTCTACTTTAACTGGTATAAACACCAAATCATAATAATTATCTCATAATTATAGGAGCTTTGTAGTTACCACATGTAGAGATCTCGTTTAGAATTTTAATGATAATTTCATTCTCTCTCTCTCACACAGAGACCTCTGTCATAGTGAACAATCCCTGCCTTGTACAAAAATGAAATTTAAACGGCAGTCCTCTTGTGGCTGCTCCTTTTATGCTTTATCTTTATCAATCTGTCTGTCACTGCCTGACCTTTCTCGTGTATTCAACACAACATTTTTAAAGGTTTCTCCCTAAAATCCATGCACTCCCTTTGTATGAGCATGCCCTTCACTAACCACGGACCACAGGGCACCGGAGCTCCCATCAGAGCCTCCCTCATCGCCCCCCTGCCTGTCTTCCACTGAGCTTATATGAGTGTTAGATTCACTCTCAGTCTGTGACAGACACGCAGGGGACGGAGTGGCATCAACAAAGAGACTCGGCTCCTGTCGACTGATCTCTGCGTCCTTTTGTGTTGACACTGTTTTCCATGCGCTGTGTAAAAAGCTACAAAGGTTTTCTGCTTCACACTCTGTTGGCTAATTGCATCAAAGCATTTGGAGACTGTTGTCTCAGCCCCCGTGTTTGTACAAGCATCAAAAGGAGAGAGCTCCAGCACGTGGAAACCTGTGCCAGATATCATCTATCCAGCATGGAGGGACGCAAGAATGCAGAAACCAGGGGAGTGTGACGGTGGCATTTGTTTGTCTCCCCGTGTATAACAAACACAACCTGACAGGAAATTTATATATTCAGCGTCACTCTTCCCTCTCCCAATAATGAAATAAATCTCATGGAGCCGTTTGCCTAAGATAGAGAGGGAGGGGAGTCATGTAGAATGAGGACAAAGAGGGGAGGATGTTGAGAGAGTGACTTTCTCTCAGACTTTGTGGTTGGTCAGACGGCCCGCAGAGCATATCAAAGGCAACACCTCCACTCTCAGACATAGGACAGATGGAGTGTGTGTGAGTGTGTCCGTATGTGCATTCGTGTGTGAGTGTCCATGTCTGCACGAGGGTACACAAAATGTGTATGTAGGTAGTGAATCCTATACTCTGTTTTCTCTGTCCGTATGTGTGAAAGCAGGGTGGGCCACCCGGAGCAGGGTTCTGCTGGAGCTAAAATGCTGGCAGTGTCTGTTCGTTCAGCCATGTGACATGATTTATGTGCGAGACGCAGAGTGTAAATGTCCTGCCTGTGACCAGCAGACCAAACAACAGACCAAACCTGAAGACCAACAAAACTGATTATACAGTGTTTTCCAACCATGCTACACTCTCCGTTAGCTTCTTCCACCCTTTTTCTCTGCTCCCTCGTCTATTTGTCTCTCTTCTTCTTTCACTCTGTTTTTCCTCTTTCTGTCCATGCCCTGATTTTGCTCATACACACACACACACACACACACACACACACACACACACACACACACACACACACATATAAATATAAAAATCAACCTCCAGCCTTCCACTGTACTGTTTTTAGCACTTTTCACATGCCTCCCAATGTGTGTTAAAGATGTGTTAACCGCATAAGGTACAGTATACTGCTGTTGTGCAGAAATGAAAAAGCAAGGCAGGAATGTGTAATTACAAACTGCAGTAACATCATTTTGAAGAGTTGAAAAATACACTTGAGTATGTGAAGATTTCATTTATATAGCTTCAGTTTTCTTTTTCTTTTTTTTTAGGGAATGGTTGTCGAATGTTGGTTTGGTTGACAGATTTAAAAAAGCAGTTGTCAAGTGCTTTTCACTATGGTCTGAATCATGCCAGGAAAAGATATATGCTGGTAAAGTACATTGCATTTTATCCAGCCAGGTATCCAATAAAACAAGAGTGGCATTGTACCCATGTGGATCTAACAGCTGTGGTCATTGAAACTAAGGTTTAACGATTTACATACTCACCAAATCATGGATGTGCTCTCGGATTTTGTTTGTCTTCTGCTTCGAGAAAACACTTGTATATGAGCGTCTCTAATGATGGCGATGGTTGATGGATCAGATTTTAATGATGGAAGATGCCACTGATGTCCAAATGCAAATGCCCAAGCATTTATATGACCAGGACCAAACAGGCTTGGAAACAACATGCCTTTAATGATATTTTACAAAGTTTTTTTAATAAGCTTGCTTATTAATCTTGAACATAGGTGGTGAAGGGTTTTAATACCTCCACACGCATCCAGCTGTTTGCTTTTTTAGATCTTGAGCTCCTCCAATCACTGTTACACAGGTGAATTTACTTTTCATCAGTTTTATTTCCAACCTGCAAAACCCTGCATTTCATCCAATGTCAATGTTTTTAAACATGTTCTACAATATCTGCTCATGGTTACTATGCTATGGTTAAGGTTAGGGGAAGATTGTGGTAATGACAAATTAAAAAATATATTAGCCATACAGTAAAGTTCAGGCAACTGAAACATTAACCATATGGTTCCAAACGAACAAAAGTTCACTGAGCATTGACATCGAGTTCACTGTAACTCACCAAAACACGTTGTATTGTGTTGAGTGCATGTGCATCCTCATAAGATATTTGCAAAGCAGATTGTTTAAGTCAACTTTTATTTTAAATCCAATATTTTTTGCAAGCATACCTCTCATTGCTGCATATCTTGTAGATCAGTGGAATTGTTTGAAACCACTGGCAGGAAATTGTTGACCATCTACATCTTTGTGTATTGCATGAGATAAATAAAATGGGGACCAGATAATAGAAAAACAGCTTCATAGTGCTACTAAAAAGGTCAGAAACTCCACAGGAATTGTTTAATAAAGACGTGAAGGGGTAACAGGTTTGTTACAGGATGCAAACTAGAGTCTTCAGCATGAAAGTCAGATGTGCTTCACACCCATCCTCAACCCTGACCTCCCAAGCTTTCCACCTTGCTACTTCCTGCACTGAATGTAAATCCTGAGCTAAGCAATTCTGCAATTTTCAGTTTATTTTCACGACCATAGTAGATAGACAGCGGTGCTTTCATCCAAAGCAGCTTATTATTATATTGTCATCATCCATTTGCACATACATTAAACCACAATTTACACAGTTCACTGTTCAAGGTCTTGCTCAAGGACACTTCAACAAGAGCTACAAGGACCTGTCTAACAGCATAGCACAATATCACATATATTCACAAGCAATAATGGTAGAACATTTAATGATGGTGGAAAGGTAAAGCAATGTTGTAAATACTAAACCATCTCCATGACAACTGAGCATCCACATCTGCTGAGGAAGGCCATGGTATGTGGTTGAAAGCTGGAGACACAAGTAGGTTGGACCCTTGTGTTGACAATTTCTTTGCAAACCAGCATTTCTCAAAGTCAAGTCTCTTTCCTGACATTTTGCCCTTCAGCTGTTTTAGGGACAAAGTTAAATGTGGTGCCGGTGCAGTGTTTGAGGAGAGGAGAGGTGACAGGAGATGCATGAAGTAGAAGGAAGATAAGAGCAGGGGGAGTGGAGAGAAATAAAGGACATGAAAGCAGATTAGGACAGAGAGGAATGTCAACGTCCATGTGTCCAGGTGTAGAACTGATGGGGAGTGGCAGATTGTGTGTGTAAATTACTGGCCGGCATGCTGAATATTTATGAAGCAGACGGTGGCAGAGGGAGAATTCAAAGTCTAGGTGTGAAAGGGAGAGATGGACGCAGGGAGGAAATTGGAAGGGACAGAGTGTTTCCTCTGATGGATAATGACAGCCCCAAGTCACAGATTAAAGCCCGGACTACTGCCTCAATAATGTTGAAACCACCACGGGGCTTTTGTCAATGAAAGCAACAGTGTGAAAGAGGGCGGGAAACAGACTGAAAAAGAGGGCGAGTGATGAAATAAAGGAGGATGTAGAATATAATGAGCTTATGATAGCTGCCATGTCTCTGATAATATACAGTAGTCTTACTCAAAATGCAGTTTCAGGGTCACCAGGTGTAGATCTTGGATTTTTCTGAATCAGGGGCTTCAAAGGGGCCATCATTTACACAACAGGGCCCAGTTTCCCTGAGGACATTTTTAATATTATCATTATTTCTTCATTCCAGTCACTTGTTATGTATGTAAGGAACCACAAGATTCTAGCACCAGACTACAATATTTATTGGAAAGGACAAGTACATCCAGGTTCTCTGGTGCCGGTGTAGTGAAGTAGATTCAAGTCAGAAAACGTGTTGTAAGTGGATTTCATTAGGTGCAAACTATGACCTCTCCGCATCTTTAAAATTCAGCCAATGAACTGAGCTGGGGCCAATGCCCTTTTGGCACCGCCCCCTGGATCCTCACATGGTTGTCACTGATTTAATTTCTGCTTTATGGTGATACTGATATGAATTAATGAAGTTACCCTCTTACTTAGCGAAAATATGAAGAACGCATGTGGAACGTGGAAGACGACACGACATTAGCAGATATCAGGGGAATATCTGACTCTATTGATGCTAAATGCTTAACTATCCTCAGTAGCTTAATCAGAGCTTTTTAGCAGAGAACTGTCTGCTGCTACCTGAAATTAGATCAATGTGAGTCAAACATTCAAGTTACTAAAGCAAGCAAGCAGGTGTTCAGTAGGGCTTAGGGGAACTGCAGTGTAATAAGCATGTCAGGCGTCTTTCAATTTAGTGCAGCTTTAAATTAAATGTGATCAGAATGACTGTTTTATTTGACTAATGACTATTTTAACATAAATAATTTTAAAAGTCGTCAGTGAGTCGCAAAACAACATGAACATTGCAGCCAACCCAGCAACAGGCATACCAGACCTTTGTCATAGACTGGGTGTCAGCGAGAAAACTCCCTGGTTAGGTTTAGGAAAACACTGTAGTTTGGCTTAAAATGACTGTTTTACTTATGTGATTTCAGTTATATACATACGTTACGTTACGTTACGTAACTTAGAAAATACTATGGCTGCTAGAGGTCGCTGCATAACAGGAAATGTAAATATTGGTCGTATTATGCTGCTTTCACAGTTGACCTGTATGGATGTTTTTTGGATTAGGATGGCCCGGCTATTTATAGTACTGGTTATCTTAGTCATATAAATGAGTCCATCTTACCAAGTATCAAAAAACTATAAAGTACTAAATGTCTGGTGAGATTCGTAGTCTTATTTCCTGTGATCTGACATTTTCTGATTTAAATAAAAAGATGTATTACAACAGAAATTTGTGTTGCTGACGTTTAACTTTTACATAATAAAGAACATTGACGTCGTTTGTTGAAAGGAAAAATATGATTTTGTGGAAAAAACTTATATATTTCAAATGAGCTATCCAAAAAAGGACATTTCTGGCATCAATAGATAAACTCTGGTGTCATATGGGCCAAATGATCAAGGAATTTGAAATAAAACCATACTCCAGTAATCAGATGAGATATTCTGCAGTTTAATGTATCAGATATTTCTGTAAAGGAAAGTGCAAACCTTACCAAACAGACACATTTTTGAATGCACATCTGAATTTGCAGACTACTACAGTACTGCTGCCTGCTTTAGAGAGTGCTCACACACATGCATAGTGGCACATAAAGCTATGTGAAATTAGAGCAGCAAGTTCCCTCTGGCAGGGAACCTCCTGGTTTGGGAGAGAAGCATCTGGACAATACAGTCCCAGAGGTCTGAATACTGGCAACTAACTGAGGAGTCCCCACTGTGTCTGAAGACAGAATACAGAGCACAGCAGCACACCCCGTCCAGAATAACACATCAGTCAGACGACTGGGGCCAATTCATGTCCAATGGAGCGACATACATAGACTAGGATAGAATTAGGAGGGGAAGGGAAAACTTCTCAAACTTGGCATGAGTCGAACTTGTGTTTCTAGACAAATAAAACACAAAAACCTTGTGTACATCATGTCCTCATTGTTTCTTCCGTCTGAATAAGATGAATGCCGACTTATCATTAATTATATTCCCTTAGTGTCACAAATTATGTTGCGTTGCCTTCATGTGCAATACACAATAATGTCATGTCCTAAAAATGAAGCACTTCTGTAAGACTGTGAATGCTTGCATGCATTAGTCAAGATGTAAGACAGGGACAGGGAGAGCGGAAGACATACAGTAGACAGAAACAAAGTCACATAAAGACAGATAGATAGAATGAGGACAGCCTGGTCCGGACCGAGAGAGGAGAGCAGCGGCAGCAGCTGTTCCTGTTTCCTGTTCTCTCTGAGCCTAGATACCAACACAGCATGGCAGCACACCCTGGGGACCAACCAGAAAAAGGCTCTTAAAACAAAACCCAATCACCATGCCGTATCATTAATAGGCTTCTCTCAGGTGTGTACTCTATTAAGTCTGCCATCTGTACTCACATCTAAAGCCCTGTACACTGTGTTTGAATCAAGCTTCCACTCTAGAGTACATTAAATCAGATATTTTTCTCTGCTTTTTAGGTTCATCACTGTTACGTAGCCAATTTACTGTTCATGTTTTATCAAGTTAAAATTCCCCCATTTACTGATACACGGCATGTAGTTATCATACATATTGTGAGATTGTAAAGAAGTATGATTTTAAAAGGGATTTTTTTTTTCTTGCAGAGGCTTCTTTTCCCGTGGGAGTTGTGAAGATTGTCAGTGAGCAGAGTCTGACAGAATGCATGCGCTGATATGAACACTCTCAACTCTGGAACAGTAAAACGCAACAAAACAGAAATTCTGACAAAACCCCCAAAAAACTTCACGAAATATCTGCAGCACCTGAGGCTTTCTATCCTGTACAAGACTGAAATGTCAGCTTTTTGGGGGGTAAAACCAGCATCTTCAGCTTTCTTTCCTTCTCTTCCAGAGATAGGCACAAATGCATAAAAAAGGGTCTTGCTACAAATTACAAATCAAAATCAAATACAAAATTCATTTTTTCAATTAAAATACAAGTAAATTGTCATTTGAAAATACAAAAATGCATTCTATACAAACTGATATCACCACATTTTAGCCATTTAATAGCCTCAGCGTTTAAGGGGTGCATGATAAGCGACCACTCACTGACCGAGTGAACAGTCAATTGAAATGTCACATTGGGTAACTGAACAGTTAGAGGCCACAGTGATGCATTAGTTGTGTCAGATGACATTAATAAACTAGGCATTTAGCAAATGCCCTTTCAAGAGTGATAAGTACAAGTGCTGTGGAGTAAGTACATTTCTATGATCTCCAACTTTACAAGCAACCAGGGCAAAAGACACAAAACAGTTCCACTACAACAGAGAATAGTAGAGTATAAAAAGATTGTAGGAGAGACAGCCAAAGACTGGCATTAGGCTAATTGGTGACCAGCTTTTTTCTATACAGTTTGAACCTAAATTAAAAAAAAATTAGTATTATTTCAGAATAAACTCACATATTAAATAATGTATAAAGTATTTCAAATACGCAAATATGCATGTTTTGTTAGAATTTAAACCATATTTTTTTCTTTCAGGCAAAATACAAATTAAAGAATAATCAAAAAGGTACTTTAATACATGATAAAAATGCATTTAATTGAAAAACTGCACATCTCTGGTGTGTTTGCATATCAGCCTCTCTAACCCTAACCCTCTCAGATCTCAGAACCCACCAGGATTACTTACCTCCAGCCTCTCTCCCGTTACCCTTTCCTCTCTATTAGAAAGGTACGTTTATTAAAAGCCAGGGATGCGAGTACATTTCATTCTAAACTGAAAACATCTTCAGTAACTATAAATACAATGAAGCAGTGTCTAAAAGTCACCTCATGTTCTGTCTGACTTTGTCTCAAGCTTCTAAGTGCACCACTATTTTCACAAGCCAATCATTAACCCTGTCTGTTTGTTGCTGGGCAGGTAGTGTACAGTCAGTTTTATACTGCCTATTTTTCTAAAAACAGCTGCCCGCTGATGCTGTGAGGGTGGTGACAGTAAAGCTCCGGCCTGGAAAAAACAGAACAATGAGTTTCTACAGAGCCCCATAGAGCTGCAGGACTGCAGCATAATTCTCTGTTGGTTCGTCACTACAGGTGGTCATATGATCCACTGTTGGCATCATTACATTGGTAATAGCCACTTTAATGAAAAATTAGCACTTGGTTTCAGGTCTGTTTCAGTTATTATCAAAAACAAAGAACAAATTCAGCCCCCTTTTGAGATGAATGATGAATTTTCTGTAGTTCAGCTTTTTCATTTTCACATAAATAGGTTTATTGTATTACGTGTATTATATTGTCTTGTTTTATATCTACCTTAACTTTAAGCTGAATCATTTCAACACATTATGGTCCTCCACACATTTCCGTAATCTGATCGAGTGTATGTTTTGCAACGACCAAGGCAAAAGGGCAGGCTGAAGGGAAATGGAAAAATTAAATATAGATGGCTGTTGCTGACAGCCGAGTGGAAAGGAAATAAACTTTCCAACCATGGAGCACCCTGTCGACAGTACATGCCCCCATCCTTATTATCAAGAGGACCCATGTCAGCCCTGTCAGAGTGCTTGAAGTGTCTTGCTATCTGTGGAAATGCGTTAAGTATATGTTGATCCGATGCTCTCCCTTTACAGCTCTTCACACTGTCAGAACTTTCTGGCTTGGCAACCTAATAAGCCCAGTTTTACCACATAATTTAGGTTTCAGCCGACACATTATGGACACATTTCAAAATGACATTAAATGTATGATATAATGTGCATTTATAATAGGGCTTGGGCACTATCAGGGCATGAAATTACCCCATTCACCATCCAAATGCTGTATAATTTTGGCTGTGGTGGGTGACTCAGGCTGTCTCACTTTTACCCTGGCAGGTGGCAAGATTGTTTTTAAGCTGTATTTTTTTTTCCTATTTTAAAACTGCCCGAACTGCTAAAATTTGAAATTGACTCCGGAAATTTGGTGTCCATCAGCCACTGTGACAGAAAAAGTTTCATGCCCCTGGTCTTTATATAACTAACTACACATAATACCACCTTTAGCGCAAACAATCTCTCGTAGGTGTGTGTAAGGGACAAGTATGGATCGACACATGTTCCATCAAATTAATCGTTTTTGGTCACAGGTACTGTTAATATATCTGGACATGAATCACAAGAATAAGACACTGACCCTAAAAAAGATAAAGCTATAGCTATTCCAGTGGTTGCCCATGCAGTGATACTACAATACTGTCCTTTCATATCACGGTGGGATGATTTTTTTCAAGAAAAGCCCATTTTCATTACAACTGTATGAAATATAAATGATAACGAGGCACTGAAGAAGACAGAGACTCAACCTTATAATGTGTCATCTTCCTGGGACGACTATCAACAGAATGTACCAGACCGTTTAAATCAAAATTAAATGTTTTGGATCACCTGAGTAAAGACCGGACCAGCGTGTAACTAAAGACTTATCCTATCATCGTTTGAAAAGGTATTACCGCCAAAGTACTTGGGATTTGGGTACTTCAAGTATTTTACTTCTGTTCTCCTTTGGCTGACCTTTTAATACAAAAATCAGTCAGAGGAAAAAAAAACATTTTACACCTTCTCTTCATTCTCTACTAACACTTTTATGGGGAGCTACATAATTGAGGTCTCACACTGATGCATGTGCAACTTCTTAAGCTGTAGTTTGGCTCTCTTTTCAACAGAAGCTATTGTTGAAAATGTATGAAAATACAAAGCTTGGATGAGTTTTTATGACGGTACGTTGCATATCATACACATTTTATATGTTGGTTATTCATCTGACAATTGGGAAGTAAAAGTTATTACCTTAATTACCACAGGACTGTTTCCTGTGGCTCTATACCAGAGGTCACTAACAGTATAACAGCGTGTCTCTATGTTCCATGCCGATTATTAAAAGTGCCATGAAATCCCACTGTAAGACGTCTTTTGAGCAAAAATACCCACTCAAATCCGGGCCCAGAAAAATAAACGTCAGGGCTCACTTCTCTCATTGGACAAGAGAAAGTGGGGGAGCTGGAAATAATAGGGAAAGAGAAAATGGAGGTGTTAAAGCTGTTTAGTTGTTAAGAGGTGTGAGCTTGTTTATAATAAAGTTGGTTGAGGCTGCTAAGATGTGAAATGGAGTTAAAAAGAGAAGAAAAGGGAAACTCAAGGTACACTCTTAGTTATTTTTTTTCTCAAATAAGCACTCTTTCAAGAGGCACGCCTTTCAAAATGTCTGTCATGTATTATAAAATTCCACCCGCTTACTTTACATGAAATGATAAAATTACATTTATTTATAAGTTGAGTATAATCAGACAATATTGTTCGAATAGTATAGAATTGTACTTTACTTGAGTCAACAGTTGCTGACTACATACTGATGTTGATACAACTACTAGGCTTCTTCAAGACACGTGGGTCAGTGTCTGACTCCTGCACTAACCTCAAGTATATTGGATGGCATCCCAGTCGCCAGAATAAATATTGGCAATTAACATTTCTGCAAACCACTTATATGTTGCAACTTTACATTTCTTTAGGTCCGATTGCTTTATTTTATTTTGTCACAGCGCTGCGCTTATGTTTGGGTTAGGTTTAGACCCAAAACTCAGGTTTAGGGTTAGGAAAAGATCATATTTTTGCTTAAAATACCAGAACTTTGGTCGCCACAAAGTAGAGACTTAGACTTAGAGACTCAGAGACTTAGACTGTACTAAGTACTGGAGATGTCTCGGATTCCTGTCAAAAATATTCTGTTTTGGTGCCACAAACACAGCTGGAATTTGTCCCAGGGTGTCCTGAAAAATATCCTTTGGTGTCAAGCTTACAAATGTTGAAACATAGTCTCGAACTGCAGTCACTTGCTTGGCAGCCTTCTCACCCCCTCTATGAAAGTCAGGTCATAAACATGTAATGTGAATGTGATGTGACAGGTATTGTATAAATGTCAATATGGTACCCTATGACATGTATACATGTGAATGCATCAGTGGTTTGCAAAAACATTAACTGCCAACATTTTATTCTGGTGACTGGGCTGTGGATAGCATCGGCTATACTGTATAAAGGCATATAATATTGTGATCTATTTTACCTTAATAATCTGCAGAGGGTGAGCGTGTGCTGTGGTGCATATTGTTATAGTGGATGATTAATTAGCTCATTGTTCTCCCCCAGGTAATGTTGATGGGAGTGTGATGCCAGAGACTTCCTTGTCCGTGCATTTCCGCATTCAGCTGTTGGCATTTTGTTAATTTCCCTTTTTGCCTGGCATGAATACTAAAACCCCACAAAAAGTCTTCACTGAAAATAGCTTCCTTCCGTTTCACTATTAAGCTCCACGGGGCTCTCAAAGGACTTACTGTATGAACGTTGCTTCTTGTCAGCGCTCATCAGGCATCGTAAAAAAAGAAAACATAAAGGTTGGAAACTTATAGTAAAATGTGTGCATACTGGTGGGTTCTATTCTTTGAGGCTTTTCTGTTTTTCCTCAGATTTCATTAGAACAGCTTGTCCCCGAGGGCCCCCGAGTTGTTGACTGATTACAGATTCTGTCTGTCGACAAGCTTAGCATCAGTTTGAACTGTGTGCATGGTTGCATAAATACCCATTTCATTATACTCTGACAGTTACTCCGACACAATATTTGTCTGGATCAGAAGGCATTTTTCAGCCTTCCTAGTGTCTGGAAGCATTAATAGTAAAGTCCTTTACAAGGTTTGTATGATGCTTTTGCTACTCAACAAACAACATAACCACTGAATCAAGACATGTGTTTTAATGTGTAATTTCACACATTTTAGTTTGCTTTGTTTACTGTCTGTTTAGCTCTAATTTTTACTGGGATTCATTTTCTGTCACATATTTGTGGCATGGTGTGGAGGCCTCTCTTGCATTTCATTAATTTTAGTTGCAACCCCAGCTCTGTGAACACAGGGGGAACCTCAACCGGGACATTTCACCAATTAAAAGTTATTTCACCCAGGCTTCGCCCTGTTATGGGACCACATAGGTGTTAGGAGGTGAAGTGCAGTGGGCTGAGCAAACAGTCACAAGCCTCATTGGCTGTCACTGTACACTCAGTCAGCCAGAATAACTGCTCATTTGGGCTGATCTCAGTGGGTAGCACTGTAATAGACATTGATCAGTCATACACATCCCCAGGTGTGTCCCTGTTATGAAAAACCTTCAGGGGCACAGACTGAAACATGATCCGGCAGTCCTACAGAAGCCAATAAACCTCACCTCGTTGCAGAAAAAAAAAAAACCCAAGACATAAAACCAAAGTCACTCACATCCACTGATCTCTATTTTACCCTCATGAAGACCTACTCACACATAAACCAGCAAAAATACCACCAGTCTCTGCCCACCTATCCTGTTTGAACGTCTTATCACATGAAACATCTCCCTGGTTGATCAATTGCAGATTGTGACCTGCCCCTGGAGAGCCGCAGCTAGCATGACTTAGGGTTCACACGATTTTCAAATATTTTCATAGATTTTCAAAATATAACCCCTAGTTTGTTACAGTAGTTTAACATGGGGCTCTGAAGTGGTGTTGACTTTCAAAATAAAATTCTCAACAAGGTGTCGGGAGTGTTCAGAGGGTCTCTACCGAACCAATGAGGGTGGGTTATTACTGTTAATATTTGTAGAATTGTAAAAGATCCCCTGAAAGAGACTCCAGCTGATCAACAAGAAATGACACTATATACTAAGACCAGCTTTTTGTTGGTTTATGGCGCAGTCACTTTCTGCTGCCTCAAGATAGCAACCACACCCCAATTTAAGACCAACAAAGTACATTTGCCATTTACACAACGTGGGCGCTGGGAATGAAAATGACAACTGCATCAGTCTGACATTACCAATGACACTTGCCCTGCACTTTCTTGTTTCTGCACTTAAGACCAGCAGACTACCTTGTGTCACATCCCCAGCATGAAAAAAAAGTTCTACATTTAAATGAGTCATTTCAAGTTATGAAATATAGTCCACAATGTCATCTTTTTTGGATTTAATTATATCTTGTCCTTGCAGTATTAAAATATGAAAAGAACACCCTGAATAGGTCACATCTTGTCACAAGGGCTCAAATAAATGTGATGCAGGGGCTATCTGTTTACAGAAAAGACCCTCATTGGTCCAACTGGTTGTGTATTCAAATATATTCAGTTCTCATGATGGAGCATACAGTGTATCCACATGAACACATGTGGCTTATGTGTGATGTCTACTCAGGTATAGCCAGTATTCAAGCAGCTGATGGATAACATGGTAAGCTCACTATAGGTCTTCTACGGATTCCTTTGAACATCAGTGCCTTCACAGTCTTCTCAATATTAATGCCTCCATCCAACTGTGAGAACCTGACCTGTTTCAGTTGGAAATCAATAGCATGTGTGAATCCATTGCTTTCCTGTTGCATCACATCCTGTGCTATGAAAGCAAGTTATGAGCCTGAGAGGTTGCTGGATGTTTCTGTCATGCTCGTTCTGTTTTGCATGTAAAGTGACATGACAAAATTCACACAGGAAAGGTTCTGAACAACAAGGCTGCAACAGCCGAACTTAACCAAAGTTGAGACAGAATGAGTCATGGAAGAAGAGTCCAGAAACATAAGTAAGTACTATTGCAATCCAAAGCAAAACTACAACAACGGCAACAGCAAATAATTCCAGAGGTAGAAGATAATTTAGCGGCGGCCCTGGTCTTTTTTTACACCAATAAAACACTGGAAAGAGAGAGGCTTTTTCTTCCCCTGATAGGACGGACAGTTTGGTCTTTTCATGCAACAGATGAGACAAATTGTGCTTCTTAAAATACAGTCGAAATTCAAGGTTGATGCATCACCTGCAGTTAAAGCAGTGGTTGCCAGCATGCAAACTTTGTGGTGACTGGGGCCAAATGAGTGTCATTTTGATCTCAATGCCACCAGTCTGCCAGTGCATATACTCAATTCAATTTAAATTAAAGTATGTTGCCAGATCTAGAGTTGCAAGGCTTTCAAAGTAAAACTGATCATGTGGCAGATTTTAGAACAAAAAGGCTTCCATCTCCTATTATTTTTTATTTTATGACTGTATTACCTCATTGATATTGTAATTAATAAAATTCTGGGTTTAAATTTCCTCTCCAAAACCACATAGTATCCCTTTAAGACCCTGGGGCTGGTGTGTGTGTGTGTGTGTGTGTGTGTGTGTGTGTGTCTGTCTGTGAGGTTAAAATTATTTGGAAGCTTTTTAGATTATATCCCTTCGTACTGCGGCTTAGCACTGTGGTATTTGCTAGATCTCTGGGATCCTATAGTGTCCCCTCCTTATTATGAAGTGGCCTAAACGATTTAAACCCTTCCTTCCTTCCTTCCTAATCAAATAATTGGTTGGTGGAGATAACCAGGCTGTCTGATTGAGACTAGAGTAGGAGAACACCAGAGGGGCGAGGAATGAAGAAATTCGCCCTTGTCCTGACTTCTCAAAGTCCTCTTTGTTCCAAATATTTTTCCTGATGATGTCCGACTGGAGCTAAATGGAAAGCCAGCAGCTGCAAATACTCATGGCTGTTTGGTTTTGTTCGATTTAGTTCAAAAGGGATACACAGGCGTTTTGACAACCTAGCCGTGGGGTTAATGAAGACCAACTGGAAGTCACTTGCTGCCTTGTTGCCAACATCTACTGGGAACTGACACACAAAAACACAGACATATACACACACACACACACGACAGGTTGAGCTGCCTGTCATTCATGTCTGAGCTCCAGCGTCTTCTGTTGGAGATGAGCGTGGCATTGTTCGGTCAGCGTCACTATAGGGAGACGGATGCGGGGAAGGAAGCAACAGAGGACACGTTCCATTATTTCCAGTCGGCAAACAGCCAAAGCCTCGGTGCACAACCCTGAGGCAAGGAGAATTTTAAACAGCCACTTATTCATCGACACTGTACGCGAACACACACGCCTAAGCATACTGTTCACGCACACCTAAAGTATGTATATCCACCTCTACTAGAGTGCACACACACATTCCCAAAGAGACTCACTGTAGGTACATGATGTCTCTCAATTACTTTTTCCTTATTTTTCTTCTATTCAACCACCTGACACAGGTGGACACTGGGCAGAATCCTTTGAGGTGGAGGAAACATGTTTGACAAAGTTTGTTGTCCATCTTATTTGACCGTTTTAGCATTGGCTAAAACACAAAGATGACTCAAAAGGTTTTTTAATCGTCCTTTTCTATTTTTTTTTTTTAATTTATATCTGAGCCACTTTGAGCTTGCTTAAACATGCAACGTGTAAGGATTTTAGTTGAAAATGTTCAAATTAACTAAAATAATCAACAGAATGTGAAGAAAGAAAGGTTTGACATTATGATGTCTATGTATTGTGCTCCAGAGATATCTACTGAAGTTAGCATGCTAACCAGCTAGTCCTGTCCCCTCCCTGTCCAAAGCTCCTGTGCTGGTGTTGTAAACACCAACCAGTCTAGGCAGATGGCTGCCCACCATTGAGTCCGGTTCTGCTCCGAGGTTTCTGCCTGTTAAAAGGCAGTTTTTTCTCGTCAATGTCACCAAGTGCTTGCTCATGGGAGAAATGTTGGGTCTCTGTAAATAAATGAATCAAGGAGTATTGTGATGTCCCATGGGGTCATCAGAGAGCTGTGCTGCTCTCTGCAAGAGAGCATGCATGCAATGCTCCCTTGCAGGTAAGCCTGATTGAGGTGGTTCAGCGCACCTGGCCAGTACAGCTATTTAAACAGCTGCAACCCTCACTCTAAATCTCTCTCTGCTCTCACTCTGCTTTGGTCCCTTGCAGGCACGCCACGTTCCAGACTTTTGGTGATATAGTTTATCCTTTTGTTCACATCTGACAACACACCCACACATTTCACACTCACTCACATCACACACCACTGACCTTACTGATTTACACATCCCATTTTGTAAATATGAATTGGGTTCTCTTAATTTGGTTTAATTTGGATTAATAAAACATTGTTTAACAACTAAACATGGTGTATTCTCCCATTTTTGTCGTGTCCTACTGAGCCGGGTCATGACAGTATGGTTTAGGTCAGATTGATTGTTTGAATACTTCCCGAACCCCCAGTCCGGACCTCTTGCAAGAAGGGAAACTGAGCTAAGTAGCAAACGGCAGCTACAGTTAGCAGCAGTTAGTGGTTACTCTAGTGGTTACTCAAACTTGAAACTGGTTGCCAGTGGGCAGGTGGATGTAGAGACAGAAAGTGTTGAGTTATTTGTTGTTGATCCGAATCACAGTCAGAGAAATTGAGCAAGTAAAACAAGAACGTCATCAAATTGATGAATAAAGTTTCAGAGAAAATAAGTTGGAATCAGTCATCCTCGATAATCAGAACACATTTGGATGACGTCAGGACAAAAGTTGTCTCAAGTGTGCCAACACAACAGCCTTAATCAGTGTTAATGTTGACATTCAAATCCTCCCAATTTACAGCCATGTTATTAAACTTGCTAAAGAAGTTATTTCAAGGGTTACAGTCCAGTGACAGGCAGGTCAAATATATTGAGTCCTCATACTCTTTAATAACTTAAAACATGTCAATTAACATGTGAAAAACAAGGGAATTCCAATTGTGTTATATCTAATTCTGTAAACTCTTTCCTTTCCTATCCCTTCCTCATTCTGCTACAAGAAAAAGAAAAAAAACGGGTGTCCCAGTGTCAAAAACTGTCACGCTCGTTGGCGATATGGCTGACGGTGGCACGGTGTGTAATGAGGGACTGTCGCTGGAGCACTGAGGGGAGACGGCAGTGACACACCAGCGTGGGAAACTCATCTAAATCACATTACCAAACCCTGCCCTGAAGGCTCGCATGGCTGGCAGATTAGCCTGCACGGGCTGTCGCTGTTGCTGCTGCTTCTTCCTCAGAATTCTCGGCTTTGTGTAGGCTGATGGGTAATAAACATTGTAATCAGGCGCACGACTGTGAATGGCTTAACTAGGAACATGACACCGAAGGGAGAAGGATTGGCATGAAGGAATACAAACAGCATAAAGGAGACACTGTATGTAATACGTTTGTTGGGGAAAACAGATGAATCTCACTTTATGCAACTTTAAAACCATATTATTGATTACAAAAAGTGAATGAGGTGCATGATGTGTGACAGGTGTGTGTGCATGTATGTAAACTGGTGTGTATCAGGACAAAAGGTCACAGGCACTAGGTACTTGGTAAGTGGTTGGCTCTAGATGACAGACTACATAAGGAGCCGAGATGGTGCTCACCTCCCGCTCTTTTTACCCAGTCACACTTGTTCTTATCTCATCTGTGATTTGTAAGATGCAATGGTGGTGGGCTGCCTGCTTTGTTAATCTTATTTAATTCAGGGAGGTTGAGTTGTAATTTCTTTTCCTTGGTGTCGTTTGGGTGTATTTGTTACCTCCCCAGTCAGATTTTTCTTCTCTGTTATGTTGAGCAAGCCACCTTTAAAGTTATTTCCAACTCCATCATTTTTACCACCTTGTAAATAAACAGATCAACTGTTAAACTTAAGCAGTCTGTCTTCTTGGCTGCTTTTAGACTTGGGGAAGATGCGTCTATTTCATGGCTGCCACTGGACAGAGCAGTACACCTGTATTATGATGGCTGTCATGGTAAATTTAAACATCTTCAGTGGGGGTGTAAATTACACAAAGTAATGGTTTGGTATGTACCTCAAAATGCATATGGCTAAGTTTCTTGTAATTTATTTTCAACAGACAGTCCACCTAGGTCCACCTGAGATTGATGGTACAGCCTGTAGGCAGGGCCAGTTTATTTATTTATCACCATTCAGACACAGGGCAATTCAAGGTGCAAATTTACAGATGCAGACAAATACATAAAAAACATAAAACATTAGAAAATGTTTAAAATTGCATTTAAAAGACAATCAAACAAAGCAAAAGTGAGCAAATAAATAGTTAAAGATTAAAAAGATGCTATGCATCTAATTTATTGGAAAGCCTCAGTAAAAGGTAATGGTTTAGCCCTGATTTAAAAGAGCTGACAGTCCTAGCAGACCTCAGGTATTCGGGAAGTGTTTTTCACAGGCTGGGGGGCATAATAACTAAAAGCTGCCTCATATTGCTTGGTTGTGCATTAAGCAGTAAAAAGTGAACATAAACTCTGGCATAGCTCATATTTTTATGCGGGACTGATGTTTAAAAAAAATGCCAGTTGCTTTGGTACAGTCTGTCCCTATTTGCTTTCATATCTAGAGGCTAATTTAAAACAGTTGGGATATGCTGTTGGATGCCTGTTTTTTGTTGTTGTTGTTTTTTTCCGTCTTCACGCCAGTGATTAACATATCAGGGTGGTGCCATTTAACATGCATCAGCTTGTTTGATGTGTTTCCAATCACATACAACTGTCAAATAACGCCAACACACCGTCCTCCTCAGACAACCACCCAAAACTTTCCTTCACAGCTGATTTGGTCCCACAGTGTCTGATTTGAACTCGCCATAGTGCATAGACAGTAACTGTCTTCTTATGCTTTGGCTCATGGCAGTTGGAAAACAGTTTTATGCTCTCCCCCAGTGACATATGCTCTTGCTATAGTGTGATAATCACACATATGATTCATATAACTGCATGCAGCGTGACGGTTTGAGACAAAGACGTGTACCATTACACACCTAATGTTCAGCATTTTTCCCATGACTGCAAGATGGTTCATGGATTATTGATTTCTCTCTTTAACACACTGGACAGTAACAATTACAACCTAATACGATATTACAAATGACATGTGAGCAAGAAGTGATAAGCAACATGGGAATTAATAAGTTTTCCTATTTAGTTTTATTAGAGTTTTTTGCCAGATCTCCAAATTGTAGTCCTGGGGGGACATGAAATGGAGACATGAATTATTGGCAAGTTATTTTTCAACTACTCTGAGACCACATTCAATAAAAGCATACAGCAGCAAAGGAGAATTATTATGGAAAATGTGAGCAGAAAAAACAGGGAGACATCTGACTTAAAGCAACATTTTTTACTGTCTGCTTCGAATGCCATTTTCATGGAACTTCATTTTGATGGTACAGTGTCTTGTAGTAGGATGGATGGTGTCTCTGTCTTAGTCACTCCGCCCTCCTATCACTTGTTTCTGCACTATGTAACTTTAGTGAGAGGGTAGGATCACAGCGTTACATACATTTTTACTTCAACGTACAAGTTTTAAACACATAACGTTATCATGTAATAGATTGCACAAAATGCCAATTTCTAGATAATGTTGCTTTGATGATGGGGGGGTAATAACAGTCTCTCTCCAATTAAATTACATACATTACATAAAATGTTTATGTAATAATAATAATAAGAAGAAGAAGAAGAAGAAGAAGAAGAAGAAGAAGAAGAAGAAGCTTTATTAGTCCATCTGGGTAAAATTATTGTTTTTTATTCTGTTATTTGACACATGGAGGCCTGGATTAAACACATGCACAAAGAGAACCTATAAACATGGGGTGTGAAGGGATGTCAAAGTCAGGGAGCTGCCATATAGTCAGCACCCCCAAGCACTTAGGGTTCCAGTGCATTGAGCAAGGCTACAGTGCCTGTACACTGGTATATAATTAAAACAGTCAAAACCACCAAAAATCATTCTGAACCTGAGGTCCTCATCATATATTATAATAAGCAGGGAACAATGTTATTGTCATGAACTAAGAAACAAATGTTACCTCTTTCAAAGCGTGAGAAGAAATGAGTGGATATCCATTTAAAAACAACTCAGTAGAACCAAAAACAAACTTAACTATTGTAAGAAAAATGTTTAAACACATGCAATGATGATACTGGCCCATGGGTAGAATGAGACGCACCAGTTTTTATTGGATTTTAGTGGAATTTCTATATTTCATGAATATTTTGATGAAAAAATTGGCCGCTGTTTCAAAAGCTTCCAGGTCATTTGGGCCATTGACTCAAAATCAATGGCAAAATGTCTTGTTATACTGGTAGAATGAGACACAGCAGTTTTTATTGGATTTTAGTGGAATTTTTATTTTTCATGAATATCTTAAAGAAAAATCACCATTTTTAATGAATACACAGGATGTTTTCTTCAATGGCTTTGATGTCATTTGAGCCATTGACTCGAAATCAATGCCAAACTGTCTTGTCATGCTGGTAGAATGAGACACACCAGTTTTTATTGGATTTCAGTAGAATTTTTATTTTTCATAAATATTTTAATGAAAAATCAGCATTTTTAGCGAATACACCGCAAAATTATTTCAATAGCTCCAAGGTCGTTTGACCGATTGACTTGACATCAATCAGAAATGTCCTCCTATACAGGTAGAATGAGACACAGCAGTTGTTATTGGATTTAAGTGGAATTTGTATTTTTGGTGAATATTTTAAAGAAAAAAGTGGCCATTTTTCATGAAATTAAATGGTTATGGGGCTAGGGTTAGGGTTAGGGTGGTTCTGCTTGGCCGATTGACTCCAAATTGACCACAAATGTCGGCGGTGCTGGCGGAAAGAAAAAAAAGCAGTTTTTATTGGATTCCGGTGGAATTTGTATTTTTGGTGAATATTTTAAAGAAAAAAGTGGCCATTTTTCATGAAAACCTCGGGCCATTTTTTCAATAGCTTCCAGGTCTTTGGACCGATTGACTCGAAATCGCTCCCAAATGTGCTCCTATACTGGCTGAACGAGAGACAGCAGTCCCCATCGGATTCCGGTGAAATTTGTATTTTTGGTGAATATTTTAGTGAAAAGAGACAATGTTTCATGAGACTGCCTTAAGGCTGGCATTAGGGTTAGGGTTAGGGTTAGGGTTATGGAGTTAGGGTTAGGGTTACGGTCGTCTTTTGACCGATTGACTCGAAATTCGCCACGAATGTGGTCCTCTACTCGCTGAATGAGACACAGCAGTCCCCATCGGATTCCGGTGAAATTTGTATTTTTGGTGAATATTTTAAAGAAAAAAGTGGCCCATTTTTTCAATAGCTTCCAGGTCTTTGGACCGATTGACTCGAAATCGCTCCCAAATGTGCTCCTATACTGGCTGAACGAGACACAGCAGTCCCCATCGGATTCCGGTGAAATTTGTATTCTTGGTGAATATTTTAGAGAAAAAAGTGGCCCATTTTTTCAATAGCTTCCAGGTCTTTGGACCGATTGACTCGAAATCGCTCCCAAATGTGCTCCTATACTGGCTGAACGAGACACAGTAGTCCCCATCGGATTCCGGTGAAATTTGTATTTTTGGTGAATATTTTAGTGAAAAGAGACAATGTTTCATGAGACTGCCTTAAGGCTGGCATTAGGGTTAGGGTTAGGGTTAGGGTTAGGAGACCTGCATTCAATGTGAATACAAAGTGGAAGCGATTTTCGATTTACGTTCAAATAGGTGAGAATCTGGGTGCTGAAAAAGTTGCACCAGAGGGGGCGCCATTGGACAGGCTATGAGAGGGCTTTGAATGGAGTTGCATTGAAAGCGGTGGCAGGCGGTTTTTGGAAGGGATTCCCGGGTACTGGCGGGTGAATGCGCGCGGATGGGGTTTTGGAAGGGATTGCAGCGGGCGCTGTTCGGTGGGCGCGCGGGCTAGGGGGCGCCGCTCGGCGGGGTCTGAGAGCCGGGGGAGAGGTGTGATGTGCAGGTGGAGGTGAGATGAGAGGTGTGATGTGCAGGTGGGGATGAGATGAGAGGTGTGATGTGCAGGTGGAGATGACATGAGGGATGTGAGGAGAGGTGTTATGTGAAGGTGGAGATGAGATGAGAGGTGTGAGGAGAGGTGTGATGTGCAGGTGGAGGTGAGATGAGAGGTGTGAGGAGAGGTGTGATGTGCAGGTGGAGGTGAGATGAGGGATGTGAGGAGAGGTGTGATGTGCAGGTGGAGGTGAGATGAGGGATGTGAGGAGAGGTGTGATGTGCAGGTGGAGGTGAGATGAGAGGTGTGAGGAGAGGTGTGATGTGCAGGTGGAGATGAGATGAGAGGTGTGAGGAGAGGTGTGATGTGCAGGTGGAGGTGAGATGAGAGGTGTGAGGAGAGGTGTGATGTGCAGGTGGAGATGAGATGAGAGGTGTGAGGAGAGGTGTGATGTGCAGGATTCCGGTGAAATTTGTATTTTTGGTGAATATTTTAGTGAAAAGAGACAATGTTTCATGAGACTGCCTTAAGGCTGGCATTAGGGTTAGGGTTAGGGTTAGGGTTATGGACCTAGGGTTAGGGTTACGGTCGTCTTTTGACCGATTGACTCGAAATTCGTCACGAATGTGGTCCTCTACTCGCTAAATGAGACATAGCAGTCCCCATCGGATTCCGGTGAAATTTGTATTTTTGGTGAATATTTTAAAGAAAAAAGTGGCCCATTTTTTCAATAGCTTCCAGGTCTTTGGACCGATTGACTCGAAATCGCTCCCAAATGTGCTCCTATACTGGCTGAACGAGACACAGCAGTCCCCATCGGATTCCGGTGAAATTTGTATTTTTGGTGAATATTTTAAAGAAAAAAGTGGCCCATTTTTTCAATAGCTTCCAGGTCTTTGGACCGATTGACTCGAAATCGCTCCTTAATGTGCTCCTATACGGGCTGAACGAGACACAGCAGTCCCCATTGGATTCTGGTGAAATTTGTATTTTTGGTGAATATTTTAAAGAAAAAAGTGGCCCATTTTTTCAATAGCTTCCAGGTCTTTGGACCGATTGACTCGAAATCGCTCCCAAATGTGCTCCTATACTGGCTGAACGAGACACAGCAGTCCCCATCGGATTCCGGTGAAATTTGTATTTTTGGTGAATATTTTAGAGAAAAAAGTGGCCCATTTTTTCAATAGCTTCCAGGTCTTTGGACCGATTGACTCGAAATCGCTCCCAAATGTGCTCCTATACTGGCTGAACGAGACACAGCAGTCCCCATCGGATTCCGGTGAAATTTGTATTTTTGGTGAATATTTTAGTGAAAAGAGACAATGTTTCATGAGACTGCCTTAAGGCTGGCATTAGGGTTAGGGTTAGGGTTAGGGTTAGGGTTATGGAGCTAGGGTTAGGGTTACGGTCGTCTTTTGACCGATTGACTCGAAATTCGTCACGAACGTGGTCCTCTACTCGCTGAATGAGACACAGCAGTCCCCATCGGATTCCGGTGAAATTTGTATTTTTGGTGAATATTTTAGTGAAAAGAGACAATGTTTCATGAGACTGCCTTAAGGCTGGCATTGGGGTTAGGGTTAGGGTTAGGGTTATGGAGCTAGGGTTAGGGTTACGGTCGTCTTTTGACCGATTGACTCGAAATTCGTCACGAATGTGGTCCTCTACTCGCTAAATGAGACACAGCAGTCCCCATCGGATTCCGGTGAAATTTGTATTTTTGGTGAATATTTTAAAGAAAAAAGTGGCCCATTTTTTCAATAGCTTCCAGGTCTTTGGACCGATTGACTCGAAATCTCTCCCAAATGTGCTCCTATACTGGCTGAACGAGACACAGCAGTCCCCATCGGATTCCGGTGAAATTTGTATTTTTGGTGAATATTTTAGTGAAAAGAGACAATGTTTCATGAGACTGCCTTAAGGCTGGCATTAGGGTTAGGGTTAGGGTTATGGAGCTAGGGTTAGGGTTACAGTCGTCTTTTGACCGATTGACTCGAAATTCGTCACGAACGTGGTCCTCTACTCGCTGAATGAGACACAGCAGTCCCCATCGGATTCCGGTGAAATTTGTATTTTTGGTGAATATTTTAGTGAAAAGAGACAATGTTTCATGAGACTGCCTTAAGGCTGGCATTAGGGTTAGGGTTAGGGTTAGGGTTATGGAGCTAGGGTTAGGGTTACGGTTGTCTTTTGACCGATTGACTCGAAATTCGTCACGAATGTGGTCCTCTACTCGCTAAATGAAACACAGCAGTCCCCATCGGATTCCGGTGAAATTTGTATTTTTGGTGAATATTTTAAAGAAAAAAGTGGCCCATTTTTTCAATAGCTTCCAGGTCTTTGGACCGATTGACTCGAAATCTCTCCCAAATGTGCTCCTATACTGGCTGAACGAGACACAGCAGTCCCCATCGGATTCCGGTGAAATTTGTATTTTTGGTGAATATTTTAGTGAAAAGAGACAATGTTTCATGAGACTGCCTTAAGGCTGGCATTAGGGTTAGGGTTATGGAGCTAGGGTTAGGGTTACGGTCGTCTTTTGACCGATTGACTCGAAATTCGTCACGAATGTGGTCCTCTACTCGCTGAATGAGACACAGCAGTCCCCATCGGATTCCGGTGAAATTTGTATTTTTGGTGAATATTTTAAAGAAAAAAGTGGCCCATTTTTTCAATAGCTTCCAGGTCTTTGGACCGATTGACTCGAAATCGCTCCCAAATGTGCTCCTATACTGGCTGAACGAGACACAGCAGTCCCCATCGGATTCCGGTGAAATTTGTATTTTTGGTGAATATTTTAAAGAAAAAAGTGGCCCATTTTTTCAATAGCTTCCAGGTCTTTGGACCGATTGACTCGAAATCGCTCCCAAATGTGCTCCTATACTGGCTGAACGAGACACAGCAGTCCCCATCGGATTCCGGTGAAATTTGTATTTTTGGTGAATATTTTAGTGAAAAGAGACAATGTTTCATGAGACTGCCTTAAGGCTGGCATTAGGGTTAGGGTTAGGGTTAGGGTTATGGAGCTAGGGTTAGGGTTACGGTCGTCTTTTGACCGATTGACTCGAAATTCGTCACGAATGTGGTCCTCTACTCGCTGAATGAGACACAGCAGTCCCCATCGGATTCCGGTGAAATTTGTATTTTTGGTGAATATTTTAAAGAAAAAAGTGGCCCATTTTTTCAATAGCTTCCAGGTCTTTGGACCGATTGACTCGAAATCGCTCCCAAATGTGCTCCTATACTGGCTGAACGAGACACAGCAGTCCCCATCGGATTCCGGTGAAATTTGTATTTTTGGTGAATATTTTAAAGAAAAAAGTGGCCCATTTTTTCAATAGCTTCCAGGTCTTTGGACCGATTGACTCGAAATCGCTCCCAAATGTGCTCCTATACTGGCTGAACGAGACACAGCAGTCCCCATCGGATTCCGGTGAAATTTGTATTTTTGGTGAATATTTTAGTGAAAAGAGACAATGTTTCATGAGACTGCCTTAAGGCTGGCATTAGGGTTAGGGTTAGGGTTAGGGTTATGGAGCTAGGGTTAGGGTTACGGTCGTCTTTTGACCGATTGACTCGAAATTCGTCACGAATGTGGTCCTCTACTCGCTGAATGAGACACAGCAGTCCCCATCGGATTCCGGTGAAATTTGTATTTTTGGTGAATATTTTAAAGAAAAAAGTGGCCCATTTTTTCAATAGCTTCCAGGTCTTTGGACCGATTGACTCGAAATCGCTCCCAAATGTGCTCCTATACTGGCTGAACGAGACACAGCAGTCCCCATCGGATTCCGGTGAAATTTGTATTTTTGGTGAATATTTTAAAGAAAAAAGTGGCCCATTTTTTCAATAGCTTCCAGGTCTTTGGACCGATTGACTCGAAATCGCTCCTTAATGTGCTCCTATACGGGCTGAACGAGACACAGCAGTCCCCATTGGATTCTGGTGAA
The DNA here is from genome assembly GCF_040436345.1 of Pagrus major. Classification (NCBI taxonomy): domain Eukaryota; kingdom Metazoa; phylum Chordata; class Actinopteri; order Spariformes; family Sparidae; genus Pagrus; species Pagrus major. Next base: position 30,293,058 of record NC_133218.1, read on the forward strand.
ATTTGTATTTTTGGTGAATATTTTAAAGAAAAAAGTGGCCCATTTTTTCAATAGCTTCCAGGTCTTTGGACCGATTGACTCGAAATCGCTCCCAAATGTGCTCCTATACTGGCTGAACGAGACACAGCAGTCCCCATCGGATTCCGGTGAAATTTGTATTTTTGGTGAATATTTTAGAGAAAAAAGTGGCCCATTTTTTCAATAGCTTCCAGGTCTTTGGACCGATTGACTCGAAATCGCTCCCAAATGTGCTCCTATACTGGCTGAACGAGACACAGCAGTCCCCATCGGATTCCGGTGAAATTTGTATTTTTGGTGAATATTTTAGTGAAAAGAGACAATGTTTCATGAGACTGCCTTAAGGCTGGCATTAGGGTTAGGGTTAGGGTTAGGGTTAGGGTTATGGAGCTAGGGTTAGGGTTACGGTCGTCTTTTGACCGATTGACTCGAAATTCGTCACGAACGTGGTCCTCTACTCGCTGAATGAGACACAGCAGTCCCCATCGGATTCCGGTGAAATTTGTATTTTTGGTGAATATTTTAGTGAAAAGAGACAATGTTTCATGAGACTGCCTTAAGGCTGGCATTGGGGTTAGGGTTAGGGTTAGGGTTATGGAGCTAGGGTTAGGGTTACGGTCGTCTTTTGACCGATTGACTCGAAATTCGTCACGAATGTGGTCCTCTACTCGCTAAATGAGACACAGCAGTCCCCATCGGATTCCGGTGAAATTTGTATTTTTGGTGAATATTTTAAAGAAAAAAGTGGCCCATTTTTTCAATAGCTTCCAGGTCTTTGGACCGATTGACTCGAAATCTCTCCCAAATGTGCTCCTATACTGGCTGAACGAGACACAGCAGTCCCCATCGGATTCCGGTGAAATTTGTATTTTTGGTGAATATTTTAGTGAAAAGAGACAATGTTTCATGAGACTGCCTTAAGGCTGGCATTAGGGTTAGGGTTAGGGTTATGGAGCTAGGGTTAGGGTTACAGTCGTCTTTTGACCGATTGACTCGAAATTCGTCACGAACGTGGTCCTCTACTCGCTGAATGAGACACAGCAGTCCCCATCGGATTCCGGTGAAATTTGTATTTTTGGTGAATATTTTAGTGAAAAGAGACAATGTTTCATGAGACTGCCTTAAGGCTGGCATTAGGGTTAGGGTTAGGGTTAGGGTTATGGAGCTAGGGTTAGGGTTACGGTTGTCTTTTGACCGATTGACTCGAAATTCGTCACGAATGTGGTCCTCTACTCGCTAAATGAAACACAGCAGTCCCCATCGGATTCCGGTGAAATTTGTATTTTTGGTGAATATTTTAAAGAAAAAAGTGGCCCATTTTTTCAATAGCTTCCAGGTCTTTGGACCGATTGACTCGAAATCTCTCCCAAATGTGCTCCTATACTGGCTGAACGAGACACAGCAGTCCCCATCGGATTCCGGTGAAATTTGTATTTTTGGTGAATATTTTAGTGAAAAGAGACAATGTTTCATGAGACTGCCTTAAGGCTGGCATTAGGGTTAGGGTTATGGAGCTAGGGTTAGGGTTACGGTCGTCTTTTGACCGATTGACTCGAAATTCGTCACGAATGTGGTCCTCTACTCGCTGAATGAGACACAGCAGTCCCCATCGGATTCCGGTGAAATTTGTATTTTTGGTGAATATTTTAAAGAAAAAAGTGGCCCATTTTTTCAATAGCTTCCAGGTCTTTGGACCGATTGACTCGAAATCGCTCCCAAATGTGCTCCTATACTGGCTGAACGAGACACAGCAGTCCCCATCGGATTCCGGTGAAATTTGTATTTTTGGTGAATATTTTAAAGAAAAAAGTGGCCCATTTTTTCAATAGCTTCCAGGTCTTTGGACCGATTGACTCGAAATCGCTCCCAAATGTGCTCCTATACTGGCTGAACGAGACACAGCAGTCCCCATCGGATTCCGGTGAAATTTGTATTTTTGGTGAATATTTTAGTGAAAAGAGACAATGTTTCATGAGACTGCCTTAAGGCTGGCATTAGGGTTAGGGTTAGGGTTAGGGTTATGGAGCTAGGGTTAGGGTTACGGTCGTCTTTTGACCGATTGACTCGAAATTCGTCACGAATGTGGTCCTCTACTCGCTGAATGAGACACAGCAGTCCCCATCGGATTCCGGTGAAATTTGTATTTTTGGTGAATATTTTAAAGAAAAAAGTGGCCCATTTTTTCAATAGCTTCCAGGTCTTTGGACCGATTGACTCGAAATCGCTCCCAAATGTGCTCCTATACTGGCTGAACGAGACACAGCAGTCCCCATCGGATTCCGGTGAAATTTGTATTTTTGGTGAATATTTTAAAGAAAAAAGTGGCCCATTTTTTCAATAGCTTCCAGGTCTTTGGACCGATTGACTCGAAATCGCTCCCAAATGTGCTCCTATACTGGCTGAACGAGACACAGCAGTCCCCATCGGATTCCGGTGAAATTTGTATTTTTGGTGAATATTTTAGTGAAAAGAGACAATGTTTCATGAGACTGCCTTAAGGCTGGCATTAGGGTTAGGGTTAGGGTTAGGGTTATGGAGCTAGGGTTAGGGTTACGGTCGTCTTTTGACCGATTGACTCGAAATTCGTCACGAATGTGGTCCTCTACTCGCTGAATGAGACACAGCAGTCCCCATCGGATTCCGGTGAAATTTGTATTTTTGGTGAATATTTTAAAGAAAAAAGTGGCCCATTTTTTCAATAGCTTCCAGGTCTTTGGACCGATTGACTCGAAATCGCTCCCAAATGTGCTCCTATACTGGCTGAACGAGACACAGCAGTCCCCATCGGATTCCGGTGAAATTTGTATTTTTGGTGAATATTTTAGTGAAAAGAGACAATGTTTCATGAGACTGCCTTAAGGCTGGCATTAGGGTTAGGGTTAGGGTTAGGGTTATGGAGCTAGGGTTAGGGTTAGGGTTAGGGTTATGGAGTTAGGGTTAGGGTTACGGTCGTCTTTTGACCGATTGACTCGAAATTCGCCACGAATGTGGTCCTCTACTCGCTGAATGAGACACAGCAGTCCCCATCGGATTCCGGTGAAATTTGTATTTTTGGTGAATATTTTAAAGAAAAAAGTGGCCCATTTTTTCAATAGCTTCCAGGTCTTTGGACCGATTGACTCGAAATCGCTCCCAAATGTGCTCCTATACTGGCTGAACGAGACACAGCAGTCCCCATCGGATTCCGGTGAAATTTGTATTTTTGGTGAATATTTTAAAGAAAAAAGTGGCCCATTTTTTCAATAGCTTCCAGGTCTTTGGACCGATTGACTCGAAATCGCTCCTTAATGTGCTCCTATACGGGCTGAACGAGACACAGCAGTCCCCATTGGATTCTGGTGAAATTTGTATTTTTGGTGAATATTTTAAAGAAAAAAGTGGCCCATTTTTTCAATAGCTTCCAGGTCTTTGGACCGATTGACTCGAAATCGCTCCCAAATGTGCTCCTATACTGGCTGAACGAGACACAGCAGTCCCCATCGGATTCCGGTGAAATTTGTATTTTTGGTGAATATTTTAGAGAAAAAAGTGGCCCATTTTTTCAATAGCTTCCAGGTCTTTGGACCGATTGACTCGAAATCGCTCCCAAATGTGCTCCTATACTGGCTGAACGAGACACAGCAGTCCCCATCGGATTCCGGTGAAATTTGTATTTTTGGTGAATATTTTAGTGAAAAGAGACAATGTTTCATGAGACTGCCTTAAGGCTGGCATTAGGGTTAGGGTTAGGGTTAGGGTTAGGGTTATGGAGCTAGGGTTAGGGTTACGGTCGTCTTTTGACCGATTGACTCGAAATTCGTCACGAACGTGGTCCTCTACTCGCTGAATGAGACACAGCAGTCCCCATCGGATTCCGGTGAAATTTGTATTTTTGGTGAATATTTTAGTGAAAAGAGACAATGTTTCATGAGACTGCCTTAAGGCTGGCATTGGGGTTAGGGTTAGGGTTAGGGTTATGGAGCTAGGGTTAGGGTTACGGTCGTCTTTTGACCGATTGACTCGAAATTCGTCACGAATGTGGTCCTCTACTCGCTAAATGAGACACAGCAGTCCCCATCGGATTCCGGTGAAATTTGTATTTTTGGTGAATATTTTAAAGAAAAAAGTGGCCCATTTTTTCAATAGCTTCCAGGTCTTTGGACCGATTGACTCGAAATCTCTCCCAAATGTGCTCCTATACTGGCTGAACGAGACACAGCAGTCCCCATCGGATTCCGGTGAAATTTGTATTTTTGGTGAATATTTTAGTGAAAAGAGACAATGTTTCATGAGACTGCCTTAAGGCTGGCATTAGGGTTAGGGTTAGGGTTATGGAGCTAGGGTTAGGGTTACAGTCGTCTTTTGACCGATTGACTCGAAATTCGTCACGAACGTGGTCCTCTACTCGCTGAATGAGACACAGCAGTCCCCATCGGATTCCGGTGAAATTTGTATTTTTGGTGAATATTTTAGTGAAAAGAGACAATGTTTCATGAGACTGCCTTAAGGCTGGCATTAGGGTTAGGGTTAGGGTTAGGGTTATGGAGCTAGGGTTAGGGTTACGGTTGTCTTTTGACCGATTGACTCGAAATTCGTCACGAATGTGGTCCTCTACTCGCTAAATGAAACACAGCAGTCCCCATCGGATTCCGGTGAAATTTGTATTTTTGGTGAATATTTTAAAGAAAAAAGTGGCCCATTTTTTCAATAGCTTCCAGGTCTTTGGACCGATTGACTCGAAATCTCTCCCAAATGTGCTCCTATACTGGCTGAACGAGACACAGCAGTCCCCATCGGATTCCGGTGAAATTTGTATTTTTGGTGAATATTTTAGTGAAAAGAGACAATGTTTCATGAGACTGCCTTAAGGCTGGCATTAGGGTTAGGGTTATGGAGCTAGGGTTAGGGTTACGGTCGTCTTTTGACCGATTGACTCGAAATTCGTCACGAATGTGGTCCTCTACTCGCTGAATGAGACACAGCAGTCCCCATCGGATTCCGGTGAAATTTGTATTTTTGGTGAATATTTTAAAGAAAAAAGTGGCCCATTTTTTCAATAGCTTCCAGGTCTTTGGACCGATTGACTCGAAATCGCTCCCAAATGTGCTCCTATACTGGCTGAACGAGACACAGCAGTCCCCATCGGATTCCGGTGAAATTTGTATTTTTGGTGAATATTTTAAAGAAAAAAGTGGCCCATTTTTTCAATAGCTTCCAGGTCTTTGGACCGATTGACTCGAAATCGCTCCCAAATGTGCTCCTATACTGGCTGAACGAGACACAGCAGTCCCCATCGGATTCCGGTGAAATTTGTATTTTTGGTGAATATTTTAGTGAAAAGAGACAATGTTTCATGAGACTGCCTTAAGGCTGGCATTAGGGTTAGGGTTAGGGTTAGGGTTATGGAGCTAGGGTTAGGGTTACGGTCGTCTTTTGACCGATTGACTCGAAATTCGTCACGAATGTGGTCCTCTACTCGCTGAATGAGACACAGCAGTCCCCATCGGATTCCGGTGAAATTTGTATTTTTGGTGAATATTTTAAAGAAAAAAGTGGCCCATTTTTTCAATAGCTTCCAGGTCTTTGGACCGATTGACTCGAAATCGCTCCCAAATGTGCTCCTATACTGGCTGAACGAGACACAGCAGTCCCCATCGGATTCCGGTGAAATTTGTATTTTTGGTGAATATTTTAAAGAAAAAAGTGGCCCATTTTTTCAATAGCTTCCAGGTCTTTGGACCGATTGACTCGAAATCGCTCCCAAATGTGCTCCTATACTGGCTGAACGAGACACAGCAGTCCCCATCGGATTCCGGTGAAATTTGTATTTTTGGTGAATATTTTAGTGAAAAGAGACAATGTTTCATGAGACTGCCTTAAGGCTGGCATTAGGGTTAGGGTTAGGGTTAGGGTTATGGAGCTAGGGTTAGGGTTACGGTCGTCTTTTGACCGATTGACTCGAAATTCGTCACGAATGTGGTCCTCTACTCGCTGAATGAGACACAGCAGTCCCCATCGGATTCCGGTGAAATTTGTATTTTTGGTGAATATTTTAAAGAAAAAAGTGGCCCATTTTTTCAATAGCTTCCAGGTCTTTGGACCGATTGACTCGAAATCGCTCCCAAATGTGCTCCTATACTGGCTGAACGAGACACAGCAGTCCCCATCGGATTCCGGTGAAATTTGTATTTTTGGTGAATATTTTAGTGAAAAGAGACAATGTTTCATGAGACTGCCTTAAGGCTGGCATTAGGGTTAGGGTTAGGGTTAGGGTAATGGAGCTAGGGTTAGGGTTAGGGTTAGGGTTATGGAGTTAGGGTTAGGGTTAGGGTCGTCTTTTGACCGATTGACTCGAAATTCGCCACGAATGTGGTCCTCTACTCGCTGAATGAGACACAGCAGTCCCCATCGGATTCCGGTGAAATTTGTATTTTTGGTGAATATTTTAAAGAAAAAAGTGGCCCATTTTTTCAATAGCTTCCAGGTCTTTGGACCGATTGACTCGAAATCGCTCCCAAATGTGCTCCTATACTGGCTGAACGAGACACAGCAGTCCCCATCGGATTCCGGTGAAATTTGTATTTTTGGTGAATATTTTAAAGAAAAAAGTGGCCCATTTTTTCAATAGCTTCCAGGTCTTTGGACCGATTGACTCGAAATCGCTCCCAAATGTGCTCCTATACTGGCTGAACCAGACACCGCAGTCCCCATCGGATTCCGGTGAAATTTGTATTTTTGGTGAATATTTTAGTGAAAAGAGACAATGTTTCATGAGACTGCCTTAAGGCTGGCATTAGGGTTAGGGTTAGGGTTAGGGTTATGGAGCTAGGGTTAGGGTTAGGGTTAGGGTTATGGAGTTAGGGTTAGGGTTACGGTCGTCTTTTGACCGATTGACTCGAAATTCGCCACGAATGTGGTCCTCTACTCGCTGAATGAGACACAGCAGTCCCCATCGGATTCCGGTGAAATTTGTATTTTTGGTGAATATTTTAAAGAAAAAAGTGGCCCATTTTTTCAATAGCTTCCAGGTCTTTGGACCGATTGACTCGAAATCGCTCCTTAATGTGCTCCTATACGGGCTGAACGAGACACAGCAGTCCCCATTGGATTCTGGTGAAATTTGTATTTTTGGTGAATATTTTAAAGAAAAAAGTGGCCCATTTTTTCAATAGCTTCCAGGTCTTTGGACCGATTGACTCGAAATCGCTCCCAAATGTGCTCCTATACTGGCTGAACGAGACACAGCAGTCCCCATCGGATTCCGGTGAAATTTGTATTTTTGGTGAATATTTTAGAGAAAAAAGTGGCCCATTTTTTCAATAGCTTCCAGGTCTTTGGACCGATTGACTCGAAATCGCTCCCAAATGTGCTCCTATACTGGCTGAACGAGACACAGCAGTCCCCATCGGATTCCGGTGAAATTTGTATTTTTGGTGAATATTTTAGTGAAAAGAGACAATGTTTCATGAGACTGCCTTAAGGCTGGCATTAGGGTTAGGGTTAGGGTTAGGGTTAGGGTTATGGAGCTAGGGTTAGGGTTACGGTCGTCTTTTGACCGATTGACTCGAAATTCGTCACGAACGTGGTCCTCTACTCGCTGAATGAGACACAGCAGTCCCCATCGGATTCCGGTGAAATTTGTATTTTTGGTGAATATTTTAGTGAAAAGAGACAATGTTTCATGAGACTGCCTTAAGGCTGGCATTGGGGTTAGGGTTAGGGTTAGGGTTATGGAGCTAGGGTTAGGGTTACGGTCGTCTTTTGACCGATTGACTCGAAATTCGTCACGAATGTGGTCCTCTACTCGCTAAATGAGACACAGCAGTCCCCATCGGATTCCGGTGAAATTTGTATTTTTGGTGAATATTTTAAAGAAAAAAGTGGCCCATTTTTTCAATAGCTTCCAGGTCTTTGGACCGATTGACTCGAAATCTCTCCCAAATGTGCTCCTATACTGGCTGAACGAGACACAGCAGTCCCCATCGGATTCCGGTGAAATTTGTATTTTTGGTGAATATTTTAGTGAAAAGAGACAATGTTTCATGAGACTGCCTTAAGGCTGGCATTAGGGTTAGGGTTAGGGTTATGGAGCTAGGGTTAGGGTTACAGTCGTCTTTTGACCGATTGACTCGAAATTCGTCACGAACGTGGTCCTCTACTCGCTGAATGAGACACAGCAGTCCCCATCGGATTCCGGTGAAATTTGTATTTTTGGTGAATATTTTAGTGAAAAGAGACAATGTTTCATGAGACTGCCTTAAGGCTGGCATTAGGGTTAGGGTTAGGGTTAGGGTTATGGAGCTAGGGTTAGGGTTACGGTTGTCTTTTGACCGATTGACTCGAAATTCGTCACGAATGTGGTCCTCTACTCGCTAAATGAAACACAGCAGTCCCCATCGGATTCCGGTGAAATTTGTATTTTTGGTGAATATTTTAAAGAAAAAAGTGGCCCATTTTTTCAATAGCTTCCAGGTCTTTGGACCGATTGACTCGAAATCTCTCCCAAATGTGCTCCTATACTGGCTGAACGAGACACAGCAGTCCCCATCGGATTCCGGTGAAATTTGTATTTTTGGTGAATATTTTAGTGAAAAGAGACAATGTTTCATGAGACTGCCTTAAGGCTGGCATTAGGGTTAGGGTTAGGGTTAGGGTTATGGAGCTAGGGTTAGGGTTAGGGTTAGGGTTATGGAGCTAGGGTTAGGGTTACGGTCGTCTTTTGACCGATTGACTCGAAATTCGCCAGGAATGTGGTCCTCTACTCGCTGAATGAGACACAGCAGTCCCCATCGGATTCCGGTGAAATTTGTATTTTTGGTGAATATTTTAAAGAAAAAAGTGGCCCATTTTTTCAATAGCTTCCAGGTCTTTGGACCGATTGACTCGAAATCGCTCCCAAATGTGCTCCTATACTGGCTGAACGAGACACAGCAGTCCCCATCGGATTCCGGTGAAATTTGTATTTTTGGTGAATATTTTAAAGAAAAAAGTGGCCCATTTTTTCAATAGCTTCCAGGTCTTTGGACCGATTGACTCGAAATCGCTCCCAAATGTGCTCCTATACTGGCTGAACGAGACACAGCAGTCCCCATCGGATTCCGGTGAAATTTGTATTTTTGGTGAATATTTTAGTGAAAAGAGACAATGTTTCATGAGACTGCCTTAAGGCTGGCATTAGGGTTAGGGTTAGGGTTAGGGTTATGGAGCTAGGGTTAGGGTTAGGGTTAGGGTTATGGAGCTAGGGTTAGGGTTACGGTCGTCTTTTGACCGATTGACTCGAAATTCGTCACGAATGTGGTCCTCTACTCGCTGAATGAGACACAGCAGTCCCCATCGGATTCCGGTGAAATTTGTATTTTTGGTGAATATTTTAAAGAAAAAAGTGGCCCATTTTTTCAATAGCTTCCAGGTCTTTGGACCGATTGACTCGAAATCGCTCCCAAATGTGCTCCTATACTGGCTGAATGAGACACAGCAGTCCCCATCGGATTCCGGTGAAATTTGTATTTTTGGTGAATATTTTAAAGAAAAAAGTGGCCCATTTTTTCAATAGCTTCCAGGTCTTTGGACCGATTGACTCGAAATCGCTCCCAAATGTGCTCCTATACTGGCTGAACGAGACACAGCAGTCCCCATCGGATTCCGGTGAAATTTGTATTTTTGGTGAATATTTTAGTGAAAAGAGACAATGTTTCATGAGACTGCCTTAAGGCTGGCATTAGGGTTAGGGTTAGGGTTAGGGTTATGGAGCTAGGGTTAGGGTTAGGGTTAGGGTTATGGAGCTAGGGTTAGGGTTACGGTCGTCTTTTGACCGATTGACTCGAAATTCGCCACGAATGTGGTCCTCTACTCGCTGAATGAGACACAGCAGTCCCCATCGGATTCCGGTGAAATTTGTATTTTTGGTGAATATTTTAAAGAAAAAAGTGGCCCATTTTTTCAATAGCTTCCAGGTCTTTGGACCGATTGACACGAAATCGCTCCCAAATGTGCTCCTATACTGGCTGAACGAGACACACCAGTCCCCATCGGATTCCGGTGAAATTTGTATTTTTGGTGAATATTTTAGTGAAAAGAGACAATGTTTCATGAGACTGCCTTAAGGCTGGCATTAGGGTTAGGGTTAGGGTTAGGGTTATGGAGCTAGGGTTAGGGTTAGGGTTAGGGTTATGGAGCTAGGGTTAGGGTTACGGTCGTCTTTTGACCGATTGACTCGAAATTCGTCACGAATGTGGTCCTCTACTCGCTGAATGAGACACAACAGTCCCCATCGGATTCCGGTGAAATTTGTATTTTTGGTGAATATTTTAAAGAAAAAAGTGGCCCATTTTTTCAATAGCTTCCAGGTCTTTGGACCGATTGACTCGAAATCGCTCCCAAATGTGCTCCTATACTGGCTGAACGAGACACAGCAGTCCCCATCGGATTCCGGTGAAATTTGTATTTTTGGTGAATATTTTAAAGAAAAAAGTGGCCCATTTTTTCAATAGCTTCCAGGTCTTTGGACCGATTGACTCGAAATCGCTCCCAAATGTGCTCCTATACTGGCTGAACGAGACACAGCAGTCCCCATCGGATTCCGGTGAAATTTGTATTTTTGGTGAATATTTTAGTGACAAGAGACAATGTTTCATGAGACTGCCTTAAGGCTGGCATTAGGGTTAGGGTTAGGGTTAGGGTTATGGAGCTAGGGTTAGGGTTAGGGTTAGGGTTATGGAGCTAGGGTTAGGGTTACGGTCGTCTTTTGACCGATTGACTCGAAATTCGTCACGAATGTGGTCCTCTACTCGCTGAATGAGACACAGCAGTCCCCATCGGATTCCGGTGAAATTTGTATTTTTGGTGAATATTTTAAAGAAAAAAGTGGCCCATTTTTTCAATAGCTTCCAGGTCTTTGGACCGATTGACTCGAAATCGCTCCCAAAGGTGCTCCTATACTGGCTGAACGAGACACAGCAGTCCCCATCGGATTCTGGTGAAATTTGTATTTTTGGTGAATATTTTAGTGAAAAGAGACAATGTTTCATGAGACTGCCCTAAGGCTGGCATTAGGGTTAGGGTTAGGGTTAGGGTTATGGAGCTAGGGTTAGGGTTAGGGTTATGGAGTTAGGGTTAGGGTTACGGTCGTCTTTTGACCGATTGACTCGAAATTCGCCACGAATGTGGTCCTCTACTCGCTGAATGAGACACAGCAGTCCCCATCGGATTCCGGTGAAATTTGTATTTTTGGTGAATATTTTAAAGAAAAAAGTGGCCCATTTTTTCAATAGCTTCCAGGTCTTTGGACCGATTGACTCGAAATCACTCCCAAATGTGCTCCTATACTGGCTGAACGAGACACAGCAGTCCCCATCGGATTCCGGTGAAATTTGTATTTTTGGTGAATATTTTAGTGAAAAGAGACAATGTTTCATGAGACTGCCTTAAGGCTGGCATTAGGGTTAGGGTTAGGGTTAGGGTTATGGAGCTAGGGTTAGGGTTAGGGTTAGGGTTATGGAGCTAGGGTTAGGGTTACGGTCGTCTTTTGACCGATTGACTCGAAATTCGTCACGAATGTGGTCCTCTACTCGCTGAATGAGACACAACAGTCCCCATCGGATTCCGGTGAAATTTGTATTTTTGGTGAATATTTTAAATAAAAAAGTGGCCCATTTTTTCAATAGCTTCCAGGTCTTTGGACCGATTGACTCGAAATCGCTCCCAAATGTGCTCCTATACTGGCTGAACGTGACACAGCTGTCCCCATCGGATTCTGGTGAAATTTGTATTTTTGGTGAATATTTTAAAGAAAAAAGTGGCCCATTTTTTCAATAGCTTCCAGGTCTTTGGACCGATTGACTCGAAATCGCTCCCAAATGTGCTCCTATACTGGCTGAACGAGACACAGCAGTCCCCATCGGATTCCGGTGAAATTTGTATTTTTGGTGAATATTTTAGTGAAAAGAGACAATGTTTCATGAGACTGCCTTAAGGCTGGCATTAGGGTTAGGGTTAGGGTTAGGGTTATGGAGCTAGGGTTAGGGTTAGGGTAAGGGTTATAGAGTTAGGGTTAGGGTTACGGTCGTCTTTTGACCGATTGACTCGAAATTCGCCACGAATGTGGTCCTCTACTCGCTGAATGAGACACAGCAGTCCCCATCGGATTCCGGTGAAATTTGTATTTTTGGTGAATATTTTAAAGAAAAAAGTGGCCCATTTTTTCAATAGCTTCCAGGTCTTTGGACCGATTGACTCGAAATCGCTCCCAAATGTGCTCCTATACTGGCTGAACGAGACACAGCAGTCCCCATCGGATTCCGGTGAAATTTGTATTTTTGGTGAATATTTTAGTGAAAAGAGACAATGTTTCATGAGACTGCCTTAAGGCTGGCATGAGGGTTAGGGTTAGGGTTAGGGTTATGGAGCTAGGGTTAGGGTTAGGGTTAGGGTTATGGAGCTAGGGTTAGGGTTACGGTCGTCTTTTGACCGATTGACTCGAAATTCGTCACGAATGTGGTCCTCTACTCGCTGAATGAGACACAACAGTCCCCATCGGATTCCGGTGAAATTTGTATTTTTGGTGAATATTTTAAAGAAAAAAGTGGCCCATTTTTTCAATAGCTTCCAGGTCTTTGGACCGATTGACTCGAAATCGCTCCCAAATGTGCTCCTATACTGGCTGAACGAGACACACCAGTCCCCATCGGATTCCGGTGAAATTTGTATTTTTGGTGAATATTTTAAAGAAAAAAGTGGCCCATTTTTTCAATAGCTTCCAGGTCTTTGGACCGATTGACTCGAAATCGCTCCCAAATGTGCTCCTATACTGGCTGAACGAGACACAGCAGTCCCCATCGGATTCCGGTGAAATTTGTATTTTTGGTGAATATTTTAGTGAAAAGAGACAATGTTTCATGAGACTGCCTTAAGGCTGGCATTAGGGTTAGGGTTAGGGTTAGGGTTAGGGTTATGGAGCTAGGGTTAGGGTTACGGTCGTCTTTTGACCGATTGACTCGAAATTCGTCACGAACGTGGTCCTCTACTCGCTGAATGAGACACAGCAGTCCCCATCGGATTCCGGTGAAATTTGTATTTTTGGTGAATATTTTAGTGAAAAGAGACAATGTTTCATGAGACTGCCTTAAGGCTGGCATTGGGGTTAGGGTTAGGGTTAGGGTTATGGAGCTAGGGTTAGGGTTACGGTCGTCTTTTGACCGATTGACTCGAAATTCGTCACGAATGTGGTCCTCTACTCGCTAAATGAGACACAGCAGTCCCCATCGGATTCCGGTGAAATTTGTATTTTTGGTGAATATTTTAAAGAAAAAAGTGGCCCATTTTTTCAATAGCTTCCAGGTCTTTGGACCGATTGACTCGAAATCTCTCCCAAATGTGCTCCTATACTGGCTGAACGAGACACAGCAGTCCCCATCGGATTCCGGTGAAATTTGTATTTTTGGTGAATATTTTAGTGAAAAGAGACAATGTTTCATGAGACTGCCTTAAGGCTGGCATTAGGGTTAGGGTTAGGGTTAGGGTTATGGAGCTAGGGTTAGGGTTAGGGTTAGGGTTATGGAGCTAGGGTTAGGGTTACGGTCGTCTTTTGACCGATTGACTCGAAATTCGCCAGGAATGTGGTCCTCTACTCGCTGAATGAGACACAGCAGTCCCCATCGGATTCCGGTGAAATTTGTATTTTTGGTGAATATTTTAAAGAAAAAAGTGGCCCATTTTTTCAATAGCTTCCAGGTCTTTGGACCGATTGACTCGAAATCGCTCCCAAATGTGCTCCTATACTGGCTGAACGAGACACAGCAGTCCCCATCGGATTCCGGTGAAATTTGTATTTTTGGTGAATATTTTAAAGAAAAAAGTGGCCCATTTTTTCAATAGCTTCCAGGTCTTTTGACCGATTGACTCGAAATCGCTCCCAAATGTGCTCCTATACTGGCTGAACGAGACACAGCAGTCCCCATCGGATTCCGGTGAAATTTGTATTTTTGGTGAATATTTTAGTGAAAAGAGACAATGTTTCATGAGACTGCCTTAAGGCTGGCATTAGGGTTAGGGTTAGGGTTAGGGTTATGGAGCTAGGGTTAGGGTTAGGGTTAGGGTTATGGAGCTAGGGTTAGGGTTACGGTCGTCTTTTGACCGATTGACTCGAAATTCGTCACGAATGTGGTCCTCTACTCGCTGAATGAGACACAACAGTCCCCATCGGATTCCGGTGAAATTTGTATTTTTGGTGAATATTTTAAAGAAAAAAGTGGCCCATTTTTTCAATAGCTTCCAGGTCTTTGGACCGATTGACTCGAAATCGCTCCCAAATGTGCTCCTATACTGGCTGAACGAGACACAGCAGTCCCCATCGGATTCCGGTGAAATTTGTATTTTTGGTGAATATTTTAAAGAAAAAAGTGGCCCATTTTTTCAATAGCTTCCAGGTCTTTGGACCGATTGACTCGAAATCGCTCCCAAATGTGCTCCTATACTGGCTGAACGAGACACAGCAGTCCCCATCGGATTCCGGTGAAATTTGTATTTTTGGTGAATATTTTAGTGAAAAGAGACAATGTTTCATGAGACTGCCTTAAGGCTGGCATTAGGGTTAGGGTTAGGGTTAGGGTTATGGAGCTAGGGTTAGGGTGAGGGTTAGGGTTATGGAGCTAGGGTTAGGGTTACGGTCGTCTTTTGACCGATTGACTCGAAATTCGTCACGAATGTGGTCCTCTACTCGCTGAATGAGACACAGCAGTCCCCATCGGATTCCGGTGAAATTTGTATTTTTGGTGAATATTTTAAAGAAAAAAGTGGCCCATTTTTTCAATAGCTTCCAGGTCTTTGGACCGATTGACTCGAAATCGCTCCCAAATGTGCTCCTATACTGGCTGAACGAGACACAGCAGTCCCCATCGGATTCCGGTGAAATTTGTATTTTTGGTGAATATTTTAGTGAAAAGAGACAATGTTTCATGAGACTGCCTTAAGGCTGGCATTAGGGTTAGGGTTAGGGTTAGGGTTATGGAGCTAGGGTTAGGGTTAGGGTTAGGGTTATGGAGCTAGGGTTAGGGTTACGGTCGTCTTTTGACCGATTGACTCGAAATTCGCCAGGAATGTGGTCCTCTACTCGCTGAATGAGACACAGCAGTCCCCATCGGATTCCGGTGAAATTTGTATTTTTGGTGAATATTTTAAAGAAAAAAGTGGCCCATTTTTTCAATAGCTTCCAGGTCTTTGGACCGATTGACTCGAAATCGCTCCCAAATGTGCTCCTATACTGGCTGAACGAGACACAGCAGTCCCCATCGGATTCCGGTGAAATTTGTATTTTTGGTGAATATTTTAAAGAAAAAAGTGGCCCATTTTTTCAATAGCTTCCAGGTCTTTGGACCGATTGACACGAAATCGCTCCCAAATGTGCTCCTATACTGGCTGAACGAGACACACCAGTCCCCATCGGATTCCGGTGAAATTTGTATTTTTGGTGAATATTTTAGTGAAAAGAGACAATGTTTCATGAGACTGCCTTAAGGCTGGCATTAGGGTTAGGGTTAGGGTTAGGGTTATGGAGCTAGGGTTAGGGTTAGGGTTAGGGTTATGGAGCTAGGGTTAGGGTTACGGTCGTCTTTTGACCGATTGACTCGAAATTCGTCACGAATGTGGTCCTCTACTCGCTGAATGAGACACAACAGTCCCCATCGGATTCCGGTGAAATTTGTATTTTTGGTGAATATTTTAAAGAAAAAAGTGGCCCATTTTTTCAATAGCTTCCAGGTCTTTGGACCGATTGACTCGAAATCGCTCCCAAATGTGCTCCTATACTGGCTGAACGAGACACAGCAGTCCCCATCGGATTCCGGTGAAATTTGTATTTTTGGTGAATATTTTAAAGAAAAAAGTGGCCCATTTTTTCAATAGCTTCCAGGTCTTTGGACCGATTGACTCGAAATCGCTCCCAAATGTGCTCCTATACTGGCTGAACGAGACACAGCAGTCCCCATCGGATTCCGGTGAAATTTGTATTTTTGGTGAATATTTTAGTGAAAAGAGACAATGTTTCATGAGACTGCCTTAAGGCTGGCATTAGGGTTAGGGTTAGGGTTAGGGTTATGGAGCTAGGGTTAGGGTGAGGGTTAGGGTTATGGAGCTAGGGTTAGGGTTACGGTCGTCTTTTGACCGATTGACTCGAAATTCGTCACGAATGTGGTCCTCTACTCGCTGAATGAGACACAGCAGTCCCCATCGGATTCCGGTGAAATTTGTATTTTTGGTGAATATTTTAAAGAAAAAAGTGGCCCATTTTTTCAATAGCTTCCAGGTCTTTGGACCGATTGACTCGAAATCACTCCCAAATGTGCTCCTATACTGGCTGAACGAGACACAGCAGTCCCCATCGGATTCCGGTGAAATTTGTATTTTTGGTGAATATTTTAGTGAAAAGAGACAATGTTTCATGAGACTGCCTTAAGGCTGGCATTAGGGTTAGGGTTAGGGTTAGGGTTATGGAGCTAGGGTTAGGGTTAGGGTTAGGGTTATGGAGCTAGGGTTAGGGTTACGGTCGTCTTTTGACCGATTGACTCGAAATTCGTCACGAATGTGGTCCTCTACTCGCTGAATGAGACACAACAGTCCCCATCGGATTCCGGTGAAATTTGTATTTTTGGTGAATATTTTAAATAAAAAAGTGGCCCATTTTTTCAATAGCTTCCAGGTCTTTGGACCGATTGACTCGAAATCGCTCCCAAATGTGCTCCTATACTGGCTGAACGTGACACAGCTGTCCCCATCGGATTCTGGTGAAATTTGTATTTTTGGTGAATATTTTAAAGAAAAAAGTGGCCCATTTTTTCAATAGCTTCCAGGTCTTTGGACCGATTGACTCGAAATCGCTCCCAAATGTGCTCCTATACTGGCTGAACGAGACACAGCAGTCCCCATCGGATTCCGGTGAAATTTGTATTTTTGGTGAATATTTTAGTGAAAAGAGACAATGTTTCATGAGACTGCCTTAAGGCTGGCATTAGGGTTAGGGTTAGGGTTAGGGTTATGGAGCTAGGGTTAGGGTTAGGGTAAGGGTTATAGAGTTAGGGTTAGGGTTACGGTCGTCTTTTGACCGATTGACTCGAAATTCGCCACGAATGTGGTCCTCTACTCGCTGAATGAGACACAGCAGTCCCCATCGGATTCCGGTGAAATTTGTATTTTTGGTGAATATTTTAAAGAAAAAAGTGGCCCATTTTTTCAATAGCTTCCAGGTCTTTGGACCGATTGACTCGAAATCGCTCCCAAATGTGCTCCTATACTGGCTGAACGAGACACAGCAGTCCCCATCGGATTCCGGTGAAATTTGTATTTTTGGTGAATATTTTAGTGAAAAGAGACAATGTTTCATGAGACTGCCTTAAGGCTGGCATGAGGGTTAGGGTTAGGGTTAGGGTTATGGAGCTAGGGTTAGGGTTAGGGTTAGGGTTATGGAGCTAGGGTTAGGGTTACGGTCGTCTTTTGACCGATTGACTCGAAATTCGTCACGAATGTGGTCCTCTACTCGCTGAATGAGACACAACAGTCCCCATCGGATTCCGGTGAAATTTGTATTTTTGGTGAATATTTTAAAGAAAAAAGTGGCCCATTTTTTCAATAGCTTCCAGGTCTTTGGACCGATTGACTCGAAATCGCTCCCAAATGTGCTCCTATACTGGCTGAACGAGACACACCAGTCCCCATCGGATTCCGGTGAAATTTGTATTTTTGGTGAATATTTTAAAGAAAAAAGTGGCCCATTTTTTCAATAGCTTCCAGGTCTTTGGACCGATTGACTCGAAATCGCTCCCAAATGTGCTCCTATACTGGCTGAACGAGACACAGCAGTCCCCATCGGATTCCGGTGAAATTTGTATTTTTGGTGAATATTTTAGTGAAAAGAGACAATGTTTCATGAGACTGCCTTAAGGCTGGCATTAGGGTTAGGGTTAGGGTTAGGGTTAGGGTTATGGAGCTAGGGTTAGGGTTACGGTCGTCTTTTGACCGATTGACTCGAAATTCGTCACGAACGTGGTCCTCTACTCGCTGAATGAGACACAGCAGTCCCCATCGGATTCCGGTGAAATTTGTATTTTTGGTGAATATTTTAGTGAAAAGAGACAATGTTTCATGAGACTGCCTTAAGGCTGGCATTGGGGTTAGGGTTAGGGTTAGGGTTATGGAGCTAGGGTTAGGGTTACGGTCGTCTTTTGACCGATTGACTCGAAATTCGTCACGAATGTGGTCCTCTACTCGCTAAATGAGACACAGCAGTCCCCATCGGATTCCGGTGAAATTTGTATTTTTGGTGAATATTTTAAAGAAAAAAGTGGCCCATTTTTTCAATAGCTTCCAGGTCTTTGGACCGATTGACTCGAAATCTCTCCCAAATGTGCTCCTATACTGGCTGAACGAGACACAGCAGTCCCCATCGGATTCCGGTGAAATTTGTATTTTTGGTGAATATTTTAGTGAAAAGAGACAATGTTTCATGAGACTGCCTTAAGGCTGGCATTAGGGTTAGGGTTAGGGTTAGGGTTATGGAGCTAGGGTTAGGGTTAGGGTTAGGGTTATGGAGCTAGGGTTAGGGTTACGGTCGTCTTTTGACCGATTGACTCGAAATTCGCCAGGAATGTGGTCCTCTACTCGCTGAATGAGACACAGCAGTCCCCATCGGATTCCGGTGAAATTTGTATTTTTGGTGAATATTTTAAAGAAAAAAGTGGCCCATTTTTTCAATAGCTTCCAGGTCTTTGGACCGATTGACTCGAAATCGCTCCCAAATGTGCTCCTATACTGGCTGAACGAGACACAGCAGTCCCCATCGGATTCCGGTGAAATTTGTATTTTTGGTGAATATTTTAAAGAAAAAAGTGGCCCATTTTTTCAATAGCTTCCAGGTCTTTTGACCGATTGACTCGAAATCGCTCCCAAATGTGCTCCTATACTGGCTGAACGAGACACAGCAGTCCCCATCGGATTCCGGTGAAATTTGTATTTTTGGTGAATATTTTAGTGAAAAGAGACAATGTTTCATGAGACTGCCTTAAGGCTGGCATTAGGGTTAGGGTTAGGGTTAGGGTTATGGAGCTAGGGTTAGGGTTAGGGTTAGGGTTATGGAGCTAGGGTTAGGGTTACGGTCGTCTTTTGACCGATTGACTCGAAATTCGTCACGAATGTGGTCCTCTACTCGCTGAATGAGACACAGCAGTCCCCATCGGATTCCGGTGAAATTTGTATTTTTGGTGAATATTTTAAAGAAAAAAGTGGCCCATTTTTTCAATAGCTTCCAGGTCTTTGGACCGATTGACTCGAAATCGCTCCCAAATGTGCTCCTATACTGGCTGAATGAGACACAGCAGTCCCCATCGGATTCCGGTGAAATTTGTATTTTTGGTGAATATTTTAAAGAAAAAAGTGGCCCATTTTTTCAATAGCTTCCAGGTCTTTGGACCGATTGACACGAAATCGCTCCCAAATGTGCTCCTATACTGGCTGAACGAGACACACCAGTCCCCATCGGATTCCGGTGAAATTTGTATTTTTGGTGAATATTTTAGTGAAAAGAGACAATGTTTCATGAGACTGCCTTAAGGCTGGCATTAGGGTTAGGGTTAGGGTTAGGGTTATGGAGCTAGGGTTAGGGTTAGGGTTAGGGTTATGGAGCTAGGGTTAGGGTTACGGTCGTCTTTTGACCGATTGACTCGAAATTCGTCACGAATGTGGTCCTCTACTCGCTGAATGAGACACAACAGTCCCCATCGGATTCCGGTGAAATTTGTATTTTTGGTGAATATTTTAAAGAAAAAAGTGGCCCATTTTTTCAATAGCTTCCAGGTCTTTGGACCGATTGACTCGAAATCGCTCCCAAATGTGCTCCTATACTGGCTGAACGAGACACAGCAGTCCCCATCGGATTCCGGTGAAATTTGTATTTTTGGTGAATATTTTAAAGAAAAAAGTGGCCCATTTTTTCAATAGCTTCCAGGTCTTTGGACCGATTGACTCGAAATCGCTCCCAAATGTGCTCCTATACTGGCTGAACGAGACACAGCAGTCCCCATCGGATTCCGGTGAAATTTGTATTTTTGGTGAATATTTTAGTGAAAAGAGACAATGTTTCATGAGACTGCCTTAAGGCTGGCATTAGGGTTAGGGTTAGGGTTAGGGTTATGGAGCTAGGGTTAGGGTGAGGGTTAGGGTTATGGAGCTAGGGTTAGGGTTACGGTCGTCTTTTGACCGATTGACTCGAAATTCGTCACGAATGTGGTCCTCTACTCGCTGAATGAGACACAGGACACAGCAGTCCCCATCGGATTCCGGTGAAATTTGTATTTTTGGTGAATATTTTAAAGAAAAAAGTGGCCCATTTTTTCAATAGCTTCCAGGTCTTTGGACCGATTGACTCGAAATCGCTCCCAAATGTGCTCCTATACTGGCTGAACGAGACACAGCAGTCCCCATCGGATTCCGGTGAAATTTGTATTTTTGGTGAATATTTTAGTGAAAAGAGACAATGTTTCATGAGACTGCCTTAAGGCTGGCATTAGGGTTAGGGTTAGGGTTAGGGTTATGGAGCTAGGGTTAGGGTTAGGGTTAGGGTTATGGAGCTAGGGTTAGGGTTACGGTCGTCTTTTGACCGATTGACTCGAAATTCGCCAGGAATGTGGTCCTCTACTCGCTGAATGAGACACAGCAGTCCCCATCGGATTCCGGTGAAATTTGTATTTTTGGTGAATATTTTAAAGAAAAAAGTGGCCCATTTTTTCAATAGCTTCCAGGTCTTTGGACCGATTGACTCGAAATCGCTCCCAAATGTGCTCCTATACTGGCTGAACGAGACACAGCAGTCCCCATCGGATTCCGGTGAAATTTGTATTTTTGGTGAATATTTTAAAGAAAAAAGTGGCCCATTTTTTCAATAGCTTCCAGGTCTTTGGACCGATTGACACGAAATCGCTCCCAAATGTGCTCCTATACTGGCTGAACGAGACACACCAGTCCCCATCGGATTCCGGTGAAATTTGTATTTTTGGTGAATATTTTAGTGAAAAGAGACAATGTTTCATGAGACTGCCTTAAGGCTGGCATTAGGGTTAGGGTTAGGGTTAGGGTTATGGAGCTAGGGTTAGGGTTAGGGTTAGGGTTATGGAGCTAGGGTTAGGGTTACGGTCGTCTTTTGACCGATTGACTCGAAATTCGTCACGAATGTGGTCCTCTACTCGCTGAATGAGACACAACAGTCCCCATCGGATTCCGGTGAAATTTGTATTTTTGGTGAATATTTTAAAGAAAAAAGTGGCCCATTTTTTCAATAGCTTCCAGGTCTTTGGACCGATTGACTCGAAATCGCTCCCAAATGTGCTCCTATACTGGCTGAACGAGACACAGCAGTCCCCATCGGATTCCGGTGAAATTTGTATTTTTGGTGAATATTTTAAAGAAAAAAGTGGCCCATTTTTTCAATAGCTTCCAGGTCTTTGGACCGATTGACTCGAAATCGCTCCCAAATGTGCTCCTATACTGGCTGAACGAGACACAGCAGTCCCCATCGGATTCCGGTGAAATTTGTATTTTTGGTGAATATTTTAGTGAAAAGAGACAATGTTTCATGAGACTGCCTTAAGGCTGGCATTAGGGTTAGGGTTAGGGTTAGGGTTATGGAGCTAGGGTTAGGGTGAGGGTTAGGGTTATGGAGCTAGGGTTAGGGTTACGGTCGTCTTTTGACCGATTGACTCGAAATTCGTCACGAATGTGGTCCTCTACTCGCTGAATGAGACACAGCAGTCCCCATCGGATTCCGGTGAAATTTGTATTTTTGGTGAATATTTTAAAGAAAAAAGTGGCCCATTTTTTCAATAGCTTCCAGGTCTTTGGACCGATTGACTCGAAATCGCTCCCAAATGTGCTCCTATACTGGCTGAACGAGACACAGCAGTCCCCATCGGATTCCGGTGAAATTTGTATTTTTGGTGAATATTTTAGTGAAAAGAGACAATGTTTCATGAGACTGCCTTAAGGCTGGCATTAGGGTTAGGGTTAGGGTTAGGGTTATGGAGCTAGGGTTAGGGTTAGGGTTAGGGTTATGGAGCTAGGGTTAGGGTTACGGTCGTCTTTGACCGATTGACTCGAAATTCGCCAGGAATGTGGTCCTCTACTCGCTGAATGAGACACAGCAGTCCCCATCGGATTCCGGTGAAATTTGTATTTTTGGTGAATATTTTAAAGAAAAAAGTGGCCCATTTTTTCAATAGCTTCCAGGTCTTTGGACCGATTGACTCGAAATCGCTCCCAAATGTGCTCCTATACTGGCTGAACGAGACACAGCAGTCCCCATCGGATTCCGGTGAAATTTGTATTTTTGGTGAATATTTTAAAGAAAAAAGTGGCCCATTTTTTCAATAGCTTCCAGGTCTTTGGACCGATTGACACGAAATCGCTCCCAAATGTGCTCCTATACTGGCTGAACGAGACACACCAGTCCCCATCGGATTCCGGTGAAATTTGTATTTTTGGTGAATATTTTAGTGAAAAGAGACAATGTTCATGAGACTGCCTTAAGGCTGGCATTAGGGTTAGGGTTAGGGTTAGGGTTATGGAGCTAGGGTTAGGGTTAGGGTTAGGGTTATGGAGCTAGGGTTAGGGTTACGGTCGTCTTTTGACCGATTGACTCGAAATTCGTCACGAATGTGGTCCTCTACTCGCTGAATGAGACACAACAGTCCCCATCGGATTCCGGTGAAATTTGTATTTTTGGTGAATATTTTAAAGAAAAAAGTGGCCCATTTTTTCAATAGCTTCCAGGTCTTTGGACCGATTGACTCGAAATCGCTCCCAAATGTGCTCCTATACTGGCTGAACGAGACACAGCAGTCCCCATCGGATTCCGGTGAAATTTGTATTTTTGGTGAATATTTAAAGAAAAAAGTGGCCCATTTTTTCAATAGCTTCCAGGTCTTTGGACCGATTGACTCGAAATCGCTCCCAAATGTGCTCCTATACTGGCTGAACGAGACACAGCAGTCCCCATCGGATTCCGGTGAAATTTGTATTTTTGGTGAATATTTTAGTGAAAAGAGACAATGTTTCATGAGACTGCCTTAAGGCTGGCATTAGGGTTAGGGTTAGGGTTAGGGTTATGGAGCTAGGGTTAGGGTGAGGGTTAGGGTTATGGAGCTAGGGTTAGGGTTACGGTCGTCTTTTGACCGATTGACTCGAAATTCGTCACGAATGTGGTCCTCTACTCGCTGAATGAGACACAGCAGTCCCCATCGGATTCCGGTGAAATTTGTATTTTTGGTGAATATTTTAAAGAAAAAAGTGGCCCATTTTTTCAATAGCTTCCAGGTCTTTGGACCGATTGACTCGAAATCGCTCCCAAATGTGCTCCTATACTGGCTGAACGAGACACAGCAGTCCCCATCGGATTCTGGTGAAATTTGTATTTTTGGTGAATATTTTAGTGAAAAGAGACAATGTTTCATGAGACTGCCTTAAGCTGCATTAGGGTTAGGGTTATGGAGCTAGGGTTAGGTTAGGGTTAGGGTTATGGAGCTAGGTTAGGGTTACGGTCGTCTTTTGACCGATTGACTCGAAATTCGTCACGAATGTGGTCCTCTACTCGCTGAATGAGACACAGCAGTCCCCATCGGATTCCGGTGAAATTTGTATTTTTGGTGAATATTTTAAAGAAAAAAGTGGCCCATTTTTTCAATAGCTTCCAGGTCTTTGGACCGATTGACTCGAAATCGCTCCCAAATGTGCTCCTATACTGGCTGAATGAGACACAGCAGTCCCCATCGGATTCCGGTGAAATTTGTATTTTTGGTGAATATTTTAAAGAAAAAAGTGGCCCATTTTTTCAATAGCTTCCAGGTCTTTGGACCGATTGACACGAAATCGCTCCCAAATGTGCTCCTATACTGGCTGAACGAGACACACCAGTCCCCATCGGATTCCGGTGAAATTTGTATTTTTGGTGAATATTTTAGTGAAAAGAGACAATGTTTCATGAGACTGCCTTAAGGCTGGCATTAGGGTTAGGGTTAGGGTTAGGGTTATGGAGCTAGGGTTAGGGTTAGGGTTAGGGTTATGGAGCTAGGGTTAGGGTTACGGTCGTCTTTTGACCGATTGACTCGAAATTCGTCACGAATGTGGTCCTCTACTCGCTGAATGAGACACAACAGTCCCCATCGGATTCCGGTGAAATTTGTATTTTTGGTGAATATTTTAAAGAAAAAAGTGGCCCATTTTTTCAATAGCTTCCAGGTCTTTGGACCGATTGACTCGAAATCGCTCCCAAATGTGCTCCTATACTGGCTGAACGAGACACAGCAGTCCCCATCGGATTCCGGTGAAATTTGTATTTTTGGTGAATATTTTAAAGAAAAAAGTGGCCCATTTTTTCAATAGCTTCCAGGTCTTTGGACCGATTGACTCGAAATCGCTCCCAAATGTGCTCCTATACTGGCTGAACGAGACACAGCAGTCCCCATCGGATTCCGGTGAAATTTGTATTTTTGGTGAATATTTTAGTGAAAAGAGACAATGTTTCATGAGACTGCCTTAAGGCTGGCATTAGGGTTAGGGTTAGGGTTAGGGTTATGGAGCTAGGGTTAGGGTGAGGGTTAGGGTTATGGAGCTAGGGTTAGGGTTACGGTCGTCTTTTGACCGATTGACTCGAAATTCGTCACGAATGTGGTCCTCTACTCGCTGAATGAGACACAGCAGTCCCCATCGGATTCCGGTGAAATTTGTATTTTTGGTGAATATTTTAAAGAAAAAAGTGGCCCATTTTTTCAATAGCTTCCAGGTCTTTGGACCGATTGACTCGAAATCGCTCCCAAATGTGCTCCTATACTGGCTGAACGAGACACAGCAGTCCCCATCGGATTCTGGTGAAATTTGTATTTTTGGTGAATATTTTAGTGAAAAGAGACAATGTTTCATGAGACTGCCCTAAGGCTGGCATTAGGGTTAGGGTTAGGGTTAGGGTTATGGAGCTAGGGTTAGGGTTAGGGTTATGGAGTTAGGGTTAGGGTTACGGTCGTCTTTTGACCGATTGACTCGAAATTCGCCACGAATGTGGTCCTCTACTCGCTGAATGAGACACAGCAGTCCCCATCGGATTCCGGTGAAATTTGTATTTTTGGTGAATATTTTAAAGAAAAAAGTGGCCCATTTTTTCAATAGCTTCCAGGTCTTTGGACCGATTGACTCGAAATCACTCCCAAATGTGCTCCTATACTGGCTGAACGAGACACAGCAGTCCCCATCGGATTCCGGTGAAATTTGTATTTTTGGTGAATATTTTAGTGAAAAGAGACAATGTTTCATGAGACTGCCTTAAGGCTGGCATTAGGGTTAGGGTTAGGGTTAGGGTTATGGAGCTAGGGTTAGGGTTAGGGTTAGGGTTATGGAGCTAGGGTTAGGGTTACGGTCGTCTTTTGACCGATTGACTCGAAATTCGTCACGAATGTGGTCCTCTACTCGCTGAATGAGACACAACAGTCCCCATCGGATTCCGGTGAAATTTGTATTTTTGGTGAATATTTTAAATAAAAAAGTGGCCCATTTTTTCAATAGCTTCCAGGTCTTTGGACCGATTGACTCGAAATCGCTCCCAAATGTGCTCCTATACTGGCTGAACGTGACACAGCTGTCCCCATCGGATTCTGGTGAAATTTGTATTTTTGGTGAATATTTTAAAGAAAAAAGTGGCCCATTTTTTCAATAGCTTCCAGGTCTTTGGACCGATTGACTCGAAATCGCTCCCAAATGTGCTCCTATACTGGCTGATCGAGACACAGCAGTCCCCATCGGATTCCGGTGAAATTTGTATTTTTGGTGAATATTTTAGTGAAAAGAGACAATGTTTCATGAGACTGCCTTAAGGCTGGCATTAGGGTTAGGGTTAGGGTTAGGGTTATGGAGCTAGGGTTAGGGTTAGGGTTAGGGTTATAGAGTTAGGGTTAGGGTTACGGTCGTCTTTTGACCGATTGACTCGAAATTCGCCACGAATGTGGTCCTCTACTCGCTGAATGAGACACAGCAGTCCCCATCGGATTCCGGTGAAATTTGTATTTTTGGTGAATATTTTAAAGAAAAAAGTGGCCCATTTTTTCAATAGCTTCCAGGTCTTTGGACCGATTGACTCGAAATCGCTCCCAAATGTGCTCCTATACTGGCTGAACGAGACACAGCAGTCCCCATCGGATCCCGGTGAAATTTGTATTTTTGGTGAATATTTTAGTGAAAAGAGACAATGTTTCATGAGACTGCCTTAAGGCTGGCATGAGGGTTAGGGTTAGGGTTAGGGTTATGGAGCTAGGGTTAGGGTTAGGGTTAGGGTTATGGAGCTAGGGTTAGGGTTACGGTCGTCTTTTGACCGATTGACTCGAAATTCGTCACGAATGTGGTCCTCTACTCGCTGAATGAGACACAACAGTCCCCATCGGAATCCGGTGAAATTTGTATTTTTGGTGAATATTTTAAAGAAAAAAGTGGCCCATTTTTTCAATAGCTTCCAGGTCTTTGGACCGATTGACTCGAAATCGCTCCCAAATGTGCTCCTATACTGGCTGAACGAGACACAGCAGTCCCCATCGGATTCCGGTGAAATTTGTATTTTTGGTGAATATTTTAGTGAAAAGAGACAATGTTTCATGAGACTGCCTTAAGGCTGGCATTAGGGTTAGGGTTAGGGTTAGGGTTATGGAGCTAGGGTTAGGGTTAGGGTTAGGGTTATGGAGCTAGGGTTAGGGTTACGGTCGTCTTTTGACCGATTGACTCGAAATTCGTCACGAATGTGGTCCTCTACTCGCTGAATGAGACACAGCAGTCCCCATCGGATTTCGGTGAAATTTGTATTTTTGGTGAATATTTTAAAGAAAAAAGTGGCCCATTTTTTCAATAGCTTCCAGGTCTTTGGACCGATTGACTCGAAATCGCTCCCAAATGTGCTCCTATACTGGCTGAATGAGACACAGCAGTCCCCATCGGATTCCGGTGAAATTTGTATTTTTGGTGAATATTTTAAAGAAAAAAGTGGCCCATTTTTTCAATAGCTTCCAGGTCTTTGGACCGATTGACTCGAAATCGCTCCCAAATGTGCTCCTATACTGGCTGAACGAGACACAGCAGTCCCCATCGGATTCCGGTGAAATTTGTATTTTTGGTGAATATTTTAGTGAAAAGAGACAATGTTTCATGAGACTGCCTTAAGGCTGGCATTAGGGTTAGGGTTATGGAGCTAGGGTTAGGGTTAGGGTTAGGGTTAGGGTTAGGGTTATGGAGTTAGGGTTAGGGTTATGGTCGTCTTTTGACCGATTGACTCGAAATTCGCCACGAATGTGGTCCTCTACTCGCTGAATGAGACACAGCAGTCCCCATCGGATTCTGGTGAAATTTGTATTTTTGGTGAATATTTTAAAGAAAAAAGTGGCCCATTTTTTCAATAGCTTCCAGGTCTTTGGACCGATTGACTCAAAATCGCTCCCAAATGTGCTCCTATACTGGCTGAACGAGACACACCAGTCCCCATCGGATTCCGGTGAAATTTGTATTTTTGGTGAATATTTTAAAGAAAAAAGTGGCCCATTTTTTCAATAGCTTCCAGGTCTTTGGACCGATTGACTCGAAATCGCTCCCAAATGTGCTCCTATACTGGCTGAATGAGACACAGCAGTCCCCATCGGATTCCGGTGAAATTTGTATTTTTGGTGAATATTTTAGTGAAAAGAGACAATGTTTCATGAGACTGCCTTAAGGCTGGCATTAGGGTTAGGGTTAGGGTTAGGGTTATGGAGCTAGGGTTAGGGTTAGGGTTAGGGTTATGGAGCTAGGGTTAGGGTTACGGTCGTCTTTTGACCGATTGACTCGAAATTCGCCACGAATGTGGTCCTCTACTCGCTGAATGAGACACAGGGGTCCCCATCGGATTCCGGTGAAATTTGTATTTTTGGTGAATATTTTAAAGAAAAAAGTGGCCCATTTTTTCAATAGCTTCCAGGTCTTTGGACCGATTGACTCGAAATCGCTCCCAAATGTGCTCCTATACTGGCTGAACGAGACACAGCAGTCCCCATCGGATTCCGGTGAAATTTGTATTTTTGGTGAATATTTTAAAGAAAAAAGTGGCCCATTTTTTCAATAGCTTCCAGGTCTTTGGACCGATTGACTCGAAATCGCTCCCAAATGTGCTCCTATACTGGCTGAACGAGACACAGCAGTCCCCATCGGATTCCGGTGAAATTTGTATTTTTGGTGAATATTTTAGTGAAAAGAGACAATGTTTCATGAGACTGCCTTAAGGCTGGCATTAGGGTTAGGGTTAGGGTTAGGGTTAGGGTTATGGAGCTAGGGTTAGGGTTACGGTCGTCTTTTGACCGATTGACTCGAAATTCGTCACGAATGTGGTCCTCTACTCGCTGAATGAGACACAACAGTCCCCATCGGATTCCGGTGAAATTTGTATTTTTGGTGAATATTTTAAAGAAAAAAGTGGCCCATTTTTTCAATAGCTTCCAGGTCTTTGGACCGATTGACTCGAAATCGCTCCCAAATGTGCTCCTATACTCGCTGAACGAGACACACCAGTCCCCATCGGATTCCGGTGAAATTTGTATTTTTGGTGAATATTTTAAAGAAAAAAGTGGCCCATTTTTTCAATAGCTTCCAGGTCTTTGGACCGATTGACTCGAAATCGCTCCCAAATGTGCTCCTATACTGGCTGAACGAGACACAGCAGTCCCCATCGGATTCCGGTGAAATTTGTATTTTTGGTGAATATTTTAGTGAAAAGAGACAATGTTTCATGAGACTGCCTTAAGGCTGGCATTAGGGTTAGGGTTAGGGTTAGGGTTATGGAGCTAGGGTTAGGGTTAGGGTTAGGGTTATGGAGCTAGGGTTAGGGTTACAGTCGTCTTTTGACCGATTGACTCGAAATTCGCCACGAATGTGGTCCTCTACTCGCTGAATGAGACACAGCAGTCCCCATCGGATTCCGGTGAAATTTGTATTTTTGGTGAATATTTTAAAGAAAAAAGTGGCCCATTGTTTCAATAGCTTCCAGGTCTTTGGACCGATTGACTCGAAATCGCTCCCAAATGTGCTCCTATACTGGCTGAACGAGACACACCAGTCCCCATCGGATTCCGGTGAAATTTGTATTTTTGGTGAATATTTTAAAGAAAAAAGTGGCCCATTTTTTCAATAGCTTCCAGGTCTTTGGACCGATTGACTCGAAATCGCTCCCAAATGTGCTCCTATACTGGCTGAATGAGACACAGCAGTCCCAATCGGATTCCGGTGAAATTTGTATTTTTGGTGAATATTTTAGTGAAAAGAGACAATGTTTCATGAGACTGCCTTAAGGCTGGCATTAGGGTTAGGGTTAGGGTTAGGATTATGGAGCTAGGGTTAGGGTTAGGGTTAGGGTTATGGAGCTAGGGTTAGGGTTACGGTCGTCTTTTGACCGATTGACTCGAAATTCGTCACGAATGTGGTCCTCTACTCGCTGAATGAGACACAGCAGTCCCCATCGGATTCCGGTGAAATTTGTATTTTTGGTGAATATTTTAAAGAAAAAAGTGGCCCATTTTTTCAATAGCTTCCAGGTCTTTGGACCGATTGACTCGAAATCGCTCCCAAATGTGCTCCTATACTGGCTGAACGAGACACAGCAGTCCCCATCGGATTCCGGTGAAATTTGTATTTTTGGTGAATATTTTAGTGAAAAGAGACAATGTTTCATGAGACTGCCTTAAGGCTGGCATTAGGGTTAGGGTTAGGGTTAGGGTTATGGAGCTAGGGTTAGGGTTAGGGTTAGGGTTATGGAGCTAGGGTTAGGGTTACGGTCGTCTTTTGACCGATTGACTCGAAATTCGCCACGAATGTGGTCCTCTACTCGCTGAATGAGACACAGCAGTCCCCATCGGATTCCGGTGAAATTTGTATTTTTGGTGAATATTTTAAAGAAAAAAGTGGCCCATTTTTTCAATAGCTTCCAGGTCTTTGGACCGATTGACTCGAAATCGCTCCCAAATGTGCTCCTATACTGGCTGAACGAGACACAGCAGTCCCCATCGGATTCCGCTGAAATTTGTATTTTTGGTGAATATTTTAGTGAAAAGAGACAATGTTTCATGAGACTGCCTTAAGGCTGGCATTAGGGTTAGGGTTAGGGTTAGGGTTATGGAGCTAGGGTTAGGGTTAGGGTTATGGAGTTAGGGTTAGGGTTACGGTCGTCTTTTGACCGATTGACTCGAAATTCGTCACGAATGTGGTCCTCTACTCGCTGAATGAGACACAACAGTCCCCATCGGATTCCGGTGAAATTTGTATTTTTGGTGAATATTTTAAAGAAAAAAGTGGCCCATTTTTTCAATAGCTTCCAGGTCTTTGGACCGATTGACTCGAAATCGCTCCCAAATGTGCTCCTATACTGGCTGAACGAGACACAGCAGTCCCCATCGGATTCTGGTGAAATTTGTATTTTTGGTGAATATTTTAAAGAAAAAAGTGGCCCATTTTTTCAATAGCTTCCAGGTCTTTGGACCGATTGACTCGAAATCGCTCCCAAATGTGCTCCTATACTGGCTGAACGAGACACAGCAGTCCCCATCGGATTCCGGTGAAATTTGTATTTTTGGTGAATATTTTAGTAAAAAGAGACAATGTTTCATGAGACTGCCTTAAGGCTGGCATTAGGGTTAGGGTTAGGGTTAGGGTTATGGAGCTAGGGTTAGGGTTAGGGTGAGGGTTATGGAGTTAGGGTTAGGGTTACGGTCGTCTTTTGACCGATTGACTCGAAATTCGCCACGAATGTGGTCCTCTACTCGCTGAATGAGACACAGCAGTCCCCATCGGATTCCGGTGAAATTTGTATTTTTGGTGAATATTTTAAAGAAAAAAGTGGCCCATTTTTTCAATAGCTTCCAGGTCTTTGGACCGATTGACTCGAAATCGCTCCCAAATGTGCTCCTATACTGGCTGAACGAGAGACACCAGTCCCCATTGGATTCCGGTGAAATTTGTATTTTTGGTGAATATTTTAAAGAAAAAAGTGGCCCATTTTTTCAATAGCTTCCAGGTCTTTGGACCGATTGACTCGAAATCGCTCCCAAATGTGCTCCTATACTGGCTGAACGAGACACAGCAGTCCCCATCGGATTCCGGTGAAATTTGTATTTTTGGTGAATATTTTAGTGAAAAGAGACAATGTTTCATGAGACTGCCTTAAGGCTGGCATTAGGGTTAGGGTTAGGGTTAGGGTTATGGAGCTAGGGTTAGGGTTAGGGTTAGGGTTATGGAGCTAGGGTTAGGGTTACGGTCGTCTTTTGACCGATTGACTCGAAATTCGCCACGAATGTGGTCCTCTACTCGCTGAATGAGACACAGCGGTCCACATCGGATTCCGGTGAAATTTGTATTTTTGGTGAATATTTTAAAGAAAAAAGTGGCCCATTTTTTCAATAGCTTCCAGGTCTTTGGACCGATTGACTCGAAATCGCTCCCAAATGTGCTCCTATACTGGCTGAACGAGACACAGCAGTCCCCATCGGATTCCGGTGAAATTTGTATTTTTGGTGAATATTTTAGTGAAAAGAGACAATGTTTCATGAGACTGCCTTAAGGCTGGCATTAGGGTTAGGGTTAGGGTTAGGGTTAGGGTTATGGAGCTAGGGTTAGGGTTAGGGTTAGGGTTATGGAGCTAGGGTTAGGGTTACGGTCGTCTTTTGACCGATTGACTCGAAATTCGTCACGAATGTGGTCCTCTACTCGCTGAATGAGACACAACAGTCCCCATCGGATTCCGGTGAAATTTGTATTTTTGGTGAATATTTTAAAGAAAAAAGTGGCCCATTTTTTCAATAGCTTCCAGGTCTTTGGACCGATTGACTCGAAATCGCTCCCAAATGTGCTCCTATACTGGCTGAACGAGACACACCAGTCCCCATCGGATTCCGGTGAAATTTGTATTTTTGGTGAATATTTTAAAGAAAAAAGTGGCCCATTTTTTCAATAGCTTCCAGGTCTTTGGACCGATTGACTCGAAATCGCTCCCAAATGTGCTCCTATACTGGCTGAACGAGACACAGCAGTCCCCATCGGATTCCGGTGAAATTTGTATTTTTGGTGAATATTTTAGTGAAAAGAGACAATGTTTCATGAGACTGCCTTAAGGCTGGCATTAGGGTTAGGGTTAGGGTTAGGGTTATGGAGCTAGGGTTAGGGTTAGGGTTAGGGTTATGGAGCTAGGGTTAGGGTTACGGTCGTCTTTTGACCGATTGACTCGAAATTCGCCACGAATGTGGTCCTCTACTCGCTGAATGAGACACAGCAGTCCCCATCGGATTCCGGTGAAATTTGTATTTTTGGTGAATATTTTAAAGAAAAAAGTGGCCCATTTTTTCAATAGCTTCCAGGTCTTTGGACCGATTGACTCGAAATCGCTCCCAAATGTGCTCCTATACTGGCTGAACGAGACACAGCAGTCCCGATCGGATTCCGGTGAAATTTGTATTTTTGGTGAATATTTTAAAGAAAAAAGTGGCCCATTTTTTCAATAGCTTCCAGGTCTTTGGACCGATTGACTCGAAATCGCTCCCAAATGTGCTCCTATACTGGCTGAACGAGACACAGCAGTCCCCATCGGATTCCGGTGAAATTTGTATTTTTGGTGAATATTTTAGTGAAAAGAGACAATGTTTCATGAGACTGCCTTAAGGCTGGCATTAGGGTTAGGGTTAGGGTTAGGGTTAGGGTTATGGAGCTAGGGTTAGGGTTAGGGTTAGGGTTATGGAGCTAGGGTTAGGGTTACGGTCGTCTTTTGACCGATTGACTCGAAATTCGTCACGAATGTGGTCCTCTACTCGCTGAATGAGACACAACAGTCCCCATCGGATTCCGGTGAAATTTGTATTTTTGGTGAATATTTTAAAGAAAAAAGTGGCCCATTTTTTCAATAGCTTCCAGGTCTTTGGACCGATTGACTCGAAATCGCTCCCAAATGTGCTCCTATACTCGCTGAACGAGACACACCAGTCCACATCGGATTCCGGTGAAATTTGTATTTTTGGTGAATATTTTAAAGAAAAAAGTGGCCCATTTTTTCAATAGCTTCCAGGTCTTTGGACCGATTGACTCGAAATCGCTCCCAAATGTGCTCCTATACTGGCTGAACGAGACACAGCAGTCCCCATCGGATTCCGGTGAAATTTGTATTTTTGGTGAATATTTTAGTGAAAAGAGACAATGTTTCATGAGACTGCCTTAAGGCTGGCATTAGGGTTAGGGTTAGGGTTAGGGTTATGGAGCTAGGGTTAGGGTTAGGGTTAGGGTTATGGAGCTAGGGTTAGGGTTACGGTCGTCTTTTGACCGATTGACTCGAAATTCGCCACGAATGTGGTCCTCTACTCGCTGAATGAGACACAGCAGTCCCCATCGGATTCCGGTGAAATTTGTATTTTTGGTGAATATTTTAAAGAAAAAAGTGGCCCATTGTTTCAATAGCTTCCAGGTCTTTGGACCGATTGACTCGAAATCGCTCCCAAATGTGCTCCTATACTGGCTGAACGAGACACACCAGTCCCCATCGGATTCCGGTGAAATTTGTATTTTTGGTGAATATTTTAAAGAAAAAAGTGGCCCATTTTTTCAATAGCTTCCAGGTCTTTGGACCGATTGACTCGAAATCGCTCCCAAATGTGCTCCTATACTGGCTGAATGAGACACAGCAGTCCCAATCGGATTCCGGTGAAATTTGTATTTTTGGTGAATATTTTAGTGAAAAGAGACAATGTTTCATGAGACTGCCTTAAGGCTGGCATTAGGGTTAGGGTTAGGGTTAGGGTTATGGAGCTAGGGTTAGGGTTAGGGTTAGGGTTATGGAGCTAGGGTTAGGGTTACGGTCGTCTTTTGACCGATTGACTCGAAATTCGTCACGAATGTGGTCCTCTACTCGCTGAATGAGACACAGCAGTCCCCATCGGATTCCGGTGAAATTTGTATTTTTGGTGAATATTTTAAAGAAAAAAGTGGCCCATTTTTTCAATAGCTTCCAGGTCTTTGGACCGATTGACTCGAAATCGCTCCCAAATGTGCTCCTATACTGGCTGAACGAGACACAGCAGTCCCCATCGGATTCCGGTGAAATTTGTATTTTTGGTGAATATTTTAGTGAAAAGAGACAATGTTTCATGAGACTGCCTTAAGGCTGGCATTAGGGTTAGGGTTAGGGTTAGGGTTATGGAGCTAGGGTTAGGGTTAGGGTTAGGGTTATGGAGCTAGGGTTAGGGTTACGGTCCTCTTTTGACCGATTGACTCGAAATTCGCCACGAATGTGGTCCTCTACTCGCTGAATGAGACACAGCAGTCCCCATCGGATTCCGGTGAAATTTGTATTTTTGGTGAATATTTTAAAGAAAAAAGTGGCCCATTTTTTCAATAGCTTCCAGGTCTTTGGACCGATTGACTCGAAATCGCTCCCAAATGTGCTCCTATACTGGCTGAACGAGACACAGCAGTCCCCATCGGATTCCGCTGAAATTTGTATTTTTGGTGAATATTTTAGTGAAAAGAGACAATGTTTCATGAGACTGCCTTAAGGCTGGCATTAGGGTTAGGGTTAGGGTTAGGGTTATGGAGCTAGGGTTAGGGTTAGGGTTATGGAGTTAGGGTTAGGGTTACGGTCGTCTTTTGACCGATTGACTCGAAATTCGTCACGAATGTGGTCCTCTACTCGCTGAATGAGACACAACAGTCCCCATCGGATTCCGGTGAAATTTGTATTTTTGGTGAATATTTTAAAGAAAAAAGTGGCCCATTTTTTCAATAGCTTCCAGGTCTTTGGACCGATTGACTCGAAATCGCTCCCAAATGTGCTCCTATACTGGCTGAACGAGACACAGCAGTCCCCATCGGATTCTGGTGAAATTTGTATTTTTGGTGAATATTTTAAAGAAAAAAGTGGCCCATTTTTTCAATAGCTTCCAGGTCTTTGGACCGATTGACTCGAAATCGCTCCCAAATGTGCTCCTATACTGGCTGAACGAGACACAGCAGTCCCCATCGGATTCCGGTGAAATTTGTATTTTTGGTGAATATTTTAGTAAAAAGAGACAATGTTTCATGAGACTGCCTTAAGGCTGGCATTAGGGTTAGGGTTAGGGTTAGGGTTATGGAGCTAGGGTTAGGGTTAGGGTGAGGGTTATGGAGTTAGGGTTAGGGTTACGGTCGTCTTTTGACCGATTGACTCGAAATTCGCCACGAATGTGGTCCTCTACTCGCTGAATGAGACACAGCAGTCCCCATCGGATTCCGGTGAAATTTGTATTTTTGGTGAATATTTTAAAGAAAAAAGTGGCCCATTTTTTCAATAGCTTCCAGGTCTTTGGACCGATTGACTCGAAATCGCTCCCAAATGTGCTCCTATACTGGCTGAACGAGAGACACCAGTCCCCATTGGATTCCGGTGAAATTTGTATTTTTGGTGAATATTTTAAAGAAAAAAGTGGCCCATTTTTTCAATAGCTTCCAGGTCTTTGGACCGATTGACTCGAAATCGCTCCCAAATGTGCTCCTATACTGGCTGAACGAGACACAGCAGTCCCCATCGGATTCCGGTGAAATTTGTATTTTTGGTGAATATTTTAGTGAAAAGAGACAATGTTTCATGAGACTGCCTTAAGGCTGGCATTAGGGTTAGGGTTAGGGTTAGGGTTATGGAGCTAGGGTTAGGGTTAGGGTTAGGGTTATGGAGCTAGGGTTAGGGTTACGGTCGTCTTTTGACCGATTGACTCGAAATTCGCCACGAATGTGGTCCTCTACTCGCTGAATGAGACACAGCGGTCCACATCGGATTCCGGTGAAATTTGTATTTTTGGTGAATATTTTAAAGAAAAAAGTGGCCCATTTTTTCAATAGCTTCCAGGTCTTTGGACCGATTGACTCGAAATCGCTCCCAAATGTGCTCCTATACTGGCTGAACGAGACACAGCAGTCCCCATCGGATTCCGGTGAAATTTGTATTTTTGGTGAATATTTTAGTGAAAAGAGACAATGTTTCATGAGACTGCCTTAAGGCTGGCATTAGGGTTAGGGTTAGGGTTAGGGTTAGGGTTATGGAGCTAGGGTTAGGGTTAGGGTTAGGGTTATGGAGCTAGGGTTAGGGTTACGGTCGTCTTTTGACCGATTGACTCGAAATTCGTCACGAATGTGGTCCTCTACTCGCTGAATGAGACACAACAGTCCCCATCGGATTCCGGTGAAATTTGTATTTTTGGTGAATATTTTAAAGAAAAAAGTGGCCCATTTTTTCAATAGCTTCCAGGTCTTTGGACCGATTGACTCGAAATCGCTCCCAAATGTGCTCCTATACTGGCTGAACGAGACACAGCAGTCCCCATCGGATTCCGGTGAAATTTGTATTTTTGGTGAATATTTTAAAGAAAAAAGTGGCCCATTTTTTCAATAGCTTCCAGGTCTTTGGACCGATTGACTCGAAATCGCTCCCAAATGTGCTCCTATACTGGCTGAACGAGACACAGCAGTCCCCATCGGATTCCGGTGAAATTTGTATTTTTGGTGAATATTTTAGTGAAAAGAGACAATGTTTCATGAGACTGCCTTAAGGCTGGCATTAGGGTTAGGGTTAGGGTTAGGGTTATGGAGCTAGGGTTAGGGTTAGGGTTAGGGTTATGGAGCTAGGGTTAGGGTTACGGTCGTCTTTTGACCGATTGACTCGAAATTCGTCACGAATGTGGTCCTCTACTCGCTGAATGAGACACAACAGTCCCCATCGGATTCCGGTGAAATTTGTATTTTTGGTGAATATTTTAAAGAAAAAAGTGGCCCATTTTTTCAATAGCTTCCAGGTCTTTGGACCGATTGACTCGAAATCGCTCCCAAATGTGCTCCTATACTCGCTGAACGAGACACACCAGTCCACATCGGATTCCGGTGAAATTTGTATTTTTGGTGAATATTTTAAAGAAAAAAGTGGCCCATTTTTTCAATAGCTTCCAGGTCTTTGGACCGATTGACTCGAAATCGCTCCCAAATGTGCTCCTATACTGGCTGAACGAGACACAGCAGTCCCCATCGGATTCCGGTGAAATTTGTATTTTTGGTGAATATTTTAGTGAAAAGAGACAATGTTTCATGAGACTGCCTTAAGGCTGGCATTAGGGTTAGGGTTAGGGTTAGGGTTATGGAGCTAGGGTTAGGGTTAGGGTTAGGGTTATGGAGCTAGGGTTAGGGTTACGGTCGTCTTTTGACCGATTGACTCGAAATTCGCCACGAATGTGGTCCTCTACTCGCTGAATGAGACACAGCAGTCCCCATCGGATTCCGGTGAAATTTGTATTTTTGGTGAATATTTTAAAGAAAAAAGTGGCCCATTGTTTCAATAGCTTCCAGGTCTTTGGACCGATTGACTCGAAATCGCTCCCAAATGTGCTCCTATACTGGCTGAACGAGACACACCAGTCCCCATCGGATTCCGGTGAAATTTGTATTTTTGGTGAATATTTTAAAGAAAAAAGTGGCCCATTTTTTCAATAGCTTCCAGGTCTTTGGACCGATTGACTCGAAATCGCTCCCAAATGTGCTCCTATACTGGCTGAATGAGACACAGCAGTCCCAATCGGATTCCGGTGAAATTTGTATTTTTGGTGAATATTTTAGTGAAAAGAGACAATGTTTCATGAGACTGCCTTAAGGCTGGCATTAGGGTTAGGGTTAGGGTTAGGGTTATGGAGCTAGGGTTAGGGTTAGGGTTAGGGTTATGGAGCTAGGGTTAGGGTTACGGTCGTCTTTTGACCGATTGACTCGAAATTCGTCACGAATGTGGTCCTCTACTCGCTGAATGAGACACAGCAGTCCCCATCGGATTCCGGTGAAATTTGTATTTTTGGTGAATATTTTAAAGAAAAAAGTGGCCCATTTTTTCAATAGCTTCCAGGTCTTTGGACCGATTGACTCGAAATCGCTCCCAAATGTGCTCCTATACTGGCTGAACGAGACACAGCAGTCCCCATCGGATTCCGGTGAAATTTGTATTTTTGGTGAATATTTTAGTGAAAAGAGACAATGTTTCATGAGACTGCCTTAAGGCTGGCATTAGGGTTAGGGTTAGGGTTAGGGTTATGGAGCTAGGGTTAGGGTTAGGGTTAGGGTTATGGAGCTAGGGTTAGGGTTACGGTCCTCTTTTGACCGATTGACTCGAAATTCGCCACGAATGTGGTCCTCTACTCGCTGAATGAGACACAGCAGTCCCCATCGGATTCCGGTGAAATTTGTATTTTTGGTGAATATTTTAAAGAAAAAAGTGGCCCATTTTTTCAATAGCTTCCAGGTCTTTGGACCGATTGACTCGAAATCGCTCCCAAATGTGCTCCTATACTGGCTGAACGAGACACAGCAGTCCCCATCGGATTCCGCTGAAATTTGTATTTTTGGTGAATATTTTAGTGAAAAGAGACAATGTTTCATGAGACTGCCTTAAGGCTGGCATTAGGGTTAGGGTTAGGGTTAGGGTTATGGAGCTAGGGTTAGGGTTAGGGTTATGGAGTTAGGGTTAGGGTTACGGTCGTCTTTTGACCGATTGACTCGAAATTCGTCACGAATGTGGTCCTCTACTCGCTGAATGAGACACAACAGTCCCCATCGGATTCCGGTGAAATTTGTATTTTTGGTGAATATTTTAAAGAAAAAAGTGACCCATTTTTTCAATAGCTTCCAGGTCTTTGGACCGATTGACTCGAAATCGCTCCCAAATGTGCTCCTATACTGGCTGAACGAGACACAGCAGTCCCCATCGGATTCTGGTGAAATTTGTATTTTTGGTGAATATTTTAAAGAAAAAAGTGGCCCATTTTTTCAATAGCTTCCAGGTCTTTGGACCGATTGACTCGAAATCGCTCCCAAATGTGCTCCTATACTGGCTGAACGAGACACAGCAGTCCCCATCGGATTCCGGTGAAATTTGTATTTTTGGTGAATATTTTAGTAAAAAGAGACAATGTTTCATGAGACTGCCTTAAGGCTGGCATTAGGGTTAGGGTTAGGGTTAGGGTTATGGAGCTAGGGTTAGGGTTAGGGTGAGGGTTATGGAGTTAGGGTTAGGGTTACGGTCGTCTTTTGACCGATTGACTCGAAATTCGCCACGAATGTGGTCCTCTACTCGCTGAATGAGACACAGCAGTCCCCATCGGATTCCGGTGAAATTTGTATTTTTGGTGAATATTTTAAAGAAAAAAGTGGCCCATTTTTTCAATAGCTTCCAGGTCTTTGGACCGATTGACTCGAAATCGCTCCCAAATGTGCTCCTATACTGGCTGAACGAGAGACACCAGTCCCCATTGGATTCCGGTGAAATTTGTATTTTTGGTGAATATTTTAAAGAAAAAAGTGGCCCATTTTTTCAATAGCTTCCAGGTCTTTGGACCGATTGACTCGAAATCGCTCCCAAATGTGCTCCTATACTGGCTGAACGAGACACAGCAGTCCCCATCGGATTCCGGTGAAATTTGTATTTTTGGTGAATATTTTAGTGAAAAGAGACAATGTTTCATGAGACTGCCTTAAGGCTGGCATTAGGGTTAGGGTTAGGGTTAGGGTTATGGAGCTAGGGTTAGGGTTAGGGTTAGGGTTATGGAGCTAGGGTTAGGGTTACGGTCGTCTTTTGACCGATTGACTCGAAATTCGCCACGAATGTGGTCCTCTACTCGCTGAATGAGACACAGCGGTCCACATCGGATTCCGGTGAAATTTGTATTTTTGGTGAATATTTTAAAGAAAAAAGTGGACCATTTTTTCAATAGCTTCCAGGTCTTTGGACCGATTGACTCGAAATCGCTCCCAAATGTGCTCCTATACTGGCTGAACGAGACACAGCAGTCCCCATCGGATTCCGGTGAAATTTGTATTTTTGGTGAATATTTTAGTGAAAAGAGACAATGTTTCATGAGACTGCCTTAAGGCTGGCATTAGGGTTAGGGTTAGGGTTAGGGTTAGGGTTATGGAGCTAGGGTTAGGGTTAGGGTTAGGGTTATGGAGCTAGGGTTAGGGTTACGGTCGTCTTTTGACCGATTGACTCGAAATTCGTCACGAATGTGGTCCTCTACTCACTGAATGAGACACAACAGTCCCCATCGGATTCCGGTGAAATTTGTATTTTTGGTGAATATTTTAAAGAAAAAAGTGGCCCATTTTTTCAATAGCTTCCAGGTCTTTGGACCGATTGACTCGAAATCGCTCCCAAATGTGCTCCTATACTGGCTGAACGAGACACACCAGTCCCCATCGGATTCCGGTGAAATTTGTATTTTTGGTGAATATTTTAAAGAAAAAAGTGGCCCATTTTTTCAATAGCTTCCAGGTCTTTGGACCGATTGACTCGAAATCGCTCCCAAATGTGCTCCTATACTGGCTGAACGAGACACAGCAGTCCCCATCGGATTCCGGTGAAATTTGTATTTTTGGTGAATATTTTAGTGAAAAGAGACAATGTTTCATGAGACTGCCTTAAGGCTGGCATTAGGGTTAGGGTTAGGGTTAGGGTTATGGAGCTAGGGTTAGGGTTAGGGTTAGGGTTATGGAGCTAGGGTTAGGGTTACGGTCGTCTTTTGACCGATTGACTCGAAATTCGCCACGAATGTGGTCCTCTACTCGCTGAATGAGACACAGCGGTCCACATCGGATTCCGGTGAAATTTGTATTTTTGGTGAATATTTTAAAGAAAAAAGTGGCCCATTTTTTCAATAGCTTCCAGGTCTTTGGACCGATTGACTCGAAATCGCTCCCAAATGTGCTCCTATACTGGCTGAACGAGACACAGCAGTCCCGATCGGATTCCGGTGAAATTTGTATTTTTGGTGAATATTTTAAAGAAAAAAGTGGCCCATTTTTTCAATAGCTTCCAGGTCTTTGGACCGATTGACTCGAAATCGCTCCCAAATGTGCTCCTATACTGGCTGAACGAGACACAGCAGTCCCCATCGGATTCCGGTGAAATTTGTATTTTTGGTGAATATTTTAGTGAAAAGAGACAATGTTTCATGAGACTGCCTTAAGGCTGGCATTAGGGTTAGGGTTAGGGTTAGGGTTAGGGTTATGGAGCTAGGGTTAGGGTTAGGGTTAGGGTTATGGAGCTAGGGTTAGGGTTACGGTCGTCTTTTGACCGATTGACTCGAAATTCGTCACGAATGTGGTCCTCTACTCGCTGAATGAGACACAACAGTCCCCATCGGATTCCGGTGAAATTTGTATTTTTGGTGAATATTTTAAAGAAAAAAGTGGCCCATTTTTTCAATAGCTTCCAGGTCTTTGGACCGATTGACTCGAAATCGCTCCCAAATGTGCTCCTATACTGGCTGAACGAGACACACCAGTCCCCATCGGATTCCGGTGAAATTTGTATTTGTGGTGAATATTTTAAAGAAAAAAGTGGCCCATTTTTTCAATAGCTTCCAGGTCTTTGGACCGATTGACTCGAAATCGCTCCCAAATGTGCTCCTATACTGGCTGAACGAGACACACCAGTCCCCATCGGATTCCGCTGAAATTTGTATTTTTGGTGAATATTTTAGTGAAAAGAGACAATGTTTCATGAGACTGCCTTAAGGCTGGCAGTAGGGTTAGGGTTAGGGTTAGGGTTATGGAGCTAGGGTTAGGGTTACGGTCATCTTTTGACCGATTGACTCGAAATTCGTCACGAATGTGGTCCTCTACTCGCTGAATGAGACACAACAGTCCCCATCGGATTCCGGTGAAATTTGTATTTTTGGTGAATATTTTAAAGAAAAAAGTGGCCCATTTTTTCAATAGCTTCCAGGTCTTTGGACCGATTGACTCGAAATCGCTCCCAAATGTGCTCCTATACTGGCTGAACGAGACACAGCAGTCCCCATCGGATTCTGGTGAAATTTGTATTTTTGGTGAATATTTTAAAGAAAAAAGTGGCCCATTTTTTCAATAGCTTCCAGGTCTTTGGACCGATTGACTCGAAATCGCTCCCAAATGTGCTCCTATACTGGCTGAACGAGACACAGCAGTCCCCATCGGATTCCGGTGAAATTTGTATTTTTGGTGAATATTTTAGTAAAAAGAGACAATGTTTCATGAGACTGCCTTAAGGCTGGCATTAGGGTTAGGGTTAGGGTTAGGGTTATGGAGCTAGGGTTAGGGTTAGGGTGAGGGTTATGGAGTTAGGGTTAGGGTTACGGTCGTCTTTTGACCGATTGACTCGAAATTCGCCACGAATGTGGTCCTCTACTCGCTGAATGAGACACAGCAGTCCCCATCGGATTCCGGTGAAATTTGTATTTTTGGTGAATATTTTAAAGAAAAAAGTGGCCCATTTTTTCAATAGCTTCCAGGTCTTTGGACCGATTGACTCGAAATCGCTCCCAAATGTGCTCCTATACTGGCTGAACGAGAGACACCAGTCCCCATTGGATTCCGGTGAAATTTGTATTTTTGGTGAATATTTTAAAGAAAAAAGTGGCCCATTTTTTCAATAGCTTCCAGGTCTTTGGACCGATTGACTCGAAATCGCTCCCAAATGTGCTCCTATACTGGCTGAACGAGACACAGCAGTCCCCATCGGATTCCGGTGAAATTTGTATTTTTGGTGAATATTTTAGTGAAAAGAGACAATGTTTCATGAGACTGCCTTAAGGCTGGCATTAGGGTTAGGGTTAGGGTTAGGGTTATGGAGCTAGGGTTAGGGTTAGGGTTAGGGTTATGGAGCTAGGGTTAGGGTTACGGTCGTCTTTTGACCGATTGACTCGAAATTCGCCACGAATGTGGTCCTCTACTCGCTGAATGAGACACAGCGGTCCACATCGGATTCCGGTGAAATTTGTATTTTTGGTGAATATTTTAAAGAAAAAAGTGGCCCATTTTTTCAATAGTTTCCAGGTCTTTGGACCGATTGACTCGAAATCGCTCCCAAATGTGCTCCTATACTGGCTGAACGAGACACAGCAGTCCCGATCGGATTCCGGTGAAATTTGTATTTTTGGTGAATATTTTAAAGAAAAAAGTGGCCCATTTTTTCAATAGCTTCCAGGTCTTTGGACCGATTGACTCGAAATCGCTCCCAAATGTGCTCCTATACTGGCTGAACGAGACACAGCAGTCCCCATCGGATTCCGGTGAAATTTGTATTTTTGGTGAATATTTTAGTGAAAAGAGACAATGTTTCATGAGACTGCCTTAAGGCTGGCATTAGGGTTAGGGTTAGGGTTAGGGTTAGGGTTATGGAGCTAGGGTTAGGGTTAGGGTTAGGGTTATGGAGCTAGGGTTAGGGTTACGGTCGTCTTTTGACCGATTGACTCGAAATTCGTCACGAATGTGGTCCTCTACTCGCTGAATGAGACACAACAGTCCCCATCGGATTCCGGTGAAATTTGTATTTTTGGTGAATATTTTAAAGAAAAAAGTGGCCCATTTTTTCAATAGCTTCCAGGTCTTTGGACCGATTGACTCGAAATCGCTCCCAAATGTGCTCCTATACTGGCTGAACGAGACACACCAGTCCCCATCGGATTCCGGTGAAATTTTTATTTTTGGTGAATATTTTAAAGAAAAAAGTGGCCCATTTTTTCAATAGCTTCCAGGTCTTTGGACCGATTGACTCGAAATCGCTCCCAAATGTGCTCCTATACTGGCTGAACGAGACACAGCAGTCCCCATCGGATTCCGGTGAAATTTGTATTTTTGGTGAATATTTTAGTAAAAAGAGACAATGTTTCATGAGACTGCCTTAAGGCTGGCATTAGGGTTAGGGTTAGGGTTAGGGTTATGGAGCTAGGGTTAGGGTTAGGGTGAGGGTTATGGAGTTAGGGTTAGGGTTACGGTCGTCTTTTGACCGATTGACTCGAAATTCGCCACGAATGTGGTCCTCTACTCGCTGAATGAGACACAGCAGTCCCCATCGGATTCCGGTGAAATTTGTATTTTTGGTGAATATTTTAAAGAAAAAAGTGGCCCATTTTTTCAATAGCTTCCAGGTCTTTGGACCGATTGACTCGAAATCGCTCCCAAATGTGCTCCTATACTGGCTGAACGAGAGACACCAGTCCCCATTGGATTCCGGTGAAATTTGTATTTTTGGTGAATATTTTAAAGAAAAAAGTGGCCCATTTTTTCAATAGCTTCCAGGTCTTTGGACCGATTGACTCGAAATCGCTCCCAAATGTGCTCCTATACTGGCTGAACGAGACACAGCAGTCCCCATCGGATTCCGGTGAAATTTGTATTTTTGGTGAATATTTTAGTGAAAAGAGACAATGTTTCATGAGACTGCCTTAAGGCTGGCATTAGGGTTAGGGTTAGGGTTAGGGTTATGGAGCTAGGGTTA
Organism: Pagrus major; assembly: GCF_040436345.1. Taxonomy (NCBI): domain Eukaryota; kingdom Metazoa; phylum Chordata; class Actinopteri; order Spariformes; family Sparidae; genus Pagrus; species Pagrus major. The sequence goes on from NC_133218.1 coordinate 30,337,423, forward strand.
GGGTTAGGGTTAGGGTTAGGGTTATGGAGCTAGGGTTAGGGTTACGGTCGTCTTTTGACCGATTGACTCGAAATTCGCCACGAATGTGGTCCTCTACTCGCTGAATGAGACACAGCAGTCCACATCGGATTCCGGTGAAATTTGTATTTTTGGTGAATATTTTAAAGAAAAAAGTGGCCCATTTTTTCAATAGCTTCCAGGTCTTTGGACCGATTGACTCGAAATCGCTCCCAAATGTGCTCCTATACTGGCTGAACGAGACACACCAGTCCCCATCGGATTCCGGTGAAATTTTTATTTTTGGTGAATATTTTAAAGAAAAAAGTGGCCCATTTTTTCAATAGCTTCCAGGTCTTTGGACCGATTGACTCGAAATCGCTCCCAAATGTGCTCCTATACTGGCTGAACGAGACACAGCAGTCCCCATCGGATTCCGGTGAAATTTGTATTTTTGGTGAATATTTTAGTGAAAAGAGACAATGTTTCATGAGACTGCCTTAAGGCTGGCATTAGGGTTAGGGTTAGGGTTAGGGTTATGGAGCTAGGGTTAGGGTTAGGGTTAGGGTTATGGAGCTAGGGTTAGGGTTACGGTCGTCTTTTGACCGATTGACTCGAAATTCGCCACGAATGTGGTCCTCTACTCGCTGAATGAGACACAGCGGTCCACATCGGATTCCGGTGAAATTTGTATTTTTGGTGAATATTTTAAAGAAAAAAGTGGACCATTTTTTCAATAGCTTCCAGGTCTTTGGACCGATTGACTCGAAATCGCTCCCAAATGTGCTCCTATACTGGCTGAACGAGACACAGCAGTCCCCATCGGATTCCGGTGAAATTTGTATTTTTGGTGAATATTTTAGTGAAAAGAGACAATGTTTCATGAGACTGCCTTAAGGCTGGCATTAGGGTTAGGGTTAGGGTTAGGGTTAGGGTTATGGAGCTAGGGTTAGGGTTAGGGTTAGGGTTATGGAGCTAGGGTTAGGGTTACGGTCGTCTTTTGACCGATTGACTCGAAATTCGTCACGAATGTGGTCCTCTACTCACTGAATGAGACACAACAGTCCCCATCGGATTCCGGTGAAATTTGTATTTTTGGTGAATATTTTAAAGAAAAAAGTGGCCCATTTTTTCAATAGCTTCCAGGTCTTTGGACCGATTGACTCGAAATCGCTCCCAAATGTGCTCCTATACTGGCTGAACGAGACACAGCAGTCCCCATCGGATTCCGGTGAAATTTGTATTTTTGGTGAATATTTTAGTGAAAAGAGACAATGTTTCATGAGACTGCCTTAAGGCTGGCATTAGGGTTAGGGTTAGGGTTAGGGTTATGGAGCTAGGGTTAGGGTTAGGGTTAGGGTTATGGAGCTAGGGTTAGGGTTACGGTCGTCTTTTGACCGATTGACTCGAAATTCGCCACGAATGTGGTCCTCTACTCGCTGAATGAGACACAGCGGTCCACATCGGATTCCGGTGAAATTTGTATTTTTGGTGAATATTTTAAAGAAAAAAGTGGCCCATTTTTTCAATAGCTTCCAGGTCTTTGGACCGATTGACTCGAAATCGCTCCCAAATGTGCTCCTATACTGGCTGAACGAGACACAGCAGTCCCGATCGGATTCCGGTGAAATTTGTATTTTTGGTGAATATTTTAAAGAAAAAAGTGGCCCATTTTTTCAATAGCTTCCAGGTCTTTGGACCGATTGACTCGAAATCGCTCCCAAATGTGCTCCTATACTGGCTGAACGAGACACAGCAGTCCCCATCGGATTCCGGTGAAATTTGTATTTTTGGTGAATATTTTAGTGAAAAGAGACAATGTTTCATGAGACTGCCTTAAGGCTGGCATTAGGGTTAGGGTTAGGGTTAGGGTTAGGGTTATGGAGCTAGGGTTAGGGTTAGGGTTAGGGTTATGGAGCTAGGGTTAGGGTTACGGTCGTCTTTTGACCGATTGACTCGAAATTCGCCACGAATGTGGTCCTCTACTCGCTGAATGAGACACAGCAGTCCCCATCGGATTCCGGTGAAATTTGTATTTTTGGTGAATATTTTAAAGAAAAAAGTGGCCCATTTTTTCAATAGCTTCCAGGTCTTTGGACCGATTGACTCGAAATCGCTCCCAAATGTGCTCCTATACTGGCTGAACGAGACACAGCAGTCCCCATCGGATTCCGCTGAAATTTGTATTTTTGGTGAATATTTTAGTGAAAAGACACAATGTTTCATGAGACTGCCTTAAGGCTGGCATTAGGGTTAGGGTTAGGGTTAGGGTTATGGAGCTAGGGTTAGGGTTAGGGTTAGGGTTATGGAGCTAGGGTTAGGGTTACGGTCGTCTTTTGACCGATTGACTCGAAATTCGCCACGAATGTGGTCCTCTACTCGCTGAATGAGACACAGCAGTCCCCATCGGATTCCGGTGAAATTTGTATTTTTGGTGAATATTTTAAAGAAAAAAGTGGCCCATTTTTTCAATAGCTTCCAGGTCTTTGGACCGATTGACTCGAAATCGCTCCCAAATGTGCTCCTATACTGGCTGAACGAGACACACCAGTCCCCATCGGATTCCGGTGAAATTTGTATTTTTGGTGAATATTTTAAAGAAAAAAGTGGCCCATTTTTTCAATAGCTTCCAGGTCTTTGGACCGATTGACTCGAAATCGCTCCCAAATGTGCTCCTATACTGGCTGAACGAGACACAGCAGTCCCCATCGGATTCCGGTGAAATTTGTATTTTTGGTGAATATTTTAGTGAAAAGAGACAATGTTTCATGAGACTGCCTTAAGGCTGGCATTAGGGTTAGGGTTAGGGTTAGGGTTATGGAGCTAGGGTTAGGGTTAGGGTTAGGGTTATGGAGCTAGGGTTAGGGTTACGGTCGTCTTTTGACCGATTGACTCGAAATTCGCCACGAATGTGGTCCTCTACTCGCTGAATGAGACACAGCAGTCCCCATCGGATTCCGGTGAAATTTGTATTTTTGGTGAATATTTTAAAGAAAAAAGTGGCCCATTTTTTCAATAGCTTCCAGGTCTTTGGACCGATTGACTCGAAATCGCTCCCAAATGTGCTCCTATACTGGCTGAACGAGACACACCAGTCCCCATCGGATTCCGGTGAAATTTGTATTTTTGGTGAATATTTTAGTGAAAAGAGACAATGTTTCATGAGACTGCCTTAAGGCTGGCATTAGGGTTAGGGTTAGGGTTAGGGTTATGGAGCTAGGGTTAGGGTTAGGGTTAGGGTTATGGAGCTAGGGTTAGGGTTACGGTCGTCTTTTGACCGATTGACTCGAAATTCGTCACGAATGTGGTCCTCTACTCGCTGAATGAGACACAACAGTCCCCATCGGATTCCGGTGAAATTTGTATTTTTGGTGAATATTTTAAAGAAAAAAGTGGCCCATTTTTTCAATAGCTTCCAGGTCTTTGGACCGATTGACTCGAAATCGCTCCCAAATGTGCTCCTATACTGGCTGAACGAGACACACCAGTCCCCATCGGATTCCGGTGAAATTTGTATTTTTGGTGAATATTTTAAAGAAAAAAGTGGCCCATTTTTTCAATAGCTTCCAGGTCTTTGGACCGATTGACTCGAAATCGCTCCCAAATGTGCTCCTATACTGGCTGAACGAGACACAGCAGTCCCCATCGGATTCCGGTGAAATTTGTATTTTTGGTGAATATTTTAGTGAAAAGAGACAATGTTTCATGAGACTGCCTTAAGGCTGGCATTAGGGTTAGGGTTAGGGTTAGGGTTATGGAGCTAGGGTTAGGGTTAGGGTTAGGGTTATGGAGCTAGGGTTAGGGTTACGGTCGTCTTTTGACCGATTGACTCGAAATTCGTCACGAATGTGGTCCTCTACTCGCTGAATGAGACACAGCAGTCCCCATCGGATTCCGGTGAAATTTGTATTTTTGGTGAATATTTTAAAGAAAAAAGTGGCCCATTTTTTCAATAGCTTCCAGGTCTTTGGACCGATTGACTCGAAATCGCTCCCAAATGTGCTCCTATACTGGCTGAACGAGACACAGCAGTCCCCATCGGATTCCGGTGAAATTTGTATTTTTGGTGAATATTTTAGTGAAAAGAGACAATGTTTCATGAGACTGCCTTAAGGCTGGCATTAGGGTTAGGGTTAGGGTTAGGGTTATGGAGCTAGGGTTAGGGTTAGGGTTAGGGTTATGGAGCTAGGGTTAGGGTTACGGTCGTCTTTTGACCGATTGACTCGAAATTCGCCACGAATGTGGTCCTCTACTCGCTGAATGAGACACAGCAGTCCCCATCGGATTCCGGTGAAATTTGTATTTTTGGTGAATATTTTAAAGAAAAAAGTGGCCCATTTTTTCAATAGCTTCCAGGTCTTTGGACCGATTGACTCGAAATCGCTCCCAAATGTGCTCCTATACTGGCTGAACGAGACACACCAGTCCCCATCGGATTCCGGTGAAATTTGTATTTTTGGTGAATATTTTAAAGAAAAAAGTGGCCCATTTTTTCAATAGCTTCCAGGTCTTTGGACCGATTGACTCGAAATCGCTCCCAAATGTGCTCCTATACTGGCTGAACGAGACACAGCAGTCCCCATCGGATTCCGGTGAAATTTGTATTTTTGGTGAATATTTTAGTGAAAAGAGACAATGTTTCATGAGACTGCCTTAAGGCTGGCATTAGGGTTAGGGTTAGGGTTAGGGTTATGGAGCTAGGGTTAGGGTTAGGGTTAGGGTTATGGAGCTAGGGTTAGGGTTACGGTCGTCTTTTGACCGATTGACTCGAAATTCGCCACGAATGTGGTCCTCTACTCGCTGAATGAGACACAGCAGTCCCCATCGGATTCCGGTGAAATTTGTATTTTTGGTGAATATTTTAAAGAAAAAAGTGGCCCATTTTTTCAATAGCTTCCAGGTCTTTGGACCGATTGACTCGAAATCGCTCCCAAATGTGCTCCTATACTGGCTGAACGAGACACACCAGTCCCCATCGGATTCCGGTGAAATTTGTATTTTTGGTGAATATTTTAGTGAAAAGAGACAATGTTTCATGAGACTGCCTTAAGGCTGGCATTAGGGTTAGGGTTAGGGTTAGGGTTATGGAGCTAGGGTTAGGGTTAGGGTTAGGGTTATGGAGCTAGGGTTAGGGTTACGGTCGTCTTTTGACCGATTGAGTCGAAATTCGTCACGAATGTGGTCCTCTACTCGCTGAATGAGACACAGCAGTCCCCATCGGATTCCGGTGAAATTTGTATTTTTGGTGAATATTTTAAAGAAAAAAGTGGCCCATTTTTTCAATAGCTTCCAGGTCTTTGGACCGATTGACTCGAAATCGCTCCCAAATGTGCTCCTATACTGGCTGAACGAGACACAGCAGTCCCCATCGGATTCTGGTGAAATTTGTAATTTTGGTGAATATTTTAGTGAAAAGAGACAATGTTTCATGAGACTGCCTTAAGGCTGGCATTAGGGTTAGGGTTATGGAGCTAGGGTTAGGGTTACGGTCGTCTTTTGACCGATTGACTCGAAATTCATCACGAATGTGGTCCTCTACTCGCTGAATGAGACACAACAGTCCCCATCGGATTCCGGTGAAATTTGTATTTTTGGTGAATATTTTAAAGAAAAAAGTGGCCCATTTTTTCAATAGCTTCCAGGTCTTTGGACCGATTGACTCGAAATCGCTCCCAAATGTGCTCCTATACTGGCTGAACGAGACACAGCAGGCCCCATCGGATTCCGGTGAAATTTGTATTTTTGGTGAATATTTTAAAGAAAAAAGTGGCCCATTTTTTCAATAGCTTCCAGGTCTTTGGACCGATTGACTCGAAATCGCTCCCAAATGTGCTCCTATACTGGCTGAACGAGACACAGCAGTCCCCATTGGATTCCGGTGAAATTTGTATTTTTGGTGAATATTTTAAAGAAAAAAGTGGCCCATTTTTTCAATAGCTTCCAGGTCTTTGGACCGATTGACTCGAAATCGCTCCCAAATGTGCTCCTATACTGGCTGAACGAGACACAGCAGTCCCCATCGGATTCCGGTGAAATTTGTATTTTTGGTGAATATTTTAGTGAAAAGAGACAATGTTTCATGAGACTGCCTTAAGGCTGGCATTAGGGTTAGGGTTAGGGTTAGGGTTATGGAGCTAGGGTTAGGGTTAGGGTTAGGGTTATGGAGCTAGGGTTAGGGTTACGGTCGTCTTTTGACCGATTGACTCGAAATTCGCCACGAATGTGGTCCTCTACTCGCTGAATGAGACACAGCAGTCCCCATCGGATTCCGGTGAAATTTGTATTTTTGGTGAATATTTTAAAAAAAAAAGTGGCCCATTTTTTCAATAGCTTCCAGGTCTTTGGACCGATTGACTCGAAATCGCTCCCAAATGTGCTCCTATACTGGCTGAACGAGACACAGCAGTCCCCATCGGATTCCGGTGAAATTTGTATTTTTGGTGAATATTTTAGTGAAAAGAGACAATGTTTCATGAGACTGCCTTAAGGCTGGCATTAGGGTTAGGGTTAGGGTTAGGGTTATGGAGCTAGGGTTAGGGTTAGGGTTAGGGTTATGGAGCTAGGGTTAGGGTTACGGTCGTCTTTTGACCGATTGACTCGAAATTCGCCACGAATGTGGTCCTCTACTCGCTGAATGAGACACAGCAGTCCCCATCGGATTCCGGTGAAATTTGTATTTTTGGTGAATATTTTAAAGAAAAAAGTGGCCCATTTTTTCAATAGCTTCCAGGTCTTTGGACCGATTGACTCGAAATCGCTCCCAAATGTGCTCCTATACTGGCTGAACGAGACACACCAGTCCCCATCGGATTCCGGTGAAATTTGTATTTTTGGTGAATATTTTAAAGAAAAAAGTGGCCCATTTTTTCAATAGCTTCCAGGTCTTTGGACCGATTGACTCGAAATCGCTCCCAAATGTGCTCCTATACTGGCTGAACGAGACACAGCAGTCCCCATCGGATTCCGGTGAAATTTGTATTTTTGGTGAATATTTTAGTGAAAAGAGACAATGTTTCATGAGACTGCCTTAAGGCTGGCATTAGGGTTAGGGTTAGGGTTAGGGTTATGGAGCTAGGGTTAGGGTTAGGGTTAGGGTTATGGAGTTAGGGTTAGGGTTACGGTCGTCTTTTGACCGATTGACTCGAAATTCGTCACGAATGTGGTCCTCTACTCGCTGAATGAGACACAACAGTCCCCATCGGATTCCGGTGAAATTTGTATTTTTGGTGAATATTTTAAAGAAAAAATGGCCCATTTTTTCAATAGCTTCCAGGTCTTTGGACCGATTGACTCGAAATCGCTCCCAAATGTGCTCCTATACTGGCTGAACGAGACACAGCAGTCCCCATCGGATTCCGGTGAAATTTGTATTTTTGGTGAATATTTTAGTGAAAAGAGACAATGTTTCATGAGACTGCTTTAAGGCTGGCATTAGGGTTAGGGTTAGGGTTAGGGTTATGGAGCTAGGGTTAGGGTTAGGGTTAGGGTTATGGAGCTAGGGTTAGGGTTACGGTCGTCTTTTGACCGATTGACTCTAAATTCGCCACGAATGTGGTCCTCTACTCGCTGAATGAGACACAGCAGTCCCCATCGGATTCCGGTGAAATTTGTATTTTTGGTGAATATTTTAAAGAAAAAAGTGGCCCATTTTTTCAATAGCTTCCAGGTCTTTGGACCGATTGACTCGAAATCGCTCCCAAATGTGCTCCTATACTGGCTGAACGAGACACACCAGTCCCCATCGGATTCCGGTGAAATTTGTATTTTTGGTGAATATTTTAAAGAAAAAAGTGGCCCATTTTTTCAATAGCTTCCAGGTCTTTGGACCGATTGACTCGAAATCGCTCCCAAATGTGCTCCTATACTGGCTGAACGAGACACAGCAGTCCCCATCGGATTCCGCTGAAATTTGTATTTTTGGTGAATATTTTAGTGAAAAGAGACAATGTTTCATGAGACTGCCTTAAGGCTGGCATTAGGGTTAGGGTTAGGGTTAGGGTTATGGAGCTAGGGTTAGGGTTACGGTCGTCTTTTGACCGATTGACTCGAAATTCGTCACGAATGTGGTCCTCTACTCGCTGAATGAGACACAACAGTCCCCATCGGATTCCGGTGAAATTTGTATTTTTGGTGAATATTTTAAAGAAAAAAGTGGCCCATTTTTTCAATAGCTTCCAGGTCTTTGGACCGATTGACTCGAAATCGCTCCCAAATGTGCTCCTATACTGGCTGAACGAGACACAGCAGTCCCCATCGGATTCCGGTGAAATTGTATTTTTGGTGAATATTTTAGTGAAAAGTGACAATGTTTCATGAGACTGCCTTAAGGCTGGCATTAGGGTTAGGGTTAGGGTTAGGGTTATGGAGCTAGGGTTAGGGTTAGGGTTAGGGTTATGGAGCTAGGGTTAGGGTTACGGTCGTCTTTTGACCGATTGACTCGAAATTCGCCACGAATGTGGTCCTCTACTCGCTGAATGAGACACAGCGGTCCCCATCGGATTCCGGTGAAATTTGTATTTTTGGTGAATATTTTAAAGAAAAAAGTGGCCCATTTTTTCAATAGCTTCCAGGTCTTTGGACCGATTGACTCGAAATCGCTCCCAAATGTGCTCCTATACTGGCTGAACGAGACACAGCAGTCCCCATCGGATTCCGGTGAAATTTGTATTTTTGGTGAATATTTTAAAGAAAAAAGTGGCCCATTTTTTCAATAGCTTCCAGGTCTTTGGACCGATTGACTCGAAATCGCTCCCAAATGTGCTCCTATACTGGCTGAACGAGACACAGCAGTCCCCATCGGATTCCGGTGAAATTTGTATTTTTGGTGAATATTTTAGTGAAAAGAGACAATGTTTCATGAGACTGCCTTAAGGCTGGCATTAGGGTTAGGGTTAGGGTTAGGGTTATGGAGCTAGGGTTAGGGTTAGGGTTAGGGTTATGGAGCTAGGGTTAGGGTTACGGTCGTCTTTTGACCGATTGACTCGAAATTCCTCACGAATGTGGTCCTCTACTCGCTGAATGAGACACAGCAGTCCCCATCGGATTCCGGTGAAATTTGTATTTTTGGTGAATATTTTAAAGAAAAAAGTGGCCCATTTTTTCAATAGCTTCCAGGTCTTTGGACCGATTGACTCGAAATCGCTCCCAAATGTGCTCCTATACTGGCTGAACGAGACACAGCAGTCCCCATCGGATTCCGGTGAAATTTGTATTTTTGGTGAATATTTTAGTGAAAAGAGACAATGTTTCATGAGACTGCCTTAAGGCTGGCATTAGGGTTAGGGTTAGGGTTAGGGTTATGGAGCTAGGGTTAGGGTTACGGTCGTCTTTTGACCGATTGACTCGAAATTCGCCACGAATGTGGTCCTCTACTCGCTGAATGAGACACAGCAGTCCCCATCGGATTCCGGTGAAATTTGTATTTTTGGTGAATATTTTAAAGAAAAAAGTGGCCCATTTTTTCAATAGCTTCCAGGTCTTTGGACCGATTGACTCGAAATCGCTCCCAAATGTGCTCCTATACTGGCTGAACGAGACACAGCAGTCCCCATCGGATTCCGCTGAAATTTGTATTTTTGGTGAATATTTTAGTGAAAAGAGACAATGTTTCATGAGACTGCCTTAAGGCTGGCATTAGGGTTAGGGTTAGGGTTAGGGTTATGGAGCTAGGGTTAGGGTTACGGTCGTCTTTTGACCGATTGACTCGAAATTCGTCACGAATGTGGTCCTCTACTCGCTGAATGAGACACAACAGTCCCCATCGGATTCCGGTGAAATTTGTATTTTTGGTGAATATTTTAAAGAAAAAAGTGGCCCATTTTTTCAATAGCTTCCAGGTCTTTGGACCGATTGACTCGAAATCGCTCCCAAATGTGCTCCTATACTGGCTGAACGAGACACAGCAGTCCCCATCGGATTCTGGTGAAATTTGCATTTTTGGTGAATATTTTAAAGAAAAAAGTGGCCCATTTTTTCAATAGCTTCCAGGTCTTTGGACCGATTGACTCGAAATCGCTCCCAAATGTGCTCCTATACTGGCTGAACGAGACACAGCAGTCCCCATCGGATTCCGGTGAAATTTGTATTTTTGGTGAATATTTTAGTAAAAAGAGACAATGTTTCATGAGACTGCCTTAAGGCTGGCATTAGGGTTAGGGTTAGGGTTAGGGTTATGGAGCTAGGGTTAGGGTTAGGGTGAGGGTTATGGAGTTAGGGTTAGGGTTACGGTCGTCTTTTGACCGATTGACTCGAAATTCGCCACGAATGTGGTCCTCTACTCGCTGAATGAGACACAGCAGTCCCCATCGGATTCCGGTGAAATTTGTATTTTTGGTGAATATTTTAAAGAAAAAAGTGGCCCATTTTTTCAATAGCTTCCAGGTCTTTGGACCGATTGACTCGAAATCGCTCCCAAATGTGCTCCTATACTGGCTGAACGAGACACAGCAGTCCCCATCGGATTCCGGTGAAATTTGTATTTTTGGTGAATATTTTAAAGAAAAAAGTGGCCCATTTTTTCAATAGCTTCCAGGTCTTTGGACCGATTGACTCGAAATCGCTCCCAAATGTGCTCCTATACTGGCTGAACGAGACACAGCAGTCCCCATCGGATTCCGGTGAAATTTGTATTTTTGGTGAATATTTTAGTGAAAAGAGACAATGTTTCATGAGACTGCCTTAAGGCTGGCATTAGGGTTAGGGTTAGGGTTAGGGTTATGGAGCTAGGGTTAGGGTTAGGGTTAGGGTTATGGAGCTAGGGTTAGGGTTACGGTCGTCTTTTGACCGATTGACTCGAAATTCGCCACGAATGTGGTCCTCTACTCGCTGAATGAGACACAGCGGTCCCCATCGGATTCCGGTGAAATTTGTATTTTTGGTGAATATTTTAAAGAAAAAAGTGGCCCATTTTTTCAATAGCTTCCAGGTCTTTGGACCGATTGACTCGAAATCGCTCCCAAATGTGCTCCTATACTGGCTGAACGAGACACAGCAGTACCGATCGGATTCCGGTGAAATTTGTATTTTTGGTGAATATTTTAAAGAAAAAAGTGGCCCATTTTTTCAATAGCTTCCAGGTCTTTGGACCGATTGACTCGAAATCGCTCCCAAATGTGCTCCTATACTGGCTGAACGAGACACAGCAGTCCCCATCGGATTCCGGTGAAATTTGTATTTTTGGTGAATATTTTAGTGAAAAGAGACAATGTTTCATGAGACTGCCTTAAGGCTGGCATTAGGGTTAGGGTTAGGGTTAGGGTTAGGGTTATGGAGCTAGGGTTAGGGTTAGGGTTAGGGTTATGGAGCTAGGGTTAGGGTTACGGTCGTCTTTTGACCGATTGACTCGAAATTCGCCACGAATGTGGTCCTCTACTCGCTGAATGAGACACAGCAGTCCCCATCGGATTCCGGTGAAATTTGTATTTTTGGTGAATATTTTAAAGAAAAAAGTGGCCCATTTTTTTCAATAGCTTCCAGGTCTTTGGACCGATTGACTCGAAATCGCTCCCAAATGTGCTCCTATACTGGCTGAACGAGACACAGCAGTCCCCATCGGATTCCGGTGAAATTTGTATTTTTGGTGAATATTTTAGTGAAAAGAGACAATGTTTCATGAGACTGCCTTAAGGCTGGCATTAGGGTTAGGGTTAGGGTTAGGGTTATGGAGCTAGGGTTAGGGTTAGGGTTAGGGTTATGGAGCTAGGGTTAGGGTTACGGTCGTCTTTTGACCGATTGACTCGAAATTCGCCACGAATGTGGTCCTCTACTCGCTGAATGAGACACAGCGGTCCCATCGGATTCCGGTGAAATTTGTATTTTTGGTGAATATTTTAAAGAAAAAAGTGGCCCATTTTTTCAATAGCTTCCAGGTCTTTGGACCGATTGACTCGAAATCGCTCCCAAATGTGCTCCTATACTGGCTGAACGAGACACAGCAGTCCCGATCGGATTCCGGTGAAATTTGTATTTTTGGTGAATATTTTAAAGAAAAAAGTGGCCCATTTTTTCAATAGCTTCCAGGTCTTTGGACCGATTGACTCGAAATCGCTCCCAAATGTGCTCCTATACTGGCTGAACGAGACACAGCAGTCCCCATCGGATTCCGGTGAAATTTGTATTTTTGGTGAATATTTTAGTGAAAAGAGACAATGTTTCATGAGACTGCCTTAAGGCTGGCATTAGGGTTAGGGTTAGGGTTAGGGGTTAGGGTTAGGGTTATGGAGCTAGGGTTAGGGTTAGGGTTAGGGTTATGGAGCTAGGGTTAGGGTTACGGTCGTCTTTTGACCGATTGACTCGAAATTCGTCACGAATGTGGTCCTCTACTCGCTGAATGAGACACAACAGTCCCCATCGGATTCCGGTGAAATTTGTATTTTTGGTGAATATTTTAAAGAAAAAAGTGGCCCATTTTTTCAATAGCTTCCAGGTCTTTGGACCGATTGACTCGAAATCGCTCCCAAATGTGCTCCTATACTGGCTGAACGAGACACACCAGTCCCCATCGGATTCCGGTGAAATTTGTATTTTTGGTGAATATTTTAAAGAAAAAAGTGGCCCATTTTTTCAATAGCTTCCAGGTCTTTGGACCGATTGACTCGAAATCGCTCCCAAATGTGCTCCTATACTGGCTGAACGAGACACAGCAGTCCCCATCGGATTCCGGTGAAATTTGTATTTTTGGTGAATATTTTAGTGAAAAGAGACAATGTTTCATGAGACTGCCTTAAGGCTGGCATTAGGGTTAGGGTTAGGGTTAGGGTTATGGAGCTAGGGTTAGGGTTAGGGTTAGGGTTATGGAGCTAGGGTTAGGGTTACGGTCGTCTTTTGACCGATTGACTCGAAATTCGCCACGAATGTGGTCCTCTACTCGCTGAATGAGACACAGCAGTCCCCATCGGATTCCGGTGAAATTTGTATTTTTGGTGAATATTTTAAAGAAAAAAGTGGCCCATTTTTTCAATAGCTTCCAGGTCTTTGGACCGATTGACTCGAAATCGCTCCCAAATGTGCTCCTATACTGGCTGAACGAGACACACCAGTACCCATCGGATTCCGGTGAAATTTGTATTTTTGGTGAATATTTTAAAGAAAAAAGTGGCCCATTTTTTCAATAGCTTCCAGGTCTTTGGACCGATTGACTCGAAATCGCTCCCAAATGTGCTCCTATACTGGCTGAATGAGACACAGCAGTCCCAATCGGATTCCGGTGAAATTTGTATTTTTGGTGAATATTTTAGTGAAAAGAGACAATGTTTCATGAGACTGCCTTAAGGCTGGCATTAGGTTTAGGGTTAGGGTTAGGGTTATGGAGCTAGGGTTAGGGTTACGGTCGTCTTTTGACCGATTGACTCGAAATTCGTCACGAATGTGGTCCTCTACTCGCTGAATGAGACACAGCAGTCCCCATCGGATTCCGGTGAAATTTGTATTTTTGGTGAATATTTTAAAGAAAAAAGTGGCCCATTTTTTCAATAGCTTCCAGGTCTTTGGACCGATTGACTCGAAATCGCTCCCAAATGTGCTCCTATACTGGCTGAACGAGACACAGCAGTCCCCATCGGATTCCGGTGAAATTTGTATTTTTGGTGAATATTTTAGTGAAAAGAGACAATGTTTCATGAGACTGCCTTAAGGCTGGCATTAGGGTTAGGGTTAGGGTTAGGGTTATGGAGCTAGGGTTAGGGTTAGGGTTAGGGTTATGGAGCTAGGGTTAGGGTTACGGTCGTCTTTTGACCGATTGACTCGAAATTCGCCACGAATGTGGTCCTCTACTCGCTGAATGAGACACAGCAGTCCCCATCGGATTCCGGTGAAATTTGTATTTTTGGTGAATATTTTAAAGAAAAAAGTGGCCCATTTTTTCAATAGCTTCCAGGTCTTTGGACCGATTGACTCGAAATCGCTCCCAAATGTGCTCCTATACTGGCTGAACGAGACACAGCAGTCCCCATCGGATTCCGGTGAAATTTGTATTTTTGGTGAATATTTTAAAGAAAAAAGTGGCCCATTTTTTCAATAGCTTCCAGGTCTTTGGACCGATTGACTCGAAATCGCTCCCAAATGTGCTCCTATACTGGCTGAACGAGACACAGCAGTCCCCATCGGATTCCGGTGAAATTTGTATTTTTGGTGAATATTTTAGTGAAAAGAGACAATGTTTCATGAGACTGCCTTAAGGCTGGCATTAGGGTTAGGGTTAGGGTTAGGGTTATGGAGCTAGGGTTAGGGTTAGGGTTAGGGTTATGGAGCTAGGGTTAGGGTTACGGTCGTCTTTTGACCGATTGACTCGAAATTCGCCACGAATGTGGTCCTCTACTCGCTGAATGAGACACAGCAGTCCCCATCGGATTCCGGTGAAATTTGTATTTTTGGTGAATATTTTAAAGAAAAAAGTGGCCCATTTTTTCAATAGCTTCCAGGTCTTTGGACCGATTGACTCGAAATCGCTCCCAAATGTGCTCCTATACTGGCTGAACGAGACACAGCAGTCCCCATCGGATTCCGCTGAAATTTGTATTTTTGGTGAATATTTTAGTGAAAAGAGACAATGTTTCATGAGACTGCCTTAAGGCTGGCATTAGGGTTAGGGTTAGGGTTAGGGTTATGGAGCTAGGGTTAGGGTTACGGTCGTCTTTTGACCGATTGACTCGAAATTCGTCACGAATGTGGTCCTCTACTCGCTGAATGAGACACAACAGTCCCCATCGGATTCCGGTGAAATTTGTATTTTTGGTGAATATTTTAAAGAAAAAAGTGGCCCATTTTTTCAATAGCTTCCAGGTCTTTGGACCGATTGACTCGAAATCGCTCCCAAATGTGCTCCTATACTGGCTGAACGAGACACAGCAGTCCCCATCGGATTCTGGTGAAATTTGTATTTTTGGTGAATATTTTAAAGAAAAAAGTGGCCCATTTTTTCAATAGCTTCCAGGTCTTTGGACCGATTGACTCGAAATCGCTCCCAAATGTGCTCCTATACTGGCTGAACGAGACACAGCAGTCCCCATCGGATTCCGGTGAAATTTGTATTTTTGGTGAATATTTTAGTAAAAAGAGACAATGTTTCATGAGACTGCCTTAAGGCTGGCATTAGGGTTAGGGTTAGGGTTAGGGTTATGGAGCTAGGGTTAGGGTTAGGGTGAGGGTTATGGAGTTAGGGTTAGGGTTACGGTCGTCTTTTGACCGATTGACTCGAAATTCGCCACGAATGTGGTCCTCTACTCGCTGAATGAGACACAGCAGTCCCCATCGGATTCCGGTGAAATTTGTATTTTTGGTGAATATTTTAAAGAAAAAAGTGGCCCATTTTTTCAATAGCTTCCAGGTCTTTGGACCGATTGACTCGAAATCGCTCCCAAATGTGCTCCTATACTGGCTGAACGAGACACAGCAGTCCCCATCGGATTCCGCTGAAATTTGTATTTTTGGTGAATATTTTAAAGAAAAAAGTGGCCCATTTTTTCAATAGCTTCCAGGTCTTTGGACCGATTGACTCGAAATCGCTCCCAAATGTGCTCCTATACTGGCTGAACGAGACACAGCAGTCCCCATCGGATTCCGGTGAAATTTGTATTTTTGGTGAATATTTTAGTGAAAAGAGACAATGTTTCATGAGACTGCCTTAAGGCTGGCATTAGGGTTAGGGTTAGGGTTAGGGTTATGGAGCTAGGGTTAGGGTTACGGTCGTCTTTTGACCGATTGACTCGAAATTCGCCACGAATGTGGTCCTCTACTCGCTGAATGAGACACAGTGGTCCCCATCGGATTCCGGTGAAATTTGTATTTTTGGTGAATATTTTAAAGAAAAAAGTGGCCCATTTTTTCAATAGCTTCCAGGTCTTTGGACCGATTGACTCGAAATCGCTCCCAAATGTGCTCCTATACTGGCTGAACGAGACACAGCAGTCCCGATCGGATTCCGGTGAAATTTGTATTTTTGGTGAATATTTTAAAGAAAAAAGTGGCCCATTTTTTCAATAGCTTCCAGGTCTTTGGACCGATTGACTCGAAATCGCTCCCAAATGTGCTCCTATACTGGCTGAACGAGACACAGCAGTCCCCATCGGATTCCGGTGAAATTTGTATTTTTGGTGAATATTTTAGTGAAAAGAGACAATGTTTCATGAGACTGCCTTAAGGCTGGCATTAGGGTTAGGGTTAGGGTTAGGGTTAGGGTTAGGGTTATGGAGCTAGGGTTAGGGTTAGGGTTAGGGTTATGGAGCTAGGGTTAGGGTTACGGTCGTCTTTTGACCGATTGACTCGAAATTCGTCACGAATGTGGTCCTCTACTCGCTGAATGAGACACAACAGTCCCCATCGGATTCCGGTGAAATTTGTATTTTTGGTGAATATTTTAAAGAAAAAAGTGGCCCATTTTTTCAATAGCTTCCAGGTCTTTGGACCGATTGACTCGAAATCGCTCCCAAATGTGCTCCTATACTGGCTGAACGAGACACACCAGTCCCCATCGGATTCCGGTGAAATTTGTATTTTTGGTGAATATTTTAAAGAAAAAAGTGGCCCATTTTTTCAATAGCTTCCAGGTCTTTGGACCGATTGACTCGAAATCGCTCCCAAATGTGCTCCTATACTGGCTGAACGAGACACAGCAGTCCCCATCGGATTCCGGTGAAATTTGTATTTTTGGTGAATATTTTAGTGAAAAGAGACAATGTTTCATGAGACTGCCTTAAGGCTGGCATTAGGGTTAGGGTTAGGGTTAGGGTTATGGAGCTAGGGTTAGGGTTAGGGTTAGGGTTATGGAGCTAGGGTTAGGGTTACGGTCGTCTTTTGACCGATTGACTCGAAATTCGCCACGAATGTGGTCCTCTACTCGCTGAATGAGACACAGCAGTCCCCATCGGATTCCGGTGAAATTTGTATTTTTGGTGAATATTTTAAAGAAAAAAGTGGCCCATTTTTTCAATAGCTTCCAGGTCTTTGGACCGATTGACTCGAAATCGCTCCCAAATGTGCTCCTATACTGGCTGAACGAGACACACCAGTACCCATCGGATTCCGGTGAAATTTGTATTTTTGGTGAATATTTTAAAGAAAAAAGTGGCCCATTTTTTCAATAGCTTCCAGGTCTTTGGACCGATTGACTCGAAATCGCTCCCAAATGTGCTCCTATACTGGCTGAATGAGACACAGCAGTCCCAATCGGATTCCGGTGAAATTTGTATTTTTGGTGAATATTTTAGTGAAAAGAGACAATGTTTCATGAGACTGCCTTAAGGCTGGCATTAGGGTTAGGGTTAGGGTTAGGGTTATGGAGCTAGGGTTAGGGTTACGGTCGTCTTTTGACCGATTGACTCGAAATTCGCCACGAATGTGGTCCTCTACTCGCTGAATGAGACACAGCAGTCCCCATCGGATTCCGGTGAAATTTGTATTTTTGGTGAATATTTTAAAGAAAAAAGTGGCCCATTTTTTCAATAGCTTCCAGGTCTTTGGACCGATTGACTCGAAATCGCTCCCAAATGTGCTCCTATACTGGCTGAACGAGACACAGCAGTCCCCATCGGATTCCGCTGAAATTTGTATTTTTGGTGAATATTTTAGTGAAAAGAGACAATGTTTCATGAGACTGCCTTAAGGCTGGCATTAGGGTTAGGGTTAGGGTTAGGGTTATGGAGCTAGGGTTAGGGTTAGGGTTAGGGTTATGGAGCTAGGGTTAGGGTTACGGTCGTCTTTTGACCGATTGACTCGAAATTCGCCACGAATGTGGTCCTCTACTCGCTGAATGAGACACAGCAGTCCCCATCGGATTCCGGTGAAATTTGTATTTTTGGTGAATATTTTAAAGAAAAAAGTGGCCCATTTTTTCAATAGCTTCCAGGTCTTTGGACCGATTGACTCGAAATCGCTCCCAAATGTGCTCCTATACTGGCTGAACGAGACACACCAGTCCCCATCGGATTCCGGTGAAATTTGTATTTTTGGTGAATATTTTAAAGAAAAAAGTGGCCCATTTTTTCAATAGCTTCCAGGTCTTTGGACCGATTGACTCGAAATCGCTCCCAAATGTGCTCCTATACTGGCTGAACGAGACACAGCAGTCCCCATCGGATTCCGGTGAAATTTGTATTTTTGGTGAATATTTTAGTGAAAAGAGACAATGTTTCATGAGACTGCCTTAAGGCTGGCATTAGGGTTAGGGTTAGGGTTAGGGTTATGGAGCTAGGGTTAGGGTTAGGGTTAGGGTTATGGAGCTAGGGTTAGGGTTACGGTCGTCTTTTGACCGATTGACTCGAAATTCGCCACGAATGTGGTCCTCTACTCGCTGAATGAGACACAGCAGTCCCCATCGGATTCCGGTGAAATTTGTATTTTTGGTGAATATTTTAAAGAAAAAAGTGGCCCATTTTTTCAATAGCTTCCAGGTCTTTGGACCGATTGACTCGAAATCGCTCCCAAATGTGCTCCTATACTGGCTGAACGAGACACACCAGTCCCCATCGGATTCCGGAGAAATTTGTATTTTTGGTGAATATTTTAATGAAAAAAGTGGCCCATTTTTTCAATAGCTTCCAGGTCTTTGGACCGATTGACTCGAAATCGCTCCCAAATGTGCTCCTATACTGGCTGAACGAGACACAGCAGTCCCCATCGGATTCCGGTGAAATTTGTATTTTTGGTGAATATTTTAGTGAAAAGAGACAATGTTTCATGAGACTGCCTTAAGGCTGGCATTAGGGTTAGGGTTATGGAGCTAGGGTTAGGGTTAGGGTTAGGGTTATGGAGCTAGGGTTAGGGTTACGGTCGTCTTTTGACCGATTGACTCGAAATTCGTCACGAATGTGGTCCTCTACTCGCTGAATGAGACACAACAGTCCCCATCGGATTCCGGTGAAATTTGTATTTTTGGTGAATATTTTAAAGAAAAAAGTGGCCCATTTTTTCAATAGCTTCCAGGTCTTTGGACCGATTGACTCGAAATCGCTCCCAAATGTGCTCCTATACTGGCTGAACGAGACACAGCAGTCCCCATCGGATTCCGGTGAAATTTGTATTTTTGGTGAATATTTTAGTGAAAAGAGACAATGTTTCATGAGACTGCCTTAAGGCTGGCATTAGGGTTAGGGTTAGGGTTAGGGTTATGGAGCTAGGGTTAGGGTTAGGGTTAGGGTTATGGAGCTAGGGTTAGGGTTACGGTCGTCTTTTGACCGATTGACTCGAAATTCGTCACGAATGTGGTCCTCTACTCGCTGAATGAGACACAGCAGTCCCCATCGGATTCCGGTGAAATTTGTATTTTTGGTGAATATTTTAAAGAAAAAAGTGGCCCATTTTTTCAATAGCTTCCAGGTCTTTGGACCGATTGACTCGAAATCGCTCCCAAATGTGCTCCTATACTGGCTGAACGAGACACAGCAGTCCCCATCGGATTCTGGTGAAATTTGTATTTTTGGTGAATATTTTAGTGAAAAGAGACAATGTTTCATGAGACTGCCTTAAGGCTGGCATTAGGGTTAGGGTTAGGGTTAGGGTTATGGAGCTAGGGTTAGGGTTAGGGTTAGGGTTATGGAGTTAGGGTTAGGGTTACGGTCGTCTTTTGACCGATTGACTCGAAATTCACCACGAATGTGGTCCTCTACTCGCTGAATGAGACACAGCAGTCCCCATCGGATTCCGGTGAAATTTGTATTTTTGGTGAATATTTTTAAAAAAAAAGTGGCCCATTTTTTCAATAGCTTCCAGGTCTTTGGACCGATTGACTCGAAATCGCTCCCAAATGTGCTCCTATACTGGCTGAACGAGACACAGCAGTCCCCATCGGATTCCGGTGAAATTTGTATTTTTGGTGAATATTTTAAAGAAAAAAGTGGCCCATTTTTTCAATAGCTTCCAGGTCTTTGGACCGATTGACTCGAAATCGCTCCCAAATGTGCTCCTATACTGGCTGAACGAGACACAGCAGTCCCCATCGGATTCCGGTGAAATTTGTATTTTTGGTGAATATTTTAGTGAAAAGAGACAATGTTTCATGAGACTGCCTTAAGGCTGGCATTAGGGTTAGGGTTAGGGTTAGGGTTATGGAGCTAGGGTTAGGGTTAGGGTTAGGGTTATGGAGCTAGGGTTAGGGTTACGGTCGTCTTTTGACCGATTGACTCGAAATTCGCCACGAATGTGGTCCTCTAGTCGCTGAATGAGACACAGCAGTCCCCATCGGATTCCGGTGAAATTTGTATTTTTGGTGAATATTTTAAAGAAAAAAGTGGCCCATTTTTTCAATAGCTTCCAGGTCTTTGGACCGATTGACTCGAAATCGCTCCCAAATGTGCTCCTATACTGGCTGAACGAGACACAGCAGTCCCCATCGGATTCCGGTGAAATTTGTATTTTTGGTGAATATTTTAAAGAAAAAAGTGGCCCATTTTTTCAATAGCTTCCAGGTCTTTGGACCGATTGACTCGAAATCGCTCCCAAATGTGCTCCTATACTGGCTGAACGAGACACAGCAGTCCCCATCGGATTCCGGTGAAATTTGTATTTTTGGTGAATATTTTAGTGAAAAGAGACAATGTTTCATGAGACTGCCTTAAGGCTGGCATTAGGGTTAGGGTTAGGGTTAGGGTTATGGAGCTAGGGTTAGGGTTAGGGTTAGGGTTATGGAGCTAGGGTTAGGGTTACGGTCGTCTTTTGACCGATTGACTCGAAATTCGCCACGAATGTGGTCCTCTACTCGCTGAATGAGACACAGCAGTCCCCATCGGATTCCGGTGAAATTTGTATTTTTGGTGAATATTTTAAAGAAAAAAGTGGCCCATTTTTTCAATAGCTTCCAGGTCTTTGGACCGATTGACTCGAAATCGCTCCCAAATGTGCTCCTATACTGGCTGAACGAGACACAGCAGTCCCCATCGGATTCCGGTGAAATTTGTATTTTTGGTGAATATTTTAAAGAAAAAAGTGGCCCATTTTTTCAATAGCTTCCAGGTCTTTGGACCGATTGACTCGAAATCGCTCCCAAATGTGCTCCTATACTGGCTGAACGAGACACAGCAGTCCCCATCGGATTCCGGTGAAATTTGTATTTTTGGTGAATATTTTAGTGAAAAGAGACAATGTTTCATGAGACTGCCTTAAGGCTGGCATTAGGGTTAGGGTTAGGGTTAGGGTTATGGAGCTAGGGTTAGGGTTAGGGTTAGGGTTATGGAGCTAGGGTTAGGGTTACGGTCGTCTTTTGACCGATTGACTCGAAATTCGCCACGAATGTGGTCCTCTACTCGCTGAATGAGACACAGCAGTCCCCATCGGATTCCGGTGAAATTTGTATTTTTGGTGAATATTTTAAAGAAAAAAGTGGCCCATTTTTTCAATAGCTTCCAGGTCTTTGGACCGATTGACTCGAAATCGCTCCCAAATGTGCTCCTATACTGGCTGAACGAGACACAGCAGTCCCCATCGGATTCCGGTGAAATTTGTATTTTTGGTGAATATTTTAAAGAAAAAAGTGGCCCATTTTTTCAATAGCTTCCAGGTCTTTGGACCGATTGACTCGAAATCGCTCCCAAATGTGCTCCTATACTGGCTGAACGAGACACAGCAGTCCCCATCGGATTCCGGTGAAATTTGTATTTTTGGTGAATATTTTAGTGAAAAGAGACAATGTTTCATGAGACTGCCTTAAGGCTGGCATTAGGGTTAGGGTTAGGGTTAGGGTTATGGAGCTAGGGTTAGGGTTAGGGTTAGGGTTATGGAGCTAGGGTTAGGGTTACGGTCGTCTTTTGACCGATTGACTCGAAATTCGTCACGAATGTGGTCCTATACTCGCTGAATGAGACACAACAGTCCCCATCGGATTCCGGTGAAATTTGTATTTTTGGTGAATATTTTAAAGAAAAAAGTGGCCCATTTTTTCAATAGCTTCCAGGTCTTTGGACCGATTGACTCGAAATCGCTCCCAAATGTGCTCCTATACTGGCTGAACGAGACACAGCAGTCCCCATCGGATTCCGGTGAAATTTGTATTTTTGGTGAATATTTTAAAGAAAAAAGTGGCCCATTTTTTCAATAGCTTCCAGGTCTTTGGACCGATTGACTCGAAATCGCTCCCAAATGTGCTCCTATACTGGCTGAACGAGACAAAGCAGTCCCCATCGGATTCCGGTGAAATTTGTATTTTTGGTGAATATTTTAGTGAAAAGAGACAATGTTTCATGAGACTGCCTTAAGGCTGGCATTAGGGTTAGGGTTAGGGTTAGGGTTATGGAGCTAGGGTTAGGGTTAGGGTTAGGGTTATGGAGCTAGGGTTAGGGTTAGGGTTAGGGTTATGGAGCTAGGGTTAGGGTTACGGTCGTCTTTTGACCGATTGACTCGAAATTCATCACGAATGTGGTCCTCTACTCGCTGAATGAGACACAACAGTCCCCATCGGATTCCGGTGAAATTTGTATTTTTGGTGAATATTTTAAAGAAAAAAGTGGCCCATTTTTTCAATAGCTTCCAGGTCTTTGGACCGATTGACTCGAAATCGCTCCCAAATGTGCTCCTATACTGGCTGAACGAGACACAGCAGGCCCCATCGGATTCCGGTGAAATTTGTATTTTTGGTGAATATTTTAAAGAAAAAAGTGGCCCATTTTTTCAATAGCTTCCAGGTCTTTGGACCGATTGACTCGAAATCGCTCCCAAATGTGCTCCTATACTGGCTGAACGAGACACAGCAGTCCCCATTGGATTCCGGTGAAATTTGTATTTTTGGTGAATATTTTAAAGAAAAAAGTGGCCCATTTTTTCAATAGCTTCCAGGTCTTTGGACCGATTGACTCGAAATCGCTCCCAAATGTGCTCCTATACTGGCTGAACGAGACACAGCAGTCCCCATCGGATTCCGGTGAAATTTGTATTTTTGGTGAATATTTTAGTGAAAAGAGACAATGTTTCATGAGACTGCCTTAAGGCTGGCATTAGGGTTAGGGTTAGGGTTAGGGTTATGGAGCTAGGGTTAGGGTTAGGGTTAGGGTTATGGAGCTAGGGTTAGGGTTACGGTCGTCTTTTGACCGATTGACTCGAAATTCGCCACGAATGTGGTCCTCTACTCGCTGAATGAGACACAGCAGTCCCCATCGGATTCCGGTGAAATTTGTATTTTTGGTGAATATTTTAAAAAAAAAAGTGGCCCATTTTTTCAATAGCTTCCAGGTCTTTGGACCGATTGACTCGAAATCGCTCCCAAATGTGCTCCTATACTGGCTGAACGAGACACAGCAGTCCCCATCGGATTCCGGTGAAATTTGTATTTTTGGTGAATATTTTAGTGAAAAGAGACAATGTTTCATGAGACTGCCTTAAGGCTGGCATTAGGGTTAGGGTTAGGGTTAGGGTTATGGAGCTAGGGTTAGGGTTAGGGTTAGGGTTATGGAGCTAGGGTTAGGGTTACGGTCGTCTTTTGACCGATTGACTCGAAATTCGCCACGAATGTGGTCCTCTACTCGCTGAATGAGACACAGCAGTCCCCATCGGATTCCGGTGAAATTTGTATTTTTGGTGAATATTTTAAAGAAAAAAGTGGCCCATTTTTTCAATAGCTTCCAGGTCTTTGGACCGATTGACTCGAAATCGCTCCCAAATGTGCTCCTATACTGGCTGAACGAGACACACCAGTCCCCATCGGATTCCGGTGAAATTTGTATTTTTGGTGAATATTTTAAAGAAAAAAGTGGCCCATTTTTTCAATAGCTTCCAGGTCTTTGGACCGATTGACTCGAAATCGCTCCCAAATGTGCTCCTATACTGGCTGAACGAGACACAGCAGTCCCCATCGGATTCCGGTGAAATTTGTATTTTTGGTGAATATTTTAGTGAAAAGAGACAATGTTTCATGAGACTGCCTTAAGGCTGGCATTAGGGTTAGGGTTAGGGTTAGGGTTATGGAGCTAGGGTTAGGGTTAGGGTTAGGGTTATGGAGTTAGGGTTAGGGTTACGGTCGTCTTTTGACCGATTGACTCGAAATTCGTCACGAATGTGGTCCTCTACTCGCTGAATGAGACACAACAGTCCCCATCGGATTCCGGTGAAATTTGTATTTTTGGTGAATATTTTAAAGAAAAAATGGCCCATTTTTTCAATAGCTTCCAGGTCTTTGGACCGATTGACTCGAAATCGCTCCCAAATGTGCTCCTATACTGGCTGAACGAGACACAGCAGTCCCCATCGGATTCCGGTGAAATTTGTATTTTTGGTGAATATTTTAGTGAAAAGAGACAATGTTTCATGAGACTGCTTTAAGGCTGGCATTAGGGTTAGGGTTAGGGTTAGGGTTATGGAGCTAGGGTTAGGGTTAGGGTTAGGGTTATGGAGCTAGGGTTAGGGTTACGGTCGTCTTTTGACCGATTGACTCTAAATTCGCCACGAATGTGGTCCTCTACTCGCTGAATGAGACACAGCAGTCCCCATCGGATTCCGGTGAAATTTGTATTTTTGGTGAATATTTTAAAGAAAAAAGTGGCCCATTTTTTCAATAGCTTCCAGGTCTTTGGACCGATTGACTCGAAATCGCTCCCAAATGTGCTCCTATACTGGCTGAACGAGACACACCAGTCCCCATCGGATTCCGGTGAAATTTGTATTTTTGGTGAATATTTTAAAGAAAAAAGTGGCCCATTTTTTCAATAGCTTCCAGGTCTTTGGACCGATTGACTCGAAATCGCTCCCAAATGTGCTCCTATACTGGCTGAACGAGACACAGCAGTCCCCATCGGATTCCGGTGAAATTTGTATTTTTGGTGAATATTTTAGTGAAAAGAGACAATGTTTCATGAGACTGCCTTAAGGCTGGCATTAGGGTTAGGGTTAGGGTTAGGGTTATGGAGCTAGGGTTAGGGTTAGGGTTAGGGTTATGGAGCTAGGGTTAGGGTTACGGTCGTCTTTTGACCGATTGACTCGAAATTCGTCACGAATGTGGTCCTCTACTCGCTGAATGAGACACAGCAGTCCCCATCGGATTCCGGTGAAATTTGTATTTTTGGTGAATATTTTAAAGAAAAAAGTGGCCCATTTTTTCAATAGCTTCCAGGTCTTTGGACCGATTGACTCGAAATCGCTCCCAAATGTGCTCCTATACTGGCTGAACGAGACACAGCAGTCCCCATCGGATTCTGGTGAAATTTGTATTTTTGGTGAATATTTTAGTGAAAAGAGACAATGTTTCATGAGACTGCCTTAAGGCTGGCATTAGGGTTAGGGTTAGGGTTAGGGTTATGGAGCTAGGGTTAGGGTTAGGGTTAGGGTTATGGAGTTAGGGTTAGGGTTACGGTCGTCTTTTGACCGATTGACTCGAAATTCACCACGAATGTGGTCCTCTACTCGCTGAATGAGACACAGCAGTCCCCATCGGATTCCGGTGAACTTTGTATTTTTGGTGAATATTTTAAAAAAAAAAGTGGCCCATTTTTTCAATAGCTTCCAGGTCTTTGGACCGATTGACTCGAAATCGCTCCCAAATGTGCTCCTATACTGGCTGAACGAGACACAGCAGTCCCCATCGGATTCCGGTGAAATTTGTATTTTTGGTGAATATTTTAAAGAAAAAAGTGGCCCATTTTTTCAATAGCTTCCAGGTCTTTGGACCGATTGACTCGAAATCGCTCCCAAATGTGCTCCTATACTGGCTGAACGAGACACAGCAGTCCCCATCGGATTCCGGTGAAATTTGTATTTTTGGTGAATATTTTAGTGAAAAGAGACAATGTTTCATGAGACTGCCTTAAGGCTGGCATTAGGGTTAGGGTTAGGGTTAGGGTTATGGAGCTAGGGTTAGGGTTAGGGTTAGGGTTATGGAGCTAGGGTTAGGGTTA
The DNA here is from genome assembly GCF_040436345.1 of Pagrus major. Classification (NCBI taxonomy): domain Eukaryota; kingdom Metazoa; phylum Chordata; class Actinopteri; order Spariformes; family Sparidae; genus Pagrus; species Pagrus major. The sequence continues at coordinate 30,363,222 of NC_133218.1, forward strand.
CGGTCGTCTTTTGACCGATTGACTCGAAATTCGCCACGAATGTGGTCCTCTAGTCGCTGAATGAGACACAGCAGTCCCCATCGGATTCCGGTGAAATTTGTATTTTTGGTGAATATTTTAAAGAAAAAAGTGGCCCATTTTTTCAATAGCTTCCAGGTCTTTGGACCGATTGACTCGAAATCGCTCCCAAATGTGCTCCTATACTGGCTGAACGAGACACAGCAGTCCCCATCGGATTCCGGTGAAATTTGTATTTTTGGTGAATATTTTAAAGAAAAAAGTGGCCCATTTTTTCAATAGCTTCCAGGTCTTTGGACCGATTGACTCGAAATCGCTCCCAAATGTGCTCCTATACTGGCTGAACGAGACACAGCAGTCCCCATCGGATTCCGGTGAAATTTGTATTTTTGGTGAATATTTTAGTGAAAAGAGACAATGTTTCATGAGACTGCCTTAAGGCTGGCATTAGGGTTAGGGTTAGGGTTAGGGTTATGGAGCTAGGGTTAGGGTTAGGGTTTGGGTTATGGAGCTAGGGTTAGGGTTACGGTCGTCTTTTGACCGATTGACTCGAAATTCGCCACGAATGTGGTCCTCTACTCGCTGAATGAGACACAGCAGTCCCCATCGGATTCCGGTGAAATTTGTATTTTTGGTGAATATTTTAAAGAAAAAAGTGGCCCATTTTTTCAATAGCTTCCAGGTCTTTGGACCGATTGACTCGAAATCGCTCCCAAATGTGCTCCTATACTGGCTGAACGAGACACAGCAGTCCCCATCGGATTCCGGTGAAATTTGTATTTTTGGTGAATATTTTAGTGAAAAGAGACAATGTTTCATGAGACTGCCTTAAGGCTGACATTAGGGTTAGGGTTAGGGTTAGGGTTATGGAGCTAGGGTTAGGGTTAGGGTTAGGGTTATGGAGCTAGGGTTAGGGTTACGGTCGTCTTTTGACCGATTGACTCGAAATTCGTCACGAATGTGGTCCTATACTCGCTGAATGAGACACAACAGTCCCCATCGGATTCCGGTGAAATTTGTATTTTTGGTGAATATTTTAAAGAAAAAAGTGGCCCATTTTTTCAATAGCTTCCAGGTCTTTGGACCGATTGACTCGAAATCGCTCCCAAATGTGCTCCTATACTGGCTGAACGAGACACAGCAGTCCCCATCGGATTCCGGTGAAATTTGTATTTTTGGTGAATATTTTAGTGAAAAGAGACAATGTTTCATGAGACTGCCTTAAGGCTGGCATTAGGGTTAGGGTTAGGGTTAGGGTTATGGAGCTAGGGTTAGGGTTAGGGTTAGGGTTATGGAGCTAGGGTTAGGGTTACGGTCGTCTTTTGACCGATTGACTCGAAATTCGTCACGAATGTGGTCCTATACTCGCTGAATGAGACACAACAGTCCCCATCGGATTCCGGTGAAATTTGTATTTTTGGTGAATATTTTAAAGAAAAAAGTGGCCCATTTTTTCAATAGCTTCCAGGTCTTTGGACCGATTGACTCGAAATCGCTCCCAAATGTGCTCCTATACTGGCTGAACGAGACACAGCAGTCCCCATCGGATTCCGGTGAAATTTGTATTTTTGGTGAATATTTTAAAGAAAAAAGTGGCCCATTTTTTCAATAGCTTCCAGGTCTTTGGACCGATTGACTCGAAATCGCTCCCAAATGTGCTCCTATACTGGCTGAACGAGACACACCAGTCCCCATCGGATTCCGGTGAAATTTGTATTTTTGGTGAATATTTTAAAGAAAAAAGTGGCCCATTTTTTCAATAGCTTCCAGGTCTTTGGACCGATTGACTCGAAATCGCTCCCAAATGTGCTCCTATACTGGCTGAATGAGACACAGCAGTCCCCATCGGATTCCGGTGAAATTTGTATTTTTGGTGAATATTTTAGTGAAAAGAGACAATGTTTCATGAGACTGCCTTAAGGCTGGCATTAGGGTTAGGGTTAGGGTTAGGGTTATGGAGCTAGGGTTAGGGTTAGGGTTAGGGTTATGGAGCTAGGGTTAGGGTTACGGTCGTCTTTTGACCGATTGACTCGAAATTCGTCACGAATGTGGTCCTCTACTCGCTGAATGAGACACAGCAGTCCCCATCGGATTCCGGTTAAATTTGTATTTTTGGTGAATATTTTAAAGAAAAAAGTGGGCCATTTTTTCAATAGCTTCCAGGTCTTTGGACCGATTGACTCGAAATCGCTCCCAAATGTGCTCCTATACTGGCTGAACGAGACACAGCAGTCCCCATCGGATTCCGGTGAAATTTGTATTTTTGGTGAATATTTTAGTGAAAAGAGACAATGTTTCATGAGACTGCCTTAAGGCTGGCATTAGGGTTAGGGTTAAGGTTAGGCTTATGGAGCTAGGGTTAGGGTTAGGGTTAGGGTTATGGAGTTAGGGTTAGGGTTACGGTCGTCTTTTGACCGATTGACTCGAAATTCGCCCCGAATGTGGTCCTCTACTCGCTGAATGAGACACAGCAGTCCCCATCGGATTCCGGTGAAATTTGTATTTTTGGTGAATATTTTAAAGAAAAAAGTGGCCCATTTTTTCAATAGCTTCCAGGTCTTTGGACCGATTGACTCGAAATCGCTCCCAAATGTGCTCCTATACTGGCTGAACGAGACACAGCAGTCCCCATCGGATTCCGGTGAAATTTGTATTTTTGGTGAATATTTTAGTGAAAAGAGACAATGTTTCATGAGACTGCCTTAAGGCTGGCATTAGGGTTAGGGTTAGGGTTAGGGTTATGGAGCTAGGGTTAGGGTTAGGATTAGGGTTATGGAGTTAGGGTTAGGGTTACGGTCGTCTTTTGACCGATTGACTCGAAATTCGCCACGAATGTGGTCCTCTACTCGCTGAATGAGACACAGCAGTCCCCATCGGATTCCGGTGAAATTTGTATTTTTGGTGAATATTTTAAAGAAAAAAGTGGCCCATTTTTTCAATAGCTTCCAGGTCTTTGGACCGATTGACTCGAAATCGCTCCCAAATGTGCTCCTATACTGGCTGAACGAGACACAGCAGTCCCCATCGGATTCCGGTGAAATTTGTATTTTTGGTGAATATTTTAGTGAAAAGAGACAATGTTTCATGAGACTGCCTTAAGGCTGGCATTAGGGTTAGGGTTAGGGTTAGGGTTATGGAGCTAGGGTTAGGGTTAGGGTTAGGGTTATGGAGCTAGGGTTAGGGTTACGGTCGTCTTTTGACCGATTGACTCGAAATTCGCCACGAATGTGGTCCTCTACTCGCTGAATGAGACACAGCAGTCCCCATCGGATTCCGGTGAAATTTGTATTTTTGGTGAATATTTTAAAGAAAAAAGTGGCCCATTTTTTCAATAGCTTCCAGGTCTTTGGACCGATTGACTCGAAATCGCTCCCAAATGTGCTCCTATACTGGCTGAACGAGACACAGCAGTCCCCATCGGATTCCGGTGAAATTTGTATTTTTGGTGAATATTTTAGTGAAAAGAGACAATGTTTCATGAGACTGCCTTAAGGCTGGCATTAGGGTTAGGGTTAGGGTTAGGGTTATGGAGCTAGGGTTAGGGTTAGGGTTAGGGTTATGGAGCTAGGGTTAGGGTTACGGTCGTCTTTTGACCGATTGACTCGAAATTCGTCACGAATGTGGTCCTCTACTCGCTGAATGAGACACAACAGTCCCCATCGGATTCCGGTGAAATTTGTATTTTTGGTGAATATTTTAAAGAAAAAAGTGGCCCATTTTTTCAATAGCTTCCAGGTCTTTGGACCGATTGACTCGAAATCGCTCCCAAATGTGCTCCTATACTGGCTGAACGAGACACAGCAGTCCCCATCGGATTCCGGTGAAATTTGTATTTTTGGTGAATATTTTAGTGAAAAGAGACAATGTTTCATGAGACTGCCTTAAGGCTGGCAATAGGGTTAGGGTTAGGGTTAGGGTTATGGAGCTAGGGTTAGGGTTAGGGTTATGGAGCTAGGGTTAGGGTTACGGTCGTCTTTTGACCGATTGACTCGAAATTCGTCACGAATGTGGTCCTCTACTCGCTGAATGAGACACAACAGTCCCCATCGGATTCCGGTGAAATTTGTATTTTTGGTGAATATTTTAAAGAAAAAAGTGGCCCATTTTTTCAATAGCTTCCAGGTCTTTGGACCGATTGACTCGAAATCGCTCCCAAATGTGCTCCTATACTGGCTGAACGAGACACAGCAGTCCCCATCGGATTCCGCTGAAATTTGTATTTTTGGTGAATATTTTAGTGAAAAGAGACAATGTTTCATGAGACTGCCTTAAGGCTGGCATTAGGGTTAGGGTTAGGGTTAGGGTTATGGAGCTAGGGTTAGGGTTAGGATTAGGGTTATGGAGTTAGGGTTAGGGTTACGGTCGTCTTTTGACCGATTGACTCGAAATTCGCCACGAATGTGGTCCTCTACTCGCTGAATGAGACACAGCAGTCCCCATCGGATTCCGGTGAAATTTGTATTTTTGGTGAATATTTTAAAGAAAAAAGTGGCCCATTTTTTCAATAGCTTCCAGGTCTTTGGACCGATTGACTCGAAATCGCTCCCAAATGTGCTCCTATACTGGCTGAACGAGACACAGCAGTCCCCATCGGATTCCGGTGAAATTTGTATTTTTGGTGAATATTTTAAAGAAAAAAGTGGCCCATTTTTTCAATAGCTTCCAGGTCTTTGGACCGATTGACTCGAAATCGCTCCCAAATGTGCTCCTATACTGGCTGAACGAGACACAGCAGTCCCCATCGGATTCCGGTGAAATTTGTATTTTTGGTGAATATTTTAGTGAAAAGAGACAATGTTTCATGAGACTGCCTTAAGGCTGGCATTAGGGTTAGGGTTAGGGTTAGGGTTATGGAGCTAGGGTTAGGGTTAGGGTTAGGGTTATGGAGCTAGGGTTAGGGTTACGGTCGTCTTTTGACCGATTGACTCGAAATTCGTCACGAATGTGGTCCTCTACTCGGTGAATGAGACACAACAGTCCCCATCGGATTCCGGTGAAATTTGTATTTTTGGTGAATATTTTAAAGAAAAAAGTGGCCCATTTTTTCAATAGCTTCCAGGTCTTTGGACCGATTGACTCGAAATCGCTCCCAAATGTGCTCCTATACTGGCTGAACGAGACACAGCAGTCCCCATCGGATTCCGGTAAAATTTGTATTTTTGGTGAATATTTTAGTGAAAAGAGACAATGTTTCATGAGACTGCCTTAAGGCTGGCATTAGGGTTAGGGTTAGGGTTAGGGTTATGGAGCTAGGGTTAGGGTTAGGGTTAGGGTTACGGTCGTCTTTTGACCGATTGACTCGAAATTCGCCACGAATGTGGTCCTCTACTCGCTGAATGAGACACAGCAGTCCCCATCGGATTCCGGTGAAATTTGTATTTTTGGTGAATATTTTAAAGAAAAAAGTGGCCCATTTTTTCAATAGCTTCCAGGTCTTTGGACCGATTGACTCGAAATCGCTCCCAAATGTGCTCCTATACTGGCTGAACGAGACACAGCAGTCCCCATCGGATTCCGGTGAAATTTGTATTTTTGGTGAATATTTTAAAGAAAAAAGTGGCCCATTTTTTCAATAGCTTCCAGGTCTTTGGACCGATTGACTCGAAATCGCTCCCAAATGTGGTCCTCTACTCGCTGAATGAGACACAGCAGTCCCCATCGGATTCCGGTGAAATTTGTATTTTTGGTGAATATTTTAAAGAAAAAAGTGGCCCATTTTTTCAATAGCTTCCAGGTCTTTGGACCGATTGACTCGAAATCGCTCCCAAATGTGCTCCTATACTGGCTGAACGAGACACAGCAGTCCCCATCGGATTCCGGTGAAATTTGTATTTTTGGTGAATATTTTAAAGAAAAAAGTGGCCCATTTTTTCAATAGCTTCCAGGTCTTTGGACCGATTGACTCGAAATCGCTCCCAAATGTGCTCCTATACTGGCTGAACGAGACACAGCAGTCCCCATCGGATTCCGGTGAAATTTGTATTTTTGGTGAATATTTTAGTGAAAAGAGACAATGTTTCATGAGACTGCCTTAAGGCTGGCATTAGGGTTAGGGTTAGGGTTAGGGTTATGGAGCTAGGGTTAGGGTTAGGGTTAGGGTTATGGAGCTAGGGTTAGGGTTACGGTCGTCTTTTGACCGATTGACTCGAAATTCGTCACGAATGTGGTCCTCTACTCGCTGAATGAGACACAACAGTCCCCATCGGATTCCGGTGAAATTTGTATTTTTGGTGAATATTTTAAAGAAAAAAGTGGCCCATTTTTTCAATAGCTTCCAGGTCTTTGGACCGATTGACTCGAAATCGCTCCCAAATGTGCTCCTATACTGGCTGAACGAGACACAGCAGTCCCCATCGGATTCCGGTGAAATTTGTATTTTTGGTGAATATTTTAGTGAAAAGAGACAATGTTTCATGAGACTGCCTTAAGGCTGGCATTAGGGTTAGGGTTAGGGTTAGGGTTATGGAGCTAGGGTTAGGGTTAGGGTTAGGGTTACGGTCGTCTTTTGACCGATTGACTCGAAATTCGCCACGAATGTGGTCCTCTACTCGCTGAATGAGACACAGCAGTCCCCATCGGATTCCGGTGAAATTTGTATTTTTGGTGAATATTTTAAAGAAAAAAGTGGCCCATTTTTTCAATAGCTTCCAGGTCTTTGGACTGATTGACTCGAAATCGCTCCCAAATGTGCTCCTATACTGGCTGAACGAGACACAGCAGTCCCCATCGGATTCCGGTGAAATTTGTATTTTTGGTGAATATTTTAGTGAAAAGAGACAATGTTTCATGAGACTGCCTTAAGGCTGGCATTAGGGTTAGGGTTAGGGTTAGGGTTATGGAGCTAGGGTTAGGGTTAGGGTTAGGGTTATGGAGCTAGGGTTAGGGTTACGGTCGTCTTTTGACCGATTGACTCGAAATTCGTCATGAATGTGGTCCTCTACTCGCTGAATGAGACACAGCAGTCCCCATCGGATTTCAGTGAAATTTGTATTTTTGGTGAATATTTTAAAGAAAAAAGTGGCCCATTTTTTCAATAGCTTCCAGGTCTTTGGACCGATTGACTCGAAATCGCTCCCAAATGTGCTCCTATACTGGCTGAACGAGACACAGCAGTCCCCATCGGATTCCGGTGAAATTTGTATTTTTGGTGAATATTTTAGTGAAAAGAGACAATGTTTCATGAGACTGCCTTAAGGCTGGCATTAGGGTTAGGGTTAGGGTTAGGGTTATGGAGCTAGGGTTAGGGTTAGGGTTAGGGTTATGGAGTTAGGATTAGGGTTACGGTCGTCTTTTGACCGATTGACTCGAAATTCGCCACGAATGTGGTCCTCTACTCGCTGAATGAGACACAGCAGTCCCCATTGGATTCCGGTGAAATTTGTATTTTTGGTGAATATTTTAAAGAAAAAAGTGGCCCATTTTTTCAATAGCTTCCAGGTCTTTGGACCGATTGACTCGAAATTGCTCCCAAATGTGCTCCTATACTGGCTGAACGAGACACAGCAGTCCCCATCGGATTCCGGTGAAATTTGTATTTTTGGTGAATATTTTAAAGAAAAAAGTGGCCCATTTTTTCAATAGCTTCCAGGTCTTTGGACCGATTGACTCGAAATCGCTCCCAAATGTGGTCCTCTACTCGCTGAATGAGACACAGCAGTCCCCATCGGATTCCGGTGAAATTTGTATTTTTGGTGAATATTTTAAAGAAAAAAGTGGCCCATTTTTTCAATAGCTTCCAGGTCTTTGGACCGATTGACTCGAAATCGCTCCCAAATGTGCTCCTATACTGGCTGAATGAGACACAGCAGTCCCCATCGGATTCCGGTGAAATTTGTATTTTTGGTGAATATTTTAAAGAAAAAAGTGGCCCATTTTTTCAATAGCTTCCAGGTCTTTGGACCGATTGACTCGAAATCGCTCCCAAATGTGCTCCTATACTGGCTGAACGAGACACAGCAGTCCCCATCGGATTCCGGTGAAATTTGTATTTTTGGTGAATATTTTAGTGAAAAGAGACAATGTTTCATGAGACTGCCTTAAGGCTGGCATTAGGGTTAGGGTTAGGGTTAGGGTTATGGAGCTAGGGTTAGGGTTAGGGTTAGGGTTACGGTCGTCTTTTGACCGATTGACTCGAAATTCGCCACGAATGTGGTCCTCTACTCGCTGAATGAGACACAGCAGTCCCCATCGGATTCCGGTGAAATTTGTATTTTTGGTGAATATTTTAAAGAAAAAAGTGGCCCATTTTTTCAATAGCTTCCAGGTCTTTGGACCGATTGACTCGAAATCGCTCCCAAATGTGCTCCTATACTGGCTGAACGAGACACAGCAGTCCCCATCGGATTCCGGTGAAATTTGTATTTTTGGTGAATATTTTAAAGAAAAAAGTGGCCCATTTTTTCAATAGCTTCCAGGTCTTTGGACCGATTGACTCGAAATCGCTCCCAAATGTGGTCCTCTACTCGCTGAATGAGACACAGCAGTCCCCATCGGATTCCGGTGAAATTTGTATTTTTGGTGAATATTTTAAAGAAAAAAGTGGCCCATTTTTTCAATAGCTTCCAGGTCTTTGGACCGATTGACTCGAAATCGCTCCCAAATGTGCTCCTATACTGGCTGAACGAGACACAGCAGTCCCCATCGGATTCCGGTGAAATTTGTATTTTTGGTGAATATTTTAAAGAAAAAAGTGGCCCATTTTTTCAATAGCTTCCAGGTCTTTGGACCGATTGACTCGAAATCGCTCCCAAATGTGCTCCTATACTGGCTGAACGAGACACAGCAGTCCCCATCGGATTCCGGTGAAATTTGTATTTTTGGTGAATATTTTAGTGAAAAGAGACAATGTTTCATGAGACTGCCTTAAGGCTGGCATTAGGGTTAGGGTTAGGGTTAGGGTTATGGAGCTAGGGTTAGGGTTAGGGTTAGGGTTATGGAGCTAGGGTTAGGGTTACGGTCGTCTTTTGACCGATTGACTCGAAATTCGTCACGAATGTGGTCCTCTACTCGCTGAATGAGACACAACAGTCCCCATCGGATTCCGGTGAAATTTGTATTTTTGGTGAATATTTTAAAGAAAAAAGTGGCCCATTTTTTCAATAGCTTCCAGGTCTTTGGACCGATTGACTCGAAATCGCTCCCAAATGTGCTCCTATACTGGCTGAACGAGACACAGCAGTCCCCATCGGATTCCGGTGAAATTTGTATTTTTGGTGAATATTTTAGTGAAAAGAGACAATGTTTCATGAGACTGCCTTAAGGCTGGCATTAGGGTTAGGGTTAGGGTTAGGGTTATGGAGCTAGGGTTAGGGTTAGGGTTAGGGTTACGGTCGTCTTTTGACCGATTGACTCGAAATTCGCCACGAATGTGGTCCTCTACTCGCTGAATGAGACACAGCAGTCCCCATCGGATTCCGGTGAAATTTGTATTTTTGGTGAATATTTTAAAGAAAAAAGTGGCCCATTTTTTCAATAGCTTCCAGGTCTTTGGACCGATTGACTCGAAATCGCTCCCAAATGTGCTCCTATACTGGCTGAACGAGACACAGCAGTCCCCATCGGATTCCGGTGAAATTTGTATTTTTGGTGAATATTTTAGTGAAAAGAGACAATGTTTCATGAGACTGCCTTAAGGCTGGCATTAGGGTTAGGGTTAGGGTTAGGGTTATGGAGCTAGGGTTAGGGTTAGGGTTAGGGTTATGGAGCTAGGGTTAGGGTTACGGTCGTCTTTTGACCGATTGACTCGAAATTCGTCATGAATGTGGTCCTCTACTCGCTGAATGAGACACAGCAGTCCCCATCGGATTTCAGTGAAATTTGTATTTTTGGTGAATATTTTAAAGAAAAAAGTGGCCCATTTTTTCAATAGCTTCCAGGTCTTTGGACCGATTGACTCGAAATCGCTCCCAAATGTGCTCCTATACTGGCTGAACGAGACACAGCAGTCCCCATCGGATTCCGGTGAAATTTGTATTTTTGGTGAATATTTTAGTGAAAAGAGACAATGTTTCATGAGACTGCCTTAAGGCTGGCATTAGGGTTAGGGTTAGGGTTAGGGTTATGGAGCTAGGGTTAGGGTTAGGGTTAGGGTTATGGAGTTAGGATTAGGGTTACGGTCGTCTTTTGACCGATTGACTCGAAATTCGCCACGAATGTGGTCCTCTACTCGCTGAATGAGACACAGCAGTCCCCATTGGATTCCGGTGAAATTTGTATTTTTGGTGAATATTTTAAAGAAAAAAGTGGCCCATTTTTTCAATAGCTTCCAGGTCTTTGGACCGATTGACTCGAAATTGCTCCCAAATGTGCTCCTATACTGGCTGAACGAGACACAGCAGTCCCCATCGGATTCCGGTGAAATTTGTATTTTTGGTGAATATTTTAAAGAAAAAAGTGGCCCATTTTTTCAATAGCTTCCAGGTCTTTGGACCGATTGACTCGAAATCGCTCCCAAATGTGGTCCTCTACTCGCTGAATGAGACACAGCAGTCCCCATCGGATTCCGGTGAAATTTGTATTTTTGGTGAATATTTTAAAGAAAAAAGTGGCCCATTTTTTCAATAGCTTCCAGGTCTTTGGACCGATTGACTCGAAATCGCTCCCAAATGTGCTCCTATACTGGCTGAATGAGACACAGCAGTCCCCATCGGATTCCGGTGAAATTTGTATTTTTGGTGAATATTTTAAAGAAAAAAGTGGCCCATTTTTTCAATAGCTTCCAGGTCTTTGGACCGATTGACTCGAAATCGCTCCCAAATGTGCTCCTATACTGGCTGAACGAGACACAGCAGTCCCCATCGGATTCCGGTGAAATTTGTATTTTTGGTGAATATTTTAGTGAAAAGAGACAATGTTTCATGAGACTGCCTTAAGGCTGGCATTAGGGTTAGGGTTAGGGTTAGGGTTATGGAGCTAGGGTTAGGGTTAGGGTTAGGGTTATGGAGCTAGGGTTAGGGTTACGGTCGTCTTTTGACCGATTGACTCGAAATTCGTCATGAATGTGGTCCTCTACTCGCTGAATGAGACACAGCAGTCCCCATCGGATTTCAGTGAAATTTGTATTTTTGGTGAATATTTTAAAGAAAAAAGTGGCCCATTTTTTCAATAGCTTCCAGGTCTTTGGACCGATTGACTCGAAATCGCTCCCAAATGTGCTCCTATACTGGCTGAACGAGACACAGCAGTCCCCATCGGATTCCGGTGAAATTTGTATTTTTGGTGAATATTTTAGTGAAAAGAGACAATGTTTCATGAGACTGCCTTAAGGCTGGCATTAGGGTTAGGGTTAGGGTTAGGGTTATGGAGCTAGGGTTAGGGTTAGGGTTAGGGTTATGGAGTTAGGATTAGGGTTACGGTCGTCTTTTGACCGATTGACTCGAAATTCGCCACGAATGTGGTCCTCTACTCGCTGAATGAGACACAGCAGTCCCCATTGGATTCCGGTGAAATTTGTATTTTTGGTGAATATTTTAAAGAAAAAAGTGGCCCATTTTTTCAATAGCTTCCAGGTCTTTGGACCGATTGACTCGAAATTGCTCCCAAATGTGCTCCTATACTGGCTGAACGAGACACAGCAGTCCCCATCGGATTCCGGTGAAATTTGTATTTTTGGTGAATATTTTAAAGAAAAAAGTGGCCCATTTTTTCAATAGCTTCCAGGTCTTTGGACCGATTGACTCGAAATCGCTCCCAAATGTGGTCCTCTACTCGCTGAATGAGACACAGCAGTCCCCATCGGATTCCGGTGAAATTTGTATTTTTGGTGAATATTTTAAAGAAAAAAGTGGCCCATTTTTTCAATAGCTTCCAGGTCTTTGGACCGATTGACTCGAAATCGCTCCCAAATGTGCTCCTGTACTGGCTGAATGAGACACAGCAGTCCCCATCGGATTCCGGTGAAATTTGTATTTTTGGTGAATATTTTAGTGAAAAGAGACAATGTTTCATGAGACTGCCTTAAGGCTGGCATTAGGGTTAGGGTTAGGGTTAGGGTTATGGAGCTAGGGTTAGGGTTAGGGTTAGGGTTATGGAGCTAGGGTTAGGGTTACGGTCGTCTTTTGACCGATTGACTCGAAATTCGTCACGAATGTGGTCATCTACTCGCTGAATGAGACACAGCAGTCCCCATCGGATTTCGGTGAAATTTGTATTTTTGGTGAATATTTTAAAGAAAAAAGTGGCCCATTTTTTCAATAGCTTCCAGGTCTTTGGACCGATTGACTCGAAATCGCTCCCAAATGTGCTCCTATACTGGCTGAACGAGACACAGCAGTCCCCATCGGATTCCGGTGAAATTTGTATTTTTGGTGAATATTTTAAAGAAAAAAGTGGCCCATTTTTTCAATAGCTTCCAGGTCTTTGGACCGATTGACTCGAAATCGCTCCCAAATGTGCTCCTATACTGGCTGAACGAGACACAGCAGTCCCCATCGGATTCCGGTGAAATTTGTATTTTTGGTGAATATTTTAGTGAAAAGAGACAATGTTTCATGAGACTGCCTTAAGGCTGGCATTAGGGTTAGGGTTAGGGTTAGGGTTATAGAGCTAGGGTTAGGGTTAGGGTTAGGGTTATGGAACTAGGGTTAGGGTTACGGTCGTCTTTTGACCGATTGACTCGAAATTCGTCACGAATGTGGTCCTCTACTCGCTGAATGAGACACAGCAGTCCCCATCGGATTCCGGTGAAATTTGTATTTTTGGTGAATATTTTAAAGAAAAAAGTGGCCCATTTTTTCAATAGCTTCCAGGTCTTTGGACCGATTGACTCGAAATCGCTCCCAAATGTGCTCCTATACTGGCTGAACGAGACACAGCAGTCCCAATCGGATTCCGGTGAAATTTGTATTTTTGGTGAATATTTTAGTGAAAAGAGACAATGTTTCATGAGACTGCCTTAAGGCTGGCATTAGGGTTAGGGTTCGGGTTAGGGTTATGGAGCTAGGGTTAGGGTTAGGGTTAGGGTTACGGTCGTCTTTTGACCGATTGACTCGAAATTCGCCACGAATGTGGTCCTCTACTCGCTGAATGAGACACAGCAGTCCCCATCGGATTCCGGTGAAATTTGTATTTTTGGTGAATATTTTAAAGAAAAAAGTGGCCCATTTTTTCAATAGCTTCCAGGTCTTTGGACCGATTGACTCGAAATCGCTCCCAAATGTGCTCCTATACTGGCTGAACGAGACACAGCAGTCCCAATCGGATTCCGGTGAAATTTGTATTTTTGGTGAATATTTTAGTGAAAAGAGACAATGTTTCATGAGACTGCCTTAAGGCTGGCATTAGGGTTAGGGTTAGGGTTAGGGTTATAGAGCTAGGGTTAGGGTTAGGGTTAGGGTTACGGTCGTCTTTTGACCGATTGACTCGAAATTCGCCACGAATGTGGTCCTCTACTCGCTGAATGAGACACAGCAGTCCCCACCGGATTCCGGTGAAATTTGTATTTTTGGTGAATATTTTAAAGAAAAAAGTGGCCCATTTTTTCAATAGCTTCCAGGTCTTTGGACCGATTGACTCGAAATCGCTCCCAAATGTGCTCCTATACTGGCTGAACGAGACACAGCAGTCCCCATCGGATTCCGGTGAAATTTGTATTTTTGGTGAATATTTTAGTGAAAAGAGACAATGTTTCATGAGACTGCCTCAAGGCTGGCATTAGGGTTAGGGTTAGGGTTAGGGTTATGGAGCTAGGGTTAGGGTTAGGGTTAGGGTTATGGAGCTAGGGTTAGGGTTACGGTCGTCTTTTGACCGATTGACTCGAAATTCGTCACGAATGTGGTCATCTACTCGCTGAATGAGACACAGCAGTCCCCATCGGATTTCGGTGAAATTTGTATTTTTGGTGAATATTTTAAAGAAAAAAGTGGCCCATTTTTTCAATAGCTTCCAGGTCTTTGGACCGATTGACTCGAAATCGCTCCCAAATGTGCTCCTATACTGGCTGAACGAGACACAGCAGTCCCAATCGGATTCCGGTGAAATTTGTATTTTTGGTGAATATTTTAGTGAAAAGAGACAATGTTTCATGAGACTGCCTTAAGGCTGGCATTAGGGTTAGGGTTCGGGTTAGGGTTATGGAGCTAGGGTTAGGGTTAGGGTTAGGGTTACGGTCGTCTTTTGACCGATTGACTCGAAATTCGCCACGAATGTGGTCCTCTACTCGCTGAATGAGACACAGCAGTCCCCATCGGATTCCGGTGAAATTTGTATTTTTGGTGAATATTTTAAAGAAAAAAGTGGCCCATTTTTTCAATAGCTTCCAGGTCTTTGGACCGATTGACTCGAAATCGCTCCCAAATGTGCTCCTATACTGGCTGAACGAGACACAGCAGTCCCAATCGGATTCCGGTGAAATTTGTATTTTTGGTGAATATTTTAGTGAAAAGAGACAATGTTTCATGAGACTGCCTTAAGGCTGGCATTAGGGTTAGGGTTAGGGTTAGGGTTATAGAGCTAGGGTTAGGGTTAGGGTTAGGGTTACGGTCGTCTTTTGACCGATTGACTCGAAATTCGCCACGAATGTGGTCCTCTACTCGCTGAATGAGACACAGCAGTCCCCACCGGATTCCGGTGAAATTTGTATTTTTGGTGAATATTTTAAAGAAAAAAGTGGCCCATTTTTTCAATAGCTTCCAGGTCTTTGGACCGATTGACTCGAAATCGCTCCCAAATGTGCTCCTATACTGGCTGAACGAGACACAGCAGTCCCCATCGGATTCCGGTGAAATTTGTATTTTTGGTGAATATTTTAGTGAAAAGAGACAATGTTTCATGAGACTGCCTCAAGGCTGGCATTAGGGTTAGGGTTAGGGTTAGGGTTATGGAGCTAGGGTTAGGGTTAGGGTTAGGGTTATGGAGCTAGGGTTAGGGTTACGGTCGTCTTTTGACCGATTGACTCGAAATTCGTCACGAATGTGGTCATCTACTCGCTGAATGAGACACAGCAGTCCCCATCGGATTTCGGTGAAATTTGTATTTTTGGTGAATATTTTAAAGAAAAAAGTGGCCCATTTTTTCAATAGCTTCCAGGTCTTTGGACCGATTGACTCGAAATCGCTCCCAAATGTGCTCCTATACTGGCTGAACGAGACACAGCAGTCCCAATCGGATTCCGGTGAAATTTGTATTTTTGGTGAATATTTTAGTGAAAAGAGACAATGTTTCATGAGACTGCCTTAAGGCTGGCATTAGGGTTAGGGTTCGGGTTAGGGTTATGGAGCTAGGGTTAGGGTTAGGGTTAGGGTTACGGTCGTCTTTTGACCGATTGACTCGAAATTCGCCACGAATGTGGTCCTCTACTCGCTGAATGAGACACAGCAGTCCCCATCGGATTCCGGTGAAATTTGTATTTTTGGTGAATATTTTAAAGAAAAAAGTGGCCCATTTTTTCAATAGCTTCCAGGTCTTTGGACCGATTGACTCGAAATCGCTCCCAAATGTGCTCCTATACTGGCTGAACGAGACACAGCAGTCCCAATCGGATTCCGGTGAAATTTGTATTTTTGGTGAATATTTTAGTGAAAAGAGACAATGTTTCATGAGACTGCCTTAAGGCTGGCATTAGGGTTAGGGTTAGGGTTAGGGTTATAGAGCTAGGGTTAGGGTTAGGGTTAGGGTTACGGTCGTCTTTTGACCGATTGACTCGAAATTCGCCACGAATGTGGTCCTCTACTCGCTGAATGAGACACAGCAGTCCCCACCGGATTCCGGTGAAATTTGTATTTTTGGTGAATATTTTAAAGAAAAAAGTGGCCCATTTTTTCAATAGCTTCCAGGTCTTTGGACCGATTGACTCGAAATCGCTCCCAAATGTGCTCCTATACTGGCTGAACGAGACACAGCAGTCCCCATCGGATTCCGGTGAAATTTGTATTTTTGGTGAATATTTTAGTGAAAAGAGACAATGTTTCATGAGACTGCCTCAAGGCTGGCATTAGGGTTAGGGTTAGGGTTAGGGTTATGGAGCTAGGGTTAGGGTTAGGGTTAGGGTTATGGAGCTAGGGTTAGGGTTACGGTCGTCTTTTGACCGATTGACTCGAAATTCGTCACGAATGTGGTCATCTACTCGCTGAATGAGACACAGCAGTCCCCATCGGATTTCGGTGAAATTTGTATTTTTGGTGAATATTTTAAAGAAAAAAGTGGCCCATTTTTTCAATAGCTTCCAGGTCTTTGGACCGATTGACTCGAAATCGCTCCCAAATGTGCTCCTATACTGGCTGAACGAGACACAGCAGTCCCCATCGGATTCCGGTGAAATTTGTATTTTTGGTGAATATTTTAGTGAAAAGAGACAATGTTTCATGAGACTGCCTTAAGGCTGGCATTAGGGTTAGGGTTAGGGTTAGGGTTATGGAGCTAGGGTTAGGGTTAGGGTTAGGGTTATGGAGCTAGGGTTAGGGTTACGGTCGTCTTTTGACCGATTGACTCGAAATTCGTCACGAATGTGGTCATCTACTCGCTGAATGAGACACAGCAGTCCCCATCGGATTTCGGTGAAATTTGTATTTTTGGTGAATATTTTAAAGAAAAAAGTGGCCCATTTTTTCAATAGCTTCCAGGTCTTTGGACCGATTGACTCGAAATCGCTCCCAAATGTGCTCCTATACTGGCTGAACGAGACACAGCAGTCCCCATCGGATTCCGGTGAAATTTGTATTTTTGGTGAATATTTTAGTGAAAAGAGACAATGTTTCATGAGACTGCCTTAAGGCTAGCATTAGGGTTAGGGTTAGGGTTAGGGTTATGGAGCTAGGGTTAGGGTTAGGGTTAGGGTTATGGAGTTAGGATTAGGGTTACGGTCGTCTTTTGACCGATTGACTCGAAATTCGCCACGAATGTGGTCCTCTACTCGCTGAATGAGACACAGCAGTCCCCATTGGATTCCGGTGAAATTTGTATTTTTGGTGAATATTTTAAAGAAAAAAGTGGCCCATTTTTTCAATAGCTTCCAGGTCTTTGGACCGATTGACTCGAAATTGCTCCCAAATGTGCTCCTATACTGGCTGAACGAGACACAGCAGTCCCCATCGGATTCTGGTGAAATTTGTATTTTTGGTGAATATTTTAAAGAAAAAAGTGGCCCATTTTTTCAATAGCTTCCAGGTCTTTGGACCGATTGACTCGAAATCGCTCCCAAATGTGGTCCTCTACTCGCTGAATGAGACACAGCATTCCCCATCGGATTCCGGTGAAATTTGTATTTTTGGTGAATATTTTAAAGAAAAAAGTGGCCCATTTTTTCAATAGCTTCCAGGTCTTTGGACCGATTGACTCGAAATCGCTCCCAAATGTGCTCCTATACTGGCTGAATGAGACACAGCAGTCCCCATCGGATTCCGGTGAAATTTGTATTTTTGGTGAATATTTTAAAGAAAAAAGTGGCCCATTTTTTCAATAGCTTCCAGGTCTTTGGACCGATTGACTCGAAATCGCTCCCAAATGTGCTCCTATACTGGCTGAACGAGACACAGCAGTCCCCATCGGATTCCGGTGAAATTTGTATTTTTGGTGAATATTTTAGTGAAAAGAGACAATGTTTCATGAGACTGCCTTAAGGCTGGCATTAGGGTTAGGGTTAGGGTTAGGGTTATGGAGCTAGGGTTAGGGTTAGGGTTAGGGTTATGGAGCTAGGGTTAGGGTTACGGTCGTCTTTTGACCGATTGACTCGAAATTCGTCACGAATGTGGTCATCTACTCGCTGAATGAGACACAGCAGTCCCCATCGGATTTCGGTGAAATTTGTATTTTTGGTGAATATTTTAAAGAAAAAAGTGGCCCATTTTTTCAATAGCTTCCAGGTCTTTGGACCGATTGACTCGAAATCGCTCCCAAATGTGCTCCTATACTGGCTGAACGAGACACAGCAGTCCCCATCGGATTCCGGTGAAATTTGTATTTTTGGTGAATATTTTAAAGAAAAAAGTGGCCCATTTTTTCAATAGCTTCCAGGTCTTTGGACCGATTGACTCGAAATCGCTCCCAAATGTGCTCCTATACTGGCTGAACGAGACACAGCAGTCCCCATCGGATTCCGGTGAAATTTGTATTTTTGGTGAATATTTTAGTGAAAAGAGACAATGTTTCATGAGACTGCCTTAAGGCTGGCATTAGGGTTAGGGTTAGGGTTAGGGTTATGGAGCTAGGGTTAGGGTTAGGGTTAGGGTTATGGAGCTAGGGTTAGGGTTACGGTCGTCTTTTGACCGATTGACTCGAAATTCGTCACGAATGTGGTCCTCTACTCGCTGAATGAGACACAGCAGTCCCCATCGGATTCCGGTGAAATTTGTATTTTTGGTGAATATTTTAAAGAAAAAAGTGGCCCATTTTTTCAATAGCTTCCAGGTCTTTGGACCGATTGACTCGAAATCGCTCCCAAATGTGCTCCTATACTGGCTGAACGAGACACAGCAGTCCCAATCGGATTCCGGTGAAATTTGTATTTTTGGTGAATATTTTAGTGAAAAGAGACAATGTTTCATGAGACTGCCTTAAGGCTGGCATTAGGGTTAGGGTTAGGGTTAGGGTTATGGAGCTAGGGTTAGGGTTAGGGTTAGGGTTACGGTCGTCTTTTGACCGATTGACTCGAAATTCGCCACGAATGTGGTCCTCTACTCGCTGAATAAGACACAGTAGTCCCCATCGGATTCCGGTGAAATTTGTATTTTTGGTGAATATTTTAAAGAAAAAAGTGGCCCATTTTTTCAATAGCTTCCAGGTCTTTGGACCGATTGACTCGAAATCGCTCCCAAATGTGCTCCTATACTGGCTGAACGAGACACAGCAGTCCCCATCGGATTCCGGTGAAATTTGTATTTTTGGTGAATATTTTAGTGAAAAGAGACAATGTTTCATGAGACTGCCTTAAGGCTGGCATTAGGGTTAGGGTTAGGGTTAGGGTTATGGAGCTAGGGTTAGGGTTAGGGTTAGGGTTATGGAGCTAGGGTTAGGGTTACGGTCGTCTTTTGACCGATTGACTCGAAATTCGTCACGAATGTGGTCCTCTACTCGCTGAATGAGACACAGCAGTCCCCATCGGATTCCGGTGAAATTTGTATTTTTGGTGAATATTTTAAAGAAAAAAGTGGCCCATTTTTTCAATAGCTTCCAGGTCTTTGGACCGATTGACTCGAAATCGCTCCCAAATGTGCTCCTATACTGGCTGAACGAGACACAGCAGTCCCAATCGGATTCCGGTGAAATTTGTATTTTTGGTGAATATTTTAGTGAAAAGAGACAATGTTTCATGAGACTGCCTTAAGGCTGGCATTAGGGTTAGGGTTAGGGTTAGGGTTATGGAGCTAGGGTTAGGGTTAGGGTTAGGGTTACGGTCGTCTTTTGACCGATTGACTCGAAATTCGCCACGAATGTGGTCCTCTACTCGCTGAATAAGACACAGCAGTCCCCATCGGATTCCGGTGAAATTTGTATTTTTGGTGAATATTTTAAAGAAAAAAGTGGCCCATTTTTTCAATAGCTTCCAGGTCTTTGGACCGATTGACTCGAAATCGCTCCCAAATGTGCTCCTATACTGGCTGAACGAGACACAGCAGTCCCAATCGGATTCCGGTGAAATTTGTATTTTTGGTGAATATTTTAGTGAAAAGAGACAATGTTTCATGAGACTGCCTTAAGGCTGGCATTAGGGTTAGGGTTAGGGTTAGGGTTATGGAGCTAGGGTTAGGGTTAGGGTTAGGGTTACGGTCGTCTTTTGACCGATTGACTCGAAATTCGCCACGAATGTGGTCCTCTACTCGCTGAATGAGACACAGCAGTCCCCATCGGATTCCGGTGAAATTTGTATTTTTGGTGAATATTTTAAAGAAAAAAGTGGCCCATTTTTTCAATAGCTTCCAGGTCTTTGGACCGATTGACTCGAAATCGCTCCCAAATGTGCTCCTATACTGGCTGAACGAGACACAGCAGTCCCCATCGGATTCCGGTGAAATTTGTATTTTTGGTGAATATTTTAGTGAAAAGAGACAATGTTTCATGAGACTGCCTTAAGGCTGGCATTAGGGTTAGGGTTAGGGTTAGGGTTATGGAGCTAGGGTTAGGGTTAGGGTTAGGGTTATGGAGCTAGGGTTAGGGTTACGGTCGTCTTTTGACCGATTGACTCGAAATTCGTCACGAATGTGGTCCTCTACTCGCTGAATGAGACACAGCAGTCCCCATCGGATTTCGGTGAAATTTGTATTTTTGGTGAATATTTTAAAGAAAAAAGTGGCCCATTTTTTCAATAGCTTCCAGGTCTTTGGACCGATTGACTCGAAATCGCTCCCAAATGTGCTCCTATACTGGCTGAACGAGACACAGCAGTCCCCATCGGATTCCGGTGAAATTTGTATTTTTGGTGAATATTTTAGTGAAAAGAGACAATGTTTCATGAGACTGCCTTAAGGCTGGCATTAGGGTTAGGGTTAGGGTTAGGGTTATGGAGCTAGGGTTAGGGTTAGGGTTAGGGTTATGGAGTTAGGGTTAGGGTTACGGTCGTCTTTTGACCGATTGACTCGAAATTCGTCACGAATGTGGTCCTCTACTCGCTGAATGAGACACAGCAGTCCCCATCGGATTTCGGTGAAATTTGTATTTTTGGTGAATATTTTAAAGAAAAAAGTGGCCCATTTTTTCAATAGCTTCCAGGTCTTTGGACCGATTGACTCGAAATCGCTCCCAAATGTGCTCCTATACTGGCTGAACGAGACACAGCAGTCCCCATCGGATTCCGGTGAAATTTGTATTTTTGGTGAATATTTTAGTGAAAAGAGACAATGTTTCATGAGACTGCCTTAAGGCTGGCATTAGGGTTAGGGTTAGGGTTAGGGTTATGGAGCTAGGGTTAGGGTTAGGGTTAGGGTTATGGAGTTAGGGTTAGGGTTACGGTCGTCTTTTGACCGATTGACTCGAAATTCGCCACGAATGTGGTCCTCTACTCGCTGAATGAGACACAGCAGTCCCCATTGGATTCCGGTGAAATTTGTATTTTTGGTGAATATTTTAAAGAAAAAAGTGGCCCATTTTTTCAATAGCTTCCAGGTCTTTGGACCGATTGACTCGAAATTGCTCCAAATGTGCTCCTATACTGGCTGAACGAGACACAGCAGTCCCCATCGGATTCCGGTGAAATTTGTATTTTTGGTGAATATTTTAAAGAAAAAAGTGGCCCATTTTTTCAATAGCTTCCAGGTCTTTGGACCGATTGACTCGAAATCGCTCCCAAATGTGGTCCTCTACTCGCTGAATGAGACACAGCAGTCCCCATCGGATTCCGGTGAAATTTGTATTTTTGGTGAATATTTTAGTGAAAAGAGACAATGTTTCATGAGACTGCCTTAAGGCTGGCATTAGGGTTAGGGTTAGGGTTAGGGTTATGGAGCTAGGGTTAGGGTTAGGGTTAGGGTTATGGAGCTAGGGTTAGGGTTACGGTCGTCTTTTGACCGATTGACTCGAAATTCGTCACGAATGTGGTCCTCTACTCGCTGAATGAGACACAACAGTCCCCATCGGATTCCGGTGAAATTTGTATTTTTGGTGAATATTTTAAAGAAAAAAGTGGCCCATTTTTTCAATAGCTTCCAGGTCTTTGGACCGATTGACTCGAAATCGCTCCCAAATGTGCTCCTATACTGGCTGAACGAGACACAGCAGTCCCCATCGGATTCCGGTGAAATTTGTATTTTTGGTGAATATTTTAGTGAAAAGAGACAATGTTTCATGAGACTGCCTTAAGGCTGGCATTAGGGTTAGGGTTAGGGTTAGGGTTATGGAGCTAGGGTTAGGGTTAGGGTTAGGGTTATGGAGCTAGGGTTAGGGTTACGGTCGTCTTTTGACCGATTGACTCGAAATTCGCCACGAATGTGGTCCTCTACTCGCTGAATGAGACACAGCAGTCCCCATCGGATTCTGGTGAAATTTGTATTTTTGGTGAATATTTTAAAGAAAAAAGTGGCCCATTTTTTCAATAGCTTCCAGGTCTTTGGACCGATTGACTCGAAATCGCTCCCAAATGTGCTCCTATACTGGCTGAACGAGACACAGCAGTCCCCATCGGATTCCGGTGAAATTTGTATTTTTGGTGAATATTTTAGTGAAAAGAGACAATGTTTCATGAGACTGCCTTAAGGCTGGCATTAGGGTTAGGGTTAGGGTTAGGGTTATGGAGCTAGGGTTAGGGTTAGGGTTAGGGTTATGGAGTTAGGGTTAGGGTTACGGTCGTCTTTTGACCGATTGACTCGAAATTCGCCACGAATGTGGTCCTCTAATCGCTGAATGAGACACAGCAGTCCCCATTGGATTCTGGTGAAATTTGTATTTTTGGTGAATATTTTAAAGAAAAAAGTGGCCCATTTTTTCAATAG